>NC_090450.1:949816859-950416859 GCF_031143425.1 Pleurodeles waltl
GCCATAATATGACCGTAGCCAAAAATCTGCCAGAAGGCTGGTGGAATTCCGGCTATGGTCATGGCGGCGGGCGGCAGTAAGGTGGCTCTGCTGCCAGCAGCAGTGCCACGCCAGTAGACCGCCGCAGACCGCATCATGACCCATGATACGGCCTGGCGGTGTTCTGCTGGCGGACGCTGCTGCTGGCAGCAGCACCACATCCTGTCTCCTGCCGGAGGACCCCCTGCAAGCAGGTAAGTTGGGTACTCCGACAGGGGAGGGGATGGGGGATGTGTGTGTGTGTGGGAGTGTGGGTGTATGTTTGTGTGTGGGTGTTGCGGGTGTGTGGAATGCGTGTGTGCATGAATGGGTGTGAGTGTGAATGTATTTGGTGTTGTGTGAATGCATGTGTGCTTGTATGTATGTCAGTGTGTGTGGATGTGTGTGTGAATGTATGCATGCGGTGGTGAATGTGGGTTTGAGTGTGTATGCGTGTGTATGTTGGTGCGTGAAAGTGCGTGTATGTCGTGGGGGAGTCAGCACTAGGTCTTTCATCAGGGTCTGAATCTGAATTCAATACATTCGCCACTAGGGGACAAGAATCTTCTGTCTCAGCTTCAACTATAGTTCTCTCTAGACCCTGCCCTCAGACCGAGCATGTGCTGTCTCAGACTTTATTTGATCCCCAACAGCTTGACTAACCTACTCCTGTTGTCTCTTTGTCTCCTCTGGTACTTCTGGGACAGGTGCTGTCACATCCAAGAGACACTCAACTCTGCAGGTATGGGAAGCATGTATCCAGTTAAGGAGATCTCCACATTTAACAGCTGTCGTTGTCACCAAGATGACCTGGTATGGCCCACCCAATGAGGCCCCAAACACGTCTTCCTCATGTGTTTCTTCACCAAAACCCAGTCACCAGGACTAAGGTCATGGCACAGTTCCTGATGTGGCAGGGCTGTAGCTGCTCCGATATGATGAGACACAGAACATACCATGTCAGCTAGTCCTTTGCAGTAATCAAAGATCATATAATCTGTAATGTTCACAAGTGCATTCACAGGTATAGCTGGCAATCTCATAATTCTGCCCATTATTATTTCACGAATCAAAAGTCCCATCCTCCGATCAGCTACACTGTGAAGACTCATCAACACAAAGGGCAAAGCATCAGGCCATTTCAAAGATGTCGAAGCACACACTTTAGCCAATATGGATTTCAGTGTCCCATTAGCTTGTTCAACAAGACCTGAAGCCTTGCATCGATCACTCCAATGTGATCTCTGCTCCACTTGCAATGCTGCGCACAACAATTTCAGGACCTCATTATTAAAATGAGTCCCTTGGTCTAACTCTAGAGAGGTCAGGAAGCCAAACCTAGAAATGAGCTTCCTCAACAACAATTTAGCTACAGTAAGACTGTCATTTCTCCTGGTCGGGTAGGCTTCAACCTAAAGTGAGAAGATGCGCACAACCACTATGACATATCTCAGCTCATTACACACTGGCATCTCAATAAAGTTCAGCTACATCCTAGTAAAGGGACCTCTGGATTTCTCTTTGTGACTTAGGCCCTCATTACAACCCTGGTGGTAAATGCCACCTACCGCCATGCCGACGGCCGCCAAGATACCGTGACTGCGGCAGTAATCCGCCATGGGTATTGACCCACACAGAGAATCCCGCCACAATACAGACACCCACACAAGTCTGCTACACCAAAGGTCAGTGATAAACTGGCGATAGCAAAACCCACACCGTTACGCCAACAGGAATACGCCCACAGTATCACTACCCACGAATCACAGCGGTGGTCATTTAACCGCGGTAATCCATTGGCGGTACACACCGCCGCGCTCAAAATACACACACAATTACAAAACCACACCACATTGGACAATTTCAACCTCACACATACACACCCTCACACCCATACCACTATAAAACACCCACCGACATTACCCACAACCCCTTACAACGAAAAAAAAAGAGACCAAGCACAGAGAGACAAGCAAAGAGCCCCCACTCAATCAGAGGCACAGAACACCATCAGTCATACACCATCCACGCACATCACAGTATACACCCCAACACATCACCCCACACATCTCCTCACACATCACCTCACACATCCTCACACATATCACTCACACATATCACTCACACCACATCCATGGCACCCCAAAGACACCCCAGGTTTTCAGAGGAGGAGCCAGGGGTCATGGTGGAGGAAATCATCCGGGTAGAGCCACAGCTATTCGGATCACGGGTGCAGCAGACGTCCATTGCAAGGAAGATGGAGCTATGGCGGAGAATCGTGGCCAGGGTCAACGCCGTGGGACAGCACCCAAGAACAAGGGATGACACCAGGAAGAGGTGGAACGACCTACGGCGGAAGGTGCGTTCTGTGGTTTCAAGACACCAGATTGCTGTACAGAGGACTGGCGGTGGATCCCCACCTCCTGCCCCGCAACTAACAACATGGGAGGAGCAAGTCTTGGCAATAATGCATTCTGAGGGCCTCGCAGGAGTAGCAGGTGGACTGGACTCTGGTAAGTCAAATCTTTACTATCATATCCCCCACCCTACCTGCATGCTATCACAAACTCCTACCCCTACCCTCACCCCGTCACTCCATCACCTCAAAAATACCCCACTATCACAACCCACCCATCCCAATACCAAGCCCTGCATGCCACACCAATCCATGGACCCCCATCACCCCAGCATGCCCAATAGAGAGACACACCCAGCCCACAAAATCACCACTCACACAAGGCCAAGCCAACAGGGAAATCACAATCATACAGGGAAACACACCCATTGCACAAGATGGCACACACAGATACATTAACAATTCATTTGCATCCCAACAGGACCCCTACCCAACGTCACCGGAGAGGAGGTGGCAGCTACATCCAGCCCCCCCCAGAAGAGGCCCACAGTGATGACAGCAGCTCTGCACGCCTGGATCTGGATGACCAACCTGGCCCATCAGGGACCTCTGGACAGTCGGTTACCCTGCCACACTCCCAGACAACCACATAGCCTCCCCCTCAGGAAACACCACCACAGCACCCACCCAGCGGGCCCATACCTCTGTTCCCAGGAAACGTCAATCAGCAGTGTGTCCACCACTACAGGGACCCCAGGCAACCCCACAAACACTGGACGATCAGGGACCTAGGGTCAGTGGCAGTGGGCACACGGTTCAGGGGACAGAGGCACAGGACAACAGGGAGCTGGGAGGACTGCTGTGCGACAGGGGGAGGACAGGCCCAGGGAACCAACACGCCTCAAGGCAATCTCAAACATCATGGGAGCATACCACCATTCCCAGGAGACGATGGGCCAGGTACTGGTCATGTTACAGGAGACCCAGCGGCTGCAGGAGGGACAGTAACTGGAGATCAGGTAGGACCTAACTAAAATATACGCCATCCTGGTCACCATTGCAGGGGTGCTGGCTGACATGGGCAAGACCATGAGGGAGGCAGTGGCAAAATAAAAGGCCCCTGACACTAGCCAAACTGAGGAACAGCCTTCCGCCTCTGCCTGCGCTAGTGGACAGGAGGCACCGCCACAGGACCAACAGGCCACCAGCACCCCACCCCCTGCAGAAGGCAAACCACCCCGCAAACAGTCCCTGCGATCCAGGCAGAAGACAGAGAACATTGCCAAGACCCCGCCAGGAAATAAGACTCTCCTGATTGTCACCCTGGTGTCCCACTATGTCACCCTGTCCACCTTGAACTGCCATTGCTCCCCTTCCAATGCCCCACTGGACAATGCACCTGTGATACCAATAGACTGGACTCTACCCTGGACTTTCCTTCACCTTCACCCCAGCCCCTTGCACTTACCCCATACTAATTTGCACAAAAAATAAACACCCTTGAAACAGAAACCATACTGGAGCCAGTGTAATGATTAGAAAGATGTAATATTACAAACCATTGCAACGTCTATGTTTAGTGAATTATACCACAGGATGACCATCGGTGGGCAGCAGTACATATAGCAGTAGCCAGAGTGGGGTACACATATCTGAAAATAGAGAATCCAAAGGGAACAGTCAGTGTCCGTAGACCGAGGATAAGAGGCTGCCATGTACAATGTCCAAAAGTTTATTGTAATGTAAATTTGAGTTACAGTCTCTTACCTGTGTGTCACTGGAAGTACTGCTGTATAATGTGTGTTCTGTTGTCCACATCTTCTTCATCTGCCTCCTCTTCCTCACTGTCCACAGGCTCCACCGCTGCCACAAGACCTTCTCCAGGCTCATCCTCCTGCAGAAAAGGCACCTGGCGTCTCAAGGTTGTGCAACATACAGCATGCCACGATGATCTGGCACACCTTCTTGGGTAAGTAGTACAGGGATCCAGCAGGCAGGTGGAGGCACCTGAACCTGGCCTTCAGAAGGCCAAAGGTTCTCTCAATTATCCTCCTCGTACGCCCATGTGCCTCATTGTAACGTTCCTCTGCCCTTCTCCTGGGATTCCTAACTGGGGTCAGTAGCCATGAGAGGTTGGGGTAACCAGAGTCACCTGCAAATATTGAGGGACAACTGTTAGACATACACTACCCCTTAGGGACAACCCCATACTCAGACCCCAACTTATACTGTGAGGGGACCTTGGGCTCACCTATTAGCCACACCCGGTGACTCTGGAGTTGCCCCATCACATAAGGGATGCTGCTATTCCTCAAGATATAGGCGTCATGCACTGAGCCAGGATATTTGGCATTCATATGGGAGATGTACTGGTCCGCCAAACACACCATTTGCACATTCATCGAGTGATAGCTTTTTCTATTCCTGTAGACCTGTTCATTTCTGCGGGGGGGGGACAAATGCCACATGTGTACCATCAATGGCACCTATGATGTTGGGGATATGTCCCTGGGCATAGAAGTCAGCTTTCACTGTGGCCAAATCATCAAACCTTGTCGGGAAAACAATGTAGTTGTGCATGTGCTTCAGTAGGGCAGACAACACTCTGGTTAACACGTTGGAGAACATTGGCTGAGACATCCATGATGCCATGGCCACTGTAGTTTGAAAGGAACCACATGCCAGAAAATGGAACACTGACAGAACCTGCACTAGAGGGGGTATTCCTGCGGGCTGACGAATAGCTGACATCAGGTCTGGCTCCAATTGTGCACACAGTTCTTGGATTGTGGCACGATCAAGTCTGTATGTGATGATAATGTGTCTGTCCTCCATTGTCAACAGGTCCACCAGGGGTCTGTACACCGGAGGATGCCGCCATCTCATCATCTGCCTCAGAGGTTGTAGCCTATGGAGGAGACGGTGAGCAGAAGGTCATTTTCCACACAGATGGCACAACTGTTTTTGAATTATTGTCACAGAAGCAGTGTGTGAATTCAAGAGTCAGTAGATGTGCCAATATGTGCTGTGACGCAGGTAGGTGCCATGCCATGGGCCTCCCTGAAATGGCAGCTGCCTGATCTGTGAGAAGGGACAAGTGGAAATGAGGTAACTGCACTGGCGTTGTGCTGCGTTGCGGTAGGCGGTTGATGACCGCCACGCAACTCCGCATTGGTTATCATTGGGCCCTATGCGTCCCAGGAGCCAATGGCGATGTACGCCCGCGGTGACGGTACGTACTGCCGCGGACGTCACCGCCATTTTCTAGCTATTCACTCACTTGCTACTGACCATCAACAGGAGAGGACCTACACTGCAATTGCTGCTGTGACCTGAGTCTGGAAGCGACAATGGCTAGTGTCTGGGGAAAGGGCCCCTGCCTTCACAGCGGAGGAGTTGGAGAAACTGGTGGATGGGGTCCTCCCTCAGTACATGTTACTCTACAGTCTTTCAGACAAACAGGTGAGAACACTGTGAGCATGATGCGTGGGCAATGCCTGTTTGGAGTGGTGTGGATATAAGCCACATGTTGGGCGGTGCTAAGGCATCCTGGCCTGAGTGCTGCATGAGAGGTGGTCAGTGTATGTGTGTCAGGGCATGGGTGGGAACTGGTGGGCAATGAGTATGACAGTCCGGACGGGTGAGTAAATACATTTTCCGCTGTCTTTTCCCTCTAGGTCAGCGCCCACCAGAAAAAGGGTATTTGGCGTGCCATTGCCAAGGAGGTGTGGACCATGGGGGTCTATCACAGGTGGAGCACCCACTGCCGCAAGAGATGGGAGGACCTGCGCCACTGGATGAAGAAAACGGCAGAGGCCCAGCTGGGGCTGGCCTTCCAATGTGGAAGGGGTGCCTGTCGCACCATTACCTCCTGATGTTCCGCATCCTGGCGGTGGCCTATCTGGAATTGGTTGGGCGCTTGAGGGCATCACAGCAGCCACAAGGGGGTGAGTACAGATTCAGAAAGCTGACTTTGCGCCCTTTAGAAGCTGGCAGGTTGGGGGATGGGGCGGTGGGTGCCCCTAGGCCAGGGCGATCATGGCAGGCTAGCTCCCTTGTGTGCAGGCTCTTAAGCACTCCTACCCCAATGGTACAATTGACAACTACTACTGGGCAGGTTCCTGTGGGTGTCAGGTGTGCAGATGCTGGCGTTAGGCATTGTACCCCATGGGCTTGTGACTACCTTAGTGACTGGTTGGGCATGGCCTAGCTCATAGGGCAGCTCCCTGTGTGTTGTGTCCACCAACAGTAGTGGTGTTGCTGCCATTGACCAAGTGTATCCTCTGTGTCTCCCCCCCCTTTTTGTTTTGTCACCCAGTCCTTGTGATCATTAGTATCATCTGTCGGAGGAGCAGAGGCACTGGCAACAGAGGGCGCTGCATCCCACATAGGCCTGGAGGCCGAATCCACCGAGGGTGAAGGCACCAGTGGGACGGAGGGCGAGGGGAGCTCCACAACGGCGACAGGAGGGGAGACCAGTGACAGCGATTCCTCCTCCAATGGAAGCTCCCTAGCGGTGGCGGACACCTTTGTGCCCACACCAACAACAGGTACAGCCGCCACCCCCCCACCAGCACTGCCCTCCCAGCAGCCCCTCAGCGTGTTTCCCGTACCCGCTCACGCAGGAGGGTGGGCATCTCCTTTGCCCCAGGCACCTCAGGCCCTGCCCCAGTCAGCCCTGCTGCCCTCAGTGAGGAGGCTATTGACCTCCTGAGATCCTTCTCTGTTGGGCAGTCAACCATTCTGAATGCCATGCAGGGTTTCGAGAGGCATTTGCAACAAACAAATGCATACCTGGAGGGCATTCAGTCTGGCGTGGAGACCCAACAGAGAACTTTTCAGGCTCTGGCCGCCATTGTCCCTGTGTCCAGCCTCCCCCCCCCCCCAACTTCCACTACCCAATCCCCTCTACCTCACCCTATCCCAAGCACACCTTCAGACCAGCATGCACACAAACCAACACACAAAAGTGGCTCAGGAAAACATAAGCACCACACATCATCACACAGGCACTCACACAGGCTCTCACACAAGCCCCATACCCATGCAAACATACCAACATCCATGTCCTCCATTGTGTCCCCTCCTCCTCTTTGTCCACCTTCCTCCCAATAGTGTCTCCACTCACACCTGCATGCACTGCATCATCAGCCACTGCCTCCATCACCAGCACGCCCATCACAACACACCCCTCATGAGCAGTCACCACCCCCACAACCATGCACACGTCCCCTGTGTCCTCTCCTAGTGTGTCTGTGAGCCCTCCTCCCAAAGTACACAAACGCAGGCACCCACCCACTCAACAGCCATCCACCTCACAACAGCATCCAGCCCACGTACACCACCTACAACCACTACTTCTTCCTCCACTCCCAAACCCCCTCCATCTTGCCGTCCAAGTGTGTCTAAAAAACTTTTCCTGGCTAAGATTGACCTCTTCCCTACGCCTCACCCCCGTCCTTCCCCTAGGGCCAGGGTGTCAAGATCCCAGGCCAGCACCTCAGCCACCAACTCGGCGTCCGCTGTGGTACCTGCAAGTCCCAGGGGATCAAAGGGAGCACCCGTCAGGGCTGGCAGTGTGCCACCGAACAATGCAAAGGACCAACCGATTCCGCCACCTGCCAAGGTGAAGAAGGGGCCAGCATGCAGCACGGACAATACGCACGACCCACCAAGCAAGGCCTCATCCAAAAAAACAAGAGGACAGTGCTAAGGGCCCAGCAGCGTCTGCCAAGGTGGGGAAGGGAAAAAAAACAAAGGCAAGGCACTTCAGGCCTAAGAGCCTCCGGGTGAGGGGCTGGTAACCACCATTAGTCCTGACAGGCCAGCAACCTGTACCGCGGAAAGCACTGCCGCAAGCACCGCCACCTGCACCACCATATGCACTGCCACATGCCCAGCCGGTGCCACTACATCAGACATCAGCGGCATCCGAGGCTGCAGGAGACGGCCTGGACCCTGCACCCACCACTTGAAGCACTACCACCAGCACTGGCACTACCAGCAGTTTGACGCCTAAGTTGCCGCAGGATGGAGTCTGGCTCTGCCTCCTTGGAGTATCATGCTACTTGTTCCCTGGATATCTCTTGTCTCAGACACTCAGGTGAGGGTATGTGAACTGCCACACCCCAGGTGCAGCATCACTGGGCACAAGGCCCCCTCCAGAACCAGTGGAGATATGCATCCACTCACCCAATCCTTGGCAGGATGAAGCAGACTGGGCACAAGGCCCCCTCCAGAACCAGTGGAGAAATGCATCCACTCACCCAATCCTTGGCAGGATGAAGCAGACTGGCCAAAAGGCCCCCTCCAGAATCAGTGGAGATATGCACCCACTTACCAAATCCCTGGCAGGATTAAGCACACTGGGCACAAGCCCCCCTCCAGAATTAGTGGAAAACTGGCACCCACTTGAGAGACTGTGGCTTTGCACTCCCAGGACTAAGCAGTGGGCAAACCACCCACTTAAGAGACTTGAGAGACTGTGGCTTTGCACTCCCAGGACCAAGCAGTGGGCAAACCACCCACTTGAGAGACTGTGGCTTTGCACTCCCCAGGACCAAGCAGTGGGCAAACCACCCACTTGAGAGACTTGAGAGACTGTGGCTTTGCACTCCCCAGGACCAAGCAGTGGGCAAAGCACCCACTTGAGAGACTGTGGCTTTGCACTCCCCAGGACATCGTTGTGGGCATGTTGCCCCCTCGAGGAGCAGTGGCGTAGTACCATCTTCCGGCTGCGGTGCCCTCCTCCCCTTCCCCCTGAGGTACCTGTGTGTTTTCGACCTGATGCCCCTGCTGTGTTGTCTCCGTTTTGAGGCAGGAGTCAAGTGTGGGCTTCGCCCATGTTTTTTAGGCCCACTGGTCCACAGACATTTGCAAAGGACAGTGTACGCCCCTCTGTACATATTGTAATTATTTGTATATACTGATGTTTACAATCGTTAACTTTATCTGCATTTTCAAAATATCACTGAATTAACTCAATTGCTTTTGTCCTTGCGTTCTTCCAGGGGGTAACGGGGTGTAAATTTAATGTTGCTGCATGTGTTTGTGTGTATGGTGTTGTGGGTGGGGGTGTTGCGTGTGTGTGTCACTCTCTTTGTCCTCCCCCTCTCCTCAGTGTGCTAGGTGCAGTACTCACTGTGGTCGTCGCTGCCGCCTTCTTTGATATTCCTGGTGTATTAGAAGATAGACCAGCATCGGCAGGACCTGTAGTTCGGACTCCATGGCGTCCTGGTTCTTCGTTCAGTGTCAAAAGGTGAGTGGTTCCCCTTCTGTGTCCTGTTTCCACCGTGCTTTTGATGTCATTGGTACCGCCCCAGAAAAGCTGGAGGATTGGTACCTTGTAATAGCGTGGGCGGTACATTGTCTTCCGCCTGTCTGTTGGCCGTGACCATCGCAGTGTTTGTTGCTACCACCGTGGCGGTCAGAGTGTTAAAGTGGCTGTCTATGTTGGCGGTTTCTGCCGTGGTCATTATCCCATTTTTTTAACCACCGGGCTGTTGGCAGTATTACCGCCACTTTAACATCGACCGCCAGGGTTTTAATGAGGGCCTTAGTGTTAATGCAGTTCTCTTTCCAACATTGTTCTGCTGGCACACAACACATCTATGATACAACGCTTCAGTCATTAATCTGAATTTGGGATTAAACCATCTCTCCCTACATGAGCTGGTCCATGGAAATGCCTAGTCATTGGGGGCAACAAACTATTTGGCAACACATGCCTTCCATCCACCGAAACCCAAATGTCATCCTCTCTCTTAACACAACCTGCTCTGACCCAACCCTGCTGTTCTTCCTCCAACACCTGTTCATGAAACATCTTTATCTCTTTCCATGTATCTGCAGTTGTTAATAAAAGCAAAAGGTTGTAATTGGTCTCACCTTTTCCCTCATTTGTGTACTCTCCTTTAAAGGTACAGACATTGTTGGCACAGTACTTTGCAACTGTGTTACTGTATCTATTACCCAAGGTTGCTTGATCATCTCCGTTGCAGTGCACAGGGCACTTGACCACCGCAACTTGAGCAGGCATCTGTAACACCTCAAGGAGATTTATCACTTGCTTCTAGATAGGTGATCCGGAAAAGGTCATAAACCCCCTCAGGTACCATAACTGTCTGAAGTCATGCACAACACCAAAGCCATACTGACTATCAGTGAAATCGTCACTTTCAGTTGGTCAGAGATACAACAAGCTCTAGAAAGAGCAGTCAATTCAGCCACTTGTGTGAAAAATACTCCTCTAAGCCAGGAAGCTTAAGCAACTCCTGGAATCATGCAGACTGCATAGGCAGCTCTCAAACTCCTTCCACTATCTCGCAAACATGAACCATCCACTTATAGTATAAAATCAGATTAAGGTAGGAGGAGTTCATCCTGTATATCTGGTCTTGGCTTGGGTGCATAGTTCAGTAACATCGGGACAGTCACGCTCCACTTCATCTTCATCATTTTCATTGTCTGGTATGGGCAACAGAGTAGCAGGATTCAGAACAGTACAGCATTTGACAATCACATTTTCGGCCGCAAGAATGGTTTGCTCATACTTAAAAGGCGTTTGCTTGTTAAATGCTGGGTTCTAGTCCTTGCCAACAACAATTCAATAGAATGAGGAACATAGTCAGTGAGTGACCCATAACAATGTTTTCACACTTCTCTGTGGTGACACTAACAGCAGCCACCACTTTAAGGCAACCTGGCAACACAGATGCTAGGAGGTTAAGAGTAGCAGAGAAAAAGGCCACTAACCTTTGGGCGTTTTCTTTAACTGTGTAAGCACTGAGAGAGCGCAGCCTGCCTCTCAATGCAGAAAAGTGCAAATGACTTATTGCAATCAGGCATTCCCAGTGCCAGGACACAACAGAGACTTTCTTTGCTCTATGAAGGCAATCAAGCAATTGTTATCCAAGGGTCCCGGATGAGACACATCCTTGTGTGTCAGCCTCTGTAAGGGCTTGGCGACTAGGGAAAAGTTAGGCATCCACTGGTGACGGCAGCCCACCACCCCCAAAAACTTCCTGACTTCTCTCTGGGTGGATCGCAGATTCATTTTCAGAATTCCTGAAATCCTCTCTTGTGGCACTTTCCTTGTCTGACATATTGTACCTCTTTCTGACAGTATTGTAACTTGCTTGGAGACACTTTGGCCCTCATTATGAGTTTGGCGGGTGGCCTAAGCTGCCCGCCAAACTCAAACTGCTGAGAGACCGCCTGTGCGGTCCAAACACCACCAGACCTATTTGGAGTTCACTGCCTTCAATGAACAGGGCCTTTACATTGCAGCCAGCTTGTAATCGAGCCGGCGGCAATATGCCAGTGTAGCGGGTGCAGCAGCACCCGTCACGCATTCCACTGCCCGTAATTCGGGCAGTGGAATGTGCAACGGGGCTGTGCATTGAGGCCCCTGATGCCACCATTCTGCCAGCCTTTCCATGGCAGTGGAACCCCCATGAAAAGGCTTGTGGTATGGGGACTCGTAATCCGGAGGGCAGTGCTGCTTTCAGCACTGCCCTGATGAATTACAACTGCCGGGACTGCCAGGCTGGTGGCAACCTGGTGGTGTCGGCGATTTGAACGCGGCAGCTTCGTCCGGTCATACTGTGGCGGCCGGACTGCCACAATCGCGGCGGTCTGACTGCCACCATGAGTCTGGCGGTCTCAAGACCACCAGACTCGTAATGAGGGCTTATATGTCAATTTTTAGCCCGGTAGTTCAAAAATGCAATGGTGTCTTGTTAACAAGCTTCTTGGGTATTCAATGCCACTAGAAGGTCATTGTTATACTGGACGAAGATTGAGTTGCAAGGCATGAGCAGGGATTCCAGAGCCTGATTGAAAATGGACAGACTCTTGATGTACTCTTGTGGGACTCATCACCATGCCAAAACACTATTTCTGAACCAAAATGCGAAGAGAATCTGACTGTTCTCATGCAGTGGTAAAGTGAAAATTGCCTGGCACAAATCAATGACAGTGAACCGCTCGTCCTCACATGGAATCTGAAACAGAATTACAGCTGGATTCAGTACTACAGGACAACAGAGAACAACAATGTTGTTCACTTTTCTCAAATCCTGAACAATGCAGTATTTACTGCTCAGTTTCTGCAAGGCCATAATTACATGGGTTTCCCATGACCTCCTTTAAGATACGTTGCTGAATCCTGGATTCAATTATCAGAGTAATCCCAACAATTGTCTCCGGTGTCAAGTTATATTGTAGTGTTCTTGGGTACTTAACATTTGGTTTCACTGTGATACGGCAGGTTCAACACATTTTATCAAACCCATGTCTTTTCCTGAAAAGTCCCAAACCTCAGACTTGACTGCGTCTCTTGGGTCTGGAGGCAAATCATCAATGGTCATCATGGTAAACAATGCAGTGTAAAGACCATCACTCCCCAATTTTAACACAATGCCCTCATCATGAGTTTGCATTTTCACACTTTTCGGTGTACAATATATAACACAATTGAGTTTGCAAAGAAGGTCTCTCCCTAAAAGACTCATTGAACTAGAATCACACAACATGAATCAGTGATTCTCCTTAAAAGACCCTATTTTCACAGGTACTTCTGCTGTTTCTGGGGTGTCATTTGTTTATTCGCAACTCCTGTAACTTGGATCATCTTTCCAGAGACTGGTTGGTTTGGGACTTCTACTGTTCTCAGACTAGAGAGTGTAGCACCAGTGTCAACCAAAAATGACAGGGGGTGGCCATTCACCTCACCATCCATGAATGGAGCACTCTCGTCTACCTCCAAGACTGCGCCAAATACGCAATCTTCCTCCACCCTCAGGCACTGTAAGGCTGACTGATTGGAGCCATAATTCTCAGATGTCTCCAACATGGGGTACTTTTGGAAAGGATTATTGTCTTGGAACACATTTGAATTCACATTTGGAATTTGATTAGAGCTCAGTTTGGGACCATTTCCATTTCACTGTGGCTTAGGGGGTTGTGGAACCTGCATTACTGGAGCTTGTGGTACACTATAATTCTGCACTCTCTGGGCCTGATTTAGCACTCAGTGGACAGGTTACTCTGTCATAATGGTGATGGATATCACATCTGCCGAAATCTAATTCTCATTCTATCCTATGGGATTTAGATTTAGGTGGATGGGATATCCGTCGCCCATCCGCAAAGTTTTAAATCAGGCCCTTTGTCTTTGTACGTTTTGTGGTTGCACAGGGTTCACTCTGAGGCTGTGGAAACCCTAAATTCTGGACTTAATTAGCTGGATTAAGACAACATTCTTGCTTCCAATGCCCCAACCGGTTGCAATAGTGGCAAAGGTAAGCCTTCTTTATATCAACCACATCCATCCCTGTACTAGGATCAACTGGAACACCTCGACCTCTACTTTGCATCACAGGAACTCCATGCTGATACACTCCTTGCATGGGACCGACATTCCCTACAAAGGCTGAGGTGGTCATTATGACTTCAGGGGTCTTTTTCCAAGACCGCTGAAGCTGTTGCTGCCAACAGACTGCCAGTGCTGGTGGTCCAAAGACTGCCATAGTTTGAGTTAGGTTGGATTTCCACCCATTTACGGGTGGAAATCTGACCCCGTCGGCCTGGCTGATGGAGGAAGAAAGGTGGTTAAACAACCAGCACCGGCACGCCAACAAGACTTCACCCGCCGTATTACGTATCATAATACGGCATGGCGGAGTCCTGTCAGCATTGCGGTGCAGGTGGTGGAAAACGCCAGGACCCATCCCACCCAGACAATGACCCCGCCGGAAAAGGTAAGTTGTTAGTCCAAAAGGGTGGGTGGGTGGGAGTGTTTGGGTGCCTGTGTGTGGTCTGGGTGCGTGTATGTGTATGAATGGGGGTGTCTGGGTGCGTGCATGTGTGCGAATGGGGGTATCTGGGTGCGTGTATGTGTGCAAATGGGGGTGTGTTGGTGCATGTATGGATGCAGTGTCTGGGTGTGTGCATGAATGTGGAGGGGGAGTGCGTGTGCATGAATGCGGAGAGGGTGAGTGTGTGAATGAATGCGGTGGGGATGTGCATGATTGCGAAAGGGAGGTGTGTATGTGTGAGTGCGAGTGGATTTGTGTGTATGGTTGTGTGCGTTTGGGTGGGGAGGGTGCGTGCTTGTGTGTGGATGTGGCGGGGGGAGACGGCGACAGGAATGGAGATTCCTGTTGCAGGGTGCGTTACCGCCAGAATTTTTGTGGCGGTGCGAACGCCACAGAAAGCCTGGCGGTCTACCGGCTCATTATACCGTTGGTGGTCTCAAAGGTGTTGCTGGGCCGGAGGTGCTCACCTCGGAACTGGCAGTATGACTCGACTGGCAGTACTGGCGGCATCGTGGCGGTTTGGCTGCAGCCAAACCACCTATCTCATAATGCAGCGGTCTTCGCTGCCAGGTCCGCGGCGGGGAGACTGCCACCGCAATAATGACCACCTGAGTCTGACTACTCCTCTGAGCAGCTTATGCTTGAGCAACCATTAGCTTCTCCTTCAGTTTCTTCAGTTTCATCTGTATTTCATCACTATAACATTTTGGCCCTCATTACAACCCTGGCGGTCGGTGATAAAGCGGCGGTAATACCGCTAACAGGCCGGCGGTCACAAAAATGGAATTACAACCATGGCGGAAACCGCCAACACAGACAGCCACTTTAACACACAACCGCCACGGCGGTAGAAACAAACACCGCGGCGTAACCGTCAACAGACAGGCGGAAGACAATGTACCACCCACACTATTACAAGGTAGCAATCTGCCAGCTTTTCCGGGGCAGTACCAACGCCATCAAAAGCACGGCGAAACAGTGTTTGGAAGTCAAACCACTCACCTCTCGACACCCAACGAGGAACCAGGACGCCATGGAGCCCGAACTACAGGTTTTACCTATGTTGGTGTATCTTCTCATCTACTAGGAGTACGAAGGACGGCACCGACGACCATGGTGAGTACTGCACCTATCACACAGGGGAGGGGAGGAGGGAAAAAAGAGTGACACACACATGCAACACCCCCACCCACAACAACACACTCACACATATCCAATCACATCACAGATACACCCCGTCACCCCCTGGATGAACGCAAGGACCAAACGAAATGAGTTTAACTAGTGTAATATTCAAACAGCCCAAGAGAACAGTAAATAATCAATATATACAAATATTTACAGCATGTACACAAGTCTGTACACTGTCCCATGAAATGTCTGTGGACCAGTGGTCCCAAAAAGCATGGGCGAAGCCCACACATGACACCTGCCTCAAAACAGAGAGAACACTGCAGGGGCATCAGGTCGATAAAAAAACATGCACCTCAGGAGGAAGGGGGGCACCTCAGCCGGATGATGGGACGACGGCACTGCTCCTCGAGGGGGCTCCATGCCCAATGCTTGGTCCTGGGGAGTGCAAAGCCACAGTCTCTCAAGTGGGTGGTTTGCCCACTGCTTGGTCCTGGGGAGAACGAAGCCACAGTCTCTCAAGTGGGTGGTTGGCCCACTGCTTGGTCCTGGGGAGTGCAAAGCCACAGTCTCTCAAGTGGGTGGTTTGCCCACTGCTTGGTCCTGGGGAGTACAAAGCACAGTCTCTCAAGTGGGTGGTTTTCCCACTGCTTGGTCATGGGGAGTGCAAAGCCACAGTCTCTCAAGTCGGTGACATGTTCCACTGGTTCTGGAGGGGGATTGGTGCCCAGAGTGCTTCTTCCTGCCAAGGACTGTATAAGCGGGTGCTTTTGTCCACTGGTTCTGGAGGGGGCTTGGTGCCCAGAGTGCTTCATCCTGACAAGGTCTGTGTTAGTGGATGCTTTTCTCCACTGGTTCTGGATGGGGCTTTGTGCCCAGAGTGCTTCATCCTGCCAAGGACTGGGTTAGTGGATCCTTTTCTCCACTGGTTCTGGAGGGGGCTTGGTGCCCAGAGTGCTTCATCCTGCCAAGGACTGTGTTAGTGGATGCTTTTTTCCACTGGTTCTGGAGAGGGTTTGGTGTCCAGAGTGCTTCCTCCTGCCAAAGACTGGGTTGGTGGATGCTTTTCTCCACTGGTTCTGGAGGGGGCTTGGTGCCCAGAGTGCTTCATCCTGCCAAGGACTTGGTTAGCGGATGCTTTTCTCCACTGGTTCTGGAGGGGACTTGGTGCCCAGTGATGCTGCACCTGGGGTGTGACAGTTCCCATTCCCTCACCTGGGTGTCAGAGCCACAAGATTTTCAGGGAATAGGTAGCATGATACTCCATGGAGGCAGAGCCACACTCCACCTTGCGGTGATTTAGGCTGCAAACTGCTGGTAGTGCAGGTGCTGGTGGTGGTGCCTCGTGTAGTGTGTGCAGGGTCCAGGACGTCTCCTGCAGCCTCAGACGGCTGCCCACTGGGGATGCTGCTGATGTCCGCTGTAGTGGCACTGTCTGGACACATCGCGGGGCAGGTGGCAGTGGCTGCAGCGGTGTCTGTGGCTGAGAGGCTGGCGGTGCTGCCCGTGGTGCAGGTGTCTGTAGTAGTGGAGGGAGACACCAGGCTGTCTCCAGCAGCCTCGGACGGCTGCTCACTGGGGATGATGCTGGTGACTGTAGTTGTGGCAGCTGCTGTGCAGGTGGCGGTGCAGATGGTGGTGGTGGTGGTGGTGGCAGTCGTTGCGGCGGTGCTCACCGTGGTACAGGTTGCTGGCCTGTCATGAGAAATGGGGGTCACCAGTCCCTCACCAGGAGGCTACGTGCCCTGAGGTGACTTTCCTTTGCTTTTGTGTCCCTCCCCCACCTTGGTAGTCGCTGCTGGGACCTTGGCACTGTCCTCTTTGGTTCTGGATGAGTCCTTGCTGGGTGGGTGGTGCGGCTTTTCCCTTCTGCATGCTGGCCTCTTCTTTACCTTGGCAGGTGGCGGAATCGGGTGGTCCTTAGCTTCAGTAGGTGGCACACTGGCAGCCCTGATGGGTGCCCCCTTCGATCCTCCCGGACTTGCAGGGACCACAGTGGACGACGATTTGGTGGCTGAGGTGCTGGTCTGTGCTCTAGGCATCCTGGCCCTACCGGAAGGACAGTGGGGGGAGGTGTAGGGAAGAGGTCAATGTTAGCCAGCAAACGTTTTTTAGACACACTGGGATGGGAAGGTGGAGGGGGATTGGGAGTGGAGGAAGAGGTAGTGGTTGTAGGAGGTATACGTCTACTGAGTTTGGGTGAAGGTGCATGGGTTGGAGGCTGTTGTGAGGTGGATGGCTGTTGAGTGGGTGTGTGCCAGCGTTTGTGTACTTTGGGAGGAGGACTCACAGACACACTGGGAGAGGACACAGGGGACGTGTGAATGGTAGTTGGGGTGGTGATTGCACGTGAGCGGTGTGCAGTGATGGGCGTGCTGGTGATGGAGGTAGTGGTTGAGGATGTAGTGCATGCAAGTGTGAGTGGAGACAAGACTGGGAGGGTGGTGGAGGACGTGGAGGAGGGGGACACAGTGGAGGCAGTGGATGTTGGTGTGTCTGCATGGGGATGGTGCTTGTGTGAGTGCCTGTGGGATGTGTGGTGCTTATGTTTGCCTGAGCCACCTTTGTGTGTTTGTGTGTGCATGCTGGTCTGATGGTGTGCTTGGGATAGGCTGAGGTAGAGGGGATTGGGTCTGGGTACTGGAAGTTGGAGGGGAGAGGCTGGACACAGGGACAATGGCTGCTATCAGTGCTGAGGCCAGAGCCTGAAATGCTCTCTGTTGGGCCGCCACGCCAGAATGAATGCCCTCCAGGTATGCATTTGTTTGTTGCAAATGCCTCTCGACACCCTGGATGGCATTCAACATGGTTGATTGCCCAACAGTGAGGGATCTCAGGAGGTCAATAGCCTCTTCACTGAGGACAGCAGGTCTGACTGGGGCAGGGCCTGAGGTGCCTGGGGCGAAAGAGATGCCCACCCTCCTGGGTGAGTGGGCACGGGAAACACGCTGAGGTGCTGCTGGGAGGGCGGTGCTGGTAGGGGGGGTGGCGGCTGTACCTGTTGTTGCGGTGGGCACAGAGGTGCCCGCCACCGCAAGGGAGCTCCCATCAGAGGAGGAGTCGCTGACACTGGTGTCTTCTCCTGTCCCCGTCGTGGAGCTCCCCTCACCCTCCGTCCCACTGGTGTTTTCAGACTCCGTACATTCACCCTCCTGGGCCATGTGGGATGCAGCACCTCCGTCTCCGGTGCCTCTGCTCCTCCGCCAGATGTTGCTAATGCACACAAGGACAGGGTGACAAGACAAAAAGGGGGGAAAGACAGAGGAGACACATGGTCAATGCCAGCAACACCACTACTGTTGGCGGACACAACACACAGGGAGCAGCCCTATGCACTAGGCCATGCACTAGCAGTTAGTAGGAAAAACACCTGCCCATGGGGACTATAACTAAACCCCATTTGCTGCACACCTGGAACCCACAGGAGGCTGACTAGTTGTAGATGGCCACTACCACTATTGGCGTTGGAGTGCCACAGAGCCTGCCTAACAAGGGACCTACCCTACCAAGTTCGCCCTGGCCTAGGGGAACCCACAGCCCACAACCCCCACCCAGACACCTCGGAAAGCGTGCAGAGTCAGCTGAATGAGACTGTACTCACCCCCTTGTGGCTGCTGTGATGCCCCCAAGCGCCTATCCAACTCCGGATATGCCACCACCTGGATCCGGAACATCTGGGGGGTCATGGTGCGACAGGCACACCTACCACGTTGGGAGGCCATCCCCAGCTGGGCCTCCGATGTCTTCTTGCTCCAGCTCCAGCAGCGCAGGTCCTCCCATCTCTTGCAGTAGTGGGTGCTCTGTCTATGATAGACCCCCAGGGTCCGCACTTCCTTGGCGATGGCATGCCAAATACCCTTCTTCTGGTGGGCGGTGACCTAGAGGAAAGGTAAAGGATGAAAGGAAATTACTCTCCCATCCGGTTCGTCATACTCATTGCCCACCACTTCCCACCCATGCCCTGACACACGTACAGTCACCATCCTCTCATGCAGGCCTCAGACCCCCCACATTTAGCTTCCATCTACACCACTCCATACATTCATGTCCCACGCATCCTGCTCACAGTGTAGTCACCTATTTGTCTGGAGGACCGTAGAGTAGCGTGTACTGGGTGAGGACCCCATCCACTAGTCTCTCCAACTCTTCCGAAGTGAAGGCGGGGCCCTTTCCCCAGACACTCGAGCCATTGTCGCTTCCAGACACAGGTCACAGCAGCACTTGCAGTGTAGGTCCTCTCCTGTTGAAGGTCAGGTATCAAATGAGTAAACATATAGAAAATGGTGGTCACGTCCGCGGCGGTGCGTACCGTCACCACCGGCGTACATAGTCATTGGCTCCTGGAACCCATAGGGCCCAATGATAACCAATGCTGAATTGCGCAGCAGTCTTCGACCGTCTACCGCGACGCTGCACAACACCAGCGCATTTACCTCTTGTCCCTCCTTACAGGTCAGGCAGCCGCCATTTCGGGGTGGCACATGGCATGGCACCTAACTGCGTCGCAGCCCATTTGGGCAGAAATACGGACAGACAACGCCACACACGGATTTACTCATGTTACTGCAAAAACACTTGTGCAACTTATGTGGTACATTACCCTCTGATCCCCATTCTCCTCCATAGGGCACATCCGCTGGGGAAGATTATGAGATGGCGTCATCCTCCGGTGTACAGACCCCTGGTGGACCTGTCGACAATGGAAGACAGACACATCATTATCACTTACAGACTTGATCATGCCACAATCCAAGAACTGCGTACCCAATTGGAGCCAGACCTGATGTCAGCTATCCGTCATCCCACAGGTATCCCCCCTCTAGTGCAGGTCCTGTCAGTGCTCCTTTTCCTGGCAAGTGGTTCCTTTCAAACAACAGTGGCCATGGCATCAGGGATGTCTCAGCCAATGTTCTCTAAAGTGTTGACCAGAGTGTTATCTGCCCTGCTGAAACACATGCCCAGCTACATCGTTTTCCCCCCAGGTGGAGGATTTGGCCACAGTGAAAGCTGACTTCTATGCCCTTGGACATATCCCCAACATCATTGGTGCCATTGATGGTACACATGTGGCATTTGTTCCCCCCACCCTGCAGGAATGAACAGGTGTACGGAAATCGAAAAAGCTACCATTCAATGAATGTGCAGATGGTGTGTTTGGCAGACCAGTCTCATGTGAATGCCAAGAATTCTGGCTCTGTGCATGACGCTTACATTTTGAGGAATAGCAGCATCCCTTATGTGATGGGCCAACTCCAGAGGCACCGGGTGTGGCTAATAGGTGAGCCCAAGTCCCCACACAGTATGAATAGGTATCTGGATATGGGCTAGTCCCTAAGGGTTGGTGTGTGTCTAACACATATCCATCGACATTTGCAGGTGACTCTGGTTACCCCAGCCTCTTATGGTTACTGACCCCAGTGAGGAATGCCAGGACAAGGGCAGAGGAATGCTACAATGAGGCACATGGGCAAACTAGGCATATTATTGAGCGGAAATTCGGCCTCCTGAAGGCCAGATTCAGGTGCCTTCATCTAACAGGTGGCTCCCTATACTACTTACCGAGGAAGGTGTGCCAGATCATCGTGGCATGCTGTATGTTGCACAACCTGGCTTTGCGACGCCAGGATCATTTTCTGCAGGAGGATGGGCCTGATGATGGTCTTGTGGCAGCTGTGGAGCCTGTGGACAGTGAGGAAGAGGAGGCAGAGGAAGAAGATATTGACAACCGAAACAACATTATCATGCAGTACTTCCAGTGAGACACATGTAAGAGACTGGCACTGCTCATCTCATATCTGACTACTGTAGGACATTGTATAAGTCAGCCTTTTAACCTCTGTGTATGGACCCTGACAGTTCACTTTGGCTTTCCTTTTCACAGATCTGGGTACCTCATTCTGCCTTCTGTTATGTTTAATGCTGCCCAACAACTGTCATACATTGGTATGTGCAAATTAACGTTTACATTGATATTTGTCGAAGAAGTTGTAATAATACATTTGTGAAAGTACAGATTGACTCCAGATTGTTTTGTGATTCAAGGGTGTTTATTTTAGTGCTAATAAGTAGAGGGGGATGGGCAGTGGGCTGGTGTGATGGTCCAGGATAGAGTCCAGTCTATTTGTATCACAGATGCATTGTCCAAGGGGGCTTAGGAAGGGGAGTAATGGCAGTTCAAGGTGGACAGGGTGACAGAGCGGGACAGAAGGGTGACAATCAGGAGAGTCCTATTTCCTGGCGGAGGTGTTGGCAATGTTCTCTGTCTTGTGCTTGGATCACAGGGACTGTTTGCGGGGTGGTTCTCCTTCTGCAGGGGGTGGGATGCTGGTGGCCTGTTGGTCCTGTGGCGGCACCTCCTGTCCACTAGCGCCGGCGGAAGTGGAAGGCTGTTCATCGTTCGGACTGGTGTCAGGGGCCCGGTGGTATGTTACTGTCTCCCTCATGGTGTTGGCCATGACTGCCAGCACCCCTGCAATGGTGACCAGGGTAGTGTTAATGGACTTTAAGTCCTCCCTGATCCCCAGGTACTGTTCCTCCTGCAGCCGCTGGGTCTCCTGAAACTTGGCCAGTACCGTGCCCATGGTCTCCTGGGAATGGTGGTATGCTCCCATGATGTTTCAGAGTGCCTCGTGGAGAGTGGGTTCCTGGGCCTGTCCTCCCCATGTCGCACAGCAGTCCTCCCAGCTTCCCTGTTATTCTGTGCCTCTGTCCCCTGAACCGTGTGCCCACTGCCACTGACCCCAGGTCCCTGATTGTCCTGTGTTAGTGGGGTTGCCTGGGGTCCCTGTAGTGGTGGACACACTGCTGATTGACGTGTCCTGGGGACAGTGGCATGGGCCCGCTGTGTGGGTACTGTGGTGGTGTTTCCTGAGGGGGGAGGTTCAGTGGTGGTTTGGGACTGTGGCAGGGGAACCGACTGTACAGAGGTCCCTGATGGGCCCGGCTGGTCATCTTGATCCAGGTGTGCAGAGCTGCTGTCGTCACTGTGGGCCTCTTCTGTGGCGGGACTGGATATGGCTGGCACCTCCTGTCCGGAGACGTTGTGTAGGGGTCCTGTTGGGGTGTAAATGCATTGTTATTGTATCTGTGTGTGCCTTCTTGTGCAATGGGTGTGTTTCCCTCTACTACTGTGCTTGCAATATCGCCTTGGCTCTTATGTGAGTGGTGATTGTGTGCCCTGGGTGAGTCTCTCTGTTTGACATGCTTTGGTGATGGGTATCCATGCAGGTCTGTGATGGATGTCCATGCATTGTTGTCACGTGCAGGGCTTGGTATTGGGATGTGTGGGTTGTGATAGTGGGGTATATGTGAGGTGTTGGGGTGATGGGTGTGAGGGTAGGGCTTGGGGTTTGTGATGGCATGCAGGTAGGGTGGGGGGGATATAATAGTAGAGATATGACTTACCAGAGTCCAGTCCTCCTGCTACTCCTGCGAGGCCCTCAGGATGCATTATTGCCAAGACTTGCTCCTCCCATGTTGTTAGTTGTGGGGGAGGAGGTGGGGGTCCACCGCCAGTCCTCTGTACGGCTACCTGGTATCTGGATACCACGGAACGTACCTTCCCCCGTAGGTCGTTCCACCTCTTCCTGATGTCATCCCGTGTTCTTGGATGCTGTCCCACTGCGTTGACCCTGTCGACAATTCTCCGCCATAGCTCCATCTTCCTTGCAATGTATGTCTGCTGCACCTCTGATCCGAATATCTGTGGCTCTACCCGGATGATTTCTTCCACCATGACCCTGAGCTCCTCCTCAGAAAACCTGGGGTGTCTTTGAGGTGCCATGATGTGGTGTGAGTGATGTGTGAGGTGATGGTTGATGTGATGTGTGGGGTGATGTGTTGGGGTGTGTGTGGTGTTTTGTCCGTGCATGGTGTATGAGTGATGGTGTTGTGTGCCTCTGAATGCTGGTGTGGTCTTTGCTTTTCTCTCTGCTTCTTACAAAAATGTTGTTGTAAGGGGTTGTGGGTAATGTATGTGTGTGTTCTATAGTGGTGTGAGTGTGTGGGTGTGGTGTGTGGGTGTATCAGGTGTGTGTATTTTGGATTGTCCAATGTGGTTGTGTTTTGTAAATGTGTCTGTATTTTGAGCGCGGCGGTGTGTACCACCAACGGTTTACCGCGGTTGAATGACCGCTGTGTTGATTCGTGGATCGTGATAGTGTGGGCATATTCCTATTGGCGTGACGGTGTGGGTTTTGGTACCGCCAGTTTATCACTGACCTTTGGTGTGGCGGACTTGTGTGGGTGTCTGTATTGTGGAGGATTTCTAAGTGTAGGTCATAATACCCGTAGCGGAATTCCGCCGCGGACACGGTATGTTGGCGGCCGTCAGCACGGCGGTCAGCAGACTTTACTGCTAGGGTTGTAATGAGGGCCATAGTAATATGTTTTATATGTCCTGACAGTGAAATATTGCTAAATTTGTTTTTCACTGTTGCAAGGCCTGTCCCTCTCATATGTTAACATTGGGGATACCTTCAACTCTGATTAAAGTGTAGATTCCCTTTGGAAGCAGATGGACATGTGGAGTTTGGGGTCTCTGAGCTCACAATTTAAAATTACATCTTTTAGTAAAGTCGATTTTAAGATTGTGTGTTTGAAAATGCCACTTTTAGTAAGTGAACATTTTCTTGCTTATACCATTTCTATGACTCTGCCTGTTTGTGGATTCCCTGTCTGGGTCAGTTTGACAGCTGGGCTGGTTGCACCTCACACTAGGCAGTGACACAAAGGGAGCTGGGGGGTAGTCTGCATTTCCTTATGAGCCATCTGTGCTAGGAGGGAGGGGAGAAGTGGTCACTTACACCTGAAAGGGCTGTGCCTGTCCTCACACAATTCAGTCTCCAACCCCCTTGTAAGGAAATGCCTCCTTGGCATGGTTACCCCCTAACCTTTTGCCTTTTTGCTGATGCCAAGTTATGATTGAAAGTGTGCTGGGACCCTGCTAACCAGGCCCCAGCAACACTGTTCTTTCCTAAACTGTACCTTTGCTTCCACAATTGGCACAGACCTGGCACTCAGTTAAGTCCCTTCTAAATGGTACCCCTGGTACCAAGGGCCCTTATGCCAGGGAATGTCTCTAAGGGATGCAACATGTCTTATGCCTCCCTGGGGACCCCTCACTCAGCACATGCACACTGCCTCACAGCTTGTGTGTGCTGGTGGAGAGAAAAAGACGAAGTCGACATGGCACTCCCCTCAGAGTGCCATGCCAACCTCACACTGCCTGTGGCATAGGTAAGTCACCCTATAGCAGGGCTTACAGCCCTAAGGCGGGGTGCACTATACCACAGGTGAGGGCATATGTGCATGAGCCCTATGACCCTACAGTGTCTAAGCAAAGCCTTAGACATTGTAAGTGCAGGGTAGCCATAAGAGTATATGGTCTGGGAGTTTGTCAAACACTAACTCCACAGTTCCATAATGGCTACACTGAAATCTGGGAAGTTTGGTATCAAACTTCTCAGCACAATAAATGCACACTGATGCCAGTGTGGAATTTATTGTAAAATGCACCCAGAGGGCATCTCAGAGATGCCCCCTGAATACCAATCTGAATTCTAGTGTTGGGCTGACCAGTTTCTGCCAGCCTACCACAACCAGACAAGTTTCTGGCCACATGGTGAGAGTGCCTTTGTCACTCTGTGGCCAGGAACAAAGCCTGTACTGGGTGAAGGTGCTTCTCACCTCCCCCTGCAGGAACTGTAACACCTGGCGGTGAGCCTCAAAGGCTCACCCCTTTTGTTACAGCGCCTCAGGGCATCCCAGCTAGTGGAGATGCCCGCCCCTCCGGCCACTGCCCCCACTTTTGGCGGCAAGGCTGGAGGAGATAATTAGAAAAACAAGGAGGAGTCACCCACCAGTCAGGACAGCCCCTAAGGTGCCCTGAGCTGAGGTGACCCCTGCCTTTAGAAATCCTCCATCTTAGTTTTGGAGGATTCCCCCAATAGGATTAGGGATGTGCCTCCCTCCCCTCAGGGAGGAGGCACAAAGAGGGTGTAGCCACCCTCCAGGACAGTAGCCATTGGCTACTGCCCTCCCAGACCTAAACACACCCCTACATTTAGTATTTTATTGGCACCTAAAAACCCAGGAAATCAGATTCCTACAACCTGAACTAAAAAGAAGGACTGCTGACCTACAAGCCTGCAGAGACGACGGAAGACGACAACTGCTTTGGCCCCAGCCCTACCGGTCTGTCTCCTGACTCGAAAACCTGCAACCAGCGATGCATCCAACAGGGACCAGCGACCTCTGAAGCCTCAGAGGACTGCCCTGAATCCCAGGACCAAGAAACTCCCATGAGCAGCAGCTCTGCTCAACAACCAGCAACAAACTTGCAACTTTTCTGCAACTTCAAAGACCTCACTCTTCCCGCCGGAAGCATGAGACTTCACACTCTGCACCCGACACCCCCAGCTCAAGATCCAGGGAACAAACACCACAGGGAGGACTCCCAGGTGACTGTGACCCCGTGAGTAGCCCAAGACGACCCTCCTGGCCCCCCACAGCGATGCCTGCAGAGTTAATCCAGAGGCTCCCCCTGATCGCGACTACCTATAACAAGGGACCCGACACCTGGACCAAGCACTGCACCCGCAGCCCCCAGGACCAGAAGGAACCGAACTTCAGTGCAGGAGTGAACCCCAGGTGACCCGCTGCCTAGCCCAGGTGGTGGCTGGCCCGAGAAGCACCACTGCACCCTGCCTGCACCACTAGAGTGACCCCTGGGTCCTTCCATTGAAACCAATACAAAACCCGACGTCTGCTTTGCACACTGCACCCGGCTGCCCCTGTGCCGCTGAGGGTGTGTTTTGTGTGCCTACTTGTACCCCCCCAGTCCTCTACAAAACCCCTCTGGTCTGCTCCCCGAGGACGCTGGTACTTACCTGCTGGCAGACTGTAGCCGGAACACCTCTATTCTCCATAGGCTCCTATGTGTTTTGGGCACCTCTTTGACCTCTGCACCTGACCGGCCCTGAGCTGCTGGTGTGGTAACTTTGGGGTTGCCTTGAACCCCCAACGGTGGGCTGCCTATGCCCAGGAACTGAGACTTGTATGTGTCTTACTTACCTCACAATCTAACCAATACTTACCTCCCCCAGGAACTGTTGATTTTTGCATTGTCTACTTTTAAAATAGCTTATTGCCATTTTAAAGAAAACTGTATATGTTATTGCTCTAATTCAAAGTTCCTAACTTACCTGTGTGGAGTACCTTGAATTTTATGTATTTACTTCAAATCTTGAACTTGTGGTTCTAAAAATACATTAAGAAAATATATTTTTCTATATAAAAGACTATTGGCCTGGAGTTAAGTCTTTGAGTGTGTGTTCCTCATTTATTGCCTGTGTGTTTACAACAAAGGCTTAACACTACCCTCTGATAAGCCTACTGCTCAATCACACTACCACAAAATAGAGCATTAGAATTATCTAATGTTGCCACTATCTTACCTCTAAGGGGAACCCTTGGTCTCTGTGCACACTATCTCTTACTTTGAGATAGTATATACAGAGCCAACCTCCTACACCCATGGTGAGTGTCTGGGGCCTGGCCTTGGCAAGGTAGGATTTCACATTCAAAAGAGACTTTACTTTGAAGTAGGTCTACTTCAAAGGAGAAATTGGGTATAAGAAGGGCACCCAAAACCACAGACTTTAGAACACTTCTGGAAACCAAGAGGAGCCTCTGCCTGGAGAAGAGCTGAGGAAGAAGAGCTGCCCTGTCTGTGACTGTGCTTTGTGGAGCTATCCTGCAGTTGCTGCTTCTGCCAGAGTAAGAGGGCAAAGACTGGACTTTGTGTGCCTTCTATCTTGAAAATAACTCACCAATTGATTTGGAGCTTGCCTCTTGTTGTTTGAAGTCTCAGGGACAGTAAAGACTTCTTTCTGCCAGCACCTGGAGTCTCTGGAGAGACTCCTGCTCTGTGGTGCCCATCCAGTTCCTAGGACCCTGAAAGGAGAAGCTGGCAGCCTAAGAGGAGGAAATCCACGCACAGAGCGCCATGCGGGGAAAAGATCGACGCAACTCGATCTGCGGCTGAAGAAACGATGCACCGCTGGCTCTGTGACTGAAAATCGACCATCGCCGGAAACGCGACTGAAGAATCGACGCACAGAGCTGGAGAAATGACGCGCAACATCGCTGACGGAAGCTGGAAGATCACAGCCCGTGCTGTGTGGTTTTCGGATCATCGTGCGGCTAGATTTCCGACGCAAGCACTGCTGGGGGTGTAAAAACAACGCAAGGCCTGCCCGGACCCAAGAGTGCTGACCAGATCGACGCATCACTCTCCTGCAGAGAGAAGAAACGACGCACCCGACAAAAGGAGTAACGATGGAAGGTCTCACTTGTGAGTGAAATCGACGCATCACAAGCCCTTGTTGATGCACACCCGCCCGTGCTGGGTTATTTTTGACACACCCAAGGTACATTTTCACACTAACAGTGTTAGTGTGCGTTTTAAACTACATAAAGACTCTTTTTGCTTTTTAATTGATAACTTGACTTGTGTATTGTGGATTTTTGTCATTTTTGTCTTGTTTTGTTTAGATAAATATTTCCTATTTTTTCTAAAGCTATGTTGTGCCATTTTGTAGTGTTTTCATTAAGTTACTGTGTATGTTGGTACAATTACTTTTCACCTAGCACTCTGAAGTTAAGCCTACTGCTCTGCCGAGCTACCAAAGGGGTAAGCAGGGGTTAGCTGAGAGTGATTCTCTTTTACCCTGACTAGAGTGATGGTCCTTGCTTGAACAGGGGTAACCTGACTGTCAACCAAAGACCCCATTTCTGACATTGGTGATCAGCGGTTGGGATTTGGACTTGTATTTGTACTTGAGATACAGTAATTAAGTGTACACTACTGTTTTGAGTGCAGACCACTACATGACCACATACTACTTGTTTGGTGATCTTTGATTTTTCTCTTTTGCTTAGATTTTTCCCATCATCCATTTTTGTGGTAATCTTTGATTGACTTCTGAACTTCATTTGGGAACTTGTTTTCTGCTTTTTGGAACTTTGCACTTTTGTTGACTTTTCCTCATGTCCCAATCCGGAGATGCATCAGTTGGAGCTGTTTTTGACCTGGAGAAATTGGATAGCTATACCAAGGCTCAGCTAAAGCAGTTCTGTAAAAGTCTTGACTGTCCCATTAAGAGCTCATCCAAGAAGGATGAGCTGCAAAAGGCGCTGAGGGCTTGGGTGACAGCCAAGAGCACTGAAGGGCACACAGAGAATGAGGAGGATGAGGAGGAGGAAGGGCAGTCCATACACAATGGTATTGTGGGTGGGCCTGTTATGTCCAGGGAGAGGGTCTCCAGGGCAGGTAGCAGTGTCTCATCTAAGGGTCTGACCCCTGAAGAATTGCAGGCCAGACAGGCAGAAAGGGAGCACCAGAGGGAGTTGGAGAAAATAAGGATGGCCATTGAAGAGAAGAAGTTGTTGGCTCATGAGCTCAGCTTGAGGGAGCTGGATCAGAGGAGCCAGTCTAGTAGAGATGGTGGCAGCCACATCACAGTGCAGCCTGAAAGGAGGTTACACATTCCTAAGGATCTTGTGAAGGATTATAAAAGGGAGGACGACATATACTGGTGATTTAAGGGGTAAGAGTCTGCTCTCCATATATGAATCTGGTCCCTGAAGCTCATTGGGGGGTGGGTCTGTGGAAGCACTTTGAGGTAGAGGGAAGGGATACACTGACAGCCTTAGGGGATGCTCAGAATCTCACCTACTCTAGCATGAAGGATGCCTTGCTCACAAGGTATGGTCTCACCCCTAAGCAGTACAAGGATAAGTTTAGGTCCTACAAGAAGAAGGAATCCCAAACATGGTTGGAATGTGTTGATTCTTATTGCAGGTCACTGGATGGTTGGGTGAAGGGCAGTAAGGAACTACGTATGAGGGGCTTTACAATCTGATTGCTTGGGAGCACCTGTACAGTTTATGTTTTCCAGAGCTGCGCCAGCACCTGATTGACAGCATGCTGACTGACTCCAGGAAGCTTGCGCAGGAAGAGGACCGCTGGGAGAGCACCAGGGTCCAAAAGAGGTATGGGGGAGACCACGCCAAGGGTGGGCAGGGTCCCTCTTAGAAGAAAGGGGGGTAAGGGTAAACAGGGGAAGTTCTCTAAAGGACCCCAAACTGATTCCCATGGTAAGGATTCCCAACCCCCAGTGAGAATAAGCTATGGTTCTCCAAAGGGAAGCCGGTGGCAGGTGGTCCCCATCCTAAGTGCTATGCATGTGACCAGGTGGGTCATGTGAGGGGGGACCCCAAATACCCCAAAAGTACACCGGCACCCACTGGTGCGCCGTCCCAGGGTTTGGCCAGTGTAGCGCTTGGGGAGGAGTTGGTTTCAGGTGGGTGGGAACCAGCTGAGAGGACCCTTGTCTCACTAGGGGACAGTGAGATGGTCCAGAGAACCCTTGTGCCTGAAAACACTAGTAAGTACAGGCAGTGGGTGACCATTAATGGACTGAGGTTGGAGGCTCTGAGAGACACAGGCGCCAGCGTGACTACAGTGAGGAGTCAGCTGGTGTCTGAAGAGCAGATTGATCCCTGGGTACTTCACCAAGTAGTTGCAGTGGACAACTCAGAGCTCCTGTGCAGAGTGGCGCAGGTTCCCTTTGAATGGGAGAAGGGATCTCAGGTTCCTTGAAGGTAGCTGTGAGTCCAACCATGCCTGTTGATTGTTTGCTAGGCAGTGACCTGAAGGATTCCCCTTGGAAGGAGGTGGAACACAGGTCTCATTTGGAGATGTTGGGTCTGCCTGGGTGGGTATGCGTATCCACCCGGGCAATGGCAGCCCATCAGGGTAATCAAGAGCCACTGGAGCCTGAAACAGTGGCCCAGGGGACCTCCAAGAAGAGGAAGGGCAGGGGGCACGGGAAACCGGCCCCAGAAGTTCCCACGGTCCGGGAGGAGGCAGAGCCTGAGGGTGACACCCCGGAGCCTACAGGGGAACAGGTGGCTGAACTGGGGGAGGTCCCTGAGCTGTCGCAGTGGCAGCAGGGAGGGGGGCCCACCATGGAAGCATTCTGTGCAGCACAGAAGATGTGCTCTACTCTGGAGGGATTGCGGCAGCAGGCTGCAGACCAGGCGGCTGGCAAGGAGCCAGGATAAAACCTGATTTATTGGGAGGATGACCTCCTGAATAGCGAACCTAAGGTTCCTGAGCCTGGGTCAGCCCGTGTGCTGGTGGTAACCCAGTGCTTCAGGGCATTCCTACTGGGGTTGGCTCATGATGTGCCTCTAGCTGGACATTTGGGGCAGGACAAGTCCTTTGAAAGGCTTGTCACCCACTTTTACTGGCCCCTAATGTGCAGGCACTCAGATGCACATTGCAGGTCTTGTCAGACTTGCCAGGCAAGTGGCAAGAGTGGGGGGAAATGTAAGGCTCCCCTCCAACCTTTATATGTTGTCAGTACTCCTTTTGAGAGGGTAGGCATCGAGATTGTGGGGCCTCTGGATCCCAATACAGCCATGAGCAACAGGTTTATCCTGGTCTTGGTGGACCATGCCACCCGGCACCCAGAAGCCATTCCTTTGAGATCAATCACTTCCCCTGTGGTGGGTCGTGCTTTGATGGGGGGTTTTACCCGGATGGGGTTCCCTAAGGAAATGTTATCTGATGGGGTACCAACTTCATATCCACGTATATGAAGTCTCTGTGGAATGAGTGTGGGGTAACCTACAAGTTTACCACCACTTACCACCCCCAAAGTAATGGTCTGGTTGACAGATTCAACTGCACCTTGAAAGGCATGATCATGGGCCTTTCAGAGCCCTTGAGGCTGAAGTGCGGCGTCCTCTTGCCATGCCTTCTTTTCACCTACAGGGAGGTGCCTCAAAAGGGACTTGAGTTTAGTCCCTTTGAGCTGATTTATTTCCACCCTGTGAGGGGACCTTTGAGTCTGGTGAAGGAGCTTTGGAAAAAGCTCCTAGTAAACCCCCTCCAGGATGTATTCAGTTACATGCTGGCTTTGAGAAAGCAGACTGCCCGCTTCAGGGTCTCGCTCAGGAGAACATGGAAGCAAGCCAGGAGGATATGAAACGGTGGTATGACCGGAATGCAACTCTGGTCAAGTTTCAACCTGGTCAGAAAGTGTGGGTGATGGCGCCAGTGAAGCCCTAGGGCACTCCAGGATAAGTGGACGGGGCCATTTGAGGTGACGGAGCGCAAGAGTGAAGTCACCTACCTGGTGGACTTGCAGTCTCCAAGGAACCCTTTAAGGGTCCCGCATGTCAACTGCCTCAAACCTTACTTTGAGCGGACTGAACTGTCCATGCTTCTTGCAACAGATGATGGGGTAGAGGAGGAGAGTGAGCCTCTTCCTGACCTCCTGTCTGCAGGAGAAAACGATAGGTCAGTGGAGGGAGTGATTCTCTCCCCCTCCTTGACTGAGGAGCAGCAAGGTGACTGTTGCCACATGTTGGGACAGTTTTCCTCACTGTTTTCCCTGATCCCAGGAGTCACACACTTGTGCACACATGATGTGGACATTGGGGACAGTACACCTATTAAACAGAAAGTTTACAGGGTGACTGACAGGGTGAGGGCATGCATTAAGGATGAGGTATCCAAAATGCTTACCCTAGGGGTTATTGAGCACTCCAGCAGTCCTTGGGCCAGCCCAGTGGTATTGGTCCCAAAGGCTGCTGCACCTGGTGCCACTCCAGAACTCAGATTCTGTGTGGACTACCGGGGACTCAATGCGGTCAGCAAGACTGACGCACACCCCATCCCCCAAGCTGATGAGCTCATTGACCTGTTGGGAGCTGCCAAGTACCTCAGTACGTTTGATTTAACATCTGGGTACTGGCAGATTTTCTACCCCAGATGGACACTTTCAATTTAAAGTCATGCCCTTTGGGATGAAGAACGCCCCTGCCACCTTTCCGAGGATGGTCAACTAGGTGTTGGCTGGGCTGGATTACTTCAGTGCCGCCTACCTGGATGACATTGCTGTTTTCAGTTCCACGTGGGAGGAACACCTGAATCACCTCTGGAGAGTGTTAGAGGCCCTGCAGAAGGCAGGCCTCACTATTAAGGCGAGAAAGTGCCAAATAGGGCAGGGTTCTGTGGTGTACTTAGGACACCAGGTGGGGAGTGGCCAGGTGGCACCCCTACAGCCTAAGATTGACACAACTCTGGCTTGGGAGCCTCCCAAGACCCAGACCGAAGTGAGAGCCTTTTTAGGTCTCACAGGATACTACAGGAGGTTTGTTAAGGGATATGGTGCCATTGTACCCCCCTTAACTGAGTTGACTTCGAAGAAGCAACTGAGGAAAGTGATCTGGACAGAGGCTTGCTAGAACGTTTTTGATGCCCTTAAGGCTGCCACGTGCACAGCACCTGTGCTGAAGGCACATGACTACTCCAAGGAGTTTGTTGTGCAAACAGACGCCTCAGAGCATGGTATTGGAGCAGTACTCTCACAGCTTAATGAAGAGGGCCAAGGTCAACCCGTAGCCTTCATTAGCAGGGGGTTACTTCCCAGGGAACATAGGTGGAGTACCATAGAATGTGAAGCGATGGTCTGAGCACTGAAGAAGCTAAGACCCTACTTGTTTGGGACTCACTTCCGAGTTCAGACCGACCACAGGCCCCTCAGATGGTTAATTCAGAGGAGGGGTGGAATTCCAAAACTGTTGAGGTGGTCCGTTTCCCTACAGGGGATGGACTTTACAGTGGAACACCGTCCTGGTACAGAACACGCCAATGCTGATGGTCTGTCCAGGCTCTTCCGCCTTAGTGATGAGAACTCCCATGAGGTTGGGTAGTTGTTCCCCACTTTCAGCTGGGGGGGACACGTGTTAGACTTTTCATCCTTGGCGTGGTCTCCCTTAACTTTTTGCCTCTGTTTCCCAGGTTGTTAATGTGTGCTGGACTCTGATAAGTGCAAGTGCTCTTTTACAAAATGTGTATGTAGTTGGAGTATCTATGATTGGCATATTTGATTTACTAGTAAGTCCCTAGTACAGTGCACTAGAGGTGCCCAGGGCCTGTAAATCAAATGCTACTAGTGGGACTGCAGCACTGGTTGTGCCACCCACCTGAGTAGCTCTGTAATTATGTTTCTGACCTGCCACTGCAGTGTCTGTGTGTGCAGTTTTAACTGTAAATTCGACTTGGCAAGTGTGCCCACTTGCCAGGCATAAACCTTCCCTTTTCTTACATGTCAGACACCCCTAAGGTAGGCCCTAGATAGCCCCAAGGGCAGGGTGCAGTGTATGGTTAAGGTAGGACATATAGGGCCTCATTCTGACCCTGGCGGTTGAAAACCGCCAGGGCAGAGTGCCGCGGAAGCACCGCCAACAGGCTGGCGGTGCTTCATGGGCAATTCTGACCGCGGCGGTAAAGCCGCGGTCAGAAAAGGGCAGCCGGTTTACCCCTGCCCCAAAGAATCCTCCATGGCGGCGCTGCTCGCAGCACCGCCATGGGGATTCCGACCCCCTTCCCGCCATCCTGGTCCTGGCGGTAAAAACCGCCAGGAACAGGATGGCGGGAACGGGTGTCGTGGAGCCCCTGGGGGCCCCTGCACTACCCATGCCACAGGCATGGGCAGTGCAGGGGCCCCCTAACAGGGCCCCATAATGATTTTCAGTGTCTGCCTAGCAGACACTGAAAATCGCGACGGGTGCCACTGCACCCGTCGCAACCCTTTAACTCCGCCGGCTCCATTCGGAGCCGGCTTCATTGTTGAAGGGGCTTTCCCGCTGGGCCGGCGGGCGGCCTTCTGGCGGTCGCCCGCCGGCCCAGCGGGAAAGTCAGAATGACCGCCGCGGTCATTTGACCGCGGTACGGTCTTCTGGCGGTTCCCGCCAGGCGGGTGGCTTCCGCCGCCCGCCGGGGTCCGAATGAGGCCCATAGTAATGTGTTTTATATGTCCTGACAGTGAAATATTGCTAAATTTGTTTTTCACTGTTGCAAGGCCTGTCCCTCTCATAGGTTAACATGGGGGCTACCTTTAAATCTGATTAAAGTGTAGATTCCCGTTGGGAGCGGATGGACATGTGGAGTTTCGGGTCTCTGAACTCACAATATAAAAATACATGTTTTGGCAAAGTTGTTTTTTAGATTGTCAGTTTGAAAATTTCACTTGTAGAAAGTGAGCATTTTCTTGCTTATACCATTTCTGTGACTCTGCCTGTTTGTGGATTCCCTGTCTGGGTCAGTTTGACATTTGAGCTGGTTGCACCTCACACTAGACAGTGACACAAAGGGAGCTGGGGGAAGTCTGCATTTCCTGATGAGTCATCTGTGCTAGGAGGGAGGAGAGGAGTGGTCACTTACCCGTGTCCTCACAAAATGCAGTCTCCAACCCCCTGGTGAGTGTCTGGGTCCTGGCCTGGACAAAGCAGGATTTCACATTCAAAAGAGACTTTACTTTGAAGTAGGCCTACTTCAAAGGAGACATTGGGAATAAGAAGGGCACCCAAAACCACAGACTGTATAACTCTTCTGGAAACCAAGAGGAACCTTTGCTTGGAGAAGAGCTGAAGAGCTGAGGAAGAAGGGCTGCCCTGCCTGTGACTGTGCTTTGTGGAGCTATCCTACAGTTGCTGCTTCTGCCAGAGTTACAGGGCAAAGACTGGACTTTGTGTGCCTTCCATCTTGAGAAGAACTCTCCAAGGGCTTGATTTAGAGCTTGCCTCCTGTTGTTTGAAGTCTCAGGGACAGCAAAGACTTCTTTCTGCCAGCACCTGGAGTCTCTGGAGAGACTCCTGCTCTGCCCTGTGGTGCCCATCCCGTTCATGGGACCCTGAAAGGAGAAGCTGGCAGCCTAAGAGGAGGAAATTCACGCACAGAGTGCCGTGCGGGGAAAAGATAGACGCAACTACGATCTGCGGCTGAAGAAACGGCCCACCACCGGCTCCGTGGCTGAAAATTGATGCCTGCCAGAAACGCGACCGAAGAATCGAGGCACGAAGCTGGAGAAACGACGCGCAGCATCGCTGATGGAGGCTGGGAGATCGCAACCCGCGCTGTGTGGTTTTCAGATCATTGTGCGGCTGGATTTCCCACGCAAGCACCGCTGAGCGTGTAAAAACAACGCAAGGCCTGCCCGGACCCGAGAGTGCTGACCGGATTGATGCATCGCTCTCCTGCGGAGAGAAGAAACAACGCGCCCCGACCCGACGAAAGGAGAAATGACGCAAGGTCCCACTCATAAGGGAAATCGACGCATCACAAGCCTTTTTTGACGCACACTCGCCTGTGCGGGGTTATTTTTGACACACCCAAGGTACATTTTCACGCTAGCAGTGTTAGTGTGTGTTTTAAACTACATAAAGGCCCTCATTCTGACCTTGGCGGGCGGCGGAGGCCGCCCGCCAAAGTCCCGCCGTCAGATTACCGTTCCGCGGTCGAAAGACCGCGGCGGTAATTCTGACTTTCCCGCTGGGCTGGCGGGCGGTCGCCTTCAGACCGCCCGCCAGCCCAGCGGGAAAGAGGCTTCCACGATGAAGCCGGCTCGGAATCGAGCCGGCGGAGTGGAAGCTGTGCGACGGGTGCAGTTGCACCCGTCGCGTATTTCACTGTCTGCGCAGCAGACAGTGAAATACTTGTAGGGGCCCTCTTACGGGGGCCCCTGCAATGCCCATGCCAGTGGCATGGGCACTGCAGGGGCCCCCAGGGGCCCGCGACCCCCCCTACCGCCATCCGGATCCCGGCGGTCCGACCGCCGGGATCTGGATGGCGGTAGGGGGGGTCGGAATCCCCGCGGCGGTGAAGCAAGCTGCGCCGCCGCGGAGGATTCAATGGGGCGGCGGTACACTGGCGGGACCCCGCCAGTGGTGCCGGTCCGACCGCGGCTTTACCGCCGCGGTCGGAATCCCCATTGGAGCACCGCCGGCCTGTCGGCGGTGCTCCCGCGGTCCTCCGCCCTGGCGGTCAAAGACCGCCAGGGTCAGAATGACCACCAAAGTCTCCTTTTGCTTCTGAATTGATAACTTGAGTTGTGTATTGTGGATTTTAGTCGTTTTGGTCTTGTTTTGTTTAGATAAATATTTCCTATTTTTTCTAAACCTGTATTGTGTCATTTTGTAGTGTTTTCATTAAGTTACTGTGTGTGTTGGTACAAATACTTTACACCTAGCACTCTGAAGTTAAGCCTACTGCTCTGCCAAGCTACCACAGGGGTAGGCAGGGGTTAGCTGAGGGTGATTCTCTTTTACCCTGACTACAGTGAGGGTCCTTGTTTGAACAGGGGGTAACCTGACTGTCAACCAAAGACCCCATTTCTAACAAACTCTTTGTTCGTAATTCTCGTTCAACAAGAGCAACCCTTAACAGCGCGACTCCTTATGAAGTAGACAATCAGTACCAGAGCGGCAGCACACCAACCGACTAATAGCAGTGCGACACACTGTGACATCAATTGTGCTCCTTGCAGCGATTCACCCTCGTTTACAATTTTCATGCACGCACCCTTTTCGGCATCAAACAAACACCAAAATACAATACAAATAACTTTTGTCTGCTCCACTAAATAATTGACAATATTCAATCACACAAGAGTCAGAATAACCAAACACTCAAATGAAACCTCGCCCTGCGGGGCATCATTCAGATTGGAATAGATTCTCCCTGCATATTAGGATCAACTGTACCAACCACACAGCAGAATCACACAAAGATAAATGTCCCTATCTCAACTGTACCGTTGACTACGGGTCACGATAACCACCACCAAACTTAACAGACAATTACAATGTAGTGTCTTCTATACTTGTCAATACTATCCCAGGATCTTAGGTCACATCGGACCTGATAGTAACTTCATCTTCTTCATACTAAATACCACACTCACACGACATCCAAAACATCTCTGCAAAACACAACACAAGCACCACAAAACACCTCAAGCTAAACATAAGTCACTGCAATGCACAACCTTATTAGTATTCACTCCTCCGCTTTTACGAATCTCTCCTGAATCTCTGGAACTCCACTGATCTCCCAAATTCAAGACACGAGCACTCATGACTGGGCTCTAGGGACTAGCTAATTTAGGATAAAAGGTTCTAATTCCTTTACTTCAAGACCTAACCTCACTTTGCTACCCTTTGATTGTGCTCTGGGCTCTTGTTCTCACTTCTCTTCTCGTGACGGACCTTTTTAGGATGCTTGAAAGGTGAAAGAGAACTAGAATCAATCTCACAATTGAATTTGCTGTGCAACCCATTTGGTAACACATTTATTATCAGAAAAAGGTAGGTAAAGTTCAAACGTTTGTTACAAGTTAAGGGCAAAACTAATGGAAGTGAATGTCACAAGAATACTATATAGGTACAAAATCACCAAAGTAAAGGGCCTAATGAGATTACATCGCACAAGCATAACACATACAAGAATTTTAGTTGATGCACTACAGAAGATGCGAAACAGAATCAGATCGCCTGTACATACGTTTTGATCCTCTTGTCTAATCATTGGATACACCTACTTTGGTCTATGTTAGAAATTGGATCTCTAGTTGGCAAAGGTAGCACCCTATCCAAGTAAGGGCCACAATCCTAGTCAGGGTAAGTCAGATACACAACCTAAAATAAATTGTGCTCACCCTCTAGTAGCTTGGCACAGAGCAGGCAGGCTTAACTTAAGAGGCAATGTGTTGGAAATGGCCCTTTTTGCAGGGTAATCCCCAAAAATATTTGCCTTCTTCCTCCTATCTTTTTTAATCTGATTTTGCTGGTTTATTGTCTCTGTGCACTTTACCACTGCTGATCAGTACTAAAGTGCAAGTGCTCCCTATGTAAATTGTATTGGTGATTGGGTTATCCATGATTGCCATATTTGATTTACTGGTAAGTCCCTAGAAAAGTGCACCAGAGGTGCCCAGGGCCTGTACATCAAATGCTACTAGTGGGCCTGCATCACTGATTGTGCCACCCACATGAGTAGCCCTGTGAACATGTCTCAGACCTGCCTCTGCAGTGTCTGTGTGTACAGTTTTAAACTGCCAATTTGACCTGGCAAGTGAACCCACATGCCAGGCCAGAACATTCCCTTTTACTATATGTAAGCCACCCCTAAGGTAGGCCCTAGGTAGCCCCATGGGCAGGGTGCAGTGCATCTAGTGGGTAGGACATGAACTGGTGTGTTTTACATGTCCTGATAGTGAAATACCGCCATATTCAGTTTTCACTATTGCAAGGCCAATCTCTCTCATAGGTTAACATGGGGACTGCCTTTAAATATCTTTTAAGTGCAATTTCCCATTGGGAGCAGATAGAGATGTGGAGTTTGGGGTCTCTGAACTCACAATATAAAAATACATGTTTTGGCAAAGTTGGTTTTTAGATTGTCAGTTTGAAAATATCACTTGTAAAAAGTGGGCATTTTCTTGCTTAACCATTCTGCGCCTCTGCCTGTTTGTGTATTCCACGTCTGGGTCAGGCTGACAGTTGGGCTGTTGTGAATTCTCTCTAGACAGTGGCACAAAGGGAGCTGGGGTGTAGCCTGCTTTTTCAGATGAGTCTCCTGGGCTAGAGTGGGGAGGGAAGAGTTGACACTTACACCTGAAAGGGCTGTGCCTGTCCTCACACAGTGCAGTCTCCAACCCCCTGGAGTGTGTCTGGGGCCAGGCCTGGGCAAGGCAGGATCTTGTGAACAACAGAGACTTTCCTTTAAAGTTTGCCTACTTCAAAGGCAGAACTGGGTATAAGTAGTGGACCCAAAACCCCAGACTTTTAGAACACTTCTGGATCAAGAGGAACCTCTGCCAAGGAGAAGAACTGGAGGAGGATTACTGCCCCTTTGCTGTGTGTGCTTTGTTGGGTTGGCCTGCAGTTGCTGCTTCTGCCTTAAACAGGGCAAAGACAGGACTTTGCTGTGTATACTGCTTTTGAAGTTTCTCCAAGGGCTTGGAGTAGAGCTTGCCTCCTGTTGGAAGTCTCGGATATCAAAGACTTCAGCTTCATCTGTCTACAGCACTGGGAACTGTGTGTTTTGTGCTGCAACAGAGGAACAACCACTGTGACGCCATCTACAATGCTACTGCCTACACTGTGACCTGACAACGCCACACGGAGCTGTGTCCCACATTGCACTGTAACCATGGTCTCACCACCGCCGCCATCTGATGCCGTCACCGAGCCACTGCTTACACCGTGACTTGTGGGCCCGCGCTCCGCATCGCCTTGTCCCGGACTGCAGGCTTGGCATCCTCAATGACGACGCTCCACGCTGACACCGGTGCCACTGCCTGCACAGTGGCCTGTGGACACTGCTCGTGAGGTAAACGACGCACCATCCCGCACCGCAGCATGGGTCCACCGACGCCAGTGCCATCGACTCCAGTGTTGTCAACAGACGCCCCTGTCTGCACCGTGACCCATGTGCGCCACACAGAGCCGGCACAGCACTACTACATTGGGCCTACCGACAACATCGCTTCGGCAACGATGACGCTGCTGCCTGCACCGTGACCTGGAGACAATGCACGTCACACCACCCCTCTTCACACCACAGCCCTGGTCTCACCGATGCCGCAGGATGCCCTTACTGAGCGCCTGCCTGCACTGTGACCTGTGGGAATCGCACATCACATCGTCCCGATTCGCATCGCAGCCCGACGCCATCCATGCAAGAGCTCCTGACTTCATCATCAGCCACGAGTTCGATCTGCAACACATGTGAATTCAAGGGCCTGACAACCCCTGTACTGACCTCCGGAACCAACACCTGCGAAGCCAGCGACGCCGCACTCCAGATCTCATCGCGAGGACCACGATGCCCTACATTTCCATGGTACTGTTTGTGGGTCTTCCCGACACCGTGGGTGGCCCGCGACCCACAGCTAGTCTTAACTCTTGGATTAGTTGTTCACGACGCCGTGATAGCCCCAGATGGAGCTACTTCAAGGAACTGTATTTTTAAGTTAAGTCTTGCAAAATTCATATCTTTCTTACTGTATGTTGGATTTTTCTCGTTTTGGTCTTGTTTTACATAGATAAATATTGACTATTTTTCTAAAACTGGTGTGGTGTCCTTGTGTAGTGTTTTCACTGTATTACTTGTGTTATGTGCAAATGCTTTACATATTCCTTCTGAGATAAGCCTGACTGCTCATGCCAAGCTACCAGGTGGGTGAGCAGGGGTTATCTGAGCTGGATATCTCAGTTATCCTGACTTGAGTGAGGGTCCATACTTGGACAGGGTGCAAACCGACTGCCAACTAGAGACCCCATTTCTAAGACAATGTATAAGGTATTTGTGCAACACACACACACACACACACACACACACATATAAGAAATGTTTATAGGAATAAACTGACGCCAAAATAACAAAAATGCAATATGTAGATCAAGATTTATTTACTTTTCAACACACAAACTCACTGCTTTAAAAAGGGGATCATTTTAGAGCCTTCATACTAAATTGGAGAATATGGTAAATATTGTAGCCGTAGAAGCCAATGTGCTTTTCGTACGGCAAATAGGGTCCCACTGGGACTGCATTGTAGGCACTAATGAAGTGTGTCCCCCCAGCTGCGAGGAGCGAAGTACAGTAACGTTGGGGCCGCTCAGTTCCAAGCCAGGCAACTAAGTAAACCACCAAGGCCGTTGGGCTGGGCAACAAAGTACCTGATCGGTTGTAGGGCGTTGATGCAGGAAGAGGAGTTGTGCTGCAGCACAGCTCAAAGAGGCAAGCATGGTGTGCTGCGGCTCAGGAAGGCTTACCTAGTGCGTCCTAGTTGTCAAGGCAACCCGGAGAGGCACCACCATCAGCGACACCCGAAGAGGCTGGTTGTGACCAGGAGACCCATACACCTGCAATACAAGTAAAGAAAATATTTTCCCCACAGGCTAACTCTTGCGCCTTCAAGGATGATTCTGCAGAAACTAAGGAGGTGGGCTGCTAAATTTGGTCTAGGAGACAGGACCAATACAAAAAGAGGTACGAAGACCTAGACGGCGTGTCACCAGAAGAGGAGGAGTCACGAGGGCACACCGCACCAGACAAAAGCCCAGAAGATGCCCACAGAGAAGAATCTTGGGACACAGAAGCAGTTTCACTACAGTGAGGAACAGAAACAACAGCCACGGCTTCCCAGCAAAACGAAGAAGGTTTGGAGCAGCCCGCCAGCAAAGAGGGAGCCAATCAAGGTGCACAGAGAGGCCATGTTCCGCTTGCAGATGGAGAACACTGCTGGGGTGTCAGCTGTCCCAGCTATGCCCCAGGAGGAGCGTGGCTTCTGCAGGTTCGTGATCGGGTTCTGGCATGTGACAAAATGGCAGATAGTGCGAAGGAAGGGGAGACCGTGGACTAGCATAAAACGCTGTCAGTCTCACAATTGTTTACTTTCACATTTATTCACACCTGATGAGGCTACGCTAACAAGTATAATCAGGTAACGCCCTTGTAACTCTAATTTGGGACTTTTTTACATTTCCCGAAATTGCTGAATACAAAGAAAGAGCACATATTGCACACTATTCTCCAGCTCCAGAGTAAGGGAGCTACTTCTCGATAAAGCTCAGTGAACGTGGTGGATCATAAAACATAAAGAGTGGGTAACTTACCTGCATTTACTCTACTTTTCTTCCGGGGGACCGGTGGGGAAACTCCTGGGTCTGAACCTGGAAAGGAAAAAGAAGAGAGAGATTAGTTCTATGGATCTTCATCTCCCTACTGAAAGACGTAAGAAAAACACATGAAACAAAGTCTTGCAAACATATTATTACTCCTATGGTCTCTCATTATATCCACAGAACGCAAGGGATTTATACTGATGAATGGACACCCGGCGCATCGGAGTAGTCACAGCAACTGGGGAATCCGAAAGGAAGGCTCCCTTCTGGTAGAGCAGCATGGACTGAAATAAAATGCTGCACTCACCAGGGAGATCCAAAGGGACGGTCCACTTCTTGCAGAGCAGTGCAGGAGTTGCAAATAAGCACCACACTCAGGCTCCACCTGACAATCAGGAATGTTCCCACAAAGTGGAGTACTGGCTCTTGATGAGCGGTGCAGTGTTAGAATTGGGCAGCTCACAAGGTCTTTGATGTCCCTTAGACCTCAGGGAAGAACAGTGGGCCAGCCCTTAGAGTCACTCTGGGTTTAATCCTTAGTTCCTTGTGGCAGGGCAGAAATCAGCAGGCAGCAGTGCAGCTCATCAAAGCAGGGCAGGTCTTCCTGGGAACAGTCAGGCACAGCAAAGTGGCAATCCTTTTAGCGCAGCAACCTTTACTCCAGCAGCGTTTCTTTGAAGTCCAGAAGTGTACTGTTATCAGGGGGTCTGAGCCCCTGTACTTATAACAAAAAGTGCCTTTGATGTGGGGATGACTTCAAAGGATCCCTCTGAAGTGCACAGGTCCCCCTTTCATTGCAGCCCTGGCTTCAGACTATCAGTTGGGGGTAATCAGCCCTTTGTGTGGGCTCAAGCCACTAACCTTTGAAGTGTAAGTGTGAGCGCTTCCCACCCTCATTGCCCGGGAAGACGCTTCAGTATGCAGATGAATGCAGATGCAGCTGAGTGTGCTGTGTTGTGAGTGTCTGGAAGGAATGCACAAATGTAGCCCAGCCCAGACCAGATATGTGTTGAAGACAGGCTGACAGAGCAGTAAGAGCAGAAGCATGCCAACTTTCTAAAAGGGGCATTTCTAAATAGTAATAATAAATCAGACTTTACCTGTAAAGAGGATTTATCATTACCATTCCAATGATATGAAACATGATGCAGTTACTCCTTTCTGATCAGGAATTACAGCTTAAAAGTGCATTAAGGAATTCCCAATACTGGGCTATGAGAGGAGCAGGCCTCGCAGTAATGAAAACCGACTTTAAGAAGTTTTTCATTACCAGCACACGTAAAACTTAAAAGTATGTGTCCTGCCTTCTACGTACATAGCACCCTGCAGGGGTGTTGAATTTAATAAAATATCCACTTGTCCATGGGACAGGTTGCTTCATAAATCTACTTGTCCTGTAGTGTGGTGACAAGTTATGACAGTAATCTCATATAAGAGCTCTGATAATAACCTCGCTAATTATGCCAGGGCTAATACTATAGTAGGCCTTGATACTAGCAATTTCCTTATTTTGCCACCTTTCTGCAGATCTACATAGTGGGGCTGGAGGTAGCAGTAAGCAATAGTTCAAGGGTTAAAACACCCTTTTGAGTCTGTGCAAATCTACGAACTTCCATGTTTTAAGGGTTTTCATCAGGTCTTCCCATTTCATTTCCCATACTGAGTAAGGTTGGAAAATTACTCTTGACAAGGGTAAGAAGTAAAACTTCTTCCAGGGTTGGGAAAAAAGTGGTCAAAGGTAAATGTGAACATCTAACCGCTCAACAAATTTTCGGGTGAGCAAATTTACACCTGCATATTTGTTCGTGCTAAAATACAGTTCACAAATATTTCCTAGGAGTATGATTTCCTGGTCTACTTCTGTGAGTTCATGAAATACGCAAATCTGCACAAATACAAAGACATCGACCATGGGTGCACTTTTGGGATTTTTTAAAAGAATTGGGCCTCTAATTGGATCTGGTGTTAACCAAGACCTTTTGTTTTATTAAAATGTTATTTCTCTCTCAAGGCCTCTATTGGCTGGCTTCACTGTGACTGATCCTTCTTGCAGAACCCGCTCTCATGCCTGGATACCCTCACAGGTGACAAGTTCGGCACTCTACAAATCCATGTTACATTACATTATAATGATAGCAATCTGGTGTTTCATAGGGAGCATATCTGCACAAAGTAGTTTTGTTCAGTGTCAGGAACTACTGTGGCAATGAGTGCTTCTTGCAACCAAAAAATATTTTTGCTTTTTGTTAATATTTGTTACAATGGTGAGGGCCTAACACGTCCCACAACATTTTTTTTTTACAAAAGCCATGTCAAAACAAGACATGCATTAACAAAACCAAAAGACTGACCACCAATGTTGAACTTATTGGCTTTGCCAGAGCTTTTTTATATTTATGTTTCTCAAAATCTTGTTAAAACTGGTACCTAAACTTTCTCAGTAGTTCAGCAGAACTTTTTTCCCTAAGTGCATTTTTTGTGACTATTTTATTTTGAAAAAAAAAATCATCACTCTTGCTTTCAAGCCTCTACAAATATTTGCATTTAATCAGAGAGCAATCTGGGAGCATGCTACGTAACCCATATTTTTACATTTTGCAAACTTGTGTACACATTTTTTTTACTGGAACCACTGTCAGTAGTGCAGTTCAAGCTTACATTTATTTAGAACACTCACCCTAATTATAAAGGCTCCCTGGTGGTGGAAGACCCTAGTGGGCCCACCATTCTGTGTCATCTTCCGCCATCCCCCATACTATCACTGCCCTCCCAGTTGCTCCCCATCCAGTTGCCTGTGCCTGCTCACCCAAAAGGGTGGGCGTCCCATTCACCCCAGGCACCTCATCCCCTGCTCCAGTCAGCCCTGCTGCCTTCACGGAGGAGGCTATTGACCTCCTGAGGACCATCTCTGTAGGGCAGACAACCTTTGAGAATGCCATCCAGGAGTTAGCATCCCAGATGCAGCAATGCAATGCATACCTGGAAGGCATTCATGGTGCCATGTCTGGCCCACAGAGATCTTTTCAGGCTCTAGCCTCCTCCCTTCACCCATCTCAAGCACACGTTCAGACAGCCATGCGCACACCTCAACACACAAGAAGCACACAGAGAATCACAAGCACCACACTTCCCACCACAGGCATAAACACAGCCAACATACAAAAGCACACACGACAAAATCCACTTCCCCCAGTGTGTCAACCACTCCTGCCTCCCTGTCTGTCACCTTGACATGCACACCCACAAGCACTGCACCCTCAGTCACTGCTGCTGGCCCCATTCTTGCAGTCACAACATCTGACATCCAGTCATCCACCCCAGGCACCACACAGCACTCACCACAACTACATTAACTGACACATGCAGTACACTCACCAGACCTACAGACACCCAGACCACATCCATGTACACTGGCAGCCTGTCTTGTCCCACTTTGTCCACTCCCCTCCTCCCAAAACACTCAAACATTCCCAGACACCCACCCAACACACATCCACCACACCTCTGCATACTGTACAGGCACCTGCATCCACATCCAGCACATCTACACCAGTTACTTTTCTTGTCCAGTGTTGACCTGTTCGAACCCACTGGCCCACCCGTCTTGTCCCTAAATGTGCCCACCTCCTTGCCCTGTCCACTCCTTCCACATCGAAGTCTGCCCCAGTCCGCCCTTCCCATTCCCGTGCCCCTTTTCCGTTAAGCAAGAAGCCCCGTGCTGGCCCAGGTCCATCTGCCACCCTGTTCCCAGCCCACTCCCCCATCTTCCAGTAGCAAACCCAAGACCCCTCCACCTCCCAAATGTAAGCCCAAGCCCCCCTCCCAGACGTGAGTCCCCACCCCCACCACTCCCTGTTCCCTGAGGTGCCTGGCAGCCCCATTGATGTCCCTTTATGGTGGAGTACCATGTGCACATGTGGGAGTCAAGTTTGGGCCATTTTGGCCCTTCAGCCTGTTACAGTTGGTGTTGGCCAATGGCCCTATTTGGACATTGCATTTTTCTTTTCATCATTAAAGTTTGTGTGCCCAGTGTTGCTGTTGGCCCACTCGGGAGACGTGGTTTATCGTTTCATTGTGAGGGTGTGGTGTGCACATGTGTGTGCTTTGGGCAGGTTGTATTGGCCTTGTGTCGGGTAAGTACCTCTTGTTCTGGTGTATATGGCTTGAGGGATTTGGGGGTGCTTTGCAGGGTGGGTGGGTGTGTAACTGTGCCCTTTCTTCCCTTGTTTAGTAGGTTGCGGTACTTACCGTCTTCGTCTTCGACGGCGGTCACGGTCGTGGAGGTATATGGTAAGGAGCAGCACTGGTATGATTTTCAATTCTCTCTCTATGTCTGCTTTGGCATGTTATGTGTGCCTACTGTGAGTGTTTCCTTTTATTTGATTCGTTTCTGCCAGGCTTTGCGTGGCAGTGGTTCCCACCCCGGAACTGACAGCAGTCTTGTGCTTCATTATTTGTTGGGCAGGTGGGGCCTTTCCGGCGGCCAGTGGACAGCCTCCTCCGTCGATGTCAGCACTCCTATGCTGGCAGTGAGTGGTTTTCACGCTGGCTGTTTCTCATGTGCTTCATTATTTGCCAGTCCGGAATGCCAGCCTGTTGGCGGAAGTTACCACCACCACCGGCGGTGCAGTCTTTCCCGCCATGTTCATAATGACCACCTTTGTCTTTAACTCTTTTTCTGTCCTTTGGAACCTTTCTCCTGGACTCTTCTCCTTTTCTTCTTCTCCTACTTTCTCTCCAGATGATCTTGTCTTTTAATTGTCACTGGTTTCCCTTTGTAGGTATGGCTGAGGATCCTGGTGTCACTGTTCCTGAGGATGGGGAAAAAAGCAAAGGACAGAACGACAGGAGGTAAGTGGTTTATGGATCTGATATTCTTTGCGTCCTATCAAAAAGGGGGGGGGGGAGTGAGGGTTGATACCTATGGGTGAACACACTGTGATTCCCTTTTTGCTTTTTCTATGTAATGCTCTTTTAAGAGTGTACTGGTGAGGAGTGAATTAGAAAAAGGAAAGGAAAAAAAACAATACTTCATGGCATGGATGAGTCAGGCTTGCTATGATAGTCCCTTATTTTGTATTGGGACTTATGGTGGGGTTTTACCTTCCCCTCCCTCGCGTTTCTCCCCGCCTCCCTTTTCCCTAGTCCTTCTTAGGAAGTTCGTGGCTGAACCCAGTATGCAGGCACGTACCTGCGTTAGCCATGTCCCTCCTGGGACATGGCGGCCTGTCACATCCAGAACCGGGATAATGCCTCTTCGCAGGGCTCCCTCGTTCGTGTGGTCCTCTCCTTACTCCGTCGCTGCGAGGGTCCCCTCTGGGACTTCAGGCGTTTCGTTCTTCAGTCCACGGTCTTTATTCTCGCTACTTCCTCCCGCTGTGTCTTCGTCATCTCTTGTTGCCGCGGTGCGCGTCGCCTCTTCTTCCTCGTGGACGTGCTTACATAAGCACAGAGCTCTCTCCAGAGTGCCCCCGGGGTACTCTCCTGTCGGCCCAATCACCGTCTTTAAGTTGGGGAAGCATCGTTACAATGGAATTGTAACTTTAACAAGCTACAACTTTGTGGTGATTGATTCAATTTTTATGTTCTTGTTTTAATCAGAAAATAGTTTTTAATTGACCTAAATTGGTACGTGGTCTTTACTGGGTGATTTCTTGATGCAATTGTTGTACTGGTGTGACTAACTCTTAATGTTCACTCTCTTAAGTTGCATTCTGCCTAGGTCCTCCACTACTAAAGGGTAGATTAGGTAGTCTTAGAAAAACAGTTTTGCCTAACTAGGAACTAGATTTGTACAGCCTATAGTGAGTCATTACGTTTTCCATTGTAACAGTTCACAAAATAAATATTTTCATAGACCAGGCCATACAATAACACAATTAACAACACAATGGTGCAGTGAGTTCCTGTGTCATCTTTTTTTTTTTTAAATCTGTTTATTAAACATAACATTCACATACCAGTACATTGGCTGTTTACAATTTATCGAATTATTTACTTGCATAAATAATCTTGCACGGCCTCGTTGCATATTAACTGGTATGAAAGAGAGAGAGAAAAATCAAATTATAAACAAACATAAGATATTGCTAACAGAGCAGGAAGAAAGGAAACATACAGCTTAAATACTGTGCGACAACTACTTGCCGAATAACAATGCAGCTAAGCACGACCAATGTCATTGATAATATTTGCTACCTCAAGCCGAGGTAGGGAGGGGTTAGAGGAAGGAATGCAGCTGATATATGTAAGTGTGTGAAGAGCGAAGGACAGAGGTGGGGGCAAGGATTATGTTTTGTGGGGTACAGCGGGATGCTGAGCCTAATTGGCATTGATCGAACTGGGTTTGGCCTGCATAAAGTCTTGTACGCAGTGGAAACAGCCTGGTTTGTTAGGTTAATACTTTGAGGATTAGAATGAGAGTGTCAGCAATGTCTATAATTGAGATTGAGGCAGTTCAAGTATCCTGCTGATCGTATCCACCTTGCTGTAAAATTTGATTTGTGTATGGTGCACTATTCACGGGGGTGCAAGTCATCATGCGCTTCTATTGCCACCACAAAGGTATTCCAGACTTCAGGGCCCACTTCAATGAGACCTTTACGTTGCAATAGGTTGAGTGTCTGCGCCTCGGCCTGTGAGCGACTATGTAGGTCGAGCAGCCAAACCGAGTGGGATGGAACATGTGGAGCCTTCCAATGTGTTGCAATCAGACGTTTGAAGACAACAAACGCTAAGTCTATGAATCTGTGTGCCTGTTTATCTCCCCTAGTGCGGTGAAGTATGCCCAATAAGCAGGACTCTGGTGTGGGGGATAATGCGAGGGATGAGATGTCTGCTCTAACATGTGTAACTCGGTGCCAGGCTGAGTTTATTGAGTGACAACTCCAAACCATGTGGTAAAAGTCGGCTGCCGGGGTAGCACATCTTGGGCACGACGGAGTTGTGTTCGGGTATATTCTTAGAATGCGGGCTGGGGATAAATAAGCATGGTGAATATAATTGAATTGGGTGTAGCGTAAGCGAGGATTTCGGGATATTGATTTGATCGTTGCAAGAGCTGCGATCCAGGTTTTTTGTGGTAATGGCGTAGGAAGGACCATGTCCCAGCGTTCTTTAGCGTGCGGCAGGGTAGTGCAAACTGCTGCTAATAGTATTTTGTATATTTTAGTTATGGTACCTTTTGCGCTACCTATTGTAAGGATAGTGGTGAGCAATGGGGACTCAGGGGGTATATTATTGCCGAGGCCCCAGATCTTGTTTAGTAGCCGTTTAATGGCGCTGTATGTCAAAAAGGCCCCATTGTGCATCACCCCGGCAGACACCAGTTCCGTAAAGGAGCACAGCGCGGAATGGGAGTATAGATCGCCTACCTTCAGTGTATTTATGTCCCGTGTGTTATGATGTGTTGAAATAATTTGGGTGCCCGGCAATTGAAACAGCGGTATCAAGGGTGAATAAGGGGGTAGGGGGACTTGCCATGGACATATCTATACCAGCAAAAGCGAGCTGCTTCCATCAGTATGTGTTTCGAGGGTAGGGAGTGAGGGGTGGATAACAATGTGAGCAGCAGCCCCTTTGGGGCCATACATGACTGCAGCAGTACGCCCTCAGCGGAAGGGGCATCATGCAGCCATCCAGTCAGCCACGACAATTGGGCGGCCGCGTAGTATCTTTCGAGGTTAGGCATGCCCAGCCCGCCCATTTCCTGCGGATGTTGTGTTATGGTCAACGCTACTCTACGTCTATCTTTGCCCCAGAGTAGGTCGGTTAATATTGAATGTAATTTACTAAAGAAGGAGCGTGGCAGGCACACTGGCAGAGCAGTAAAGTAATATAGGAACCTCGGGAGGATAAGCATCTTGGCAATTGCTACCCGGCCCAACGGGGATAAGGGGAGTGAACTCCAGAATGGTATCGAGCTGCGAGTGGATCTCACTACTCTGTCAATGTTGCCCTCTTTTAGATCTATAACAGAGTGGTAAATCTGCACCCCGAGGTACTTAATGGTTGTATATGACCACGGTAGTTTATATTGTGGAAGTGTTGTATGTGCATCAGCCGGAATGGAGATAAGAGGGAAGATACTGGATTTGGACCAATTGATGTGAAGTCCAGAGGCGAGGGCAAAAGAGTCCAACAATTTCAGCACCTCTGACATGGAGGTAGAATGATTACGCAGATAAATCAGGGCATCATCTGCATATAGAGATATGATATGATAGGTGTTAGATTCCGGGATGCCCCACACATACGCGAAACTACGTAGTTTGATTGCCAGTGGCTCCATAGCAATGGCAAACAGCAAGTGGGACAATGGGCAACCCTGTCTGGTGCCTCTGCTTATGGAAAATGCTTCGGAGATAATGCGACCATTTTTTACACGTGCTGTGGGCTTAGAGTACAACGTCTTGATCCAGTTTATGAAGCCAGGTCCGAAGCCGAACGCCCTGAGTGTGCAAATAAGATAATTCCAGCATAGTGTGTCAAACACTTTTTCAATATCTAGGGAGAGGGCGACCGCTTCGGTGTTTGTGTTGTTATGCATTATATGAAGCAGTCTCCTAATATTTAGGAAGGTGCTCCTACCGGGAATAAAGCCGGACTTATCTTGATGTATCAGACTCGGTAGGTAGGGGAGGAGCCTATTCGCTAATATTTTCCCTAGTAATTTGCAGTCTGTATTTAGGAGGGAGAGCGGTCTGTATGATTTAACATCAAGGGGGTCTCGACCAGCTTTTGGAAGGACCACTATTAAAGCTTCGCGCATGGAGTCTGGCATTTGCAAATTATGGTACGCCTCATTAAACACTTCTACGAGCGGGGGCAGGAGATGACTCGCATGAGAGTTCAAATATTCCACCGGAAGTCCATCCAACCCGGGGGTTTTACTGCGCGCCATTTGTGCCAAAGCTGAGCGCAGTTCTTCAATGGTAATGGGGCCATCCAGAATATGGGTGTTATCGAGGATAAGTTGGTTTTGAGAGACAAGTTGTAGTATATCAGTTAGGTGTGATTCCGGCGGAGGGGGAGGAGACGTATAAAGTGTACGATAATATATGAAAAAGGCTTCATTGATGCCAGACTGAGTGTTAACGATAACGTCGGGGTTTAAGCGTATCGCGCCGATAGGCGTTGGCTGTGAGGGCTGTCGAGTCAGCCAGGCTAATAGTCTACCGGATCTGTCTCCTTCAGCGTGCTGTCTTGTTATATAATGTCTGTAGTCATGTTTGCTTAGCCTAGCATCTGCTTCGTTATGGGCGGCCCTAAGCGAATTCAGTGTTGTTAGTATGGACTCGTCCCTGACAACCGCAGCCTCCGCATTGCGGATTTTTACCTCTAGTGTTTGTAGTTCTTTAGTGAGTGCTTTTCTCACCCCTACCGTGGCTGCAAGGCAGTGTCCCCGTATCACCACTTTATGGGCATCCCACTCTAAAGAGCGGGATGATGACGAGTTTTTATTTAGCAGGAAATAATCAGCTAATTTTTTAGTTATATCTGTTTGAAAGGGGGGATCTAAAAGGGCTTCCGGCTGTAAGCGCCACGTTGGTATGCGAGTGTGCATGTGTCCCCAAGCTATCGTTACACATAAAGGATTATGATCTGATATAGTGCGCGCTAAGTATTCAGATCCGCACACCTTCTGAATCACTGTTGCAGATACAAAGACCATATCTATTCTGGTATACAACTTATGTACAGGGGAATAATAAGAGTATTCCCGTTGGGCGGGATGGGCCGTCCTCCATACTTCACTCAGGCCGTTGTTTAAAGCCCAACTTGCTAGTGCTTGAGAGGCACGAGTGGAAGGAGCTGAGGTAAGCGGGGGGAACGAGCGGTCCATTTGAGTGTCTAAGACACTGTTAAAGTCTCCTCCCCAAACGCATTCCAACGTAGGGTCGTTAAGGTTGCTGGTTGAAAGTGTAGATAGGAAATCGCATTGGTCTGCATTTGGGGAGTACAGTGCAACTAGGGCTAAAGGGGATCCATCTAGTATGCCCTCAACTATCACGTGGCGACCATTTGAGTCACATTGTGTGCGAGACACGGTGAATGGAACCCCGGGGGCGATCCAAATCGCTACCCCGCGGGCAAATGATGAAGAAGTTGTGCCATGCAATTGCCCCTTCCATTTTGAGCGTGTGTTTTCTAGCGTAGTTTTAGAGAGATGTGTTTCTTGCAATAATGCTATATGTATCTGATGTCTCTTGAGAAAGGCATAAACCCTCTGACGCTTCCGTGGAGTTGCCATGCCTCTAATATTCCATGTGAGCACCTTGTATTTTGCTATACTCTGATGTGTTTGAGTGGCCATGATATTTTTATGGTTTTCGTATGTCCAAGGGAATGAGTGTCTGCTGACCATGACATAAAAACATTGTGACGTGCGCACGCTAAGATTGGGTAACTTGTTCCTGCGACATTGCGAGCTGTAGTCCTATTGCTATGATAATCATGACATGTACATTTGCTGCTGCATTTGCAATTAACTAACATGTGATAAAACCAACGACTAAATAAAAGGGTACACTCTAAAACAACACACAATAACAACTGAATTGAAAAATAGAAATCAATTCCAGCAATTGCTGGCATGAGAGAATGGTCCATATGGAGCAGGGGGGTGTCGGGAAGCATTGATACAGAGTCTAGAGTTTACCCTGCCCTGTTCACTTGTGGTGAAGAGTGTGCCGCCCAGGGGCACAATCGAATCACACGGCGTAGCAGGTAGATGCCGATGGCGCTCAGAAGGAGGTGTAATAGTATTGTGATGCTATCCCCGATTTGTAAGAACCAGTAGGGCCCAGCTGCTTAGCAGATATCATCTGCTGTGCGTGGTGTGAGGGTAGGGCCACGTGTGGATTCAGCTGAATCAGAGTTTGCATCTTGTTCCTGCTCAGCGTCCGCTTGTGTAGAGGAGGCAGTAGGTGACGCGTTAACAAATCTGGATGTGGCTCGCAGGAGACGGGAGCGTTCAGTTTGCGCTTGTTCAGGCGAGGGCTTCGCGCCTTGTTTTTTGCGCTGTCTACGACCCGACGTGGAGGAGGGTCTATCGGCTCCCAGAGCATTTGTGTCTAACGGATCGGCTAGCCCCTTGGCATGTAGCCAGGTCCAGGCGTCCTCTGGAGAAGTAAAAAAGAGTGTGCGAGTGTCATCTTGTATCCGGAGTCTGGCAGGGAACAACAGCGCATACTTAATGTTATGTTTTCGGAGACATGCCTTAACATGGTAGAAAGAGTTGCGTTTCTTCTGTACTTCTGCTGTAAAATCTGGGTAGGCTGTAATCACACCATCTTCGAAGCTTACCGGACCAGATTTGCAGAATAGCTGTAGGATAAGATCTCTGTCACGATAATTGAGGAGTCTTACTATAAGCGGGCGTGGTTGTAAGCCAGGAGGGGGAGGCCTGGCGGGGATCCTGTGTGCTCTTTCGACAGAAAAGAACTTCGGGATGTTATCCTTCAGAATAGTATCAGTAAGCCATTTCTCTATAAATAGTTCAGCACTGAGGCCCTCGGCACGCTCGGGAAATCCTACCATACGGATATTGTTGCGACGGGATCTACCCTCTGCATCCTCAGCTCTGCGTTTTAAAGAGTCCACCTCTGTCGATAAGTGAACTAGTTGCGATTGGAGATCTTTAACCGAGCGGGGGAGGGCCACAGTATCTCTTTCAAGTTCCGATACCCTATCAGCCAGTGCGTGTTGGTCAGTGCGAAGTATGTTAAGATCTTCTGTTACCGAACCTATTTTAGCTTCTAGAGTAGTTTTAGTGTCTAGAATGGCTTGTAGTATCTTTTCAAATTGTGATGTGTGTGATTGTAGGGTCAATTCTAGCTTCTGAAGTGCCACTTGTGTGGTGGCATAGGGCTCTGAGGAGGATGAGGTGGCGTGTTCCATCTTGCCCAGCGGTGCACGTGAGGTTTTTGGTTTGACCATTTGGCAAGTACAGGAGCTCTTAGGCGTTAGCGTGCTGAGAAAACGCGAAGCAGTATGTGCGACCTAGTCAAGTGTCCTGCCAGTTCAACCTAGGCGTTGAGGAGGAGCAAGGCCAGGATCAAGCAAGGCTTTAGATAGATAAGGGCCTGGTACTTTTGCTATCACTTGTGACACTTGCTAATGACAGTGCTGGTATGACTTTATAAGACTGGTGGGATAGGGAGCAATACACTGTGCATTGTGACGGAAGTTGCAGCAGCACATGGTAACTAGTGTCCCAAGAGGGATGATTCATGCGTGTGCGCCCTACCACACGATAACTGTCATCAATAGGCACTCCCCTTATAGACGGCCAGGTCCGTTATGTGTTTTCCACTCTCCCAGATAGCTGACTTCCTGATACCTCTATCTCCTAGAGGTGGAGCACGGGCCAGTGCAGGACAAGGATCCGTACAGTAGGGGCTGCGGCTGTGGCCCCCTGTGCTGGTGTAGCAATCCGCATTGAATCAGTACATTTAGTTGGCCGCAATTAATCATCCGACGTGGCCTGCAACACTGGAGCCGGTCAATTTGTGTACCTGTTTTCGCGGACTGCTCCGTGCAGGGAGCAGGGATGCCACAGGACGATGCCACCACACAGCAACGACGCAGAGTGAGTTTTCGGGGTGTGCGCCCTGATGTGACACGCAGTTGCGCAGCGCCACCCACGCGCCAGTGGGCCTTTTATGACAGAATTAGGCGCTGTTATTTGCAAAGGATGCAGAGGTGTTGAGTATTGGCCGTCGCCTGGTGGGCCTGTTGATGCGATGGACTAATCAGTAGCCGGAGCGCGGGGCGCCATGTAGCTGTGGGTAAGCGGAGGGAGCCAGGACACAGTCAACCGCACCGGCTGCTCACCTCGGTAATTATGGTGCGGGGGGGCCTACCTCGACAGGTCTCGGCCCGTGAGGGGCTTCGCCGCAGTGCATAGATTCCAGCCAGCGCCGCCCTTGCAAGATGTTCCTCACGGGCCGGCGCGTCGCAACGGCGCACAGTTCTGTGTAGAGTTCCCGCTGGCGCCCTCCATGCATGCGGCGCGATCCCCAGGCCACACCAACAGGAGGCGTGTCCCGTGCGGTCTGACCTCCAGGTCGGCCGCGGAACGGTGTGTTGTCGCAGATCAGCAAGAGAGCCACAGTACGGGGAGCCCCATTCACTGGGTGTAAAACAGGTAAGCCTGCTACGGCAGGGCTTATCTCGATAAGATGGCGCCGTGTCGGAGGTGGCCTGGACGGCACCGCCCCTCCAGAGTGCTCGTGGCCAGACGGCGTACCCCAGCGCCTCTCACCACCGGGTAAAAAACGATGGTGTTGTGTCGCCTCAGCAGATCGCAAACCCGTGTTCTGGGAGCGGGTCGCGAGTGACTCCGTGTAGCGCTCGCCGCGAGCGCGTTGTCCGCAGCACAATCACGGCCTCAACCCGGCCGATCGCCAGCCGTGCGACGGTATCGCGTCTCCGGCCGCGTTCAACGATGCCGCCCCCGGGCAGCCCCCTTAACGGCAGTCGGACCCACTCTGGGGGGGGCCCGGGCGCCTTCAACAGGATGCTTTACCGGGCCAGGGATCGGAGCCGCAGTTTATGCTGCTGCTCCGGTCGCCATCTTGGCCACGCCCCCGAGTTCCTGTGTCATCTTAAGGATTTCGGGGCCCTAAGGGCAATACATGTTGTGGGGGCCCCTTGTTAGAACACTTTTGAATTTTATTGCATATATTCTGATAATTGAAACCCCATGATACCAAACAACATTGACTTATATGTTAAAGTTCAAAAAGAGAAACAGAAGTCTGATTGAGAGGAAATTTCCTTTCCGGGTACCCCTGGCAATTGTCACTTTGCCCGTGCATTGAAATATCTCTGGTGTGTTCTAGTTCAGTGGTTCCCAACCTGTGGTCCGGGGACCCCTGGGGGTCCGGGAAACCTCCTTAGGGGTCCATGACTGCTTAGAAAATTAACTAATATTCACAGATTAATAAGCTATACATAAATAAAGTGGCTAGGGGTGAGGAGCCAAGATGGGCGCCTGAGCAGTAACTTTTGTTTGAAGCTCTGACTAAACACAGAAACTGGGACCCCCCCCTTAGCCCCAAAAGCAGGCGCGATGGTACAGACAGTGAGCAGCAAGACCCCCCACCCACGCCTGCGCCCAGAAGTGAAAGACGCTGATCCTAGCGAAGGCAGAGTGCAGCACATGGGGGAGCGGTGAGGAATGCCTCAAAGGCAGAGAGATTGCAGGTGGCAGCTGCAGTACAGGCTGCAATCGAGCAGAGGCTATCCTCAGGAGTGTCAGAGGTGGGGGTCGTTTCGGAGGCATGACTACCCGAGGCATACTGAGAGCAGTGGTGAGCAGCGGCCTCTGGTGAGTGTGGGGTGCCAAGGGTGTTTCCTGCATCGGAAGTGGAAGGCTGTGTGGGTGTCTGACAATGATCGGGAGCAAGGAGGCAGATCCGGTCATACTCAGAAGAAGCAAGGAGAGATTTGGGGGCACCGAGTCAGCGGGGGCCACATGAGAAAAACCAGTACCAATGCCGCAGTTACCTGAAGATGGCGGCATTCCCCCCCAACCCATAGATGTCAGTCCCCATTACAAACCCACACTTTAGGCAGGAGCAAGGGCGTGAAAACATACAAAGGACAGGACGAGTGGTCAGCCCCAGCTTGCACCACCCCTAAGGTGTTGCATGCAAGGTGCCCCTTCCATTTAATTTTCCTCCATCTTGCATGGAAGGAAAATAGGCAATCAGGTGTAGGGAAGTGACCTCTGCCCACAGGAAGTGATCACATAGTGGGTGTAGTCACCCTAAGGTAGATGACCTATTGGTCACTACCAGGTACTCCTCTAAACTCCCACTAAATACAGTATTTAGTGGGCATCCCTAGACCAGAGAATCAGATTCCAAGGACAAAAGAAGACCAGCAACAAAGAAAACCCAAGGCTCAAGAATTGAAGTCCTGCTGCACAAAGAAAAAGGTGCCAAACCCTGCCTGCTGCACCCAGGACTTGACTGAGGGCTTTCTTGGACACTGAACGGTCTCTACAACCCCCCAGAGGACCTCCACACTTTGAAAATCACCAAAGATCTCCTTCCAGAGTAAAGACCTAACCCTCCTGCAAACAAAGACCAATGACTCGGTGAAGGCCACTTCACAGACCGGCTGCTGACCAAGGAAACGGATGCTGCAGCCAGAACCAACACTACCCGACGGACCGCAAGGACAAACCCTGCAAGTGTGCCAAGTTTGGTGGCACTGCGCCCTCCAGTGTTCAAACCGCACCATTGCTTCAGACAGTTGTCACCTAACGTCAGACACCCAGAAGGAAGTCCATTCCAGACTGTAAAAGGACCAAGAGGAAGCCCCAGTCGAGGGACTTCAGAAACCACCACAACCTCCCACCAGAATGCCCCTGCTGACCTGCAAGCGATACTCAAAGTGACCTACCTCCTGCTTCCATGGGCACCTTTGGCACGCTCCCGGCTCACCTATTCGCTCTGAACCCGGCCGCCAGTTTTGCCCTAAGGGACCCTTACCCCTTACGACCTCAACACTCCAAGGGGACCCACCGGACTTTTCTTTAGGTCCACCTGTCCAGTGCTTTTCAAAGTGGTCTCCCCGCAGTGTGCTGGCACCTGATCCAACAACTTTCTCCAGCTGCTCCTGCCGAAACCGGGAGCTGCCCGAACTTCTCCAGCTGGTCCGTAGTGCCCACTTATGACCTCAACATACCTGCAAAAGGAGACATTGGTAAACGCATTGCTAGATTTTATATGCATTTTTTTTATATTTCTCTATTGATTCCTATGGTGCGTAATTATGCATAAAAACACTATCTTTGCTCAACTTTAAAAATTCATAACTTAAAATATACGTAACCGATTTTGATGATCATGGTCATACACATTTTATAAAAATCTTAAGTATTTTTGTAGATTGGTCGCAAGTTATTTTTTGGAGTGTGTGTCTTGATTTATTGATACTGTGAGTACAATAAATGCTTTGCACTTCACCAAGATTGGCCTAAATGCTCGACCAAGCTACCACAAAAAATAGAGCATTAGGTGGTCTCATTTTTACCTCTGTAAACCAATGTGTGGTTGCCCGGACCCTCTGCATAGTGTGCCCAGTTTTGCACACTACATAGAGGGCCAGCCTCCTATATTTGGTGTATCAGCGGTGGGATAAAGACTTTGCATTTGCTGATATCACTTTGTCAGTTTGTGAGCACACAAATAACTCTTCAAATTGTCTTTAGCTGAATTGTTTTTTTATCAATTGGCTAAAATGTTTCCAAATATTTAAAATAACTGTTAGGGCCCTGGTTATGTCCCTGCAACACTATTACAAGTTTAAAAGTCCTTACTTTAGTCGGCCTTATCCAAAAAAGGGTTCCAAATTTATAAAAAGGACCCATCTTTAGTAAAATAACATGACAGACACAGAGACCCAGAGCCAGGAGCTCGACCTGGCCCCCTACCAGGCATATAGCTATGACCAGTTGAGGAAACTCTGTAGACTGTATCAGATTCACACTGGAAAATGCCCAAATGCAGGTAAACTTATGCTTCTGGTGGCCCAGCATGAAAAAGATCACCCCACAGATGAAATAGATGATGATGTCTCTGGGGGAGGAGAGGACCTTGTGGACAATGGGGATGAGGGTAGCTCCTCTAACCACAGTACAAGTGCACCCACAGAGAAAGCCAGGCCTTAGCCATGCTGACCAAAAGAATGGCCCTGGAGGCACATCTTTTGGAACTTGCAAAAAAGAGAAGAGAGTTGTGCTCTGTCTGGTGGCAACATCCAAGTATTAAAAGAAAGACCTTTAAATCTTAAACTCCCAAAAGGAGTTGTCCTTCCCATCCCCAAAGGGGAAGATATGGTGAAATGGTTTTCTGACTTTGAAAGAGCCTGCATTGGGTGGGAAATTGAGAAAAAACACTGGGGCACACTATTATGGGAGTTATTCTCAGGAAAGTGCAGGCATAGGCTCCTGACACTGAATGAGGCAGATTCTAAATCCTATGACCTTATGAAGGGTACACTGATTGCGGGATCTGGATTTACAACTGAAGAGTACTGCATAAAGTTCAGGGAGGCTTGAAAAACCCAGAGCCAAACTTGGGTAGTTTGTGGACTACTCAGTAAAAATGCTAGGTGGGAGGCGGGGCTTGCCAAGATGGCTGCTGGGACGTGAATCCCCTCGGCTCCGCTGACACCCGCAACAAAGTTGGGCAAAAACGATGAGGTGTAAACCGCAGTGAAGGTCTCACTAAATGCGACGAGGGAGCACCGGATGCTGAAGCTGGCGAAAAAGGTGCGTGAACTGGCAGAGGGTGGAAGACCTACCACTCCTGGAGCGCTCTGCACTGCATAACAGTAGGCAGTGACCACAGTGGCATTAGTGGGGGCCCAGATCCCGAAAGCGAGGTCAGGCACGTTGATGTTTGGCCTTAAAATGGCGACAGCACAGCGGCACTGAGACACACCGGCATGAGACGAGAAGGCCCTGGGGTCCTCAGATGGGGAGGAAGGCATGAGACTGGACCCTGATATCACCCTCAGTCTATTATAGAAAGGGGGCTAGCCATACATGCTTCAACTAAATTAATTACAGGAATTCTTCAGGAGGTCCCCTGGAGATCGTGATGCTGTAGAAATGGGGGGGAAAGCTAAACAAGGGATGGACGACGAAACACGCCCACAAGGGAAATAGAGCACAGAGTGGGGCTGCTAAAAGGATCCCCATCAGGGCTGAGGGTTAGAGATTGAAAAGCAGATAAGAGATATTACACATCCAGAGACAGTGACATTACAGTAAAGTAGCCCCGATTAAAGTGCAAAACTGCAGAAATTGCAAACAAGATGAACCCATAACAGAATGAGGCAATGAGGTTGCATACTAGACAAATAGTTGGGAGCCAAGGCGCCTCACATGAGAAGCTGCTGTAAGGGAACAAACCCTGGTGACTAGACACAAAGGGTCGGGAGAAACCATTCCTACATGTCTCCAAAAAATCAAAACACTAACAGAGTCTCCAACTACTTTGCACCCGTTGAATGGGAAACAGCACAGTAGGAGATCGCAGAGATGACTTTCACACTTAATGAACTTCTGGCCTCCCTGAGAGGCTTTAAAAAGGAACTAAGGGAAGAATTGAAGGCAGATACGGCCTCCTCGCTCGAAAAAATCCAGGCAGAGCTTAATGACAAACTATCCTCACTACGGCAAGATGTAGATTCCGTGGGCTCCAGAATTCTGGACACAGAGACAAAGACTGAAGAAATGGAAGCTCGTCTCAACCAACTAGCTACTCTCACACAGACACTACAGATGGAACTTCAAGCAGCGACACTTAAGCAAGAAGACATGGAAAACAGGGCTTGGCGAGACAACATCAGGATCAGGAACCCTGCAGAGGGAATGGAGGGGCCTGACCTTGAAGCCTTTGTGATGGGCTTGTTCCAGGAGATAGTGAGCAGCACACAGCTAAAAATAAAGATAGACAGGATCCACAGAGTGGGCAGTGGCATCTCCAATGACAAGAGACGACTAAGAAATATTCTCGTCAAATTGCATTCCTTAAGAGTCAAAGAAGCCATCATCCAAGCAGCACGAAAGACAGACAATTTAATGTTTCAGGGAGAAATCTGCTCCCTGTTCCAAGACATAGCCCCAGCCATGCTCGCCCAGAGGCAACAATTCAAGGCCATCACGAATAGACTAAGGGAAGACCATGTGAGATATCGCTGGACCTTTCCCTTTGGCCTGGCCTTTGAATTGAACAATAGATCACATCACATCACTGACCTCTCAAAGGCAATGACGACAATTGGAATTCCCCATTCTGGAGAGAATGGAGGGGAAGGTCCTTCCGAGCCAAGTCAGAGAAAGGCCCCTGGACCCGGACGATGGTTGCCCCAAACAGACCCCTTGAGCACACAAACACAAACCAACAGAGGAGTGTCCAAAATGATAATGAAGATGCACACCTAAGGGAACCATCTTCATTACAGCTTAAGTTAAAATGCAGATCCCACTACCTCACATACCCCAATGATGAAGCCCAACAACTGTAAAGCAACAAAAGCGGCATTAGAGGCGGAACTACGGTTGCCGAAGAAGCCCATAAAGCCCACCCAGCCATACCCCTTCAGCACTCAATGACGACCTTGAGAGGCAAATTAAATGCTATATATGCAAATAGAGAAGAACTAACACTATTACGACTACAGAGAACGTCTTATGAGCAAGGGAACAAGGTGGGCTCACATCTAGCTAGACAGTTACGTGCAAAAAGGGAAAAGGAATACATAGGGGAAATATGTTACCCCACTAATGGACTGACTAACTCAGATGTAGAGAAGGCGAATATGTTTAGTAGGTTCTACCGAGATCTATACACAGCGACACCCACTTCAAATTCCACCCAAATGGACTACTTAGAAAATAATGATTTGCCCAAAGTCAGGACAGCACATAACGATCAATTGGGGGCATCCATTGAGAACACTGAGATACAGATGCCGATAAACTGCCTTAAACCACACAAGTCACCAGGGCCAGATGGTTTGATTGCTCAATTTTATAAAACCTATAGCTCAGAGTTGATGCCCTACCTGACCAACCTATTTACCTATATAGGTACATCAGGTGTCACCACAAATACAATGGGTGAGGCTATTATCTCGGTCATTCCCGGGAGGAGCCAAAATGGCGGCCGGGAAGGACGCCTAACCCGTGAGCTCCGACCGGAGCCGCGGCTGCTGAGCTTGAGCGGCGGCCGTCTGACGGCTGGTGGAAGGAGGAGGACCGCAGCGCCTGGGACGGTGAAGGGCGCGCTCTGCGGCCCCTATCGCGGGTCGCTGGAGCACGCTGAGTGAGTGTCTGCGGGCAGGGGCTCGCAGCCGGGGAAAGTGGTGTCGCGACCCCCGGGCCGGGACCCGACTGGGGTTCTCCCTCTTCCCCCTCTTTATCTTTACCTACACTGCGAGGAGGAGCCGACGGGAATCCCGGCGCTTCTACCGATGGGTGCGCCATCTTGGCGCTGGTTCAGCGGCGGCCCCCGAGTGGGACACTGGAAGCCCGGTGCCATAACGAGGGAGGCGGCCTGCCACTCAAGACAGGCAGGAGGAATTCGGTTTGACCGGGACGGGGGCGCTTGCTCGCCGCGCTGCCCCGGTACTTGATTGCCCGGGCGAGGCGCTGACATTTAGGAGCCAGGATCGTGATTTCCTGCTTGGGGAGGCGCGGGTCACGTTCCGCGGCCCCGGACACAGGACACTAAGGAGCGGTGAGTGAGCGGCTGTGGGGGGGCTCTCGGCTGTGGGAATCGGGACACGGCTGGGACTTCCTCCCGCCTCCCTCCGCTTGCGCAGAGACACCTCAAAACATCGGATACCACACGCTGCCAGCAGAAATTTGCTCCTTGCGCTTGGCTATCGTGCGGAGAACTGAGAACCGTGCGTTCACCAGATATGAAGGCCTACTAATTAAGGATTTGGCCTGGTCCGAGCGCGGCAGAGATATTTAAGAGCCAGGACCGCGGCCTTCTGGCTGTCACCACTAGCGGATCTCTCCCCTGGCCGGTGGCTCTGGAAACTCAGCCAAATAATCTGGGAACGGACCTCCGCCCCCCCTTCTCCCCCTTTCTTTTTTTGCCGCTCCTCCTGGGGCGTTGCTGCCGCCTGCCTCCACCGCTGCCCTCGCGGGGGTCACTTTGACGAATAGGAGCCACACAGAGACTGCACAACAAGGGGCGCCTCAGTCCTCTTAAGGCTTTACATTGTTGGGGAAGGTTGGCGGGAGGCAGGCCTCCGCCCCAGATCAATAACAAGTTGGAGTCAGGGCCCATCAGCCAAAGCTTGCGACGTACGCCACCTCTGCCCTGCCTGTTTAGGGGAAACCCGAGCGCCTCCGGCAGCACTAAAGTGCAGAGAAATAAGCACTGAACTAAGGACACCAAAAAGTGAAATCCGCGGAGTGGGAAACACTTGGATACATTCTGCTGCACCCCAAAAGGTACCTAATAGTTAAGCAAAATGGCTGGGAGATCCAAATCAGCAAAAAATCAGGACCGAAATACACATGGACCAGCTCCTAGTGATCAATAGTTAATCCCAACCTTACAATCACTAGAAAGCACGCTCCAAGCCCACTCCACACAATTTGAAAAAGTGCTACAGGCAATAATGGACACTAAATCCTCCTTGGAAAACAGAATAGACACAGTATCACAAGATCTGAATCTACTCAGGGTGGACCACCACAAATTGACGGAGAGAGTGAAATCAGCAGAAGAGGTGTTGACTGAACTAACCCCTATGGCTACGGATAATCAAAAACAAATCCAACGCCTAGACGCAGAGATGAAGATACTCTGGAGGCGGGCAGAGGAGGCAGAAGGCAGATCGCGCCGCAACAACGTACGTTTCCTGGGGTTCCCCGAAAAATTACAGGAATTAAGCATGGAAATATTCCTAGAACAATGGTTAATTAAAGAAGTGCTAAACGGTGCTCCATCTAAGTTCTTCTCCGTGGAAAGGGTGCATAGAGACCGACGGCCCCGGGCCAACCACCTAGACCACTGATAGCCAGATTCCTAAATTACAGAGACCGTGATGCAATATTACAGCAGTTCCGCAACAAAGGCCCATTCAGTTATGAGGACTCAGTTATTAACGCCTATCCAGACTTCACACAAGAAGTACAGAGACAACGTAACTCCTATGCTAAAATCAAACTGCGGCTACGCGAGCATAATATCAAATATGCCCTACTGTTCCCTGCTAAACTAAGAGTGGCGACAGAGGAACGCATCCACGTGTTCACTTTTCCCGAGGATGCCTGGACATGGCTACACGCCAAGGGGCTTGCATGCTCCCAAGAGGGCGCGGACGGGGGCGAGGAATGGCTAATCTCTACCTCATGGAAGCGCTCCAGGAAACGATCTATGGGGCAACCCACTGAAAAACAGGCAGCGAAGGAAAGGGCAAGAGTACTGAAAGAAACTCCTCTGCTTACACAGAACTCTTTCAAGGCACTCCGGGCAACCCCTGAGGACAGCCTGGACCCTGACGCGGCAAGCTCAGACTCTACAATAACAGACGTGCTGAAAGGTCCGAAACTTACCCCCAGATCTGCGGATGAACTTTGACTGAATGCTGCCGAGATGCCTCCCCTATTGAACTGACCGCTGATCCTGAAGGAAGGCACAGGATGCCCGTAAGCGGGATTGCATGCTGGAGGATGTAATCTCTAACAACGAGTATCTTTTGTATAAACCTCCATCCTTTCGTTGAGTGCACTGTGTGGAGCCGCGGGAGGGGGGGGCGGGCACCCCGGGGGCGCCCAACTGCATCGGCAGACTAAGTCTGAGGAAGGATGTGAGTCCCGTAAAAGAGCCACATCTTGTTGCGCCGCAGCAGCGTCCGGGGGCCGCTGCGGCGCAACATACAGGGAACACGGCAGCTCGCGGGCAGACCTCGGGGAAAGCTGCGGCTCGGAAAGCCGCGGCTCAGGTTCAGGGTCGCGGCACACGCCGCGGCCCATTTCTCCGGCCGCCTGTTCCAGGGCAGGCGCGGCAGGATAGAAGGCCCTGAGTCGGGTCTCGATCCTTGCTGCGTTTAGCGCGCTCAGCGCGCGCAGCACATTTTATTAACTAACACACATCAGGGATTCCCCGGGGAACCTTCCTTGCCACCACTTACCTTTTACACGGCCAAAAGCCATATGCTTGCACATGGCTCATTTTTATGCATGCTTTTCCCCTTCCCAGCATGCTGTTCACTTCCTCTTTTCCCTGCATGCATTTTTCCCTTTTCTTAAGAGCATGTTTTCTATTCTAGTTCTGATCTTTTTCCCAAACCAAGATGGTGGTTTTACTACTTCCTGTTTTCCACTTCCTGTTTAGGGGTATATAAGGGGACTCTATCTTCTTCTCATTGCGTTGCAACACTCCTGTGGTGGTAGTCACGCTCCGGCTGGTTTCCTCTTGTGGCGCCAGTTGTTCTTGATCTGTCTTCCATCTCCAGAATTCCTGAACTCCAGAATCTTAAGTCCTAACGTCCTTGTGTCCTCCTTCTGTTTCAGGGAGTTCCTGTTGGAGGTTTTTTATCCTTTTGGGGTTTTTCCTCTGGGTCTCCTTCTGGAGGGCACGGACTGTAGTGGCTTACTATTGTCAAACAGCACCGTGGCTACCGGAAGGGGTCACCCCCTACCTCGGCCAGAGCAGGACTTGCAGGAACCGGGGCCACTCACCACCTCTCTCCAACCTCAACGGTAAGCCCAGGGTGAATCGTGACAGATTGCAACGCCCAAAACTCCAGTTGCAGTCCGGAACCATGGAGAGTCCAGTGATGAGTACAGAACCAACATGCCAAACCCTGCTCTTGACTATACAGCAACAGGCCCAAGAACTCCAACAGCTACGTACCGAAAATACTGTCTACCGACAAGCCTTCACCTCTAGAACCACTGATGTTCCTACGGTCTCCGCCACTACGCCTCGTTTCTCCGGAGATCCTAACAAATTAAGAGAGTTCCTGGATGCCTTGACGGTCTATTTCGCATTCCGCCCCTCACAATTTATGCAAGACAAGACCAAGGTGGGGTATTTGATTAGTGCCCTATCTGGCCCAGCTTTAGCATGGGCAACTCCTTTAGTGGCAAGCAACGACCCTAGCTTGTCTAATTATTCCAGCTTTGTCACTGCCTTTAAGCAGATGTTTGAGCGCCCTGGACTTGAGTCTTCAGCAGAAGAAGCTCTCTGCGATATTCAACAAAGAAATCAGGACGTATTACAATACATCACTCGTTTCAGACAATTGGCAGCAGAGACTTCCTGGGTCGAACGTACCTTGGTGACCCTGTTTCGCAGGGGTCTCAGAGAGGACATTAAGGATGAACTGGTGCACTCTGCCAGAATAGAGACTCTTAAGGGGTTAATGGATCAGACCTTGATGATAGAATATCGGTTAAATGAGCGAAGAATGGAGAGAAAGAAGAGTCACTTACCATCACACTCGGTGACGTCCCGCACCCTTCCTCATCGTTCCGAGGAGGTTCGTCCTGAAACTAAGGGTGCTACCGATGAAGAGCCTATGCAAATCGATATGGCTCGAGGGCCATTATCGTCTAGTGAACGAGAAAACAGACGAAGGAAAGGACTTTGTCTGTATTGTGGTGCGGCTGCTCATCTACTTCGCACATGTCCCGTCCGTCCAGCCAAGCCTTTGGGAAACGCCAATTCCCGTCCTCAGTGAGAAGGGTGAGGACGGGATATTGCGAAATACCTTCCATTTGTTCCTCAAGGGAGGAAGGAACTGCTCTTTTCCTTTTACCCGTTATCCTCCACTTAACTGATGGCCGGGAAGAAAGGGCTCTGGCCTTGTTGGACTGTGGAGCCAGTGGTATCTACCTAGATGAAGCATGGGCCAGGGAAAGACAGATTTTGCAAATACCTAAGGAAGTACCAGAACAAGTCCACACAGTGGATGGATCACTCTTGGCCTCAGGACCAGTACAGTATACCACCCCTACCTTATGTCTCCAATTCGGGAAACATCAAGAAAACCTTTCTTTTGATTTGATTTCTTCACCACATCACATTATTATCCTGGGAATTCCATGGCTCACTCGGCATAACCCTTACATTAACTGGGAAACAAGAACCATTTCTTTATCCTCTCACTTCTGCCAACACCGCTGCTACTTAGCAGGAGACTATTGGTCCCCAAAGAGTCTCTTAACGGCACACCCTAAGGTGGGATGTTCTATTAACGTCCTACAGGCAGTACCCAGACATTATCAAGAATATGCCGATGTATTCCAGAAACCAGAAAGACCTGAACTGCCACCCCATAGAGAATACGATTGCGCCATTCCTTTGGAACCAGATGCTGTGGTTCCTTTTGGGCGAATGTACTCTCTAACAGAACCTGAGAAGCAGATCCTCAAGGAATACCTAGAGGAGAACATACAGAGTGGATTGATTGCTCCCTCCTCTTCACCTGCAGGGGCTCCTCTCTTCTTTGTGCCAAAGAAGACGAAAGACTTGCGTCCCTGTATTGACTTTAGAGGATTAAACAAAATCACTACGAAGGATCGGTACCCGCTACCTCTTATTAAGGACATCTTAGAAGCTGTCAGAGGGGCAAAGAGATTCACCAAGTTGGATCTTAGAGGAGCATACCATCTTTTAAGGATAAAGGAAGGGGATGAGTGGAAGACTGCCTTCAGAACACCTTTCGGTCACTATGAATACCGAGTAATGCCATTTGGGCTCACCAATGCCCCCTCCATTTTTCAAAGATTCATGGACTCTATTTTTTCCAATCTTCTACAGAAAACAGTGGTTGTTTATCTAGACGACATTTTAATATTTTCTGTCCACCCAGAACAACACACTAAACATGTTCTCCAAGTCCTAGAGAGACTCAGACAACACCATTTATTCTGTAAACCAGAAAAATGCGAGTTTGATCGAACAGAGGTAAAATACTTGGGATATTGCATTAACCAAACTGGGGTTGCCATGGATTCAGATAAGGTTCAAGCTATACTGGATTGGCCGTCCCCCTCTTCCATCAAAGAAACTCAGTGTTTTTTGGGATTGGCCAATTTCTATCGACAATTTATAGCGGACTTTGCCCAGAGAACCAGTTACATTACTCAAACCCTTAAAAAAGACAATCTAAGAAAGGGTTTTTGTTGGACACAAGACGCAGAGTTGGCTTTTCAAGAATTAAAGAAAGCCTTCATTCAAGCTCCCATTTTACGACACCCAGACACCAACAAACAGTTCATCGTTGTCGCAGACGCCTCCGAAAGAGCCATAGGGGCTGCCTTACTACAGAAATAAGACGATGATGAGTTAGAGCACCCTGTATTCTACCTTTCACACATATTATCTGATTCAAAGCATAACTATTCAGTGTTAGAACGAGAGTTACTCGCCTTGAAGACCGCGTGCACAGAATGGAGACACTTCCTGATGGGCTCGAAAGACCCCTTTGAAGCCCGGACAGATCATCGAAACTTACAATGCTTGAGAAACTTTCAGTGTCAGAATAGCCGGCAGGCTCGATGGGCTTTCTTTTTCAGTCAATATGATTTTTACATTACATACATCCCTGGTTCTCAGAATATCTTGGCCGATGCCTTGTCTCGGCGTTACCCTGAGTGTAGCAATTCTCCTGTACAGAACCTATTTGAAAGTAACAAGATCATTGGTTTAGTACAGACATTTCTAGACCAGGTCAAGTCTGAATATTCCCGTCTGGAAACTACAGAGATGAACAAGTTGCGCCCGCAACTTCATATAGATCAAGGATACTATTACCATAACAAAGCCCTGTTCCTACCCACTGAGTTAGTCCAGACAGAAGCCCTACGTATGTGCCACGATTCCCCCATCGCAGGTCATCGCGGAATGAAAGCTACCCAAGAGCTTCTGCTTCGCTCCTTCTGGTGGCCCACTCTCAAGGCAGATACTGAAGACTATGGTGGTCATTACAACCCTGGTGGACGGTGTTAAAGGTGCGGTAATACCGCAAACAGGCCGGCGGACAAAAAAAGGGAATTATGACCCTGGCGGAAACCGCCAACAAAGACAGCCACTTTAACACACCGCCCGCCACGGCGGTACAGACAAGCAGCGCGGCGGCTACCGCCAACAGATAGGCGGCAGACAATGTACCGCCCACACTATTACAACCCGCCAATCCGCCACCTTTTCCGGGGCGGATTCACCGTGGATAAAAACACGGCGGAAACAGTTTCTGCAATGGGAAAACGCTCACCTTAGCACATCTCACGAGGAAGGAGGACACCATGGAGCCGGAATTACAAATCCTACCTGCCCTTGTTTTTCTTCTCCTTTACGACCAACAGCTACGTAGGCGCAGAAGATACCGGTGAGTACTGCATCTACGACACGGGGGAGGCAAAAGTCAGGGGGACACCCACCAAACACCCCCACACCCACCCTCGCATTATACAACATACACACCAATGCAGTCACAAAAATCACAGTAACAACCCACAATCCCCCCGGAAGAATGCAAAGACAATGCGAAATTCGGGCAAACATTGTAATGTGCCAATATACATGTCATACAAAAATATACAGATAAATATCTCAAAATCACTCTTATTTACACATACAATCCGAGAAGTAGTGCAGATATGTACACAACAATGTCCGTGCACCAACAGTCCAAAAAAGCATGGGCGAGGCCCACAATAAATACCTGACCAAAATCGGAGAGAACACTGCCAGGGCATCAGATAGAAACACTACAGGCACCTCAGGGGGAAGGGAAGGGGGGGCACCTCAGCCAGATGAATGCGAAGCCAGATCCACGACGGGGCTCCATGCCCATTGATGTATCCTGGGGAGTGCAAAGCCACAGTCTCTCAAGTCTCTACAGTGGGTGGGTTGCCCACTGTGCCATCCTGGGGAGTGCAAAGCCACAGTCTCTCAAGTCTCTACAGTGGGTGGCTTGCCCACTGTTCAATCCTGGGGAGTGCAAAGCCACAGTCTCTCAAGTCTCTACAGTGGGTGGGTTGCCCACTGTGCCATCCTGGGGAGTGCAAAGCCACAGTCTCTCAAGTCTCTACAGTGGGTGGGTTGCCCACTGTACCATCCTGGGGAGTGCAAAGCCACAGTCTCTCAAGTAGATGCGGGTCTCCACTGGTTCTGGAGGGGGACTGGTGCCCAGACTGGATGAGTCTCCCCGTGAAAGTACCTGTCCTGTGACTGTCCCTGCTGCACATGGGATAAGGATGCCTGATGTGGCGGTCCATTCAGTTCTACACGGTGCATGCCCTGTTCAGCGGTGCTTTGCCATGGCGGTCTTTGCCCTGTTCAGCGGTGCTTTGCCATGGCGGTCTTTGCCCTGTTCAGCGGTGCTTTGACATGGCGGTCTTTGCCCTGTTCAGCAGTGCTTGCCTTTGCTCTGTCTGACCTGTTCAGCGGTGCTTTGCCATGGCGGTCTTTGCCCTGTTCAGTGGTGCTTTGACATGGCGGTCTTTGCCCTGTTCAGCAGTACTTTGACATGGCGGTCTTTGCCCTGTTCAGCGGTGCTTGCCTTTGCTCTGTCGGACCTGTTCAGCGGTGCTTTGCCATGGCGGTCTTTGCCCTGTTCAGCGGTGCTTGCCTTTGCTCTGCCTGACCTGTTCAGCGGTGCTTTGCCATGGCGGTCTTTGCCCTGTTCAGTGGTGCTTTGACATGGCGGTCTTTGCCCTGTTCAGCGGTGCTTTGACATGGCGGTCTTTGCCCTGTTCAGCTGTGCTTGCCTTTGCTCTGTCTGACCTGTTCAGCGGTGCTTTGCCATGGCGGTCTTTGGCCTGTTCAGCTGTGCTTGCCTTTGCTCTGTCTGACCTGTTCAGCGGTGCTTTGCCATGGCGGTTCTGATACGGACAATGGTGTGTGGCATGACGATTTCTACACTGGGCATTGGTGTGTGGCATGACGATCTCTACACTGGGCATTGGTGTGTGGCATGACGATCTCTACACTGGGAATTGGTGTGTGGCATGACGATCTCTACACTGGGCATTGGTGTGTGGCATGACATTCCATCATTGCCCAGCGGGGCTGTGGCATCCTGGCCCCTCATGGGCTGTGACTCCGGCGGTGGTCTCTGGACCAGTGACGATACTTGTGCCCTCCTGGGCTGTGACTCCGACAGTGGTCTCTGGACCAGTGACGATACTTGTGCCCTCCTGGGCTGTGACTCCGGCGGTGGTCTCTGGACCAGTGACGATACTTGTGCCCTCCTGGGCTGTGACTCCGGCGGTGGTCTCTGGACCAGTGACAATACTTGTGCCCTCCTGGGCTGTGACTCCGGCGGTGGTCTCCTGACCAGTGACGATACTTGTGCCCTCCTGGGCTGTGACTCCGGCGGGGGTCTCCTGACCAGTGACGATACTTGTGCCCTCCTGGGCTGTGACTCCGGCGGTGGTCTCCTGACCAGTGACGATACTTGTGCCCTCCTGGACTGTGACTCCGGCGGTGGTCTCTGGACCAGTGACGATACTTGTGCCCTCCTGGGCTGTGACTCTGGCGGCGGTCTCTGGACCAGTGACGACGGTGCTGGCGGTTGTGTCTGGACCGCCGGTAATGATGTCGCACTTCTCCGCCGTGGCACTCACAACAGGATGGGCAGACTTCCTCTGGACCTTCCCCACCTTTGTTGGAGTTACAGCTGACTCACCAATCGCCTTCGATCCCATGTCACTTGTTGTCCCACCAGGAGTCTTAAGACGGTCCTGTCGTCCACTCTCCAATCTTAGAGCCTTTACAGGGGGTGGGCTGCCAGTGCCTTGGCTCCGGGTCCTACTGCCTGCCCTGGTGGCCGGTGCACTCCAAAAACCTGGAACACGCACCACTGGTACTGGAGGCTTTTTGGCTGAGGCGCTACAACGGGACTGATGAATTGGGGGGGGGCAAAAAGGTCAATTTGACATAGGGACAGTTTCTGACGGACACTGGGATGGGTAGCTGGAGGGGGTCTGGGAGTGGAGGAAGAGGAGGTGGTTGTAGGAGGTGTCACTTTAGGAGTTTTGGGTGCAGGTGCAGGTACTGGAGGCTGTCGTGAGGTGGATGGATGTTGGGTGAGTGATTGCCGGCGTTTGTGTACTTTGGGAGGGGGCGTCACAGACACACTGGGAGAGGACACAATGGACGTGTAAATGGCAGTGGAGGTGGTGAGTGCAGGTGAGCGGCTTGTGGTGCTGGGTGTCCTGGTGCGAGTCCTAGTGCCTGTAGATGTGGTGCATGCAGGTGTGTGTGTAGATGACACTGGGAGGGAGGAGGGAGAAGAGGAAGAGGGGGACACAGTGGAGACAGTGGATGTTGCTGTGTCTGTATGTGGGTGAGGCTTGCGTGAGTGCCTGTGGTGTGTGTGGTGCCTATGTTTGCTTGAGCTACTTGTGTGTGCTGACTTGTGTGCATGCTGGTCTGTAGGTGTGCTTGGGATGGGCTGGGGTACAGGAGATTGGGTCTGGGTGGAGGAAGTTGGAGGGGGGAGGCTAGACACAGGGACAATGGCTGCCATCAGTGCTGAGGCCAGAGATTGCAGGGTTCGCTGAAGGACAGCCTGACCAGAATGAATGCCCTCCAGGAATGCATTACCGTGTTGCAACTCCCTTTCTACACCCTGGATGGCATTCACAATGGTAGACTGCCCAACAGTGAGTGACCTGAGGAGGTCAATGGCCTCCTCACTGAGGGCAGCAGAGGTGACTGGGGCAGGGCCTGAGGTGCCTGGGGCGAAGGTGATGTCCACCCTCCTGGGTGAGCGGGCACGGGGCGAACGCTGAGGGGCTGCTGGGAGGGCAGTGCTGGTAGGGGAGGTGGCGGCTGTACCTGTAGAAGTGGGGCGCACAGATGGTGCCGCGACCACAGGGGAGCTCCCATAGGCGGACGAGTCCGTGTTGCTGGTTGGTGATCCGGTGGCCGAAGTGAAGCTCCCCTCGCCCTCCGTCCCACTGGTGCATTCAGAGTCTGTGGTGTGGCCCTCCATGGCCATGTGGGATGCAGCTCCCTCGGGCTCCGGTGCCACTGTACCTCCGCCTGATGATGCTGATGTACAAAAGGACAGGGAGAGCAGGAAAAGGGGGGGAGACAGAACAAAGAGAGTTTAGTGCATGGCATGCCTCTACCGTTGGCGGACAAGACAGACGCAGCAGCCCCCTGCATTACGCCGTGCTCCTGACCTCTGCACATGCAATTTCTGGGATATGGCCTATATGGCAATGGTGGACATCTGCGCACATGGATGCCACAGGGGCAACTATACCTCAACTTGGCACTCTGCTGAGGTGGGGTTGAGTTCCACATGGCCTACATTACGGAGGGCTGACGTACGGAGGGGCCTTGCCTACCTAACTCGCCCTGGCCTAGGGACACCCACAGCCCACCTCCCCCACCCAGACACCTCCACTGCACGCAAAGTCCGCAGAATGAGGTTGTACTCACCCCCTTGTGTCTGCTGTGATGTCCTCAAGCGCCCATCCAACTCCGGGTAGGCCACCGCCAGGATCCGGAACATCAGGGGGGTCATGGTGCGACGGGCACCCCTCCCACGTTGGGAGGCCATCCCCAGCTGAGCCTCCGCCGTCTACTTGCTGCAGCGGCAAATGTCCTCCCATCTCTTACAGCAGTGGGTGCCCCGTCTCTGGTGGGCCCCCAGGGTCCGGACCTCCTTGGCGATGGCACGCCAAATGTCCCTCTTCTGGTGGGCGCTGACCTACATGACATGCACAAGGGAAGAGGAACAGTCATTACCAACTGCACTGTCGTTGTGAGTGGCCCCCTCCCTACTCTGGCCATGTGGCCCATTCATTCCCATGCATTAATGTTCTATGAACTCTGGCCCCTTCCCTCTTCCACCAAGCCCTCTCCACCCAGGCCTAGCCCATACAACGTGCTCCATGTGTACTAACCTGTTGGTCTGGAGGACCGTAGAGTAGCATGCACTGGGGGAGGACCCCATCCACAAGTTTCTCCAACTCCTGTGCAGTGAAGGCACCCTTTCCCCAGACGGAGCAGCCATCGTCGCTTCCAGACCGAGGTCACAGCAGCACTAGCAGTGTAGGTCCTCTCCTGTCGAAGGTCAGGTATCTAGTGATTGAACAGATAGAAAATGGCGGTGACGTCCGCGGCGGTGACGTCCGCGGCGGGGCGCATCATCACCGCCGGCGCACCTGTTCATTGGCTCCTGGGACCCATAGGGTCCAATGTTAACCAATGCAGCATTGCGCTGCGGTCTACGACTGCCTACTGCGACGGTGTGCAACGCCAGCGCAGTTACCCCACAATCCCATTGTCCCAGTTTAGAGGTCAGGCAGCTGCCATTTCAGGGGCCCACATGGCTTCATTTACTACTGCGTCACACATAGCTAGGTCTATACTCAACACACATACAGGAAGGGTTTATTGTCTGGTGTAGTCTTGTGTGTAACTGTGAGTACATACCTGGAGGAATAGTGACTGGTTCTTCGCTGTTGTCCTTCTTAGGCACCGTCAGCTGGGACATATGAGAAGATGGCGGAATCCTCCGGTGTACCGACTGCTGGTGGACCTGTTGACAATGGAAGAAAGACATGTCATCGTCACCTTCAGGTTTGACCGTGCCACAATCCAGGAACTATGTACCCAGTTGGAGCCAGACCTGATGTCACCAATCCGCCATCCGACTGGAATCCCCCCTGACGTGCAGGTGCTGTCAGTGCTTCATTTCCTTGCAAGTGGGTCTTTTCAGACAACAGTGGCCATGGCATCAGGGATGTCCCAGCCTATGTTTTCCAACGTGCTGTCCAGAGTGTTGCCTGCCCTGCTGAAACACGTAAGGAGACATCATTTTCCCTCAGGTGGAGGATTTGCCTACAGTGAAAGGTGACTTCTATGCCCTTGGACATATCCCCAACGTCATAGGTGCCATTGATGGGACCCATGTAGCTCTGGTCCCCCCCCACAGACGTGAACAGGTGTACAGGAACAGGAAGAGTTATCATTCGATGAATGTACAGATGGTCTGTTTGGCAGACCAGTACATCTCCCAGGTAAATGCTATGTTCCCTGGCTCTGTGCATGACGCCTACATCCTGCGGAATAGCAGCATCCCTGATATGATGGGTCAACTCCAGAGGCACCGTGTATGACTATTGGGGGACTCTGGTTACCCCAACCTGTCCTGGCTATTGACCCCAGTGAGGAATCCCAGGACCAGGGCAGAGGAACGGTACAATGAGGCCCATGGGCGGACTAGGAGGGTTATCGAACGCACCTTCGGCCTTCTTAAGGCCAGGTTCAGGTGCCTCCATATGACAGGTGGATCCCTATTCTACTCACTGAAGAACGTGTGCGACATCATCGTCACCTGCTCCATGCTCCATAATTTGGCATTGCAACGCCAGGTGCCTTTTCTGCAGGAGGATGATCCAGATGACGGTGTTGTGGCAGCTGTGGAGCCTGTGGACAGTGATGAGGATGGAGCTGAGGAAGAAGAAAACGACAACAGGGATTCAGTCATACAGCAATATTTCCAGTGACACACAGGTGAGAACATTTTCAGGTTTAACATTACATTAACTTTCACACGTCTACCTCTATCCTGTACCTACATTTAACTCACTATTTGTTAATTGAGTTGTACCCTTCCATTTCAGTTTCACAAGTGTGGTAACCTACGTGTCAACTGCTTGCATCCTTGAAGGGCTTGTGATGTGTGACATTGGTATGTTAGCCTTACAATGGGTAACCCATTATGACACTGTAATTGATAATACAAAGTTCCAAATAATAGACTGACTCCAGAATTTTTTGTGTTTCAAGGGTGTTTATTTAAGTGCTCAAAAAAGTGAAGGAGGTTGTAAACTGGGGATGGGTGATGGTGGCGAAATGTCCATGGCAGAGTCCAGTCTATTAGTCTCACAGGTGCACTGCCCATCTGGGCATTGGAAGTGGAGCTGGGACAGTTCAAGTATGGACAGGGTGACAAAGTGGGACAATGGGGGGACAATCAGGGTGGTCTCATTTCCTGGCGGGGGTCTTGCCATCTTGCTCTGTCCTGTTCCTGGATCTCAGGGCCCGCTTGCGTGGTGGTTGTCCGTCTGCAGGGGGTGGGGTGCTGGTGTGGTGGTCCTGTGGCGGGGCGTCCTGTCCACTAGCGCCGGCGGAGGTGGTAGGCAGTTCGTCGTCCTGGCTAGTGTCAGGGGCCCCTTGGAGTGCCACGGTGTCCCTCAAGGTCTTTTGAATGTCCGTCAGCACCCCTACGATGGTGCCCAGGGCGGAGCCGATGGTCCTGAGCTCCTCCCTGAACCCCAAATACTGCTCCTCCTGCAGACGCAGGGTCTCCTGCAACTTGTCCAGTACCGTCGCCATCGTCTCCTGGGAGTGGTGGTATGCTCCCATGATGGAGGAGAGGGCCTCGTGGAGAGTTGGTTCCCTTGGCCTGTCCTCCCTCTGTCGCACAGCAGCCCTCCCAGTTTCCCGGTGTTCATGTGCCTCCGTCCCCTGGACTGTGTGCCCACTACCACTGCCCCCAGATCCCTGTTGTTGTTGGGGTGGTGGGTTACCCTGGGTGCCCTGTAGTGGTGGACACACCGCTGATTGACCTGTCCTGGGTAGGGAGGTTTGGGCCCCCTGGGTGGGTGCTGCGCTGGTGTTACCAGAGGGTGGCAGCTCGGTGTTGGGCTGTGGCTGGGCAAGGGGAACCGACTGTCCTGAGGCCCACGATGGTCCGGGCTGATCATCAAGATCCAGTGGGGCAGAGCTGCTGTCGTCACTGTGGGCCTCTTCTGGGGGTGGAGTGGTGTTGTCTGGACCCTCTGGTGTGGTGACGTTCCTTCGGGTTCCTGCAGGGGTATAAGAACATGATTATTGCATGTGTGTGTTTCATGGTGTGCAATGGTTTTGTGTGCGTGAACCCCAGTGCAGGCATTCCTGTGTGGGGGCTTGTGTGATGATGGTTTGGGGGGTGTTCTGGGTATGTGCAGTGAGCATGCTTTGGTGAGGGGTGACCATGCTTAGTTGTGTCATGCAGGGCTTGGTGTTGGGATGGGTGGTTGCTGTCATGGGTAGATTAGTGAGGATTTGGGGTGATAGGGGAGGGTGTGAGGGTGGGGGTGTGTGATAGCATGCAGGTAGGGTGGGGGATGTGATAGTTAAGATTTGACTTACCAGTGTCCCATCCTCCACCGACTCCTCCGAGGCCATCAGGATGCATAATGGTCAAGACTTGCTCCTCCCATGTTGTTAGTTGTGGGGGAGGAGGTGGGGGTCCGCCGCCAGTCCGCTGCACCGCGATGTTGTGCCTGGAGACCGTGGAACGCACCTTCCCCCGTAGGTCGTTCCACCTCTTCCTGATGTCCTCCCTATTTCTTGGGTGCTGTCCCACGGCGTTCACCCTGTCGACTATTCTGCGCCATAACTCCATCTTCCTGGCTATTGATGTGTGCTGTACCTGTGAGCCAAATAGCTGTGGCTCTACCCGTAGGATTTTCTCCACCATGACCCTGAGCTCCTCCTCGGAGAAGCGGGGGTGTCTTTGGCGTGACATGGGGTGGTGTGTGTGATGTGTGGGGTGATGTATGTGTTGATGAGTGTGGTGAGTGTAGTGGTATGTGGTGTTTTGTGCGTGGATGTTGTGTGGGTGATGGTGTTGTGTGCCTCTGTGTGATGGGGTTGTCAATAGCTGTGCTCTCTCTCTCGCCTTCTCTCAGAATTTGTGGTTGTAGGGGTTTGTGGGTGCTGTGGGTGTGTATTTTATATTGTGTTGGGTGTGTGGGAGTGGTGTGTGTATGTGTATCAGGTGTGTGTATTTGTAATTGTCCAATGTGGTGGTGTTTTGGAGATGCGTGTGTATTTTGAGCGCAGCGGTGTGTACCGCCAATGGAATACCGCGTTTGAAAGACCGCCGCGTGGATTCGTGGGTCGTAATAGCATGGGCGTGTTTCTGTTGGCATGGAGGTGGAGGATTTGTTTCCGCATGTTTATCGCTGACCTTTGTTGTGGCAGAGTTGTGTGGGTGTCTGAATTTCGGCGGATTCCGTGATGTGTGTCATAATAGCTGTGGCGGTCTACCGCGGCCGCGGCGGTGTATTGGCGGTCTTCTGCACGGCGGTAAGCGCCTTATACCGCCAATGTTGTAATGACCCCCTATGTGTCATCCTGTCCCATATGTGCACAAGCCAAGACACCCCGTACTAAACCAGTAGGATTACTTCACCCATTACCTGTTCCCCCAGGTCCATGGTACACTATCTCCACTGATTTTATGTGCTCTTTACCCTCTTCAGTTGGAAATCGAGTAATAATGGTGACCGGTGATTCCTTCACTAAGATGGCACATTTCATGGCATTAAGAAAACTACCAACGGAAAAGGAACTAAGCCAAATCTTTACGCAAGAGATCTTTCGGCTTCATGGACTACCTCAGGTCATTATCTCAGATCTGGGTCCTCAATATATCTCCCGGTTCTGGAAACAATTCTGCACGACCCTGGGAATAGAAGTGGCCTTTTCATCAGTGTTCCATCCTCAAACTAATGGACAGACGGAACGACTGAATCAATGTCTCAAACAATATGTACGCAGCTTCTGCAATGCTACGCAGAGTAATTGGTCTACCTATTTACCACTTGCAGAATTCTCCTACAACAACTCAATACGAAGTGCCTCGAAAGTCTCCCCTTTCTATGGGTCTTACTGTTTCCATCCTAAGGCTTTTCCAACTCCCCTGAAAGATACTTCCAATCTTCCTGCCATCTCCTCCTATGTTCGGCAACTACGGGGTGTCCAACGTGTTATCCATTCTAACCTTGTGGCCACTAAGTCACGCATGAAAAGGATGGCTGATAAGAAACGTTGTAGGTAAGGTTTGGCTTTCCTCTAGATTTTTGCCTCTCCGACTTACCCAGAACAAATTTCAACCTCGTTATTATGGTCCATTCCTGATTCTCCAGAAGATCAATCCGGTGTCTGTGCGTCTTCGTTTGCCCCAGACTTGGAAAATACATCCTGTGTTCCATGTCTCACAACTCAAACCTTACCTTCCTGATCCTTTTCACAGACAATTCTCCTGTCCTCCCCCTCTGCTGGTTGATAATGTACCCGAATACGAGGTCCAGGAAATCTGTGACTCTCGGTTTTTCCATGGGTGCCTTGAATATCTTGTTCATTGGAAAGGCTACCATATGTGTTCCTGGGAAGATGCCCTTTCAGTTCATGCCCCTCTTTTGGTCCGTTGTTTTTTCCGACTTTTTCCTCACAAGCCTGGGGCCTCGGGGGGACCTACTGTTGCGCCGCGGCAGCGTCCTGGGGGCGCTGCGGCGCAACATACAGGGAATGCGGCAGCCCGCGGGGAAAGCCGCGGCTCGGAAAGCCGCGCCTCAGATTCAGGGTCGCGGCACATGCCGCAGCCCATTTCTCCAGCCGCCTGTTCCAGGGCAGGTGCGGCAGGATAGAAGACCCCGAGTCGGGTCTCGATCCTTGCCGCGTTTAGCGCGCTCAGCGCGCGCAGCACATTTTATTAACTAACACACATCAGGGATTCCCCGGGGAACCTTCCTTGCCACCACTTACCTTTTACACGGCCAAAAGCCGTATGCTTGCACATGGCTCATTTTTATGCATGCTTTTCCCCTTCCCAGCAGGCTGTTCACTTCCTCTTTTCCCTGCATGCATTTTTCCCTTTTCTTAAGAGCATGTTTTCTATTCTAGTTCTGATCTTTTTCCCAAACCAAGATGGTGGGTTTACTACTTCCTGTTTTCCACTTCCTGTTTAGGGGTATATAAGGGGAATCTATCTTCTTCTCACTGCATTGCAACACTCCTGTGGTGGTAGTCACGCTCCGGCTGGTTTCCTCTTGTGGCGCCAGTTGTTCTTGATCTGTCTTCCGTCTCCAGAATTCCTGAACTCCAGAATCTTAAGTCCTAACGTCCTTGTGTCCTCCTTCTGTTTCAGGGAGTTCCTGTTGGAGGTTTTTTACCCTTTTGGGGTTTTTCCTCTGGGACTCCTTCTGGAGGGCACGGACTGTAGTGGCTTACTATTGTCAAACAGCACTGTGGCTACCGGAAGGGGTCGCCCCTACCTCGGCCAGAGCAGGACTTGCAGGAACCGGGGCCGCTCACCACCTCTCTCCAACCTCGACGGTAAGCCCAGGGTGAATCGTGACACATCTGGTTGACATGATAGCTCCACCACAGATATCCACACGGATACAGGTCTTCTCATACACTCATGGGATGAGTAGTTTAGCACAAGTTCATAGTTGGGTTAGGGAACCAGTTGGGGTGGGGGGAGAGGGGGAAACAGTTAAAGTGTACACCACAGGTCTACTCAAAACACAGGAAATACTGCTGGGACTGTTAGTCTCAACAAAATACGCTGCAGGGTTGGGAGGAGCCTGGGAGGGATTTGCAAATAAGAGAGCGTCACAGGTAGACACACCTTACAATGTTACATGGCTCAAAACGCGAAATACAACACACATCAATATGATATAGTGACATGGAGTGTGAGGGGCCTGGGGGCACCGAGTAAAAGATCCAGAGTATACGCACGCCTCAGGCGCCAGGGCACACACATTGCCATCTTACAAGAGACACATCTGCTGCAGCCAGATCTACAGGAGATGTGCGTGAAGTGGGGAGGCCAGGTCATAGGCACATCATACTCAGCTTTTGCAAGAGGAGTATTGATATGGATAGCAGGAGGCGTCCCATTTGTCCAAACGTCGCACAGAATAGACCACGGGGGAGATTCGTGGTGGTGGAAGGCCAGCTGGATGGCAGACAGCTATCGTTAATTGGCATATATGCCCCTAACAGTGGGATAACGGGATTCTTGGGCACGCTCACGCCGGCATTATTGACAAACCCAGTGGCCCCGGCCATTTGGGGGGGTGACTTTAATAGCACACCGAACACAATGTTAGACAGGTCAAACACTCAATTGAAAACAACAACAAATAGAAATGCCAAATGCCCACTGCAGCCATGGGCAGGTGACATGAGACTCCATGACGTATGGTGCATGAGGCACCCACAACAGAGGGAATATTAATTCTATTCAATACCACACAAAACACACACCAGAAGTGACATAATATGGGGAACCCAGGAAATAGGTGCATTGATTAATAGGACAGAATATTTAGCTAAGACACTATCGGATCACTCACTGTTGAGAATAACACTGAATTGGGGCAGGAAACATCAGGGGATCCCCACGTGGAGATTACAGGTGGAAGCTCTTCAAGATCAGGCATTTGCAGAAGCATTGAGCACAACACTGAGACAGTACTGGGAAACAAATGATTTATCCACAAATTCAAGAGCTGTAGAATGGGATGCACATAAGGCAGTGACCAGAGGACAATGTATCTCAACCACATGGGGAGTAAGACGCACCCTACATGTAGAGATCAGTAAATTAGAAAAGGAACTCAGAGCAGTAGAAATTGCAGTGGCACGCAAGGAAACACCCTATACAGCGCTAAAAGAATTGTGCACAAAATACAATGAGGCAGATATCAGACTCCGCCGACACGACCATAATTATCACTTAATGCGACTACAAACAGAGGGAGATAGGTCGGGAAGGTTGCTGGCGTGGCTCCTACGTGAGGACCGGCAGCAATCCCCCATTGGGGCTATACGGGTAGGTGCAGGCACAATGGTCACCACACAAGATGAGATAAATGAGACGTTCAGAGAATATTACGCGAATTTATATACCAAACGCACTTCATGTACGATCCAACAACTTGAGTCGTTTTTGGCAGGTTCATCCCTGTCGCAGCTCTCACAGGCAGACAGGGAGACACTTGAGGCTCCTCTGACTTTGGGGGAAATAGACTTAGCTTTAGCGCAGATGCCTAGGAACAAATCGCCAGGCACAGATGGCCTCCCTATAGAATACTACACCACTTACTCGTCACTCTTAAAGCCCCATCTGTTGAAAGTATTTGAAGAGGCATGGGCCAACGATATACTGCCCCCAACACAGAGAGAGGCAATGATAGTGGTCCTCCCTAAGCAAGGACGCGATCCCACCGATGTCAAATCTTACAGACCACTTTTGCTCCTAAATTTAGATTGCAAAATATTAGGCAAAATACTGGCTAACAGGATAGCCCCTATCATGCACACCCTGCTACACGATGAGCAAAACGGATTCATCCCAAAATGTAGCACCTTCTTGAATATCCGTAGACTATTGAGCGTAATGGGAGATACTCCTCCGGAAGCACAAGACAAAATGGTACTCTCACTAGACATCGAGAAGGCATTTGACACACTAGAGTGGGACTTCCTACTCGCTACCATGCAGCGAATGGGAATTGGCCCTAATTACACACGCTGGGTTCAGACATTATACACCAGGCCACAAGCCAGAGTGAAAACGGGTGGAGTTATATCTGATAGCTTCCCGATCACTAGGGGCACAAGGCAGGGCTGCCCCCTCTCCCCACTGCTGTTCACCATAGCAATGGAACCATTAGCGACACGAATACGCGCCATGAAAGACAGATGGAGAATAATTAGGAACGGGATACACCACGCTATATCATTGTATGCCGACGACGCCTTAATATACACACGGAAAGGAAGCGAGGTGATACCCTCTATAGTATCACTACTGTTCAGTTATGGAGGGATATCTGGCCTAGTGGTAAATTGGGAAAAATCGTGTGTGTACCCATTAACTAGTTGGCCACCGGCAAGACAAGATAATGCCCCAGTAGGACGCCTGAAATGGTGCTTCGAAACATTCAAATATCTAGGGGTATATATATATCATAAAATTGAGGACCTCAGAGATGGTAGCCTGGGAAGAGCGCTGGCTTCAATGAAGGGGTCGTTGCGCTTCTGGAATAAACTGCCACTATCACCACCGGGCAGGGTGGCGGTGGCGAACATGCTGATACTACCCAGGCTGTTATATTACTTTGCGGCACTGCCACTTAATTTCCCCAAAAGTTTCTTCCGAAACCTGAATGCAATGTTGCTGCAGCTCATATGAGGAGGGGGCAGGTCGCGTGTAGCACTCTCTACACTGCAGCGCCCAATAGGTGCTGGCGGACTGGGAGCCCCCAATTTTGAACTCTATTATGCTGCTGCACAGCTACAGTGGATACTGAACTGGCTCCACAGGCCTGCGTCAGCTGAATCCGCATGGCTGGTGGCCCGGCTGCAGGGGACTCCCCTGATTACATGGCTAACAAACAAAAATCCCAAAAGTGCGTCTGATAACCCATTGATGGCAGTGGCGCATGCATGCTGGGGGAGGTATGTACAAAGGGGACGCAAGGCACTCCCCTACTCCCCGCTCATTCCCCTGGATCATCACCCAGTGTGGACTGAGGCTGCGACGCATCCACTCACGGTGTGGATGGAACCGGGCATACAAGCAGTGGGCGACTGCTTTGAAGATGGTAAACTAATGACATTCGAAGCTATACAGGCCCTCACAGCAGTGAACCCGAGACAATTTTTAGCTTATAATGCTATATGCCATTCTGCCACAACTTCTGGAAGCATGTGTTGGGGTAAGACATTCTCAGCACACAATGGGATAAATTGTACCAAGATATATGGAGATACAACCGCTCCAAGTCCCTGAGAGAAGCCCACTATAAGATTATGTACGACTGGTACCTTTATCCTACTAAAGTGAAGAGCATATTTCCGGCCACATCAGATCTATGCTGGAGAGGGTGGGTTACAAGGTGATTTCAGCCATATATGGTAGGATTGCCCCACGATCCGCCCCTTTTGGAATGAAGTCTTGTCCCACATCAAAGATATACTGGGGTACCCCATACCGAACACAGACCATTGCACCCTCTTAGGATTACGAGATGACACTCTCCAGTATCAAACGGGAGCAGATAGGTCCATTATGTGGATTGGTCTAGGTGCTGCTAAAGTGGCAATAGCTGCAGCCTGGAAAAAGAAAGCAACCCCAGCGCTCACCCAGTGGCAGGCTCGTCTTTGGAGAGCATTGACTATGGAAAGGATAGTGGACATCTTTGCAGATGACTTTAAAAACTTTGAATATAAATGGGGTCCGTTAGTATCCTATCTGTCAAAAGGCCTCCAGCTGACTGTTTGTCCCACTAGAACTAGAGCACTGCACTTATTTAAAATTGAGAGCAGCAATCCGTCTGTTAAGAGATGCCCCTCCTCCTGTCCATGGCGTATGAATTACGATCATCTCCAAGTCCCCATCCTCTTGAAGGGGACATAACTGATCACTTGTCTGCAGTAACAATATAAATTACATGATGTAGCATTGTAACCTCCCAACTCCAATTCACATTTCTGTATTGTTATATGTTATATGAATTTTTTTTTTCTTCCTCTTTTTTTTATTAATTAATGAAACCGGTTGGAACTTTATATCACGACAAAGCTGATGTTGATATTGCCTCGTACTATGATGTGTGTTCAAGCGCCAACAATGCTCAGACAGTTCACACAAAGTTCATTGTCTAATGTACTGCCTGTATGAAATTCAACCTAATAAAAACAAGTTTGACAAAAAAATGCTGGGTGGTTGGTTACCTGGTAACAAGGTACATGATTATGATTGGCTGTATAACCTATCCATGAAAGAGCATCTGCAGAGTCATTGTTACAATAATAGACTACATCAATATCTGGTATACCAAGGCCCACTTTCCCCTCAAGAGTTGGTGAGGAAGGCAGACCACAGGGTCAAAAAAAGGGTAACCAAAACTACCACTGGTGGGGGAGTGTAGGAGGCTGGCCTGGCTTGTAGTGGGTACCAAGGGGTACTTACACTCTGTACCAGGTCCAGTTTCCCTTATTAGTGTAGAAGAGGTGTTTCTAGCAGCTTAGGCTGATAGAAGGTAGCTATAGCAGAGCAGCTTAGGCTGAACTAGGAGACATGCAAAGCTCCTACTATACCACTGGTGTCATATGCACAATATCATAAGAAAACACAATACTCAAATATACTAAAAATAAAGGTACTTTATTTTTATGACAATATGCCAAAAGTATCTCAGTGAGTACCCTCAGTATGAGGATGCCAAATATACACAAGATATATGTACACAATACCAAAAATATGTAGTAATAGCAAAAGGAAGTAATGCAAGCAGTGTATAGTTACAATAGATTGCAATAGGAGCACATAGGTATAGGGGCAACACAAACCATATACTCCAAAAGTGGAATGCGAATAACGTATGGACCCCAAACCTATGTGAGCTCGTAGAGGGTCGCTGGGACTGTAAGAAAACAGTGAGGGTTAGAAAAATAGCCCACCCCAAGACCCTGAAAGTAGGTGTAAAGTGCACCTATATTCCCCAGAGAGCACAGAAGTCGTGATAGGGGAATTCTGCAAGGAAGACCAACACCAGCAATGCAACCAAAGTGGATTTCCGGACGAGGGTACCTGTGGAACAAGCTGTGGATTCTGCAAGAACGAAGAGGACTATGAACTTCCCCTTTGGAGGATGGATGTCCCACGTCGTGAAGAAGCTTGCAGAGGTGTTCCCACGCAGAAAGACCGCAAACAAGCCTTGCTAGCTGTAAGGGTCGCGGTTAGGGTTTTTGGATGCTGCTGTGGCCCAGGAGGGACCAGGATGTCGCCACTTGGATGAGGAGACAGAGGGGGCGCCCAGCAAGTCAGGGAGCCCTCACAGAAGCAGGCAGCACCCGCAGAAGTGCCGGAACAGGCACTACGAAAGGAGTGAACCGGAGCTCACCCGAAGACACAAAAGGGAGTCCCACGCACCGGAGGACAACTCAGGGGGTTGTGCACTGCAGGTTAGAGTGTCGGGGACCCAGGCTTGGCTGTGCACGAAGGAAATCCTGGAAGAGTGCACAGGAGCCGGAGCATCTGCAAATCACGCGGTACCCAGCAATGCAGTCTAGCGTGGGGAGGCAAGGACTTACCTCCACCAAACTTGGACTGAAGAGTCACTGGACTGTGGGAGTCAGTTGGACAGAGTTGCTGAGTTCCAGGGACCACGCTCGTCGTGCTGAGAGGGGACCCAGAGGACCGGTGATGCAGTCTTTTGCTGCCTGCGGTTGCAGGGGGAAGATTCCGTCGACCCACGGGAGATTTCTTCAGAGCTCCTGGTGCAGAGAGGAGGTAGGCTACCCCCAGAGCATGCACCACCAGGAAACAGTCGAGAAGGCGGCAGGATCAGCGATACAAGGTTGCAGTAGTCGTCTTTGCTACTTAGTTGCGGTTTTGCTGGCGTCCTGAGCAGTCAGACGTCGATCCTTTGGCAGAAGGTGAAGAGAGAGATGCAGAGGAACTCTGATGAGCTCTTGCATTCGTTATCTAAAGAATTCCCCAAAGGAGAGCCCCTAAATAGCCAGAAAAGGAGGTTTGGCTACTTAGGAAGGAGGATAGGCTAGCAACACAGGTAAGAGCCTATCAGGAGGAGGCTCTGACATCACCTGCTGGCCCTGGCCACTCAGAGCAGTCCAGTGTGCCAGCAGCACCTCTGTTTCCAAGATGGCAGAGGTCTGGAGCACACTGGAGGAGCTCTGGGCACCTTCCCTGGGAGGTGCAGGTCAGGGGAGTGGTCACTCCCCTTTCCTTTGTCCAGTTTCGCGGCAGAGCAGGGCTGGGGGATCCCTGAACTGGGGTAGACTGGCTTATGCAGAGATGGGCACCATCTGTGCCCATCAAAGCATTTCCAGAGGCTGGGGGAGGCTACTCCTCCCCAGCCCTGACACCTATTTCCAAAGGGAGAGGGTGTAACACCCTCTCCCTGAGGAGAGGAAGTCCTTTGTTCTGCCTTCCTGGGCCAGGCCTGGCTGGACCCCAGGAGGGCAGAAACCTGTCTGAGGGGTTGGCAGCAGCTGCAGTGAAACCCCGGGAAAGGTAGTTTGGCAGTACCCGGGTCTGTGCTAGAGACTCGGGGGATCATGGAATTGTCTCCCCAATGCCAGAACGGCATTGGGGAGACAATTCCATGATCCTAGACATGTTACATGGCCATGTTCGGAGTTACCATTGTGACGCTGTACATAGGTAGAGACCTATGTACAGTGCACGCGTGTAATGGTGTCCCCGCACTCACAAAGTCCGGGGAATTTGCCCTGAACGATGTGGGGGCACCTTGGCTAGTGCCAGGGTGCCTACACACTAAGTAACTTTGCACCCAACCTTCACCAGGTGAAGGTTAGACATATAGGTGACTTATAAGTTACTTAAGTGCAGTGGTAAATGGCTGTGAAATGACGTGGACGTTATTTCACTCAGGCTGCACTGGCAGGCCTGTGTAAGAATTGTCAGATCTCCCTATGGGTGGCAAAAGAAATGCTGCAGCCCATAGGGATCTCCTGGAACCCCAATACCCTGGGTACCTCAGTACCATATACTAGGGAATTATAAAGGTGTTCCAGTATGCCAATGTGAATTGGTGAAATTGGTCACTATCCTGTTAGTGACAATTTAGAAAGCAGAGAGAGCATAACCACTGAGGTTCTGGTTAGCAGAGCCTCAGTGAGACAGTTAGTCATCACACAGGGAACACATACAGGGCATACTTATGAGCACTGGGGCCCTGGCTGGCAGGGTCCCAGTGACACATACACTAAAACAACATATATACAGTGAAATATGGGGGTAACATGCCAGGCAAGATGGTACTTTCCTACAGGGAGACTAAAAGAAAGAGACCATAAGCCCCCCCAGGGAAAGGTGGGAGCCAAAACAAAAACAAAGAGTCTTCTCAAGGGCCCCAAAAACCTGCACAGGAGGGTGGCCTGAGACTCCTCTCAGCCTAGGGGTGGGTACAAAGGAAAGAACTTTGATCCCAACCAGGCTTGGTGCCATAATTGCAAAAACAGAGGGCACCAAACTGGAGATCCTAGCTGTAAAAATAAAATTAATGCCTCTAGCCAACCTGGAGTAAATGCAGTAGCTAATCTCCAGATGGGATCAGAGGTATGGCCTGACCATGTCAGTGATCCCACAGAGACAACATTAGTCACTGAGAGAGGGGTAGAATTATCCTGTGGTGCCTGGCCAAGTAATATGCAAAAATACAGACAGCACCTTTTGATTAATGTGGGGGGGGGGAGAAGCCTTGAGGGGCACAGGAGTTAGTGTTACCTTGGTAACTCAGCATTTGGTCCACTCAAATCAGCACTTGGTAGGGAAGTCATATCCTGTCACCAATGCTTCGTATCCTGTCACCAATGTTGGCAATGAGACAAAGTTCCATACCATGGCTATTGTAACCTTTGATTGGGGGGGAGTAGTAGGGAAAAAATAAGTGGTTGTGTCCTTATCCATCCCAGTAGATTGCCTGCCTGGAAATTACCTGGAGCATTCTTCCTGGGCTGAAGTAGTACTGAAGACCCATGCAGCCATGCTTGGGATCCCAGAATGGGCCTGTGTCAAGACTAAGACACAGAGTAAACTTCAGAGAGAAAAAGGAGAGTTGGATTCTGCAATAACAGAGCAGCCTCCCAAGAGAAAGGGCAGGAAGACTGGGGAACCAACTTCAAATCAGATCATTAGTCAGAACCCCTCTTCCCAGGAAGAGGACTTGCCATTCCCACAGGGAAATGAGCCCGCAGAGCTTGGACCTTACGACCCAGAGCTCTTGGGCATAGGGGGACCCTCTAGGGAGGATCTGTGCCAGGGGTAGAGAACCTGTCCCACTCTTGAAGGCCTGAGGCAGCATGCTGTGTAGGAAGAAAAGGGTAGTGGCAGTGGTACCCACAAGGTTTATTGGGAGGATCGACTCCTGTACACTGGGGCCAGAGATCTCAAACCTGGTGCTACCGGGATAGTGGTAGTACTTCAGCAGTTCAGAGAGTATCTCCTCACTCTAGCCCATGCCATTCCCCTAACTGGGCATTTGGGCCAAAATAAAACTTGGAGTAGGTTGGTTAACCACTTTTACTGGCCAGGAATTACCCAAAAAGTGAAGGGCTTTTGCCAGTTCTGCACTACCAGACAATCCAGTGGCAAGGCAGGTGGACACTTAAAGGCCCCCTTAATACTACCACCTGTGGTTGGGGTTCCCTTTGAAAGGGTAGGGGTTGATATTGGTGCACCCCACAACCCGCACACAGCACCGGGACACAGATATATCCTAGTGGTAGTGGATCATGCCACTAGGTTTCCTGAGGCTATACCCCTTAGAACCATCACTGCTTCTGCAGTAGCAAAAGCCTTCCTGGGTATTTTTACCAGAGTAGGGTTCCCTAAGGAGGTAGTATCAGACAGAGGTTCTAACTTCATGTTTGCATACTTAAAACACATGTGGAAGGAATGTGGTGTGACTTATAAGTTCACAACCTCATACAACCCACAAACAAATGGGCTGGTTGAAAGATTTAACCAGAATCTAAAATACATGGTTGGAGGACTCCCTGAAAAACTCAGGAGATGGCATGTCTTACTTAAATGTCTGCTGTTTGCCTACAGGGAAGTACCACAAAAGGGAGTAGGATTCTCTCCATTTGAACTTTTGTTTGGATACCTTGTTAGGGCACCACTGAGGCCCTCATTACGACAATGGCGGGCGGGGGAGAAGTGGCGGTAATACTGCCAACAGGCCGGCGGAAAAAAAATGAATTATGACCATGGTGGTTACCGCCATGGTCATCCGACACTTCTCCACTCCGACCGCCAGGGCGGTGACGACCGCTGGGCTAGAGACTTTGGTCTCCAGCCCGGCGGCCTTCACCAGACCGCCGGCGGTATCAGGTCCCTGCATACCGCCATGGATTTCGGGTGGTTTGGAACCGCCACGAAATCCATGGCGGTAGGCACTCTCAGTGCCAGGGAATTACTTCCCTGGCACTGATAGGGGTCTCCCCCACCCAGAGTCCTTCCCCCACACCCCCAACCCCCCTACCACCCCCCAAAGGTGGCAGGACCCCCCTCCCCACCCCCAACATCAACATACACCCCCCCCTACACGCACACATACACTACAACACAAACCAGCACACATACAAACAGACATGCACACAGACCGACCCGCACATATTTCCCATAAACACAACACCCCCCCCTACATACTCACACGCACACCGCCATGCATGCACACAACACACAACACCCTCCCGCCCCCCTCCCCTAACGGACGATCACCTTACCTTGTCCAGTGATCCTCTGGGAGGGGATGGGATCCATAGGGGCTGCTCCGCCGCCAGCTCCCCGTCACCAGAACACCACCACACCGAATCCTGGGTTGGGATTCGGTGGGCGGTGTTCTGATGATGGGGCAGTGGAGGTGGAGCAGCCTCCACTTCCCCGCCGACCGGCAGTATGGCCGCTGGCGGCTCTCCGTCCGAAAAAGGACGGAGGGCTGCCAGCAGTCATGATTCGCTGCGCGGAAAACCGCCTGCACTGGCGGTCTTCAGTACAGCGGTACCTCGTTGGTCTTGGAAAAAGACTGCTGAGGTTGAAATGAGGGCCTAAGTCTTGTAAGGGAAGGCTGTGATAAACCTCTCAAAGAGCCCAAGGAATACATTGTGGACTATGTACTTGGCCTAAGTTCAAGGATGGCAGAGTACATGGAGAAAACACGCCAAAATCTGGAGTCCTCAAGCAGTAAGCTGAGTTATTTTCTCTGACCCCTAGGGCGACTGATTGGTGTACCCATGATGTGGACACTGGTGACAGCTTGCTTGTCACCAGCAACATTTACAGACAGTAAGACCATGTTAGGGAGAGCATACAATTAGAAGTCAAAAAGATGTTGAATTTGGGTGTCATTGAACCCTCAGAGAGCCCCTGGGCTAGCCCAGTAGTTTTAGTCATCAAGTCTCACTCTAAAGGAGAGAAAAGGGAAGTGAGGCTTTGTGTGGATTACAGGGGCCTCAATTCTGTGACAAAACCTGATGCACACTCAATCCCAAGAACTGATGAGCTCATTGACAGACTAGGGACAGCCACATATATGAGTACTTTTGATTTAACATCAGGGTACTGGCAGGTTCGCCTGATCTCAGGATCAGAAGAGAGGCCAGCATTCTCTACTCCTAGTGGGCATTATCAGTTCACTGTTATACCCTTTGGACTAACGAATGCACCTGTCACATTCCAGAGGTTGGTGAACCAAGTCCTTGCTGGGCTGGAATCCCTTAGTGCAGCTTGTCTAGATTACATAGATGTCTATAGCTCCACCTGGCAGGATCACCTGATCCACCTAGGGAAGGTCCTTGAGGTTCTGCAAAAAGCAGGCCTCACTTTCAAGGCCAGTAAGTGCCAGATAGGGCAAGGTATACTTGTTTATTTCTCCAACCCAACATTAAGAAATTGTGGCTTGGGAAGCTCCCACAACCCAGACACAGGTCCTTGGCTTGACTGGGTATTAGAGGAGATTTGTGAAGGATTATGGCACCATAGTTCATAGTTGCCCCCCTCACAGAACTAACCTCCAAGAAAATGCTCAAAAAGGTTAACTAGACAGTGAGTTGTCAAAAGGCTTTTGACTCTCTGAAGAATGCTATGTGCTCTCCTTCAGTCCTACAAGCTCCAGACTACTCCTGGCAGTTTATTGTCCAAACAGATGCCTCAGAACTGAGGGTAGGAGGGATCCTAGCTCAGAAAATGATGATGAACATGCCCAGCCTGTTGCTTTCATAAGCAGAAGACTACTCCCCAGGGAACAAAAATGGAGTGCCATAGAGAGGGAAGCCTTTGCTGTGGTTTGGTCCCTGAAGACGTTGAGGCCATACCTGTTTGGCTGTCACGTCATAGTTCAGACTGACCACAGGCCTCTCAGATGGCTACAACAAATTAAGGGTGAAAACCCCAAACTGCTTAGGTGGTACGTTTCCTTAGAGGGGATGGGCTTTCAAGTGGAACACAGACCTGGGACTGCCCATGCCCATGCGGATGGCCTTTCCAGGTTCTTTCACATAGATGACGAAGACTCGCTAGGGAAAGGTAGTCTCATCCTCTTTCCTTTAGGGGGTAGTGTGAGAAAAGGCATCTTTCATCATGGTTAGCCCCAATGTTTTGCCTGATATTTGACGTAGTCTCAAAGTTGGTAGTGCCCAGGGCCCTTGCTAACCAGGTTCCCTGGGACAGATCTCTTTCCCTAAAACTGTTGTGATGCATTGGCACATTTGGCAACATCTTTAACTGCCACTATAAGTCCCTAGTAAATGGCACTTATGTACCCAGGGCATGGGGTTCTAAGGGTAGGCCCATGAAGGCAGCAGCACAGATTGTGCCACCCTCAAGAGCCATGCACCCAGATACACCCAAAACTGCCATTGGATGCTAAATGTCCTGGTGCAATCCTAAAAAGCAAACTCAACATGGCACACAGCCTGTGTGCCCTTTTCACTATACACTGCATGCAATATAGGTAAGTGTCCCCTCTGGTGGGCCTTCCAGTCCTAAGGCAGGTTGTACTATACTGTATGTGTGGGCAAAGAAACATGAGTAATATGCCTCTACTGTGTCCTTGCCAAACCTTGGACTTAGTAAGTGAATATAGCAGCCATTTTAATGCATGTGCTGGACACTGTTCAGTACGTATTTCACAGCTACATGATGGCTATTCTGAACCCTGGGCTGTTTGGTATCAAGCAACTCAAAATGATAAATACAATCTGGTACCAGCATTGGATTTGTCCCAAAATGTACCCAGGGTCACCTTAGATCTGCCCGCTGAAAAAGCTAACTACCCTGGCATGGTTGCTGGCCAGTCACAACCAGCCTGCTGCTACCAGACAAGATTCTGGAACCCTGGGGTGAGAGATCATCCTCTCTGGGTCCCAGAACAAAGCCCTTCCTGGGTGGAGGTGTAAGCACCGCCCTCCCTCAGGAATGTGCACTGCCCTGCTAGCGAACTTCAAAGGGCTTATCGCCCTTAAAACTCAAACCCCAAGCCTGCTCCTAGCAGCAGATGGCTGCCCCTGTTGCAAACCCCCATTTTTGGCAAGAGCAACAGTGGGAAAACACACAAAGGAAAGGAGTGGTCAGCCCCAGCTTAAACCATCCATAAAGTGTGACATGTGAGGTGGCCCCTCCATTTAATTTTCCTCTATTTTGCATGGAAGGAAAATAGCCAATCAGGTGTAGGGGGGTGACCTCTGCCCACAGTAAGTGGTAACTTAGTAGGTGTAGCAATCCTAAGGTAGATGACCCATTGGTCACTACCAGGTAGTTCCCTAAACGCCGACCAAATACATTATTTAGTAGGCATCCCTAGACCAGAAAATCAGTTTCCAAGGACAAAAGAAGACCAGCAACAAAGAAGACAACAAAGAAGACCCAAGGCTTGAGAACTGAAGTCCTGCTGCAACAAGAAAAAGTTGCCAAACCCTGCCTGCTGCACACAGGGCTCGACAGTCACTGCCTAGGGATTGCTTGGACACTGGACAGACTCTACAAACCCTCAGAGGACCTCCACACTTTGAAAATCACCAAAGATCTTCTGTCACGACTTGAATGCTTCTTACCGCTATAATCAGCCAGTCTTTTGGCTCCACTTGGTTTCTTGCTTGTTCTGGATTGACCAAGGTAGGGGTGACCCTTTCAAGTAGCCACGGTTCTGCTGATAATAAAACACCAAGTAGGCCGTAACGTTCAGAAGGAGTCCCAGAGGAAAAACCCCAATGTGGGAAAAACCTCATAATCAAAGACTCCTGGAAAAAGAAGAACAAAAGCACAAAAAAGAACTGGAACAAACTGCAGACAGAAAATAAACAGGAGAAATCCAAAATCACAGGGTAAAGGGAGCGAGGAGCACAACCATGAAGGAAGTGTTTGCAACGCAAGGAACAGAAAACCAACTTGTGCTTATATACTGAAAAACAGGACGTGACATAAAGGAAATATTGAAGACCCCATCTTGGATTGGGAAAGATCACATTCAGGTGAATGGAAAAATAGCCATATACTAAAAAACAGGAAGTGACATACAGGAAATATTGAAGACACCATCTTGGATTGCAAAAGACCACATTCAGGTGAATGGAAAAACAGCCATAGTATAGAAAGGAAAAGAGCAAGGCATGCAGGGAAAGGAACACAGACTCTTGGGAAGAAGAAACATGGCTAAGGCAAGGAAAAGAAAAAAGGCTGAGAAAAGAAGAAAAGAGGAAAACAGCAAGAACAGGTAAGCAACTAAAGAGGGCAAGAGCGAGGGCAGCGTAAACAGTGGCCAAAGGGAAAGTTTATCCAAAAAGCGGACCGTGGCAGTAATGGCCATCCGAAATGCGGACCGCCGATCTGACCACGGGCCGTAAGTCAATCAATCAATCAATCAATTTGTAAAGCGCGCTACATACCCGTGAGGGTTTCAAGGCGCTGGGGGGGGGGAGGGTGCTGCTGCTGCTCGAAGAGCCAAGTGTTGAGGAGTTTTCTGAAGGAAAGAAGGTCCTGGGTCTGTCGTAGATCCGGCGGGAGGGTGTTACAGGTCTTGGCGGTGAGGTACGAGAATGATCTGCCGCCGGAAGATTTGCGTTGGACGCGGGGGATGGAGGCGAGGTTAGCGGAGCGGAGATGCCGGGTGGGGGTGTAGAAGCTGAGACTGTTATTCAGGTATGATGGTCCAGTGTTGTTGAGTGCCTTGTGTGCGTGGGTGAGGAGCTTGAAGGTGATCCTCTTGTTGACGGGGAGCCAGTGAAGGTCTCTTAGGTGGGGGTGATGTGGCAGTGGCGAGGGATGTTGAGGATGAGTCGGGCGGAGGCGTTTTGGATGCGTTGGAGGTGTTGGAGGAGTTTGGATGAGATACCGGTGTAGAGGGCGTTGCCGTAGTCAAGTCTGCTGCTGACGAGGGCCTGGGTTACTGTTTTCCTTGTTTTTGTTGGGATCCATTTGTAAGTGGTGTCAAAGGCGGCTGATAGTTCTAGGAGGATGAGAGCTGATGTTTCTCCATTGTCGAGGTGGCTTCTGATGTCGTCTGTGGCAGCGAAGAGGGCGGTTTTGGTGCTGTGGTTGCGTCTGAAGCCGGACTGGGAGGGGTTGAGGATGTTGTTGTCTTCGAGGTACTGAGTGAGCGGAGTGTTGACGATTTTCTCGATGACCTTCGCCGGGAAAGGGAGCAGAGAGATGGGCCGGAGGTTTTTCAGGTCCTTGGGGTCCGCCTTTGGTTTCTTGAGAAGGGCGTTGATTTTGGCGTGTTTCCAGCTTTCTGGGAATCTTGCAGTTTCGAAGGAGATGTTGATGGCTTTCCGTAGGTGTGGTGCGATGGCTGTGTCTGCTTTGTTGAAGATGTGGTGTGGGCAGGGGTCTGATGGTGATCCGGAGCGGATGGAGTTCATGGTCTTGCGGGTTTTGTTGTCGCTGATGTTGGTCCAGGAGGTCAGTCGGCTGGAGCGGGTGGAGTTCGTGGTGGGTGGGGTAGGAGCGTCCAGAGTGTGAGGGGAGTTGAAGCTGTCGTGGATGTCCGTGATTTTTTGGTGGAAGGCGGTTGCTAGGGCGTCGCATAGTTCTTGGGAGGGGGTGATGTCGTTGACGGTGGCGTTTGGGTTGGAGAGTTCTTTTACAATGCTGAAAAGTTCTTTGCAGTCGTGGGCGTTGTTTTCTAGGCGGGTTTTGAAGGAGGATCTTTTTGCTAGCCTGATGAGTTGGTGGTGTTTGCGTGTGGCATCCTTGAGTGCCGTGTGGTTGTCTGGAGTGCGTTCGAGTAGCCATATTTTCTTGAGTTTTCGGCAGTGGCGTTTGGAGGCTTGGAGGTCGTCGGTGAACCAGGTGGCTTTTTTGTTGATGTGGTTGTTCTGAGTGGAGCAAGGCGGTCAGCGCAGTCGTTGATCCATAGCTTGAGGTTGTGTGCCGCGATATCAGGGTCGGTGGGGTTGACGGGCGGTTTCTGGGCTAGGGCGTTGGTTAGTTGAAATTCGGTGACTTTGCCCCATCGGCGGCGTGGTGGTTGTTCGGTGAGGTGGTGTTCTGTCTGTTTCTTGAAGGTGAAGTGGATGCAGTGGTGGTCCGTCCATTAGAGTTTGGTGGTATGGTTGAAGGTGACATGGTTGCTTGTGGAGAAGATGGGGTCAAGGGTGTGACTGGCTGTGTGGGTGGGTGTGTTGATGAGCTGTGTGAAGCCGAGGTTGGCGAGGTTTTCGGTCAGGGTGGTGGAGTTGCTGTCATTGTTGTTTTCGAGGTGAAAGTTCAGATCCGGAGGAGGATGTAGTCCGTGAAGGCGAGTGCGTGGGTGCTGGCCAGGTTGGCGATGGCGTTGCTGAAAGGTGCCCTGGGTCCTGGGGGTCTATACATGAGTGTTCCTCTGAGCATGGTGTTGGGGTCGGTGCGGACTTGGAAGTGAAGGAGTTCGGCGGCGCTGAAGGAGTCGTCCAGGGTGGTTTTGACTTCGAGTGTGGCTTTGTGGACGATGGCTATGCCTCCTCTGGTTCTGTTGGTGCTGTCTCGGCGAGCGTCTTTGTATCCGTTAGGGATGGCTATGGTGAAGTTGGGTGCTGAGGAGTCGTTCCACCAAGTTTTGGTTAGAAAGGCCACGTCCGGGGAGGTGGAGTCGAGCAGGTCCCAGACTTCGATGGCGTGCTTGCGTGCAGAGCGGGTGTTGAGGAGTATGCAACGGAGGTAATTGGTCTTGATCCTAGGAGGTTTGTGGGCTCTGTTGCAGGTGAAGCTGCAGTTGTGGCAGGAGAAGGGTCCGTGCGTGCTCTTTGGAGAGGCCTGGAAGCAGGTGGTGTCTCGCATGGTGTTGAGTGCGCGGAGGGTGTCGGCGTTATAGCGAATGCTGACGGGGTGGCTTTTGCCAGGGCCAGGGGTTCTGGTGCTGGGCGCGGTCCAGGTGCGGACGGGCGCAGACGGGCTTGCCTTTGGCACGCCAGCGGCGCGCCCGCTGCGCAGCCGCGCCGTGGCTGCCATAAGAGGAGGGGAGGAGGGAGGAGGGGAGGGTGGGAGTGGCAGCTGAGAGGCGGGAGGGCCTGGTGAATGAGAGGGCTGGGGGGTGGGGCCACAGGGGATGCAGCAGCGGGAAAAAACAAGCGGCAAGGAAACAGTGAGAAGGAAGGGGGAGGCGGGAGGGGCGTCAGGGGACGCAGTGGCGGGAAAAAACAAGCAGGCAAAGGAAGCGGGATGGAGGTGGCGCGGAAGGCGGAGCGGGAAGCGACCTGCCTGCAGAAGCAGAGTCAATGGTTGCTCCCTGCTACCGCGCTGCGGCTGCCATAAGAGGAGGGGAGGGTGGGAGTGGCAGCTGGGAGGCGGGAGGGCCTGGCGAATGAGAGGGCTGGGGGGGCCGCAGGGGACGCAGCAGCGGGAAAAAACAAGCAGCAAGGAAACGGGGAGCAGGAGGGGGGAGGCGGGAGGGGCCGCAGGAGACGCAGCAGTGGGAAAAAACAAGCAGGCAAAGGAAACGGGATGGAGGTGGCACGGAAGGCGGAGCAGGGAGCGACTCGACTGCAGAAGCAGGGTCAAAGGTTGCTCCCTGCTACCGCGCCGCGGCTGCCATAAGAGGAGGGGAGGTTGGGAGTGGCAGCTGGGAGGCGGGAGGGCCTGGCGAATGAGAGGGCTGGGGGGTGGGGCCGCAGGGGGCGTAGCGGCAGGAAAAAACAAGCGGCAAGGAAACGGTGAGAAGGAGGGGGGAGGCGGGAGGGGCCGCAGGGGACGCAGCAGCGGAAAAAAACAAGCAGGCAAAGGAAACGGGATGGAGGTGGCGCGGAAGGCAGAGCGGGGAGCGACCTGCCTGCAGAAGCAGGGTCAAAGGTTGCTCCCTGCTACCGCGCCGCGGCTGCCATAAGAGGAGGGGAGGGTGGGAGTGACAGCTGGGAGGTGGGAGGGCCTGGCGAATGAGAGGGCTGGGGGCGGGGCCTCAGGGGACGCAGCGGCGGGAAAAAACAAGCGGCAAGGAAACGGTGAGAAGGAGGGGGGAGGTGGGAGGGGACGCAGCGGCGGGAAAAAACAAGCAGGCAAAGGAAACGGGATGGAGGTGGTGCGGAAGGCGGAGTGCCACCTTCCTGTAAGTGAGGCGCCGCCGGTCTTCGCGGCGTCACATCTTCCTCTAGAGTGAAGGCATCACTGTCATGCAAACAAAGACCAAATCCAGTGAAGAGCACTTCACTGACCAACTGCTGACCTAGGAACCAGATGCTATATCAGGCCAAACTCCACCTGATGTTCCGTGAGGACAAACTCTGCAAGTGTGCCAAGTTTGGTGGCACTGCACATTCCAGCGTCCGAACCACACAATTGCCCCAGGAAGTGGTCACCTAACGTCGGACACCCAGAAGGACAGTCCATTCCGGACTGTAAAAGGACCAAAAGGAAGCCCCAGTCGAGGGACTTCAGAAACCACAAGGACCTCCCACCAGAGTGCCCCTGCTGACCTGCAAGTGACCCTCAAAGTGACCTACCTCCTACTTACAAGGGGACCTTTGCACACAGCTCCTGGCTCACCAATGCGCTCTGCACCCGGCTGCCCTGTGTCCTGCACGGAAGACCCAGTTGTGCCCTTGAACTTTTGCAATCCAAGGGGTAAGTCCACCTGTGCAATGCTTTTCCAAGTGATCCCCCGCAGTGGCCTGGCACCCAGCTTCAATGACTTTCTCCAGCTGCTCCTGCCGAAACTGGAAGCCGCACAAACTTCTCCGGCTGGTCCATAGTGCCCACCGACGACCTCAACCTGCAAAAGGAGGCACTGGTAAACGCATTGCCTGATTTTATATGCATTTTTAAAGTTTTTTGCTATTGACTCCTATGGTGCGTGATTACGCACAAAAAGACTATTTTTGCCAAACTTTAAAGATTCATAACCTAAAAAGTACTTACCCGATTTTGATGACCTTGGTATTAAAAGATTTATAAAAATCTGAAGTATTTTTGTAAATTGACCTTGAGTTATTCTTTTGAGTGTGTCTTTTGGTTTATTCATACTGTGAGTACAACAAATACTTTGCACTTCTCCAAGATTGGCCTAAGTGCTTAACCAAGCTACCACAAATATTAGAGCATTAGGTGGTCTAGTTTTTTTGCCCGGACCCTCTGCATAGTGTGCCCAGTTTTGCACACTACAAAGAGGGCCAGCATCCTACACTACTGGGTACAGATGCCGCCCAAGCCCAAGGGAGGCTTGGGGATGACCTCCAATTTGCGACACACAATCAAGGAAGGACTGGCTAGAAGGAGGCAGAGCATGCCTCCAGTTGAGGAGCAGGAGGTGGTGGAGGCTGCAAAGCCATCTGTGCTTGAACTCAAGTATTTGATTAAAAAAATTGCCATAACTGTGACGTTGCTTAGGCATGATATGGACAAGATGCAGGAAAAGGTGAAAGACCTGGGCTTAAGGGTGGATGGACTGGATAAGACTGTAGGAACGCCCTCAACCTAATTGTCTGATCATGAAAGTCGCCTACAACTAGAGGAAGCCAAACTAGTGGACTTGGAGGACAGGGCCCAGTGAAATAATGTCTGCATACTGGGGCTACCAAAAGGGACAGAGCCTATACCGATGGAACAATTTCTGGAGTACTGGGTGCCTACCGTTCTGACAGACATGGAAGAGGAAGGGGGTCTACAGGTTGGTAAAGCACATGAAACACCTTACTGCAGGCCAAAACCGGGAGCACGGCTAAGAATGTTAGTAGCCAGAATGTTGAGATTTCGAGATAAAATGAACATATTGGCAGCGGCGTGCACACAGGAGACGTGGAATACAATGGACATAAGATCTCCTTCTATCAAGACTATGGTGTGGCAACTCAAAAACGTCGCAAAACATTTGGGTTAAAAAGGAAGCTCCTGGAACGTGGCATGGCATATGTGTTGCTCCCGCCGGCAAGACTTCATGTGGGCATACAAGGGAAGAGACACTTTTTTGACCATGCTGAGGAAGCAATACAATTCATAGAAAGTCATTGAATGGAGAAATGGCAGCAGACACAAGAACACAAAGATAGTTGCAATTGATTTGGTGGGGGCACCAATGAGGATTTGTAATTGCGAGGGGGAGTGGGTACCAGTTGACTAAGCATGCTTCGAAAGTCAGATCCCAGGAGATGGTATAGAGCTCTTAAAGCACTATCTAGTGTATGCATGTTCAATGGTAGCGCTGCTCGTGGGACAATCCTGTCCACGGGATTCACATGAGCAACACACTTTATTGGGGAAGTTTGTATGGTATAGCAGGGGTTCTGGGTCGACATTAAATGTGTCAGTTGTGGAGGCCGGTTAGGGTGGGCCACATGGGTGGGAGGTCAGGAGAAAAAAAAGGTTTTGGGTGTTGAGAGGAGGAGCTTATGTCCTAAAAGAAGCGGCTATTTCACTATAGAGACGGGGCACTGGACAAAAATGGAACATACATAAGCTACATGGGGTGAAATTAATATCATGGAATGTTAATCAATCAATCAATATTTGTAAAGTGCACCTACTCAGCAGTGAGGGTCTCAAGACGCTGGAGGAGGTGTGGAGGGGCCTCATCCGAAGAGCCACGTCTTGAGGTTCTTCCTGAAGATGGTGAGCGACGGGCTTTGTCGGGGTGCAGGTGGAGGTTGTTCCAGCTCTTTGCTACAGTGTAGGTAAGATCGTCCTTAGGCAGTGGTTTTGCGGATGCAAGGGATGGTGGCCAGGGCCATCTGGACGGAGCGGAGGGATCTGACGGGTATGTGGAAGGAGACGTGGTGGTTCAGTTAGGCTGGTCCTGCGTTGTGTATGGTCTTGTGTGGGTGAGAAGCTTGAAGGTGATTCGCTTCTCGACCGGTAGCCAGTGGAGGGTCCTCAGGTGTTGGAAGATGTATTCTCAGCGAGGGAGGTCCAGAATGAGTCTGGCGGCGGCGTTCTGGATGAGTTGACGTTCTTTGAGGTTCCTAGTTGAGGTGCCAGGGTAGAGGGCGTTGCCGTAGTTGAGCCTTCTTGTGACTAAGGCTTGGGTGACTGTCCTGCGACAGTATGCTGGGATCCATCTGAATATCTTCCGGAGTTTGCAGAGTGTGTGCCAGCAGGAGGAGGTGACAGAGTTTATCTGGTGGGTCATGGATAAGGAGGAGTTGAGGATGATTCCTAAGTTGCGGGTGTCGGTGCTGGGGGGGCACTGAGGGATGTGGGCCACGATGAGTTGTCCCAATCTGAGGTGGCGTTTCCGAAGATGATGAGCTCTGTCTTGTCGGAGCTGAGCTTGAGGCAGCTTTATCTCATCAAGGTGGCGACAGCTTCCATTCCTGCGTGAACGTTTCTTTTGGCTGTGTCCGGGTCTTCGGTAAGGGAAATGATGAGTTGTGTATCATTGGCATATGACACAATGTTCATACCGTGGCTTCTGACGATGGCAGCAACAGGGGCCATGTATACGTTGAACAGTGTGGGACTCAGTGAGGATCCTTGGAGGACTCCGCAGTTGACTCCTGTGGGTCTGGAGGTGTAGTGCGGGAGTCTGACCCTCTGCGTCCTCCAGGAGAGGAAGGAGTGGATTCATTCCAGGGCTCTTCCGCAGATTCCTATATTGTGGAGTCTGGTGTGCAGAGTGCTGTGGGAGACCGTGTCTAAAGCTGCTGAGAGGTCGAGGAGTATGAGTGCTGCGGTGTGACCGCGGTCTAGGAGTAATCGGATGTTGTCGGTGGCTGCCAGGAGTGCTGTCTCTGTGCTGTGATTGCTGCGGAAGCCGGACTGGGAGCTGTCCAGGGAGTTGTTGGCCTCAATGAAATTCCGTAGTAGACCCAGTCAGGGTCACTCATTTTATTCACCACCACATGGGACGTTCTCCAGGATAGATTAAATGTTCATACACCCAGAACAGGCAACACAATTTGGGGACATGCAGTACCTAGATTGCACTCTGTCCGATCAGGTCCTGCTGGTGGTGGAGCTGCAGGGGCGGTCCTACATAGCACCAGTGCCACAGTGGTGCTTCCAGTTCTGTTCACCACACGATCAGGCATTTCGGGAGGATATTCGGGAGGCAATCAAGGAATATTTTGCTCTTAATATGGGAATGGTCTAATCTGCAGGAATAGTGTGGGAGGCCTTTAAGGTGACTATTAGGGAGAAATGTATGGCTGCAACTTATGGGGTACACATATCATTAGGTGATACGATTACATGATTGGAACAAAAGATATTCGACATAGATAGGCAGGCTCCACACACGGAAGAGGTCTAGGAAGCAAGACACAAAATAAGGGATGAACTAGATGACGCCTGAAAAACACTAAGGAAGTATGATTACCGTGCATACCTGGAAACACAATACGAACAGGGTGATACTGCTGGTCGGCTACTGGTATAGCTGATAAACAGGGAGAAAGGGGGTAATGCAGAGGTAGCCATAAGGGATGCAAATGGCGAGATACTGACAGCCCAAGATGGTATCCTGGATCATTTTACTGAGTTCTACTCAGCACCATATACAGAACAGACCCAGAGAGATGAAACAGTCATGGAGGCACTTCTTGATGAGGTGCAATTACCTGGAGTAGATGAGGACACGAGGACTCTCTTGAATGCACCAATAGATGAAACAGACATCAGATGGGCTATTAAACAATTGAACACGGGGGGCACCAGGCAATGATGAGCTGACAGTGGAATTTTATCAAACTTATGTAGACTTGCTGTTCACACCACTGTTAGCCATGTATGGCAAGCATTTGAAATGGGGGGGCTGCCTGCATCACTAAGGGAAGCACATATAGTGGCTTTGCCCGAACTAGGGAGGGATCCTACTGATTGTGAATCATATTGCCCACTATCAGTGATCACAGTGGATGCAAAAATATTGGGGAAGATACTGGCCCAGAGACAGGCAAAGGCAGCAGAGTGGATTTTACATACTGATCAGACGGGCTTTGCTGGGGGGCCCGTAAACAAATCCACTAATATATGAAAAGCATTTATTCTCATAGAATAAGCTGTGATGGAAGAGGGACCTTGTGCTCTGGCAAGCCCGGATGCCAATAAGACATTTGATATGGTTGATTGGGTATTCATGGACTGGACGCTGAGATGATATGACCTAGGGGTGGACTACCTGAGATGGGTGAAGCTACTATACACTGATAGTAATGCCAAAGTGAAAGTAGGCCACAGGCTTTCTGAAGCCTGGCCGATAGAAAGAGGTACTCGACAGGGGTGTCCCCTGTCTCTCCTGATATTTGTGATGCTCATAGAGCCACTGCCACAGATTATACAACATAGACATATATGGGGTCATTTTGACCCTGTAAATGTGGCAGTCCCACCGCCAACAGGCTGGCGGTGCAGACCACCACAATATGAGTGTAGCAGGTTGGCATCAGTAAACCCGCCACATCTCCACTCATACCACCATGGCGGTCTGAACCGCTGGGCCAGAGATGGTCATCTCTGACCCGGCGGTCCACAGAAGACCGCAGTGGTATTTGGAGCCGGCCTTCCGACATGGTTTCTGTGGCGGTAGCACCGCCACAAAAACCAAGGCAGAAGAGCTACCGGTGACAGGGAATTTCTTCCCTGTCACCAGTAGACAGCTCCCCCCCTCAGCAAGCACTAGACACCCACATCCACCACGCATACACCAATTCACCTACACTTACATACATTCATCCATTCACACGCATCCATGCATGCATTCACAACTACATCCATACATGCATTTCTGCATGCATACTCGCACCCATCCAAAGACGCATTCTCGCACGCATACACACTCACATTTACACACGCATACAACCACGCATACATACATTCATACACACACAACATCCCCTACCCTCCCACCCCCCACCCCTGTCAGGCGATCACCTTACCTGTTCCAGGGAGAAGGTCATCCAGCAGGGAATGGAAGGGGCGCTTCCACTGCTGACGGCACCCTGCCAGCAGGACACCGCCAGGCCATATTATGGCCCATAATATGGCGGGAGGTGTCCTATTGGTGGGGCGGAGCTGGTGGTAGAACCACCAGAGCACCTCCGCCCGCTAGCGCGACTACTGCCGGATTTCTTCCCAAAGTGTGGCAGAAATTCAGCAGTACCCATGATATGGCGGATGGGTCTCCTGGCGCCCGCGGCTTTGGCGGCCTTCATGAAAGACCACTAAATTCGTAAAGAGGGCCATAGACTCTGGGAGTTTGTTGGGCAGGAGCAGAAGATCATCTACGCAGATGACATTCTGTTGACCTTAAGTAATCCAGCGATTGCTTGGCCAGCGATCAGTGATACCATAACTGAGGTGGGGGCCGACCCTGGGATTAGATTGAATGCGGACAAGTTGGTGCATTATCCGATATCATCTGAATGGGTGAGAGATGAACCTATACACACTATAAGAGTGCAGACTGCCCTGATTAAATACCTAGGAGTACATTTAAGTTCAGATATGAATGAAACCTATGACACAAATGTGGGTAAGATGTTGGTGAGTCTAGAACGATGCTAAAATAAATGGCAGCGTTTTCCAATGTCCCTGATGGGGGGCATAACCCTCAGCAAGATGATAATGTTTTCTAGAATTCTGTGTGTGCTACAACATATGCCGATGCGCATACCAGAATCCTGCTTTTGCAAGCTGGATGAATTACTTAGATTGCTATATTGGGGACATGAAAGGGCGAGGATTAATGTGGAAGTCCTGAGATTACCATGGGATTGTGGAGGGTTGCAGACACAGGATTTCAGAGCTTACTATTGGGTCTCTCACCTGCAATACATAGTGCTAAGGTTCCAGGAGGGGAGTAATGATCCTGTGGTTGGAATACTAAAGTATCTGATTCACCCCCGGGAGCTGCTGGCATTGCCACTAGTCCCTCCAAAAAAATGGTTATTATACCTCAACAGGTCAGGGCACTACTGGAGATATGGGAACGAACATCGAAAGAGGGTGATCTGTATATATATATATATATATATATATATATATTCTGATATTTGATTCCGTTGCGTACAGGTTTCAGCCCATCGTTGCCGGCATCTTTGAAAGCTGAAGGAGGGGGAGCCATACCACAGAACATAGAGGACCTATATGTGGATTGCAGGGTGGTTGGTTACACGGATTTTTGTATTAGATGGGGTGTGGGAGGTGGTGGTTTCCTTGCGCATGCAGGCCTGGCAGCAGCTATACACACAGCATGGGAAGGATTCCCTCAGGAAACAGAGACAAACGTTCTAAATCAAACTCTACCCGATATGGGGGACGGGGGTAAACTCATAACGCAGTTCTATGCACTAGTGCCCATTATGGCTACCCGCATGACAAAATTGAAATCACAGTGGGAGGAGGATCTGAGAGTGGAGCTAATAGAACGTGAGTGGCTGTCCATGCTGAGCAACTGCAGAAAGATCCTTGAAATGGATCCACTACAAGTGTTTACATAAGGACTATATCATCCTCCAGTGGCTTCATAAATTGGATCCTGCCAAACCAGAGCATTATCCTATGTCCAAGACAACAGTGGGAACATATATATACACCTGTGGGACAAGCCCATGAGGTGCCTGTTTTTTGGAAGGAGGTCATCAGTACAATGAGGAACTTGACCAAGCTGACGATGCAACCAACAATTCAGTTGTGCTTGATGGGTTTGGTGACTTGAGCCCCGACACACAAAACGTATGGAAAAAATAGTAGTTAGGCCTGGCAGTGGCTAAAAAATGTATAACCCCGAGATGGATGACAAACAGGTCACCCATTTGGAAACAATGGTTGTGAATTTGAAAACGGACACAGGCTGAATGCCTGCTTCACCACAGATTAGTGTACAATAGAACAGGCCAGGGGTATGTTGTAATGGGAAATGGTGGAACTAAGTTTACAGGGGGTAATGAAGGAACCTAAGGAGGTAGAAGAACCAGTGCTTTCTCAATTGGAGGGGGTGGACATGAAAATGTAGAGGATATAATGACTATATGATACCTATATAAGAAGCTTGTACAGTTTGGTGGATACTTTAACATGCAAAAAAAATTGAAACAAGTGTAACTGCTATGACACGATCCTTGTTTGTGGGGGTCGTTGGGAGCTTAAATGAAGCTGTAAGTTAAACTGTTATATTTGAAAACAATAAAAGAAATGTTTAAAAAGGTGGCTAAATGTACAATTGAAATGTTTTAAATGTACTGGAAATGTCAAGGAATTTAAAATTGGAAGCTAAAAATTAAATTAGTACCCTCGCATTGATTCATGGGAGCAGTGCAGGTGCATGAATACAGTGTGAAGGATGTGTAACTTAAACTGAATTTAGAAAAGCTACAACTTCCTGGTAAAAATAAAACAATTACTTTATTTGTCAACAAATTACATGAAATGTAGCATTTGTGTATGTGTTTGATGGAATGCCTGTTTCTGTATTTTTTGGGTTGTTTTGTGGTTCCAATCATCGACAGTGTTTAGGCCTGGGTCCCCGGCTTCCAGTAATGACTTAGGGTGGGGGTGGCTGGGCGGTGTCGTGTCCCGGTTTCCAATCAGCAGTCAAAAGGTTGGGAACCGCTGTTCGAGTTTGTGGATATGACCTGAGGGATACAATTTCCAATCCCATCTAGACCACCTCAGCATGCCATCCTTATCAATTGAGTACCATTAAACTTGGTAAAAACAAGTTATTAGCATTAATACATTTGCTTATAAACTTTAAGTTCAATGAGGGTTTGTGCCGGGCAAAGTCTCGCAACACCCAGCCGACCCCGACTTCCGAGTTCCCTCACGCACGACTCGGTCTCCCGCCTCGAAAGCCGTCTTCCAGTTGGTCTTGGGGGCGGTGTCAATTTAGCGGAAATGACGTCAGACTGGAGCGACAGCAAAACAAACTCTGCCAGCTGTGCTGTGCTTCTGCAGGTGAGGTGAGTTTCGTGGAGGGGAGCGGTCCCCTCCAGCGGGTTGTCGTGCTGCGGGGGCGGAATAAGTCAGGGGCAATACAAGCAGAATACTCCCCCCTCCCCCTGCTAGAGAGATTTTGTATACACACCTATACCTGCACCCCTTCTCGTTTAGGAATCCCCACAAGCAGGAAATAGAAAGAACCAACGAAGAGTTGCATCGGAGAGGCAGAGGGACGTGCTTACGTCCGGGGGATTTCCAAGAGGGAGGCTTTCCAACAGGATTACATAGTCACTGGCCTTCCTTCTCAAGGGAAAGCGAAAGCAAATTGCATGGTTGCTTGTTAAGCCATTGGAGCACCCCTACACTAGGGCGTGCATTCTTACAGGAAATAAAGAGCTGCATCTCTCAACAGGGTGGGTGCCCGAGCTTGCATTAGAAAAAAGCTGCATCTCTCAACAGGTTGGGGGGCTGAGCCTGCATTAGGAAGAGCTGTATCTCTCAAAAGGGTGGGGGCCGAGCCTGCATTGGAAAAGAGCTGCACCTCTCAACAGGATGGGTGCCGAGCCTGCATTAGTGAAGATCTGCATCTCCAAACAGAATTGGGGACGAGCCTGCATTAGAAAAGAGCTGCATTGCTCAACAGGTTGGGAGCCGAGCCTGCAATAGTAAAGAGCTGCATCTCTCCACAGGGTGGGGACTGAGCCTGCATTAGAAAAGAGATGCATCTTTCAACAGGGTGGGAGCCAAGCCTGCATTAGTAAAGATCTGAGTCTCCAAACAGGATTGGGGTGAGCCAGCATTAAAAAAGAGCTGCATCGCTCAACGGGGTGGGAGTCGAGCCTGCATTAGTAAAGAGCTGCATCTCTCAACAGGGTGGGGGCCGAGCCTGCATTAGAAAAGAGCTGCATCTGTCAACAGGGTGGGCGCCGAGCCTGCATTGGAAAAGAGCTGCACCTCTCAACAGGGTGGGTGCAGAACCTGCATTAGTAAAGATCTGCATCTCCAAACAGAATTGCGGGCGTGCCTGCATTAAAAAAGAGCTGCATCGCTCTAAAGGGTGGGAGACGAGCCTGCATTAGTAAAGAGCTGCATCTCTCAACAGGATGGGGGTGGAGGCTGCATTAGAAAAGAGCTGCATCTCTCAACAGGGTGGGGGCTGAGCCTGCATTAGAAAAGAGCTGCATCTCTCAACAGGGTGGGAGCCGAGCCTGCAGTAGTAAAGAGCTGCGTCTCCAAACAGGATTAGGGAGAGCCTGCATTAAAAAAAGAGCTGCATCGCTCAATGGGGTGGGAGCCAAGCCTGCAATAGTAAAGAGTTGCATCTCTCCACAGGGTGCGGGCTGAGCCTGCATTAGAAAAGAGCTGCATCTCTCAACAGGGTGAGGGGCCGAGCCTGCATTAGTAAAGAGCTGCATCTCTGAACAGGGCGCGGGCTGAACCAGGATTAGTAAAGAGCTGCATCTCTCAACAGGATGGGGACGAGCCTGCATTAGAAAAGTGCTGCGTCTCACAACAAGGAGGGACGGACAGAGCCTCCATTAGAAAAAAGCTGCATCTCTCAACAGGGTGGGCGCTGAGCCTGCATTAGTAAAGAGCTGCATCTCTCAACAGGGTGGGGACGAGCCTGCATTAGAAAAAAGCTGCATCTCTCAACAGGGTGGGCGCCGAGTCTGCGTTATTACAGAGCATCTCTCAACAGGGTGAGGACGAGCCAGCATTAGAAAAGAGCTGCATCTCTCAAATACAAAATGTTTTATTGAATTGTTTTTTTCAAAGTCAACTACTCTAGCAATTAAAGGTAGTTGATTTTTATTCCCTTCGCTATCTCCTTCATACCCTACAGTCCGAAGATTGACAGTGTTCCAGAGATGACGCTAGCCATGAACACAGCTTTTAAATATCGAAAGTCTGTTTATCTGCGATATACAAAACATAAGCCATGTTTTAAGCTTTTTCCTCCATAAGTGTCTATTTTATATTTTGCCGAACTTGTTTTGGATTTGTTTGATTAAAAAAACATGTCCTGAGCATATATATATTTTTTAGTGTTTTGTGGGAGTCCAGGCATTAAAAATTGTTCAATTTCAGATAGCACTTTGCCTTTCCACTGGTTTTACTCTTTTGCACTAATAAAGGGAAAAAGCAAGGGTAAATTATTTTTATACCTGCTGTGCCACCTTTTTGTTGCTAGTGGTAATTTGAAGGTCAAAAACAGTTATAATAATTGATGCTGAACTCACAGTAGACACAAATGTAAACAAGCAACGGCAAAGCCAATAGATCTTGCCTATGTGGGAGCTATTGGCTTTGGCAATGTGTTTTAGCTATATTGTCCACAGTGTGGCTGCTGTTCATTTCTAAAAGTTAGTGGGCTGGATTGGAGTAGGTTGGAGTGGGGTAGATTTAGATACAGTGGAGTAGGACAAATTAGAGGGTGACGGCGTTAGAGTGGGGTAGATTGGAGTAGGCTGGAGTGGAGTATATTAGAGTGGGATAGATTAAAGTGTGGCACATTAGGCTGAATTGGAGTGGGGTAGATTCTAGTGGAGTGGGGTGGGATGGAGTGGGATAGATTGGGATGGAGTTGAGTTGATTGGGTCGGGGTAGATTGTGGTAGATTCTAGTGGGTTGGGTTAGAGTAGAGTGGAGTGGGGTAGCCTGGAGTGGAGGGAGATAGATTGGGGTAGAGTGGAGGGGAAGGGGAAATGGAGTAATTGCTGCACTGCACAAAACTGAAGCACTTTAATCAGACACCTAGGGTCTGATTTAGACAGCCTGGCAGTGGTCTGCCACATTACGACCCTGGCGGTCACACTGCCAGGGTACCGCCATCTCCGCAGGGATCAGTGAGCCCAACGGGCTCATGGTGGTGGAGGTCCGAATCAGCCAGGGTGGCACTGCGATATCACTGACATGAAAAGGCCGGTGAAGAACAGGTGTAGGAGTCCACAGGGCGGCCCCTGCACTGCCCATGCACTTGGCATGGGCAGTGGAGGGGTCCACCTGTGCAGCACCCTCGCAATGGTCACTGTCTGCAGCATTGTGAGGGTGTTGGTGCACCTTGCAGAGACAGTATTGCAGCCAGCTCGATAATGAGCTGGCAACAATGCTGACACCACTTTCCTGCTGGGCTGACAGACGGAAACCTTGATTACCGCCCATCAGCCCAATGGGAAAATCGTAATGGGCCTGGCAGGGAGGTAGCCAGCAAGATGGCAACCTCCCCGTCGGAGGTTTGGCGACCGGGTTATCCCGTCTGCCGTACTTGTAATGAGGCCTATAGTTTTTATGTAAAGAGAAGAGGTGAAATATATATGCTACTGGGACACAAGTTTTAGGGAGAAATGGATTAACTGCAGCGCTGCTCAAAACTTAGGCACTTTGAAAAGCCATTATTTCATGCTGTTTGCTTAGTGATGTAAAAGAATCCAAAGCAAATTAAGGCAACAACAAACCCATAGGACGGAGTTAAAAGCAACCCAAATGTGTACCATAGTAGTGGAAATGATAGCCAGAAGAATTAAAAGAAAATTACCCAGAATCACAGTGTGAGCAGCCGAAGGAAACTCTTCAAATGAAATCAATTAGAACTTGGTCCATGCTCCAGAGAAATAAAAGGAAGTGACGTGAGGCATACATTGGCCAATTAGGAGGCAGCTAAAAAGAATGACAAGCCAGCAGTATTGGTCAGGTTCCAAGCCCTTTACTGTAAACAGTTCCCCTTAGCAGCGAAGGTGCATGCATGCTGTTAATCGAGACCTAAAAATGGATGCGCTACGCCTCACTCTTAGTTTTTATTTTTTATTTTTTTTACACTTTACTGAAACCTCTCAATAAGGTCGTAAGTGTTTACCCACATTAGCAATATCTTCTTTGATCTGTTTGAGTTCCTTAAACCTCTACATTACCTTCTTTGCGCACACATACTTAAAAACCTCCAAAACCCTAACATACACAAAATTTACGGTTTGATCTTACAATCAAGCAAATTCCTTATTCAAATTGTCAAAATCTCCTGTCTTGATTACTAATCCCCATCTTGTTCTTTCATTTACAATCCTTCTAGAAGTCTACGACGCCCTACCTTGCTTCACTAAATTTCTATCCTCTTTCCTCACAAATTTTGTCTGCTGCCAAAGCGCTATTGCAAAATCTGATCATTAATAATACACAATAACTATGTTATTGCTGTATGTAAGACATCAGCATTATTAAGATGCTTACAAATTGGAATCGTGTAAATGCTTATGAATTTGACTTGTAAATGCTTCTTTCAAAAGCAAGGCCTCCAGGTTCTGTGTTCAGTTTTGTTAAGCATCCAAGGAATTTTAGCCGAAAGTGCAGAGCAAACGAATGATGAGATATTACATAGAGAAAAATGAACTGACAATCTGAAAGAGGAAATTGATGAATAAGAGGTATGTAGGAAGTTGGCTCTGTATATAATATTTCAAAGTGAGAGATAGTGTGCACAAAGTCCAAGGGTTCCCCTTAGAGGTTGATAGTGGCAAAATTAGATAATTCTAATGCTCTGTTTTGTGGTAGTGTGGTCGAGCAGTAGGCTTATCAGAGGGTAGTGTTAAGCATTTGTTGTACACCCACAGACAATAAATGAGGAACACACACTCAAAGACTTAACTCCAGGCCAATAGTTTTTATATACAAACGAGGTCACAGTCACCTGGGAGTCCTCTCTGCGGTGTTGGTTCTCTGGAGCTCGAGCCAATGGCGTCGGGTGCAGAGTGTGAAGTCTCTTGCTTCCAGCGGGAATAGTGAGTTCTTTAAAAGTTGCAAAAAATGCTGCTGTTTGGTGAACAGTGCCGCTGTTCTCAGGAGTTTCTTGGTCCTTCGCTTTAGGGCAGTCCTCTGAGTTCTCAGAGGTCGCTGGTCCCTGTCAGATGCGTCGCTGTGCAGGTTCTTTGAGTCTGGAGACAGGTCGGTTGGGCTGGGGCCCAGTCAGTTGTCGTCTCTGCGGGGCTTTCAGGTCAGCAGTCCTTCTTCTTTCTTCAGGGTGCAGGAATCTGGGTTCAGGGTTGCCCCTAAATACTAAATTTAGGGGTGTGTTTAGGTCAGAAGGGCAGTAGCCAATGGTTACTGTCCTGGAGGGTGGCTACACCCTCCTTATGCCTCCTTCCTGAGGGGAGAGGGGCACATCCCTAATCCTATTGGGGGAATCCTCCAAACTCAAGATGGAGGATTTCTAAAGGCATGGGTCACCTCAGCTCAGTACACCTTAGGGGCTGTCCTGACTGGTGGGTGACTTCTCCTTGTTTTGTCATTATCCTCTCCTGCATTGCTGTCAAAAGTGGGGGCAGTGGCCAGAGGGGCAGGCATCTCCACTAGCTGGGATGCCCTGGGGTGCTGTAACAAAAAGCATGAGCCTTTGAGGCTCACCGCCAGGTGTTACAGTTCCTGCAGGGGGAGATGAGAAGCACCTCCACCCAGTAAAGGCTTTGTTCCTGGCCACAGAGTGACAAAGGCACTCATCCCATCTGGCCAGAAACTCGTCTGGTTGTGGCAGGCTGGCAGAAACTGGTCAGCCTAGCACTAGGAGTTGGACTGGTATTCAGGGGGCATCTCTAAGATGCCCTCTGGGTGTATTTTACAGTAAATTCCAAACTGGCATCAGTGTGCATTTATTGTGCTGAGAAGTTTGATACCAAACTTCCCAGATTTCAGTGTAGCCATTATGGAACTGTGGAGTTCGTGTTTGACAAACTCCCAGACCATATACTCTTTATGGCTACCCTGCACTTACAATGTCTAAGGTTTTGCTTAGACACTGTAGGGGCATAGTGCTCATGCAGATATGCCCTCACCTGTGATATAGTGCACCCTGCCTGAGGGCTGTAAGGCCTTCTAGAGGGGTGACTTGCCTATGCCACAGGCAGTGCGAGGTGGGCATGGCACTCTGAGGGGAGTGCCATGTCGACTTAGTCATTTTCTCCCCACCAGCACACACAAGCTGTGAGGCAGTGTGCATGTGCTGAGTGAGGAGTCCCCTGGGTGGCATAAGATATGCTGCAGCCCTTAGAGACCTTCCCTGGCACCAGAGCCCTTGGTACCAGGGGTACCATTTACAAGGGGCTTATCTGTGTGCCAGGGCTGTGCCAATTGTGGGAACAAAGGTACAGTTTAGGGAAAGAACCCTGGTGCTGGGGCCTGAATAGCAAGGTGCCAGCACTTTCCATCATAACTGGCATCAAGAAAAGGCAGAAAGTCAGGGGATAACCATGCAAAGGAAGGCATTTCCTCACAAGGTAGGATCCTATATCTTGATCAATAGTTTATACAGCCACAATGCGTTACTACAGGCCTCGAAAAATCATAAAAATGCACCTGCAGGTTTAGTGATTTAAATAATCTACTTTACCTAATTATAATGCTCTTGACCCTTAAACTGGTTTCAAATTATATGATTATGGGCAAATATTTTTTAATTCACTGAGCCGTCATTTTCTTCTTTATCACATATGTGCGAACCTTCAAATATGCGAGTTCAGCACGTGTCTGCTTTACAAAAAACACTTTAGTTTGATTTAATAGACTGAATGTTTGCTCTATATAAAGTACAAATCTAGCCACACATAGGATACACATGACTGCTCACTTGCCTCTTAGTTCATTAACCACATTATCATCAGGACGGAGGCAGGAATGTTTCTCTAATCATGTTTAAAATGTATCACTTTTATTAAATACATACCTGAAGCGTGAAGTGGTAGCACACTTATTTGCAATCATCAGATTTTCCATTGAAATGGCAACAACATTTCCCATTGACATGGTTTTACTGATAAAAATGTATAATATGTAATGTTTGGAAATCGAGTTTCTGCAAATATTTGTCATTTGCGCATCACCAAGTAAAGTGTTTTGATTTGTTTTGGTCCTATTTAAATCTTTGTTTGCATCACACTTCTGAATTACAAAAAAAAAAAAAATGTTCTGTCATGATTCCTAATATATTTTTAAATACATTTATTATTAATTTACAAGCTGTTTAAATATTGTGTATTAGGTGAAAAAACAGACATCTTACAGCCTTTTGTTTCACAATGATTGTTAGAGGAATTTGTCAACTGAGCTCTCTAACTGCAATAGGAGAAGGAAATGTAACCACCATTTTCCATGGTTTGCGCTCAACCCTAAAAAGACAAACTGACGTTTGACCTCTGTTGTTGAACAGACAGCAAATGTGTCAAGATACAAAAAAGATTTAAAGGTGTCCTTATTGCGTTATTAACTTTCTGAAAGAACAGAACACCTGTCCCTTTCAGGTTAAGTTCTCTCGCCAGAACGGACCAGTAAGTGCTAAAAATAGCTCAACCTTCTAAAATCTGACTCGCCATAGCAAGTGGGCGTGTAAATGTTTCGAGGCCTCTACTATCTCACACAAATGGCAAAAGTGTCATTGAGTAACTGATATATGCTGGGGTTATGGGTTAGCAGTAAGTATTATTTTTCCTATGTTATGGAAGAGATATTTTGGCTGGGGTAATAAGGGCAGAGGTGCTATCAACTTTTATTTAAAATGACTTGTTTGGTCATCTGAATTCAGGGCTTTATCAATGGTAGGTAGCAAATAAACAGATCTTCAAAACTTAAATTATTTTGGCCTTATCATATCTTTCTGCTTACTGGACATAGTGGTGATCTGGTACTCTTATATGTTTTAAAGGTGCTTATTTGTTTGTTCTAAGTGTATGTCCTAACAAAATGGTTAAAATTATACAATAAAAAATAATTGTGTTGAGAATTACAGTATCAGAAGTGGAAAAATACATAAATCCAACTGTGCGGAAGTTCCATCTCAAAGAGATGTACTTTTTAAGATAGTCAGGAGTTATAGATGTTGGGAGTAGAGCAGTCTGATGTGGTTAGGACATTTCAAAGCTTGGATAGAATAACATCTAAGGATTTATAGTGGAAAAGGGTATGGGAGATGGAGGGGTCCCCAGCAGGATTTCAGTAGAAGAACAGAGAGTTCAAGAAGGGATATAAACTTTAACAGAGACTGAAATTCAAATTCTTGTCAACTACTATCAATTTATTTAAGACAGCATAAGAGCAGTGTTTAATTAGTTGAAGTGCTGGTGCCCAAAGTTCTTGCTTAGAATCTCTCAGCTGGTGCTACCAATTGGCTGGGGTGCCGAATACCAAAGCTGAATAGTGTTGTTTCCTTCCAATGCACCTTTCGTTCACCATCAGATACACCATGTCCCTCATTCTTGCAGGTTATTTTTCATGTTTGCATTCTTTCTTTGTCTCTATTTTGTCTGTCTTTCTCTTACTCTTCCTTTCCCCCAATTGTATTTTTCTTTCTCTTGCTCTGAGTCAAAGCCTGATGAGGAAAAAGAACTGCTGGTCCCTACAGATAAGTGTCAGTGGGCCCTGTCTGCAGCCACCAGCTCATATTAAGCACTATATGTTGGAAGGAAAAAGGAACCCAGTGTAAGGAAACAGATGAAATGGGAAGGATAAAATAATATAATAGACAGTGGGAGATTACTGTAGGGGGATGAAAGAGAGAATGTTTTTGTTTGTCTGGATTGAGGTCCAATGAGAGTACACCCAGTAGTAAACTGTAGTAAGACACCTGGAACTACTGTTGTGCATTGAAGGAAGAAAAAGAGATTTCAGAATCCTTGTTATAGAAATGTTCTTAACTACCAAGCGAGCGATCATAATGAAGACGCACAAGGTAGACAGCAAAGTGTAAAGGCCCATGGTTAGAGCCCAGGAGTGCTTTACACATAAGGCAGAACATCTGTGGTTAGCCCAGGCCACAAAGTAAAAGCCTTTAAATAGAGAAGATAAAGTTAAACTGGCACTATCCATGTCAGATTTGCCCATTTAGGAAAGTAAGTCAAGGTTGGTCCAGTTATTGATATGTTTAATCTATGTCCTAATGTAGATATGTTTATTTGCAGTTAGGCAAAATCTTCTAAAAGGAATGTATAAATAAGCCTTTTGATTTTGTAAGCCATGATTCCAATCCCCTTGTGTAAAAATGTGAATATAAAGGTGGATGCATTGTGCATTATTTTATACATATCTTACTTTTTGGCATAATCTCTGACCTGCTGCACTAAATCATAGAAAGATTTTTCATATTCTAAGATGCACCAAAGGAAGATCTAACATGGATATTTTACCCCTCAAAGATCTCGGTGAAAACACCCTTGGTGCCTTGTGGGTGCCCACAACACCATGGCTGAGGACCAGGAGATGGAGCAGTCGTGCAAGGACTCACATGATGCACTTCATCAACGATGTTCCAACAAGACCTATCGGAGCACTGTGCACTCACAATCTCTGCTTGGAGGTCTGGTTTCACTTCGGGACAGCAAGATCCTGTTTGATGTAGTCCTGAAGCTGGAAGGGAGGAGTCTCGAAGCTCATCGTATCCTGCTGGCTGCCTCTTGTGACTATTTCAGGTGATACTCATTGCACCATATAATTTCGTGGAAGCAATTTCCCTGCAGTGTATTCTGTCTATAAAAAAAATCTATCCATCAAGCTTCTTATGCAGGAAAAAAGTATTTGCTGTTTGCATGGCATTTAATCGGCAGCCTCTGTAACAACTAAGCACTAAATGAATGAGTGAATGCCCTTCTATGGCACAGCTCTGTGAACTAAATCACTTCATTGAGATTCAGGTTTGGAGGGCACAAAGGGTTGAGAATAGATGCGTCCTGGAGGTTTTACGAAATGAAGGTTATTTGGAGAGTTCCTTAGTCAGGATCCTTGGATTGGAAAGCACTTGCCCTCTATCACGTTTGACCTTTTCCTGGTCCCAGAGGACATTTTTATTGCATGGTGCAGTATGTATTTTGTGATGGGGGTGGTTTTGATGCTTCCAATAATGCATTTGTAGAAGAAAAAGAGTTGTACACTGATAGAAAGTATTTGTCTTGTTTTGTGAGTGGGACAGATAGAGTGCCAGGGCTTCACATCTTCTACCAGTCTTGTTTTCTAGAGATGGAGGATTAGTTGTTTAGGCTGGTCGAGGTGGAGTGAGCTAGTAAGCCCTGGTGATCCGTTCCACCACAGCTTGGTATCCTTAGGCAGTTTGTGCACGTTTAAGGTTCACCATCAGCAGTGCTCTGTGACTTAGTAATTCTTGTGAGGCAAGAGCCTAAAAAGAGCCTGCTCTTTGGAACGAGGCATAAACCACCTGTTCGACCTTGAAAGGAGATAATGACCATCTATTCAATTAGCACTTCCTTTGTCACTAATAACGAACCCCGGCACCTGCATTAAATATCTAGCAATAGAGAGTAGCCCCTTTACCAGCACCAATTATGTACAGAATCTTTAAACATCCTCCTATTTTAATGCACAGTGCTATGTTATTCTGTAGCTAGATATGCACAGTACAGGTGCCCATCTGAATTCAACTCTGTGGTACGGGATGGAGAGGCTTTGGTATAACATTGCATCAAGTGTCCTGTTTAAGGATCTATTGAGTTCTAACCCCTCACTCACTACTGTCCAGGTCGCTTGCCTGTAATCACTGCATGTAGCTTAAGTTCTGGTGAGAAATCTGCCACATTTTGTTAACCTTTTTGATCACTTCACTTAGCAGCATTTGTTCAACAGACACCCTCTTAGCTTGATCATCACAAGATGTATTTTTCTGCGTAGTGGTTTTGTTCTTATGACTACTACAACTCTTGTATCAAGCTACACAAAGAAAATGCTTCCAAAATTAAGGTTCGTTCTAAATTGAGTTATATGGGAAGAGTATAAACTTAGAGAAAGCGATCACATGGATCTGATCAGCTGCCGGTTGATCAACAGATATATTTTTAAACTCATTACATTGGATGGAGAGTGTAATGGCCTAAGAACACACTATATTTAAAAGAATTGGTCAAACAATGTTTACCATCTCAAAAATTAGGATCAGTATCACACAGCTAATCTCTTGTAGCCTAGTATAGAAAAACAATGCTAGAGAAAAGATCAAATACATACATGCAAATAGTAGTAAGAGGTATGTATTTATATAACAAAGAATCGCGCTTACCCAGGACTTAAAATCCAACCCTGTTCAACTCTTTATTTAAGTAACTTAACTGTGATGATCTTTAAATACTTATATATGTGAAATTAAGTATACATTCTGTTTTTTTCTTGTACCATTTGCTTGAACATAGAAGTTGAGCTGCTTTCAAGCAAAAAATAGTGCTACAAATACATTACTACAGACATGTTTATGTTGAAGCAGGATTTGCTTAGCGCCATGCCAGAGCATGTGATTTGTATAATGTTGCATCGTTCCCTGTCTCCAAGAACGTTTGTCTAGTTGCAGGAGTTCTGTTTTGCAACTCATTGGATTTGTGCTTGCCAGCATGAGTAATTTATTTCCACTTCTCTGGTGGGTCATTGCCTGGCAGCAGTAGATTGATAGTTAGTTGCTTCCTGAGACAGATCATGCACTGTTGCTTGCAAAACATTTTGTTTACTTACAGTGCGCGTAGAGCCCGTCTGTTGCTTATCAGTGGTTGGCTTCATTGTCACTCTCATTTCCTTGCTTCTCTTTGGTTAGTGTGTGCCGACTTCACTCTTCTTTGTGTATGTGTCCCTCCCCTGGACCATGGCCCAAGTACTGCTTTCTTTCCCTGTGTATTTCCACTGCACACACTTTCAGAGCTACTTTTTTATTGTAGTTGCAACACTCCATAAGTGTGCATGTGTTTACAGGCCATCTACCGCACCCCTCCCACGTTTGGCGCTTCCCTTTCCACCCTCCCATACTGTGATGTTTTGCTTGCTCCCATTGTTTCTTGACCCCCTCCTTCCTGCGCAGCAGCAAGTAAAAAAAAAGGACTATTTCGATAGGAGTGCATGGTGGGAGGCATCAGCACCCTTCTTGTTGTATGCCCTTCCTCACTCCGAGATGCATTCTGCCCTGCCTTCCCACCAATAATTTTTCAAAAGTGCTATGATGCAGCCAGCGCTGTCTAGTTCGTGTCACTTTTTAAAAAAAACTTTCAGCAATGCAGCACAGCAGATGTGCTGCTGTGCAACATGGCTAAAACATCGACGTAGGCAATTGGCTTTGCCAAAGTTTGTTCTCTGACCTCAATGACATGTTTACATCTTGCAGGTTTTTTTAATGATATATCACAGACCTAACTCCAACGAGTAGTAGGTGTTTCACTGAGTTAAATATTTATTTTAAATTAGAAGGAAAATCTTCAACATTAATTTGGATAAATTAACATTTGTTGTTTCTGGGAACAAGATTATAAAAATCAGTATGTTATGCCACTGGGTGGGATCTTGGCATCTTCAATACTGTAATTGTGTTCTCTCCCCTTCTCAAGCTCTATTTTTCTCTCCCTCTCTAATGATCTACTTCTTTGTCTCTCTCTCTCCCTCTTTGTTTTTCTTTTATCTATTTTTAACAAATTTTGGCCAAGTGCAGAAACCACATTTTGACATCTGCTAACAAGCTACTAGGCCTCATCTTCCAGACAGCTTTGCTTTCACGTTCTGTTTTATAGGTTTGCCTGACTACTGACATTTTACTTTTCCTTTACATATGATGACACTTGTGTTTTTCAATGAGATGTGTTAGGCAGAGCCTGTGTTTCCTGTCCACTTGACTGCCTAGCACCAGGAGGTCCATCTTTCCATTTGATTTGAAGGGTAGCAGTGTTTCTTATCTGTACGGGTTTACCTAGCAGTGAGATTTTAGTTATGTCCTCTTAGAGGCTGGGAATCATAAGTCCTTCTTTTGTTTCTATGGGGGAAATACTTTGACAAATTCCTACTTCCACACATGAATATTTAGGGAGTAGGTTTGTTTTTGTAGGCAAAGATTCTTCAATACTTGCAGGACTGACCCATGTGGGTCTCTCACGACTGTCACTTCTCCGTCACAGGCACTCATTGCTTCTTGATTCCCTTCTGTGCAGGGGGATGTTCGCTGGCGGGCTGAGGGAGATGGATCAGCAGGAGGTAGATATCCACGGCATCTCCTACGCCTCGATGTGTAACATCCTGAACTTTATATACACCTCCGAGCTGGAGCTAAGCCTGACCAATGTGCAGGAGACTCTGGCTGCTGCATGTCAGCTCCAGGTAAGGGAAGCAGCAATACTGAGCATCACAGCTGTGGGAAAGAGAGGGAAAACGGATTAAAGAAGTTGTGCAGAGGACCAGAGAAGTGCTAAACTGAACCAGAGGTGTAAGAAAGAGGGAGTGGATTCGGTTATGATGTGGGGTAAATTATGGGATGTCCATTGAACTGGATGTATGTAGCTGCCCGAATGTAGTCACGAAGGGATGCAGTAGCATTGGCAAGGATGTGGACTGGGAAGAAAGGTAAGCAGTAAAGGTGCTTAGACTTAGTTGAATAAAAATTTGTATGAAAGCACAGCAATCTTCCCATGCAACACATGTTCTCATTCTCAAGGTAGCTGATCTCTTTCGTTATTTCCAAGGCTGAGAAATTAAGGAACAACCATTGTAATGGAACTACTAAAGATATAAAAGCGATTCAACATTCGAAGAAGAGTAAAAACAAAAACTCAAAGTAAAAAATATGCACAAGACAACATTTTACATGAGGTTACAAGTTTGCTTGCGATAGAGTCTTGAGCGCTCAATTTGTAGGTGAATAGAGATGTGCGATTTCAAAGCACTGTCAGTAATGTGTTACTCTTACCCAGCTTAATAACTCTCCGTTTAATTACTGTTGAATGATGGCAGGCTGAATTAGGCTTGCCTAGGTTCTAACTCTCGCCTTGTAGGTCACAGCCTAGATCAGCAGTGGGCATTTGAATATTTAAACTGTTGTGCTAGCATTAATATAAGATATAGAAAAAACCCTATTTATATAGTATTTTGGGCATACATACCCAACCTTTTCCTTCGTCGTTCGTATATAGGAAATGTAATGATGGGTAATGGAAAAAACTGACAAAGGAAACCACTTTAAAATACATAGGGTGATTAAATGGCACAGTATAGTTAAGGTCCTGCAGCATTTCAACATACCCCAACAGGTCCCACAACAGTGCTTCAATAGAAAGTTTCCACACTGTGCTTGATTTGAGCAGGCATTCACACCAAAAGTAAAATTTGAATCAGTTATTAGTAAACATAGACCAGATCATAGCCACTTATTTCAAAGTTTTGGTGCAGTGACTCATCGGCACCCATGAGAGTAATTTAAGAATTGTTACTGCTGGAGTGTGGCATGAAACAAGTGGGCATAGTATGAATAAGAATTTGCCTTCATATATGGACACATCCCTTGGTGAAGTGCTTAGGAGTTCAAGGAAGGGGCATTGACCCGCTTGCATGAAGTCAGATGTCTCCTTGTAGAGATTAGCTTCTTTGTTACTATGAATTAAGTACAGGTTCTAATATTTGTTTGAATGACTGCAGTTATTATGTTTGTACTTATAACACCTCCAGGTCAAAAGAGGGCAAAGTTATTATTTTGCTGTCTGTTTTGAAAGTGGAGAGCAAACTTCTGTTTGAATGAGTAAACAAAATAATTACCATTCTCTTTGTAAGTTATTTTGTGGCATGGAAAACTATATTTACATTTTAAAATGTGTATGCTTGTGTAATCAGTAATTGCTTATTCACGCATATCCAAATAGACTTTTCACCATTAGGCAGCAACAGTAATACAGAGCACCTCCTGATGGCATAGAGCTGCAGATACCACATGCCTGAACATTCTAGTATAGTAGTGCAGGTGGAAACAGGGGCAGAATCTGTGTTATCTTGCTTGGAGTTAGTGACCTAATTTTAAACAAATTCAAGAAATAAAATCACCCTCTGCATCTCTTAAAATATTTTATGCTGTAAGAAACTATTTGATACTTCACAGATTTGTAATATTATTTGTGAAGTGATACAGGTATAAGTGGACTTCGAATCATGTTAAGATGAAGAGACGGTTATTATTTATTCATAGGCAAGGTGATTTGCCTGAAAAACCGGAGCAGTCAATTTATATGATGTCTCTGTGTGCTACATAAAATCTAAATCCCTTATACAGACCTCCAGGCTATTCACACTACACACGGCAACTATGGAAGATAAGCCTGAAGCAGGGGAGAGCATAAGTGAGACAGAGGGTGAGATAGAGAGAGTGAGTGAAAGAAGGAGACACTCTGCTTTGCTCAGTTGTGGGTTGTTGAAAGGGAGACACCATGCTATGTGTGTAGTTCTGCCTTATGTGTAGAGCCAGAAGAAAGGAGCAGTGTATAATTTGCGCTGTTTTGTTCAGCTTCTAGAGATGCCTTTGAGTGAATCTCTACCTCATTCCTAGCACTCTGTCTGTTTTCATTTCCTCTTTACCTCTTATTCATTTTTCTCCTTTGGTGTCGCTCCTCCCACATCGGTCTTCTTTTACTTACTTAACAGTTCTCTCTTTCTCCCTTTTCAGTTGATTCCTTCTAAGCTTCTTCTTTTTCCTCTGTTCATACTTCTCCTTCACTTCATCTCACTCCCACTATTCTCTTTTTTTAATCAGATGTCACCTCCTGGTTACTTGTATCCTTAAGCAAAAACAATAAGTGATGGACAGAATGCTGAACATTGTCAAACACTCACCCCCAGTCATAGATCTGGGTTTAATCCATCGTTCTTTTGCTCACCATGCCACTGGATTCAAGCTAGCCTGGCTGATGAGGGGTGAAACCCCGAAACCGGTCCCAGGATGCTTGTTTCCAGTCCAGGGAAGACCTGGCCTAGCAGTTCGGGCTAGACTGTTCCCATGGGGAACAGGGTCAAGACTGATTTGCATATGGCTGGGTCCAAACTGGAATGGCATGGGCAGCAAAAAAACAATGGATTAAACCCAGATCTGTGACTGGGGGTGAATGTTTGACAATGTTCAGCATTCCGTCCATCACTTGTTGTTTTTGCATTTGTCGCCCTAAGTGGGAAGGGTATGCCCAGACGTGGGTCCTGTGCTTCCCATGCCACTGGATTCAAGCTAGCCTGGCTGATGAGGGGTGAAACCCCGAAACCGGTCCCAGGATGCTTGTTTCCAGTCCAGGGAAGACCTGGCCTAGCAGTTCGGGCTAGACTGTTCCCATGGGGAACAGGGTCAAGACTGATTTGCATATGGCTGGGTCCAAACTGGAATGGCATGGGCAGCAAAAAAACGATGGATTAAACCCAGATCTGTGACTGGGGGTGAATGTTTGACAATGTTCAGCATTCCGTCCATCACTTGTTGTTTTTGCATTTGTCGCCCTAAGTGGGAAGGGTATGCCCAGATGTGGGTCCTGTGCTTCCCATGCCACTGGATTCAAGCTAGCCTGGCTGATGAGGGGTGAAACCCCGAAACCGGTCCCAGGATGCTTGTTTCCAGTCCAGGGAAGACCTGGCCTAGCAGTTCGGGCTAGACTGTTCCCATGGGGAACAGGGTCAAGACTGATTTGCATATGGCTGGGTCCAAACTGGAATGGCATGGGCAGCAAAAAAAGATGGATTAAACCCAGATCTGTGACTGGGGGTGAATGTTTGACAATGTTCAGCATTCCGTCCATCACTTGTTGTTTTTGCATTTGTCGCCCTAAGTGGGAAGGGTATGCCCAGACGTGGGTCCCGTGCTTCCCATGCCACTGGATTCAAGCTAGCCTGGCTGATGAGGGGTGAAACCCCGAAACCGGTCCCAGGATGCTTGTTTCCAGTCCAGGGAAGACCTGGCCTAGCAGTTCGGGCTAGACTGTTCCCATGGGGAACAGGGTCAAGACTGATTTGCATATGGCTGGGTCCAAACTGGAATGGCATGGGCAGCAAAAAAACGATGGATTAAACCCAGATCTGTGACTGGGGGTGAATGTTTGACAATGTTCAGCATTCCGTCCATCACTTGTTGTTTTTGCATTTGTCGCCCTAAGTGGGAAGGGTATGCCCAGACGTGGGTCCCGTGCTTCCCATGCCACTGGATTCAAGCTAGCCTGGCTGATGAGGGGTGAAACCCCGAAACCGGTCCCAGGATGCTTGTTTCCAGTCCAGGGAAGACCTGGCCTAGCAGTTCGGGCTAGACTGTTCCCATGGGGAACAGGGTCAAGACTGATTTGCATATGGCTGGGTCCAAACTGGAATGGCATGGGCAGCAAAAAAACGATGGATTAAACCCAGATCTGTGACTGGGGGTGAATGTTTGACAATGTTCAGCATTCCGTTTTTGCATTTGTCGCCCTAAGTGGGAAGGGTATGCCCAGACGTGGGTCCCGTGCTTCCCATGCCACTGGATTCAAGCTAGCCTGGCTGATGAGGGGTGAAACCCCGAAACCGGTCCCAGGATGCTTGTTTCCAGTCCAGGGAAGACCTGGCCTAGCAGTTCGGGCTAGACTGTTCCCATGGGGAACAGGGTCAAGACTGATTTGCATATGGCTGGGTCCAAACTGGAATGGCATGGGCAGCAAAAAAACGATGGATTAAACCCAGATCTGTGACTGGGGGTGAATGTTTGACAATGTTCAGCATTCCGTCCATCACTTGTTGTTTTTGCATTTGTCGCCCTAAGTGGGAAGGGTATGCCCAGACGTGGGTCCCGTGCTTCCCATGCCACTGGATTCAAGATAGCCTGGCTGATGAGGGGTGAAACCCCGAAACCGGTCCCAGGATGCTTGTTTCCAGTCCAGGGAAGACCTGGCCTAGCAGTTCGGGCTAGACTGTTCCCATGGGGAACAGGGTCAAGACTGATTTGCATATGGCTGGGTCCAAACTGGAATGGCATGGGCAGCAAAAAAACGATGGATTAAACCCAGATCTGTGACTGGGGGTGAATGTTTGACAATGTTCAGCATTCCGTCCATCACTTGTTGTTTTTGCATTTGTCGCCCTAAGTGGGAAGGGTATGCCCAGACGTGGGTCCCGTGCTTCCCATGCCACTGGATTCAAGCTAGCCTGGCTGATGAGGGGTGAAACCCCGAAACCGGTCCCAGGATGCTTGTTTCCAGTCCAGGGAAGACCTGGCCTAGCAGTTCGGGCTAGACTGTTCCCATGGGGAACAGGGTCAAGACTGATTTGCATATGGCTGGGTCCAAACTGGAATGGCATGGGCAGCAAAAAAACGATGGATTAAACCCAGATCTGTGACTGGGGGTGAATGTTTGACAATGTTCAGCATTCCGTCCATCACTTGTTGTTTTTGCATTTGTCGCCCTAAGTGGGAAGGGTATGCCCAGACGTGGGTCCCGTGCTTCCCATGCCACTGGATTCAAGCTAGCCTGGCTGATGAGGGGTGAAACCCCGAAACCGGTCCCAGGATGCTTGTTTCCAGTCCAGGGAAGACCTGGCCTAGCAGTTCGGGCTAGACTGTTCCCATGGGGAACAGGGTCAAGACTGATTTGCATATGGCTGGGTCCAAACTGGAATGGCATGGGCAGCAAAAAAACGATGGATTAAACCCAGATCTGTGACTGGGGGTGAATGTTTGACAATGTTCAGCATTCCGTCCATCACTTGTTGTTTTTGCACTTGTATCCTTAAAACAGATCTGTATTTCTCTTGTCTTTAGCTCTTCTTTCTATCCTTTCTCTAGCATTGTCCTTTGCTCTTCCTCTCTCCCACTCTCTTCACTCTTTCTGGACTCATTCACTCTCTTACATGTTTCCCTTTCTTTTGATAAACGTATTTCACCTCTTATAGACATTCTTTTGGTCTGTTATGCAGTTGTTCTTTGTCTCTGCCTTCTTTCTTTCTTTTCCTGCTCTACCTTTTAATCAATCTCTTCCATCCAGTCTTGTTTTGTGTTCTCCCCCTTTCTCTTCTTGTGTTTGTCCTGCTCTTCCATCTCCTGCTCTATCCATTATATATTATTTTTGTGACAGCGGCTCCTCATCCAGAGCCCCACCTTGTTTTCATTCCTCATTCTCAGGAGTGTTTCCATTGCTCATTCTCAGGAGTATCAATTTATCACCCACCTGGGAAAGGTGGAAAGCTTGGAGAATTACTTGCTTGGTTAGCTGCCTCTCTCCTCCTTCAATTTTCTAACTTTACTATTCAAGGAGATTTAAATTTCCATGCTTATGATTCTTTCTGTAAGGATGCATCCAGATTGCTGGAGGTTATGAAGGAAATTACTCTTCAGCAGAGGTTGGATGGCCCTACGCATAAAGGGGGACATAAAACACTTTTTTTCTATTTGCTTTGAGTTGGAGGTTGATACCTCCGTTCACATTACCTAGTCAAGTCACTCTTTTGTACCTTTCATAGTGATACTGTTGGGTGCTTGCGACCTTACATAAAATCACTTGGATGGATTTGGTGAAGACTTTAGATTTTAGGGGGTTAAACCCCAAGACTCATCTTGATACCAATGTCTCCTTATTTAACTCTTCCCTATCACTTGCCATTGAGGAGTTGGCTCCTTTGAGAAAGAACTTTACAAAAAGACAACATCCGCCCACTTTCTGGTTACCTCCCACACTCCTGGAAGGAAAGAGATTATCTAAGCGGTAAGAAAGGAGGCAGAGAAAAGAAGAGGAGGCCAAGAAAGTGTATACAGATGATGTAAAATTATATCACAAAAATCACATTTGTGAAAAATTTAATCTTTGGCTGACTTAATAGAAAAATCTAAGAACAAAGCCAAAGACATCTTGAAGATAGTCCAATATTTTTAATCACCTGATGCCAGTCACCAGAAATTAGCCACCTCTCAAGCTTCCTGTGACAGCCTCTCTGATTACTTTAAAAAAAGGTGTTGGATATTTATCTCTCCTTTGATAATCAGAGGAAAGCTGGCTCCGTAAGTCCTGTCACAGCCAACATGAGTGTGCTGAATGGCCTGGTCTTGTCTGAATTTAAGAACTTCTCCCCAGTGGAGCCCAAGTTAGTGGTTTAAACATCTACATCCGATCTCTCTCATGTATTAAAACGAGTGGCCTCAACTGTAAATCCTGTAGTAAATGAGCTGTTTAATCAGTCACTGGACACGTTTTGCTTCAGCTTGGAAAAACGTGCAAGTCCTTGTGCTCCTGAAAAAAACTAATGCTGACCCCAGTCTGATGAGCAGTTTTAGACCGATTTTGTTGCTTCCAACATTAGGTAAAATGTTGGAAAAGCTGAAAGCTTGCTGAATTTATTAAAATTTATCATATATTCGATCCTGCTCAATCAGGCTTCTGCTCGGGACACAGAACAGAGACTGCACTCCTGGAGGATTCAGAGTTTGTCTGAATCAATGTGGATCACAATAGGAAGGCTGTCTTGATTCTTTTGGGTTTATCCGCAGCCTTCAATACGGTTTCCCATTACATTCTGCTAGACTATGCAGTGTTAGCTGGGATAGTTGGGAACACCAAAAATTGGCTAAACACCTACTTAGCTCACAGATTGCAGGCATTTTCTCTCTCCTCATTTAGTTCTGTTATAAAGAAATGAATCACAGGGTTCCTCAAGTCTCAACCTTGAGCCCAATCCTATTTCACATATATTTTGCTTGTCTGGATAAAATTGTTGAGCACTGGGGGTTTCAACTTAGTGTCATATGCGGACAACAACTTATTCTTTCTTTTGAGCAAATTGATGCATCCCTAATAGAATTTTCAGGCTGGCCTCCCTAAGGTGGCAGAAAGGATGCAAAAGAGCTGACTGAATTTAATTCCAACAAATCTGAGCTTCTTTTCTTTAGGAAATACACCCCGTTCGACCTGCTGCGATGGTGGCCAACCGCTTTTGTTGAACTAGCAGCTCCGGCGAAGGTGCCAAAAAACTTCAGAGTAAAATTCGAACATGAACCCCTCCTTTAAAGCCAAAATTAGTGCTGTGACGGGGACTGCTTTTGGTACTTTGATACGAAGACCAGTTGTTTTGGCCTAGGTCAACTCTAAATTGGATTACGAAAACCCTCTGTATTTGGATTCCCCTAGCTACCTAATTAGGAAGCTTCAATTTGCCCCAATTGTGGCAGCAAGGGCTATACTTGAGGTTGCGAAGACAGGGGGAGTGGTCTGGCCGGCCCGCAAGATGGCCATCACTTCGTGAGGCTTCGCGGGGCAGAATAATTAATCCTGTAATTATCCTGGCCCAGGAGCTACCTCCCACAGAAACCGGGTGGCGGCAAGGCCTGTCATCCGGCAGAAAAAGAATGGAGGCGGAATCGCCAAAGGTGGTGTGCCGCGCTTGAGGAGTACTGCGGCTCTGAGGCCTGGAGTGGGCGCTGCTGGAATCGGCGCCCGCTGTGGGTGTGCGTACACATGCAAGGTGCCATCCTGGAGCTGCGGCGGTGAGCGCATGGGCCTGGGTTGAAGAGCACACCCATGGCTACGACCTAGTGGAGGCTGCGGCACAGGCTGCAGAGTGCAGCTGGTGCCGCTGGAGCGCAGGAACTAAGCGCTGGGCCCATTTGACTGGGGCACTGCTGCTCCTGAGGCCAGGTGCCTTGGAGGCCAAAGAGAATTGGAGGGCCTCACAATGGAGACAGTCCTGGTGTGCGGGTGGCGCTGGAGGCCTGTGGGCCCTTGGCTTCGGCTAGGGGTGTGAAATCCCTGCAGGTGGGATACGACGTGGAAGCTGCCCAGACTCTACAGTAGGAAGCATACTGAAATAGCCCTGGAGAACTGCAACTGTCCTTGTGCACCACTACAGGGGCGAGTATTGAGCCACAGAGGTGGGTTGGCGCTTGGACAGAGTGGAGATTGAGAACCGTGACTGGAGAGTGCAGAACCTGTGCGCGGCGGAGACAGCGGAAACCTGCAGAGGCAAACAGCGGGTGGCACTGCGCAGCGGTATGACCAGTGGTAGTCGCTTCGGGAGTGGCCAGTGGCGATTGCGACATTGGGAACGCTGCTGGACACACAGGAGTGAGGCCAGGAACAGAGGGTATGGAGAAGGCAGATGACAGACAAGCCAGACTCTCGCTTGAGAGCAAGAGGCAGGTTGGGCAGGCAGGTATACCGGCAGAGGAGGCGGGCGACACGGAACAACTTCAGGAAGGCGAGATACATCCTCAATCAAGGCTATGTTTTTGGACCTCAAGCAGAGCCTTGCAGGCATAGATGTTAAATTAGACCACCTCACTGACCGCATGGACAGTCTGGATGATAGGGTAGATGACCATGATACTCACCTGGATCAGGAGGAGCCCCGTACTCCGGACTAGGAGGATGGATAGCGTGCCAAGGAGCGAGTGCTTGAGCTAATCCATAACCAAAATGAAGACCTCAAAGCCCGTTCATGGCGGAATAATTTCCGCATCCTGGGGGCCCCCGAATCGACGGACATGGGTTGCATAGAAGACTATGTGGAGACTATGTTGATGGCGTTTTTCCCAGGTGAACTCTACCCTGTGCTAGTGGTGGAGCAAAATACTCACTAATCTACCTAGCCAAGCTGAGAATCCAGCATAACGGCAAACTTCATTTCTTCACTGATTCGAAGCAGACCACAAAGTTTGTTAAACCCCTCCCAAAGAAAGTGGACCTGGTTCGAACACCTGATAATGAAAACGGCAGGGTCCGCCTCAGTGACAATGACTAAGCAATACATTTTTTTGTTGATCAGGTGTCAAAATGCTGGGGCCTGGAGAGATGTGTATCATGCCTCTCGGAAGGGAGACTACTGGCCCATTTGGTTTAGCTTGCTGTTGGTTCTCCTGCCCTCCCACCCAGTTTGGGTCTGGGCCATACGGCCACACCAGTGCCATGTTGGATGAGTCCCAGAAAATGGTTATACCCTTGGGGTTGGGGGGCAAATACAGGACTGTGTAGGGTGGGGAGGGGTACTCTGGCCCGATTGGGAGGCCGACATGGGCAGTGGGTGGGACGGTATATGTTAGAAGTTTTGTAATTACTTCCTTGGTGTCCTCTCCTTCCCTTTTCCCTGTCTTCGCACTCCAGTATCAGTAGGCTCTACAATGGAGGAGGCCGCTGCCTATGTGAGATGCAGGTAGTTGTATGAAAGACCACAGCAAACACGCTGCAGTGAGATGTATGTCTTGGAATGTAAGGGGACAGAATGGTACGCGCAAAATGCGACTAATATCGCCATACCTACGCCGTCATGTGATTGTCATCTCCGTTTTGCAGGAAGTCCACTTAACTGCTGAAACAAGTTTGCGGCTGTGGTCTGGATGGGTGAATGTCATATTGCAATGTACTCTGGGTTTCCACGTGGGGTGGCAATAATTATACACAGGGGCCTGTTGTGGCGCACTGGGAGGGTGCTCTGTGATCCGAACTGCAGTTATGTAATGCTGTCAGGAATGCTTTATGACCCTTCCTTTCGGCTGCTATCTTTATGTGACCCCAACCTGGACTATCCAGAGTTTTTTGCGTGGGGTTGGTGCCTGGTGTGATCGCTGTGATCTGGGACCCTGCTCAACCCCACCGTAGACCGGGACAGCCGCACGCGTCCCACACATCAGGCAGCGGCAAAGGTTTTGACTGACAGAATGACAGACCATGCTTTGGTAGATATTTGGCGTAAAAGGCATGGCATGCGCAGGGAGGGCACCTGCATTAAGACAGTGCGTAACAGGGCATGGATATGTGGCTTGGGACTAGAGATGTAGAACTCTGGATGGCAGAGGTTGAGCACTTGCCACAAACATTATTGGATCACTCCCCGGTGTTCCTCGAGCGATTGATTTCCGGGAATGTCTGTCGGGAGTTCACCTTGTGCCTTCCCAGTGGGGCACTGTGTGATTAGGCATTTAGAGAAGGCGTTCAGGAGGCAATTGTGGACTATTTTGCCCATAACCAAGACTCTGTATCCTCTCGCAGTGTGCTCCGGGAAGCCTTTAAGGTGGTGATTTGTGGGGTTTGCCTCACCAAGCAGCATGGCTGCTTCGGACACTGCACCGTGAGTTGGCTGACTTGGAGTCCCAGCTGGCATCCCTGGAGCGTCGCTACTGCAAGAGTATGGATGGAGCTCTCCTGGGAGAGGCAAGAGACAAGTTGTCACAGTATGAGGAAGCAGTGCAGGGCAAAGTATGTTTTTTGGAGAAGGGGGCGACAGCGCGGTGCTATGAGGAGGGTGAGAGAGCTGAGAAGATGCTCTCCGCAATGTTGCGGAAACTCTAGCAGGCGATAACATTGTTGAATTTAAAGACACGGGGAGTGCTGTGTTGGAACAGTGGAAGTGCAGAGAATTATGAAGAATTTTGATGCCTCTTTATACTCCGCGTCGGAAAAGCCAGACCCTGTGCAATACACTGAACATTTCGATACCGTCAGTCTGTTATGGCTGAAGGGCACACACAGTTCATACTTGGAGTCCCCCTTTTCGGTTGAAGATGTCACTCGGGTCATCCATGATCTACCAAGTGATAAGGCACCAGGTCCGGATGGGCTCACAGCGGCCTTGTATGAGGAGTATGCGGAACTATTAGCACCTCACCTTCTAGAAATGTATGTGGAGTCCCTGAGGGGGGCATACTTCCCCCTTCACTCCGCAAAGCCCTAATAGTCACTGTACTGAAGCACAGGAAAGACCCCTGTTTATGTGATTCGTACAGACTGCTGTCACTTATTAATGTTGACAATAGGATTTTGGCGAAGCTGATAGCATCCAGACTGTAGCCATTACTGTCAACTATAGTGCTCCCGGATCAGTCGGGATTCGTGCCGGGCCGCTCAACCCTGTATAATTTGAACACATTTTTTCAGACGGCCATGATGGTAGACTTAGAAAGCTACACAGCGGCGATTTTCTTGGATGCCACAAAGGCCTTTAATTCTCTCGGTTGGCCTTACCTATTTGCCCTTCTTGTGCGGTTGGGGCTGAGCCCTATATTTATCCAATTGATTTGACTCCTGTATTTGAACCCAACAGCAAAATTGAGAATCAATGGATGCATTACTGAACCCTTCCGAGTCTCAGGGGCACTAGGCAGGGACGCCCCCTTTTGCCACTGCTGTTTGTGGTAGCGATGGAGCCGCTGGCAGCACGTCTACAGCAGCATCACAATAACCATGGGCTGGCATTCCGGCAACATCCGATTCATGTATCGATGTATGCTGATGACAACACCCTGTATGTGCGAGACTCACATGTTCATTTATACCCCATTATAGAAGAATTCGCTCTATTTGGCCTCTTGGACATAACAATAAATTGGGCCAAGTCCGTAATCTTCCCATTGACGGATGTCACAACCCCAAACCTCTCGGATTACCCTCTATCTTGGGCGTCCGAGCCGGTTTGATACTTGGGGATCTGGCTAAGTAGAGCTTTGGGCCGAAAGTTACGGTAAGGCGATCGCGTGGCTGGAGGACAAGATCACAGCCTGGCGCTCTCTCCCTCTCTCACTAGCTGGTCGAATAGCGATTGCCAAGATGGTAATATTGCCCACATTTTTGTACTTATTCATTAATATTCCTCTCTCACTCAAAGACAGTTTCAAGCAGCGACCTCGGTCCCTACTAATTTCGCTGGTTTGGGCTGGCAAGCAGCCCAGGATTGCGTGGGAAATGCTGACTCAGCCCTTTGAAATGGGGGGGATTAGCGGCCCCTGAAGTAGAGCTCTATTACGATTGTGCCCAGGTACATTATGCGCACTTCTGGATCCACCCTGTTAAATACTTACTGCACTTGGCCCCTGAACATGATTCCATATGGCTGTCCAAGCTTTCGAGGGTATTATACTATCCTCTGGGGTGGACTCAGTTGGACATTGATACAGTGGCATGTACATTTTCAGCCTGGCAGGCGCTTTTCCGACGTACTGGTGCCCCTGCATTATATGCACCCCTATTGCCCATATTAGACCAAACAGGATTGCAGCTGGCGGGGGGGTTTGAGGGGGTGCGGTGAGGTTTTCACATGCCTTTGCAACATGCAGTTGACTATTATGGGGTCATTGTATTCGGAAGGCCAATTTATTTCTCTGGAGGCCGCGCTCTGTGAGCCCTATAATACCGCGCTGCACTGCCTGACGTATCTCCAGATTAGAGCGACGGTGCGTGCGTGGAGCCCTGACTTCCCTTCCACACCACAGACATTTCAGGCGCTTGAGGTGTTATACACGGCCTGATGCCTGGAGGCTAGTTACCAGTTTGTACGCTATTCCTCCACGAGACCTAGGGCAGAGCTACAATGGGAATCAGACTTAGATGCGCCCCTCCTGGATGACGTCTGTTGGTATTGCTGCGCACATATGCGTGACCTCTCTTCTAACTATAGGTTATGATTAATGCATTTCAAGTTCATAAATCGTAAATATTTCACCCTGCAGCTACTCTGGCGTATGGACTGCAGGCAGATGCAAGGTGCTCGATACTAGATGCAGTCTTTCTGCACTCTGCTTGAGGTTGCAGCAGGAGACCGGACTTTTAGCTGGAAGTGTTGGATGCGATTGGCGATATGACTGGTCTCACAATCCAGCGAACCCCTCTGGTTGCACTCTTAGGGTATGTAAAGGACATACAGCCAGCTCCAATGAAGCTAGTAGGCTTGCTGCTTGTATTGGCGAAGCACAGAGTTGCAATATTCTGGGGAAACAAAATCATCCACTGCGTAAGGTATATTGGCTGAAAGATGCAGCGTATGGTCAGGAACACCTATCGGCCTACTGAAATTTGATGTCGGCCCATTCTCAGCCACAGACATTTGGTCCCCCGTCAAGACATATCTCATGCTTAAGACCTAGGAATCGTGGTACAGTTGCTTAGCGCTTCGGTGCGCTGGATCGCCTTGCAGGACTCCCCCTGTGAGGCTGGGCCTTGGTGAACCTTGCCCTCAGGATGTGTCAGTAGAGTGCATGGATTCCCCCCCACACCACTCACAAATGACCTCCTCAGATTAAAGATAATATTGTCATTACAGACAGCCTGTCCTGTTCTACACAAGGAATTGAGATTATTGTACTTAGTAAATGGGCCTGTTACAGATACATATTGGAAGATGGTCCACATGATGGGACTAGTGAGATGTTGACGAATAATGGAACTCTTGTTTTCTTGCTGCTTGGCCATTTGTTGTTATTCATATGCAAAATTTGATTAAATAAAAAAAAAAAAGTTTGCGAAGACACAGTCTATTCGGGCCGGCCTCAAACAACTCCATTGACTCCCCTTAGGAAAGATTAAAGACTCCTTTTTGTGGACAAGAAAGATTCCCATAATTAGTTATTTGTGGGCTAGGTCTAGGTAGTTTCCTGGTGAAGAAACAGATTACAGATTCCGTAATTAATCAATCATTAACCACCAATGCTACCTTTAACTATTCTAATTAGCTACAACGTCAAGGGTTGAAGTGGGTGGCCATCGATGACGTTCGGCAGAGCCACCTGCACTTCAGGATGGGGAACAAACACCTCTATCATGCACAGTCTTGTCATCACTGATGTCAGATGTTGCAGTCATGCTATCAATGATGACATAGATCATTTCATGAGTGTTGTAATATGTGGGGTAATTATCAGTGCATGGCAATGGCCCGAATTAGTTACTTTAGGGCAGTGGTCTCCAAACTTTTTTATGCTACGCCCTCCCAGTTGAAAAATAAAAATCATTAGGCGCCCCCCCTCAGAATTTTTCACAATTATTTTATAAAGATGTCAATGTTTAAATATGTCTAGACGTATTTAAACTTTGCAGTTAAGTACTGTTACCTTTTTTAAAGTGCAATAACATGTTTCGGCTTAAAACAAAACACTGTTATCTGTGTAATGATTCTTTTGGGCAGAGCCGGTGCCCCCCCTGGGATCACTTCAGGTCCCCATAGGGGGGCCCGCCCCTCAGTTTGAAGACCACTGCTTTAGGGCATTAATTATAGTTATCTGACATAAACATAACTGGTGAATTTCAGTGTTTTTTTTTTTTGTTTGTTTAAAACGTTATGTTGTCAGTTACATTTTCACCTACCTATAACTTTACTTAATGTTTTTTTTTTTTTCCAATAAATTTCAAGTTGTTTTTTTTAAAATGTGAAGTAAGATATAATTACAACTCCTAATGTCACTTTAACATTTGGGTTTTTCAGGGAATTTCTCAGATTTTTATTAACGTAACATAATGTTTTATTACTATACAAAAACCCAACCCTGCTGTTTACAGCCTTGCACAGAGTGGGGTTGTCCATAGGGATTGGCATCTTGCCAGGCCCTGCATCCAACCCCTTGCAGGCAAACAACCCCATGTCGTGCACAGCCTGGAGCCAAGCCCTGCGTTCAAACCCCTGTGGCCAGCAAACTCCAACATGCGGTTGGTCTCAGATCCTGGCCTACGGTCAGGCCATTCATCCAATCCCTTACGAGCAGCCAACCCCATGCCATGCAAGACCTTCTGCCATGCGCAGCGTACAGTTGGTTCAAATTTTACTCTTACATTTTTTGCCACCTTAGCCGGAGTTGCTAGCTCAACAAAAGAGATTGGCCACCATCGCAGCAGGTCAAAGGGGTTGTATTTCCTAAAGAAAGAAAGCTCAGAGTGGTTAACATTCAGTCAGCTCTTTTGCATCCACTTTGCCACCTTAGGGAGGCCAGCCTGAAAATTCTATCAGGGCTGCATCAATTTGCTCAAAAGAGAGAATAAGTTGTCGTTCCCATATGACACTAATTTGAAACCCCCAGTGCTCAACAATTTTAGCCAGAGGAGTAAAATATATGTTAAATGGGGTTGGGCTCAATGTTGAGCCATGAGGAACCCTGTGATCCAGTACTTTATAACTAGAACTAAACAGGGAGAGAAAAAAACTATCTGAGTTAAGTAGTAGTTTAGTCAGTTTTTGGTGTTCCCAACTATCTCAGCTAACTCCACATGGTCTAGCAGAATGTAATGAGAAACTGTATTGAACTTTGCCGATAAATCCAAAGGAATCAAGACGACCTTCTTACTGTGATCCACATTGGTTCTGACAAACTCTGAATCCTCAAGGAGAGAGGAGTCTCTAAACTGTGTCCCGAGCACGAGCCTGATTGAGAAGGATCAAATATATCATTCATTTTAATAAATTCAGCAAGCTGTCTATCAGCTTTTCCAACATTTTACCTAATGATGAAAACAATAAAATCGATCTAAAATTGCTCATCGGAGTGGGCTCAGCATTATTATTTTTCAGGAGCGCAGGAGTGGGGTCAGCATTAGTTTTTTCAGGAGCACAAGGACTTGCACGTATTTCCAAGCTGGAGGAAAAAGTGTCCACTGACTGATTAAACAGCTCATTTATTACAGAATCTACAGTTGAGGCCACACGTTTTAATACATGAGAGAGATTGGATGTAGATGTTTAAACCTCTAACTTGGGCTCCACTGGGGAGAAGTTCTTAAATTCAGACAAGACCAGGCCATTTAGCACATTCACATTGGCCATGGCAGGACTTACGGAGTCAGCTTTCCTCTGATTATCAAAGGAGAGATAAATATCCAACACCTTTTTTGAAAGTAGTCAGAAAAGCTGTCCCAGGAAGATTGAGAAGTGGCTAATTTCTGGTGGCTGACAGCAGGCGATTGAAAAGATTGGACTATCTTAAAGGTGTCCTTGGCTTTGTTCTTAGATTTGACTATTAAGGCAGCCACTGAATCAATTTTGCGCAAGTGTGATCTTTTTATGATATAATTTTACATCAGCTTTACACACTTTCTTGGCCTCCTCTTCGTAGAACTTTCTCCACTTCCTTTCTAACCTCTTAGATATACTCTTTTCTTCCAGTAGTGTGGGTGGTAACCAGAAAGTGGACGGATGTTGTCTTTTTGTAAAGTTATTTCTCAAAGGAGCCAACTCCTCGATGGCAAGTGATAGGGAAGAGTTAAATAAGGTGGCATTGGTATCAAGATAAGCCTTGGGGTTTATTCCCCTAAAATCTAAAGTCTTCACCAAATCAATCTCAATAATTTTATTTAAGGTCGCATAGGGATACTAGTCTTAAGATCATTCTGTAAGGCACCCAGCAGTATCACTAAGAAAGGTACCGAAGAGTGACCTGACTAGCTAATGCGAACGGGGGTATCAACCTCCAACTCAGAGCAAATAAACAAAATGTTTTTTATGTCCTGCTTTATGGGTAGGGCCACTCACCCTCTGCTGAAGGATAATTTCCTTCATAACCCCAGCAATCTGGATGCATCCTTAAGGAAAGAATCATAACCATGAACATTAAAATCTCCTAGAATAGTAAAGTTAGAACACTAACGGAGGAAAGGGGCAGCTATCTAAGCAAGTTATTCTCCAAGCTTTCCACCATAACCAGTTGGGTGATATATTGATACTCCCGAGTATGAGGAATGGAAACACTCCTGAGAATGAGGAATGAACACAAGGTAAGGCTCTCGATAAGGAGCTACTATCAGAAAAATAATATATAATGGACAGAGCAGGAGATGGAAGAGTGGGACAAACAAAAGAAGAGAAAGGTAGAGAATAAAACCAAGACTGGATGGAAGAGATTGATAGAAAGGTAGAGAGGGAAAAGAAAGAAAGAAGGCAGAAACAAAGAGCAAAACTGCATAGCAGACCAAAATAATGTCTAGAAGAGGTGAAATAAGAAGTTTATCAAAAGAAAAGGAATTGTGTAAGAGAGTGAATGAGTATAGAAAGAATGCACCACTCTACACCACTGCACTCTATGCCACTCAGCTCTACTCTGCACTCTACGTCACTGCATTCTATACCAATTGACTCTGCTTTGCACCACTGCCCTCTGCATCACTCAACTCTACACCATTCCACGCTACTACACTCTGCTCCACTCTACTTTGCACCAATCCACACTGCACCCCTGCAGACTACTATGTACCACTTTATTCTATACCACTGCATTGTATGTCACTGAATTCGATGCCAATGTACTCAATGCCACTGCACTCTACTCTACTATACTCTGTATCACTCTACTCCAATGCACTCTTCACCAGTCCACTCTGTGCCACTCAGATGTATGCCACCTACACGATGCCACACTATGCCACTCCAATGCACAGCACTCTCCGCCACACCACTCTACAACACTCTACTCCACTCTTTGCCATTCCACTCCATGCCGCTCTCCTCTATGTCACTGACATTTAGCCATGCAGGAACAGCAGCCATACTGTTGTACAAAATGGCTACAACAAAGTGGCAAACCCAGTAGGTCTTGCATAGGCGAGACCTAGTCGCCTTGCCAATGTTGTTTATTTGGGGACTTAGGTGGGAGCCCCAGGTTCTCCGCGACCACAGCCAGCTTTCCTTGTGGGTTCTGCCCATTTTTTTTTTTGTTACAGGTGGGTGCTCCGGTGCCTACCGAGAGCACCCACAATGTAAGGCGTCGTTGGGAACTGTGGAGGGAGCCTCAAGGCCACGCGGCCCCAGCTGACTCCCCAGCCAGCATCATTCTCTGTGCTTTCAGGAGACGACACCTTTCCTTTGCTCACGAACAGGGGGAGCAGCATTTATTTTTTATACTCACCCGGTGGGAGCAAAATTGGCTCCCTTACCCAGTAGAGTGTAGGCAAGGTATGCCAGCACTCTCCTGGGCACTGGACAGGGATCCACAGTGGCCCAGGATAGGTTCCCCAGGACACTGTGAAGTATTATGCTCCAGGAGATTGGGGCCCTGGGGTGGATACCCACACGTGGAGGGAGTGTGTGGCCACCCTCTCCTCCTTTTAAGTTATTTGGCCCTGGGGGATGGGGTCCACAGGGCCAAATAATGGCTCGGGAGAGAGGCTGCACTCACGCTACTTCCCTAAATATTTTATAATGACACCCAGGTCCTTGCCCACTCCAGGGAGGAATTTACTAAAATAAAAAACACTGGCTGGTGTTTTGCATTTTTAGGTTGAGGATAGCAGCGTGTAAGCGTTGCTCTTCTCGACATGTTGTAATCTGTTCTGTGGGCTTTAACCACGCCTGTCTCATACCCATCACTTTCATTCGTTCCTGGGCTTGCCTTTCAAAAATGCCTTGATGTTGGTAAATGCTTTACATTTGTTCCGCCTTGAGGCTATTTTGTTAATGCCTTGGAGACTGACCCTGTTACATGGGTTATTGCATGGCTGGCCATGTACCTCAGTGTGGCGCATCTTGCTGTTTCTTAGTCTTTTTTATTTATTTATTTTTTGAAGATTTATGTAGCTCGAACTCAACATGAAGGTATTGGAGCACTTTAATTATATTTTTTGCAGTATTATATAGCGCAAACTCGATACAAAGGTATTACAGCGCTTTACATGAGCACCGGTTACATTATACAATAACACATTCATTTTACACATTCTATACATTCATTGTTGGTAGCAAGGTGAGATTACGTGATTTGCCCAAAATCACATGATGTTGAGCCAGCCCTGAGACTTGAACCATGTACCCCAGTTTCAAAGTCGGCAGCTCTTGCCCCACTCAGGCGGAAAAACACTCTGTCGTCCAAACCCTCTTAAGTTAATCCTCCCTTCAAATCCATCAGCCAGTGCACAAATGTATGCACAGAAAAGGCACCGTCAAGGCCCAGGAGATTCAGGTATACATATCTGTTCTACAGAGTCCAGTCCTGAGCCACAGGATGTCATGAGACTGTTAACCCAAGGCAGCACTTAAAATGAATGCAAAGTACCAGTCCTTCTGTGTTTCCATTTAAAACACTGACCCAAGGTCACAGATGTCGCACCTCTGGAACCTATCCTGTTGGCCTATCCACCACTGAAGCTCTGTTTCACCAGTCTGCACACATTTGAAGCCTCCTGTTAAGCTGCCTCTTCTGTTATTCTCTTTGTATACAATCAGTGTTTTTAGAAGTTAGGCTAATGTAGAGGAATAATTCCTTTAAAAGTTTAACACACAGAAATATATGGCTGCCCCCTTTTCTTTGCTCCTAACTCTTTTGACACCCTTATTCTGTGGGTTAAATGCTATCAAGGTGCCTCTGTGGCTTGTTTGGTGCTATAATCGTTTAGGTAAACACACTAGAAAGGGATGCATCTCTAGGGTATCACAGCCAGTCTGTAGGAATGAGGCAAAAACACTCCCAATATAGAAGCCTTGTTGTGTCCTCTCTCCTACAGTGACATGCCTGGGAGGGTTGCTGTGGCACCTGGCATACATCCACTGCACTTCAGACCAAAGCACAGGTAAAAGACATTTTCATTTACAACGCCAATAGCTCTAACTCTCACAAATGCAAGAACTATTACATTGGAAATGCTTGTTTGTACCTGCCGCGATCCCACAGACATCGAGTGGGATCGTGGCATAAATGAATTTGAGTTCTTTCGAAACCAAACTTCCAGATATACAAATATTTGTGATCCTTAATTTCTCAAAAGCTATTGAATGAATTTATACCAGATCACATAAAGCACGCTTTGTGACCAAGATCTATCTCTCTGCTAAAATTACTGTTATTCCTTTGTGCAGTTTTTGCTGTATTTTGTCATAAAAAGATGCATGGAGATTTTAGAACCCCCCCTTCCCTTCTTCTTTTTTTTTTGACCCACGCCTTTGACATTTTTTGAAAGTTTTGTGAAGATATGTCAAAAGGCGCCACAGTTGTTAGCAAGTCAAACAAGCATTTGCAATGCAGTGGGTCTCGCGTTTGCTCAATTTAGTGCTATTAGCATTGTAAACTCCTAACCAGACTTTTTGTTGCCACATAAAGTGAAAATTAAAAGTAAAACAGTTTCACATAACTAACTGGACTTTTCTTGGAATATAAACTGAAAAGTAAAAGTTTCACATAAGTGAGCCGAAGGCCGCCATCAGCGCAAAGCAGACTCACAAAAGGAAACAGAAGTTCGCTTGCAGTGAAACGTATCTGCAAAAGTGCAAATATCCATGTAACAGGGTCGATGTCATGCAAAGCGCTTGAATACTGCCCAACGAGATTGCGCTGCGAAATAAAGAGAGAAAGTAGTCCAGAAACCATACGAAAAACATCGACCCTCGTATGTTTTGAGTAGTTGGTCAGTGTGCTCGAGGAGGGCTAAACACCGGAAAAGGCATGACGTATGCATGCCTTTCACTAATGAAGTCCAGCGAATTTTAAAAGGCAAGCCCACAAACCAACCAAACTGATGGGAGTGACATGGGCGTGGTTACAAGCCCATAGAGAGATTACATCAGGGACAGAGCACTTTGCGCTCGACCCTAAAAAGGCATTTATTATGGAAACACAGACTTAACTTATACCTACCAGTGCCGGTAACATATACGTATATATAGTTTGGGTGCTTTAGTGCAAAAAAAAATGCAGTGGTTTAAAACACCTGTTTCACAGGGACTTAAGCAGCTGCTAAACCACTCTACAGAGCTTTGCAGTTGTCAGTGCCACTAGGATTATATGGTCAGATGTGAGTGTTAAGATAGAGCATGATCATGGCTACTAGATTTATTTGGCAGGGGAGCACCAAATTATGCCTCAGGGTTAACTTAATTATGCTGCAAGTAAAGGCAAATTATGCAGCACAGTGCAGCAAATTTTTTTATATTATTACTTCATTATTTTATACTTTTTACACATGGTAATACTGTCTGATGAAAAATGTCACCATAGTAGTACTAGCTTAACAACCAAGTACAGAAATAAGCAAATGAAAGATGACTGGTATATTTTTGCAATAGGCCCTGAGATGATATGATTTGACATTATACGATATGGTCTTGTAGAGATCATAAATGCCCAAAGGCGTCTTTGCGTTAGTTTCTATTTCTGAACAAAAAGAAAAGTCTACTGGGGCAAAGGACAAGAAAACAGCCAGGTCTTAAGCAGTTTTCTAAATTACATTTGAATTAGGCTTGGCTTTGAGGTACCAATGCAGTGAATTCCACATTTTACAAGTGGAAAAGATGAAACTTCGGCCACCCCAGGTAGCTTTGTTAATTGCAGGCATCACAAATGTTTTAGCTAAGGAGAAGCAAAGCCTTGTCCGGGGGGTATCCCACTGGAATGTCCCCCTAAGGTAATCCGGCCCGATATCCTGGAAGGCTTTGTGAGCTAGATGAAGCTCCTTGAAGGTGACTCGTTTCTTAACATGTAGCCAGTGTAACTTAGCAATGGCTCGAGATACTGAGTAAATTTTAAGTATCCTCATGAGAAGGCATGCAGCGGCATTCTGTAGAGCCTGTAGTTTATTCAGCAGCCATATTGGATGGCCACATAAAGGGCATTACATTAATCTGTCCTAGATAGTATCAAAGCAGTGATTACTGTTTTTTTTTAGCTTAAACGTAATAAAAGAAAATATCTTTATCAGTGTTCTTAAAAGGAAAAACAGGAGGAGGCAACTTGGTTGATTTGATAAGCAAAGGTGAGGTTTCTGACAAAGAGTACTTATAAGTTCTTAACCTTTGTGACCAGAGAGGGAAGGGGGCCGGGGTCTTGGGACCACTAAATAGAGGTCCAGAAGGAGGAGTCTTTCCCGAACAGAAGGAGCTGTGTTTTATCCGGGTTTAGTTTGAGAGAGTTACTTCTCATCCAGCCAACTACCTCTAGCATGCAGCTGTTAAAGAATTTTGCTACCTCGCAGAAATCACTTGAAATCAAAACTACAACTTGACTGTCATCTGTATAAGAGACTGTAGAAAATCTGAAGGAGCGGATCCTTTTAGTGAACGGTGTAACATATATATTGAAAAGCATAGGGCTTAATGAAGACCCCTTGGGAACTCCACAGGGAAGAGAAAAATATTTAGATATAAAGTCTCCATGGGATACTGACTGTTCTCTATTGGCGAGGAAAGAATTTGGAAGGGCCAGGGCTGAACCTCTTATTTCAATATTCTCTAGCTGATCAATAAACACTGAATAGCTAACGCTGTTGAAAACTGCTGATAAGTCAAAAAGGATAAGAGCCCTCCGTGTGAATATATGTCAGTGTTTTTGGTAACTTGTTGCGTTTGAGCTAGAAAAAACATTTTTGGGTAAAATCTGCAGATTATGCAGCAGATGATGGATAATGTGGAAATTGCTGCAAATCCATAATTATGCCAAAAAAAGACTCAGCCTCATAATTCAAGTGGCCCAGAGTATGATAGAAAAATTAATTGTGGTTTGGAGGCAAAGAAGGATGAGTTCTTTAAAAATGTAGTGTGGGCCTGCCTCTGAACTGCCATGACAAATGGGCCCCCATTCAGAGTTGCCTGGTATAGAGCCCGATATATACATAACCCTGATACAAATCTGACTATGCTGTGCCGTAATTTATTACGTGTGATAAATAACTCACTGATTGACATCAAGATTATTTTGGGGGCTTAACACACCAAATTCTGCATGTTCTGGTAATTATTGGGCATTTCCCCACAATAAATTTCGGCCGATTTGGCCTGCTGAAAATTTCCAGGGGAAAACTGTGAGAATGCAGCGTTAGCATCAAACTCCAAATTGTGATCTCTGTGGTAACAGGAAGTCACTGCAGATATCAAAATTAACTGATCCACTCATAATGAGGGCCATGAACATATAAATGTTCTGCAAATTGTATTTTGGTATCAGAAAATGTGTAAGGTGTGGTTTTAAGAACTGATAAGACCTCTTCAACTGATCTTTGTAACAATGTGGATAATGACATGATAGTTTTTAAGATGAATTGTAAAGGTCTTGTGAAAAGCAGCAGACAAAAAATTGTGTCTTGACTAGTAGTCGTCATTATATCACTTTCAGAGATTGATTTCAGTAGGAGGAATCACTGGACCCTTTTGCAGTTTTAGCTAGACTCCTGTTAGTGTATGGCTAAATATCTTATATTAGGATCATTCACTTTAAAACTAGAGCTCTTGATTTCTTTTTCTTTCTTTCTCACTCGCTCTCTCTGTATCTCTGTCTCTCTTTCTCTCTCTCCCTGTGTATTGATTTCTGAAATATTTTTAAAAAATGTAATAAAGAATTTTTCAGGGAATTGTTCTCTGTTGATCCTGCATTACAATTGTGAGTTACAAATTTTTTAACTTTGATTTAAAATAATTTGTTGGATGCATCTACTGCATTCTCTGTACAAGAAGTATGTCATTTTTTAGGTCGTAGCCTGCCAGGCAGTGCAGTATGGTTTGCTAACAACATCTCAGGGACATTCGGAAAGCTTCCCTGGGAATGTATTGCACCCATTGCTTACCATTGGCTTTGTGGTTTGTATCTCACATTTGCTTGCTTTCTATTAGTTGGCTGTACTTGTTTTAGGCTGTCCTGCTTGAGTTTGTCTCTTCCCTTGCCAAAATCCTATTACTGTATTCTTCTACCAGTACTAGAGTTCTGTAAACAGGGCTCTAAATCTTGTTCCCATTTTTATCACATCTGCAGTACATTCAAAGGCAGAGGTCAAATGTCATGCTCTGTGTTCTAGGGAGCTTGGTGTTTACTTTTCTTTCTCCGACTTCAAAGTGAGAGGATTTATGTGACAATCATGCTGGCTACTGGGAGAGTGCTTGATGAAGAATGTACAATGTTGTTTTTTCTAGCACACAACACAATTTAAATATCTGTAAATGAACTGTGCATATATTTCGGAATATATCAGGATTAGAAAAGCACAAATAAAGCACATTTTTGGTCATTCTGAAATGTGGTGGAAACAAATATTTTATGATGATTAAAATAAATCCATAGACTAAGTTGTGACATTTTCATACATTATCGTTTGTGTGCTTTATACTTTTATAAATAAAACTGCATGTATGTGCAAATGTAATGGTCATTTCAATTGAAGATGTGGTCTGTAATGGTAGTGTGCTACCACACCATGCATATTGTACTCCACACCACTCCATGCCTATGCACTCTACCCCACTCTACTCTGATATGCACCACTGCACTCTTCGCAACTGCACTCTACACCACATCACTCCACTCTGCACCACTCCACTCTGTCACTCTATTCTTCAACACTGCACTCTGCATCAGTGCACCACTCTATTCTACGCTGAACAACTCCTCTCTATTCCACTTTGCTGTACTCTGAAACAATCAATTCTACACCACAGCACTCTGCTGTGCACCACTCTGCACTACGCCATTGCATTCCATGCCAATGTACTCCTTATTACTTTACGCAAAAAACAATCCACTCTATGCCAACCTACTCTGCACCACTGTACTTTATGCCACTGCACTCTACTGCACTGTATGACACTACATTCTGTGATACTCCACTCTGTGATGCTATACTCCATTGAACTCTACTCCACTCACCTTTATTCCACTCCATGATACTCTAGTCCACTCTAATCCACTCTATACCACTACTCAGCTCTACTCAACTCCCTCTATGCCACTCCATGCCACTTTATTCCACTCTATTCTGTGACAGACTACTCCATGCCACTCCATTTTATGCCATTCCTCTCTGACACTCTATGGCATTCCACTCTACAGCATTCTACTTTTCTCTATTCCATTCCTCTTTCCCACACTACTCCACGTAATGCTACTCTACTTCACTCTATGCCAATCTACTCCACTATATGCAACACTTTCTGTGCCACTCCACTATGCTCTACATTACTACATGACACTCTGTGACACTCCATGCTACCCAGTCTACTCCATCCACACCTTTCCACTCTACGATACTCTATTCCCTCCATGACACTCCACGCCACTCCATACCACACCACTCCATGCCACTCAACTGTACACCACTCTACGCCACTCCATAACACTCCACTCTACTCCACTTTATGACACTCCACTCCATGTCACTCTTCTTAACCCCACTAACTTTTAGCAATGGTGAACAACAGCCAGACACAGTGTACAACATAGTTAAAACTCTTTGGCAAAGACTATAGCTCTTTCACATGCAAGACCTATTGGCTTTGCCAATGCTTGTTGCTTGAATTTCTACATATTTCCTGGCTGCTATCATGGCTACAAGTGTTGTGGTTATTAGATTTCCATGAATGCGTATAATTTTTCCCACAATTTCAATCTTAATGTGCAAATCATTGGAGTGAATCCTCTTGGAAGGACGGCTTTCTTATTGTAATGTGGCTTGAGGTCGGCTAACCTGTTAATGATTTGTTTGAGGAAGAAAAGGTATTGGGAGGCTAAGGCTGCAGCAAAAGTGTTCCTCGCTTAGGTTACGTACACGCCTAATGTAGGAGAAATGGTATAATTGAGTGTATCTATATGTCATGAAATCGAAGTGCTCGTTTTTGTATGTTTCAAGCTGTATTCCTTGATTCCAATGTAAGATTGCACAACCTGTCCAGGGGATGAGTAATAATTTCCATTTACAATATCTAGTCTGGTGCATTACAGCATTGTGTTATCAGATACTATCTACACAAAAAATAAAGTGTCTGACCACCGGTGAGCTTTAGAATCTTCATTTTCTTCTGCACATAGCTTGAAGTTACCATTGATTATTATTCTCTTACTTAGTAGTGTGTGAGGCTCTGGATACACATGGTCTGCATAGACGGTAAAGCAGTTTCTCCCTGAATTTGTAGATAGCGAGCAGATGAATCAGATGTTTGAATCAAGGTTTGTAGCATAATTTGGCCAACTAACGCCTGCTGACAGTCTCTGAAATCCACCCAGTAGTATTTTGTGAACATGTGTAGGCTTGACCTTTAGAGTTGTCTGCTGAAGGGATATTACCTAAACATGCCATGGTGGCCCATTTTTAGGGTCGAGCCTGCGAGAGCATGCACTAGCGCATGTTTCTCACTGTGAGACTCTGTTGCTTACATAAAGGGTTTGGAGCCCGCCCGTTACGTACCATTTGTTGGCTTGCATGGCACTCTTCTTTACAACATTGTAATTCGTCACTGCAGGTCTAGCAAAATTTCTGTTCCGCTCCGTGGAGTAGGACCAAGCACTGATTGATTCACCTTACTCAGTCAGTGCCCGTCTTCTGCTCCTGATGTGATTGAGGTACGATTTTGTTCTTTTTTTCTTCTGGTGCCCTGCAAACAGAAGGCGTGTGACTGGCTAAAACATGGCCAGCAGGACAAACAAAGATGCAAAGCTTTACTTTCTATAGCTAACTTTCTTTTCTTTTTTTTCCTCAAGTCGTCTTTTCTCACTTTGCTTCCATGTTTTCTTTTGGTGTTGCTCGTGGGCGCTTTTCTCAAATGATGACGATTATCTTGTTCTAAATATTGCAATGTGACATTGTTTCTTTCTTATGTGTAATTCCTGAAATTATGCTTTAACACAATTGTGCAGTATGCCCTAATTCACCCCAATCCAGTCCGCCCCATTGCAGTCCACCCCACCTCACCCCACTCAGTGCAATCCACACCACTCCAGTTCAAATCACTCACCCCAATCCAATCCATGCCAACCCAAACCAATCTCATCTGCCCCCCTCCAACCGCCCCACTCCAATCAAAAACAATCTGCCCCACTCCAGTCCAAAACAGTCTGCTCCACTTCAAAACAATCTGCCTCACTCCAATCCAAAACAATCGGCCCCACTCAAGTGTGCCGCATTCCAAAACCCTATGCACCACTCCCGAACAGTCTGCCCCACTCCAATCCAAAACAGTCTGCCCCACTCCAGTCCAAAACAGTCTGCTCCACTCCAAAACAATCGGCCCCACTCAAGTGTGCCGCATTCCAAAACACTATGCACCACTCCCGAACAGTCTGCCCTACTCCAATCCAAAACAGTCTGCCCTACTCCAATCCAAAACAGTCTGCCCCACTCCAATCCAAAACAGTCTGCCCCACTCCAATCCAAAACAGTCTGCCCCACTCCAATCCAAAACAGTCTGCCCCACTCCAATCCAAAACAATCTGCCCCACTCCAATCCAAAACAATCTGCCCCACTCCAATCCAAAATAATCTGTCCTACTTCCATCTACCCAAATCCGGAACAATCTTCCACACTCCAGTCTGCCAGACTCCAATCTGCCACATCCCAATCCAAAACAATCTGCCCTACTCCAATCCAAAACAATCATCCCCACTCCAGTCTGCCCCAGACCAATTTAAAACAAACTGCCCCACTCCAATCTACCCACATCAATCCAAAACCATCTGCCCCACTCAAAAGCATTTCAATCTACCCCACTCGAGTCTGCCCCACTCAGGTGTGCCCCACTCCAGTCTGCCCTATTCCAGTCCCAAACAACCCACTCCAAAACAATCTGTCCAACTCCAATTTGCCACACTCCAATCCACTCCAATCCCCCCACTCCAATCCAATCCATCCCACACCATTCCATTTCACCAAGAGCAGCTGAATTCAGTCTCCCCCACTCCGGTGTACCCCACTTCTCCTCAATCCATCTCAGTTCAACCCACCCCACCCGACCCACCCAGTCTGATCCACCCCATTCCAGTCCAGTCCATCCTACTCTGATTCAACCTCCCCACTCCATTCAAACCTACCTACTTCAATCCAATCCAACACAATCCACCCACTTAGATCAATTACACCCCACCCCAGTCCACCCTACCCAAGTTCACCGCAAACCAGTCACCCTCACACAATTCCAACCCACCCACACCACCCCATTCCATCCCACTCTAATCCAATCCACCTACCTTAATCCAGTCCATACAACTCCACTCCAATCCACCCCACCACACTCCAACCCACTCCAGTCCAATCCACCACAATTCATCCCTCTCCAGCCCACTCCAATCCACCCCAACCTAATACAGTCAATCCCACCACAATCCAAGCCACCCCACCCAATCCACCCCTCTCAATCCAGTCCACCCCACTCAATCCAATCCACCCCACTCAATCCAATCCACCCCACTCCAGTCCACTCCATCCCACTCCAGTTTGATCCACCCAATCCAATTCATCCAGTACAATCCACCCCACTCCACCCGATCCAGTTCACCCAACGCCAGTCCGTTCCACCCACCTCAACGCAATCCACCCCACCCTAATCCAGTCCACTCCAATTCATCCCAGCCCACTCCAATTTACTACAGTCCATCCACCGCAATGCTCCCCGCCACATTTAATCCACACCATCCCACTCCAATACACCCCACACCACTCCAGTCCACCCCAGTCCACACTACTCCACTCTACCCCTATTCAGTTCACCCCACCCCATCCCAATTCAGTCCACTGCACTCAAATCCAGTCAGCCTACCCCCACCCCACTTCGATCCAGTCCACCCCCCCTACTTCAGTGCTGTCCACCCCACTCCAGTCCACCCAACCCCACCCTAATGTAAACCACCCCACCCCAACTCAGTCCACTCCACTCCAATCCATCTAGCACATCCCACTCCAATTCACCCAACTCAATCCAGTTCACCCCACGCCAATCCAATCCACCCCCTTCAATACAGTCCACCCAACCTCAGTGCAGTCCACTCCATTCCACCCCACCCTACCCCAATCCATCCCACTCCAACCCCCAAACCTCAATCCAGTCCACTCCACCCACTCAAATCCACCTCACTCCACTTCACCACACACTACTGCAATCCACCCCATTCTTTCCCATCCAGTCCACTCCATCCCAACCCAGTTCAGTCCACCCCACTCAAATCCAGTCCAAAACTCCAATCCACCCCACTCTAATCCTACCCACCCCACTCAAATCTGATCCACCACACTCCAGTCCAGTAAATCCAATCCATGCCAATCCAGTCCACCCTACCTCAGTGCAATCTACCCACTCCAATCAACCCCTCCCTAATCCAGTCCTCCCCATCCACCTCAGTTCAGTCCACCCCACCCCATTCCAATCCACTCCAACCCACCCAACCCCATTTAAATTTGCCCCACTCTACTCCAATCCACCCCATTCTGCCCCAATCCAATACACCCCACACTTTCCCAGTTCAGTCCACCCACTCCAGTCCATCCAGCCCACCCCACTCCAATCCAGTCCACCCCACTCCAATCCAGTCCACCCCACTCCAATCAATCCAGTCCACCCCACTCCTGTCCTATCTATTCCACTTCACTCCACCCCACTCCAATCCACCCACCTCAGTCCAATCTTCCCCACCCAGTCTTATCACTCCAATTCAATTTACCCCCAATCCAATCTAAACCACCCACTACAATCCACCCCAATCCAGTCCACCTCACCCCATTTCAATTCACCCCACTCCAGCCCAATCCGCCCACTCCAGTCCAATTCACCTCACCCTACCCCACTCCAATCAACACCACTCTATCTCACTCCACCCCAACCCACCCTACTCCACCCATCTCCAATCCACCCCACCCCACTCTCCTCCAATCCACCCCACTACCTCAATCCACTCCACCCTATTCCACCTCATTCCACTCTATGACACTCTCTGCCACTGAACTCTACTCAACCCTACGTACGACACTCTACTCCCCTACTCTGACACGCCACACCACTACCTTTTAGCCATGCTGTATAGCAGCCTCACTGTTGTACAGCATAGCAAAAACCCATTGCCAAAGCCAATAGCTTTTGTATAGGCAATTGTCTTTCTAGCTTTGGGATTGTTGGTAGTCATTGGAGATTGATTTGGTTGCTAGTGAAACGGCTCCCGGCTCAGCAGCACTCCAGTATAGTACTTTCTGCTTCTGATGGATACAACTACCTGTGGATTCCTCACTTTATGAATTCTCCCAGTGCGCCAGCATTTTATGGAAACTTTCTTCCCAGTTCTTCACGTCGATGAGGGCTCCACGCGTGACTCCGTCTGACGTCATTGTGGCAATAAGAGGTCCTCGCCAGCGTGCTGACATCAGTTCCCTTTTTTCTGTGCCTTCAATGGTAATGGTTTTCTCCTAGCTCTCGCAAAGCTACTGTTTCAAATGTGTCTTATTGTACCTGTTACAATATCTCCTCCTAAGAAGTCAGGGTTTAAGCCTTGTCGTGAGTGTGGGAGTCGTATGTCAGTCATGGACCCTCATGAAGACTGTTTATGGTGTCTTACTTCGGACCACGACGTGCATGTCTTGCCAAAGGATGAATCCAAAGACTTTGAAAGATAGAGAAGCTAGGATCTTCTTAGCATAAGCGAAGAAAGGACACAGAAGTCACTGAAGGTCTAAGACAAGGGACTCGTCATCCTATAAGTCATCAAGGTCACACAAGAAGCGGCACCAGCACGATTCTCGACGTCGTTCTTCTAGAGATCGGTCTCGATCTCGGTATCCCTCTAGACGATGACGTACGGCGTGGGAGTTCAGTCCTACTGTTACTCCCCAGCCTCAAAGTCCTCAGGCTTCTCCAGCGTGATCACTTATCGAGGTGGTCAAGTCCCTGGCGAGTCCTCTAACTTATTTTTCACCTGGGTTGGTTCAGGAGTCGGTGGCACAGGTTCCGGATCCGACCCAAGCACTGCATGAAGAACAAAGGTTTCCTGCCTTCCTAACTCCAGGAGCGGATTCGGCGGCTTTTCTGAATGCCATGTTCAGTATTTTTAATAAGGCTATGGCCCCTGCTGGTGCACCTGCTAGTCCCACAGGTCCATTGGCGTTCTCCTTGGGCTCTCCGGCTCCATACAAATCGGCTCCGTTTGTGCCTTTCTGTCAGGCTGAGGGTGCCGGTTCGGCACAAATGACTTCGCCTCATATGCAGACGACGACGATGATGTCGCTTCATAGGCAGACAGTGCAATGGAGTCACCTCTGGCGCCGGATGGGTCCTGGTCAGGACGGAGTGCATCTCCATCATTTCCTTTACTACACCCATCTGTCTTGAAGCCGGCGTCGCTACCATCGGCAAACTCTCTGTCGACGCTGAGGTTGGAGGCCGGGCTGAGGTCGAGGAGGAGAGTGTTGAGGCTCTTGGAAGAGCAAGAATATCAGAGACAATTATTGGAGGAAGGAGAGATTTCTGAGCCCTTGGGAGAGTTTCAGGGTTTGGACTCAGCTACTGGACTGGATACCTTCCCTGTGTGGGACCTTTCATCCCTGGGTAAATTTACAGAAGAAGCGGCTTCATATCATTCTGTCATAAAGAAGGCTGCAGATTTTTTGGAGCTTCCATTGCCATCTTCTAAAGTTAAAACAAACATTTTAACTGAGGTGTTACACCTTCCTCCACTTCGGCGGAGCCCCTGCTTCCTCTCAGTGATGCTCTTACGGAGCCTATTTTGGAGGTTTGGAGAAAGCCTGTTAAATCGCCAGCTGTGTCCAGAACTGTAGCAAGGAGGTACAGGGTTGCTCTTGGGATCCAGGATTTTTATCCCAGCATCCGACTCCTGAGAGCTTGGTGGTCCAGGCTTCTTGTTCGGCTCTTTCTTCACCTGGTTCCTTTCTGGCTACTCCATCGGACAGAGAGTCCAAGAGGATGGAGCAAGCAGCTAAAAAGACTCTCTCATCTTGCAGTATGGCCCTAAAATCGGTCAATTCTACATGTGTGCTGGGTAGATATGTGCATGCCCTGATGGACACGGCTAGAGCTGTGTTGCCTAACTTGCTGCAGGATATGCAGGGGCAGTTTGACGAGCTCCTGTTGGACACCCAAGCTGCGCCCAAACAGATCATCCAGTCTGGTCTGGATACAGCAGACTCAGTGGCCAGGGCAGTGGGTACTTCAGTGGCCACCAGGAGACATGCGTGGCTGAGGACTTCTGGGTTTTCGACTGATGTCCAGAAAACTTTATTGGACGTCCCTTTTGATGGTGAAAAGTTGTTTGGGGCCAAAGCGAACTCTGCTTTAGAGCGCTTTAAAGATAGTAGGGCCACTGCGAAATCTTTGGGACTGCAGGCTTTACATCTACACCCTTAATTTATTTTCGAAGGTTTAGGGGGCTTGGCCGTGGAGCCGCTTATCGTGGGAGATCTCAGTCCATAACTCAACAGCCTGACAAACTTCATATAGATTTTTTAGAGGGTGGGGGAGGGTTAGGACACGAGGAGCCACCCAGCAGCACCCTGCCTCCTCCTCTTCCTATAGGGGAGCACAACAAGGAAAGCAGCCCTAGTTTTCAATCCATTTTAAGCCATGCTTCTCCAATAAGGGCCAGGATATTTAATTTTCTCCACAAGTGGGAGTTAGTCACATCGGACTCTTGGGTACTAAATATTGTGGGGAGAGGTTATGCCCTTCCCTTTTGGGAGTTTCAACCTCCTGTCCCTCCCCATCCTTCGTTTTGTTCAGAAGATCATCTCCTGGTGCTACAGCAGGAGGTTAAAGTCCTTTTATCAAAAGGTGCAGTGGAGTTGGTTCCAGAGCAGGAAAGGGGTCAGGGTTGCTATTCAAGATATTTCCTGATTTTCAAGAAGGATGGTCGATTGAGGCCTGTCCTGGATCTGAGGATTTTGAATTGGTTCCTCAAACAGGAGAAGTTAAAAATGCTGACTCTACCGCAGGTGCTTCTGGTGTTGAACAAGGAGGATTGGATGGTGTCTGTCGACTTGCAGGATGCTTACTTTCATATCCCCTTTCTCAAGTCACACAGGAAGTATCTCCGGTTTGTGGTGGAGTCACAACACTACCAGTTTGTGGTCCTTCCTTTTAGTCTTACTACTCTTCACCTCGAGTCTTCACGAAGGTGATGGCGGTGGTTGCAGCAAATCTCAGAAGGGAGTATCTGTATTCCCTTACCTGAACGATTGGCTGATAAAAGCCAAGTCCCCAGAGCTTGTTCTGCATCACCTCCAAATGACAACACAGTTGTTGTTCAGCCTGGGCTTTACGGTAAACATGCCCAAGTCTCACCTGGAGCCCTATCAGCGCCTCCTGTTCATAGGGGCAGAACTGGATACAACATTAAATCGGGCCTGTCCTCCACCTCAGCGAATTCAGGCTTTGATTCCAATGTTTCAAAATGGAGTAGTTGTTCCAGTCCTCACGGTCCTATGTCTGCTTGTTCTGTTCGCTTATTGCATTCTGTTGGTCACTCATGCATGTTGGCACATGAGGGCTCTCCAATGGTGCCTCCGCAAACAGTGGTTTCAACACAAAGGGGATCTCGAGGACTCGTTAACGATCTCCAGAGACGCTGCAGCGGATCTACGATAGTGGGCTGTGGACGGCAACCTTTCCCAAGGAAGGCCGTTTTCTCTACCACTACCGGTGGCCACGGTCATAACGGATGCTTCCACTCTAGGGTAGGGCGCTCATGTGGGGGACGTGGAGATCAAAGGTCTTTGGTCTCCAGTGGAACAGATGTTTCACATCAGTCTGTTAGAATTGCGGGCGATACGTCTTGCTCTCAAGGCCTTCCTCCCGTCCCTTCATGGTTGGTCAGTTCAGGTCTTGACGGATAACACTACCGCAATGTGGTACATCAACAAGCAGGGAGGAGTAGCGTCTTACCTTCTCTGCAGAGAGGTTCTGTGGCTCTGGTCCTGGGCTCAGGACCATCATATTTGCATAGTAGCAAACCAACTGCTGGGGTCCCTCAACGTTCGTGCAGACAGTCTGAGCTGGCATTTCTCTGCCGATCATGAGTAACGTCGCCACCCAGACCTGGTCCTTCACATCTTCCGGATGTGGGTTTTTTCACAGATAGACCTGTTTGCCACTCAGGAGAACTTTCACTGCCCGTCGTTCTGCAGCCTCCAGTATCCGGTGCAAGGAGCGTTGGGCGAAGCGTTACAGATGTCTTGATGCCATCAGTTACTTTACGTGTTTCCCCTCATACCCTTCATTCCTCTGGTTCTGAGGAAGATTCGCCAAGATCGGGCTCAAGTTTTTTTCAGAGCTCTGGATTGGCCAAGAAGGGTGTGGTACTCAGACCTTCTCCAACTCTTACTCTGCCCTCCGCTCTGTCTCCCTCTCAGGGCAGACCTCCTCTTGCAGTCGCAGGGGCAGGTTCTACACCTCCACCTCCAGAACCTGCACCTACATGACTGGAGATTGAATAGGGCAATCTGAGTTCTTTTTCTCTCCCTCCAGAGGTGGTGGATGTTATTTTATCTGCCAGGCGACAATCCACCAAGACAGTCTGTGCCAGCAAATGGGCAAAATGTCTGATGTTTGCCCTTACTTTAGCACAGAAGGGTTGTGCAGTTGCGACTGTCAGGGGCTATTTATTGGCGATGTCTGCCTTTCTGTGCCTTCTTGATCAGCCTTCCTTGTTTAAATCACCTATAGTTGTTAGGTTCTTGAGAGGCTTGACTTATAAGTTTCCTCCCACTCCGTTTCTCATGCATCAGTGGGATTTAAATTTGATTTTAACTTTTTTAATGGGTTCACCGTTTGAACCTATGCATTATTGTTCATTAAGGCTGTTAGTCTTAAAGACAATTTTCCTGATAGCTATCACGTCTGCTAGCCGTGTGAGTGAGCCCCAGGCTCTTAGTGTCAAACCTCCCTTTACCTCATTTCATGCTGACAAGGTGGTGTTGTAAACCAGGGCGGCTTTCCTCCCTAAGGTTGTCACTCCCTTCCATATGGGAAAGTCTATTGGTCTTTCACCCTCCTCCTCACCCTTCAGAAGAGGAAGAAAGACTTCATCGCATAGACCCGAGAAGAGCTCTGTGTTTTTATGTTGAAAGAGCAAAAGACTTTAGTTTGGTTGATCAACTCTTCGTTGGATATGTGGGCAAGATAAAAGGCACAGCAGTCCATAAGAGAACCATATCCAGGTGGGTCATTCTTTGCACAAAGATCTGTTATTTATTGGCAAAGAAGGTTCCTCCTGAGGGTATTAGAGCTCATTCCACCAGGGCTAAGTCTGCCACTTCGTCATTGGCTAGAGGTGTTCCAGTAGTGGATATTTGGAAGGCAGCAACTTGGGCTTCCCTCCACACTTTCGCGAAGAATTATTGTTTGGATTCGGAAGTTAGGAGGGACGGCCATTTTGCACGTTCTGTGGTGCAGGATTTCTTGGTGTGACCGGTCAGGCATCCACCTCCGAGTGCGGTAGTGCTTTGGGACTCTATTCATTGAGGAATCCACAGGTAGTTGTATCCATCAGAAGAACAAGTTACTTACCTTCGGTAGCACTTTGTCTGGTGGATACAGTAGCTACCTGTGGATTCCTCACAGTCCCACCCGCCTCCCCGTTGCCTGTCTTGTCATACCAAGACTTCTTTTACTAGTTTTGTATATACGTTTTTATATATATATGTGTGTTTTTGTGAGGTCGGTTTTCACCTGTTCACCTCAAAGGCACGTGAAAAATTGTGAAACTGACGTCAGCATGCTGGCCAGGACCTCTTATTGCGACGAGGATGTCAGACGGAGTCGCATGCGGAGCGGTGCAATTGTGACGTCCTCGTCGATGTGAAGAGCTATGAAGAAAGTTTCCATTGAGTGCTTGCGCATTGGGAGAATTCATAAGGTGAGGAATCCACAGGTAGCTACTGTATCCACGAGAAAAAGCGTTACCAAAGGTAAGTAACTTGTTCTTTGCTCACATGGGATTTTTAGTCCAGTGCTGCTGCTAATAGTGCAGGGCTCAGGCCCACAAGGTTGCTATGTGCAGGAACGGATAGGTTTGGCAAGATAGTTGAGCTCGCCACCTCATGTTGCTTCCACAATAAATAGCAAGGCAGCACTAGTGCTAATTGTCACAATCCCTGCTTCAGCATATTTTCCACTCATTAAATGTTATTGATGTTGGGAAGACAACTGTGGGGTTTGTAGCACATTCTTCATGACTCAGTGCAATTGGTAGTGCTTCTGCCTCATGTCTCATTGGTCGAGTGTCGGTTCCACTGGGGTTAGAATAGGGAGGCCATGTCTCCCTCCTAACGTAAGATGTTGCCACTCGGGCTTCAGTTAAGGGGTGCCTCTCCCCCCTCCTTCCGACGCAACTCCCCTCCCCCACAATGCCCTGGATGGGGGACTCAGGCAGTCTCTAGTTCCTTTAACCCAACAACAGAGATGGCTTCTTTAATCTTTCAAAGCTTGTCCCTTGACGGTCACAGTGGCCATCTAGGTTTTCCCACTACGGGAATGAGGAAGCATGCGCTGGGAGAAATGATGCAGACCACTTCTTCAGGTGTCATGTGTACCCTACCCTAACCACAACCATCACCACCCTGACCATCATCTCCTCTTTACACCTGCCCTACCCACCACCTTAACCACCACCACCCTAATTAGTACTACTACCCTAATCACCACCACCCTAACCACCACTTAATGCACCACCTTCACAGCCACCTTACCCATCACGACCCTAACCACCAGTATCACTCCCCCACCTCTACCACCACCACCTACCGTAGCACCACTACCCTACCCTACCCTAACCAGTAGGAAAAATAAAACTTAGCTTTTATCACCTTGCATGGCATGTTTTTAATATAGCAACCTCCAAACTCAGTCAGTCTTGCTTCAGAGACTGGTTGTTGTGACTTTCCTTCCTCTTCTTGTGTTTGTCCCTTCCTTGGAGCATGCCCTCATTACTTAAGTCCTTTGCAGCTTACTTTACAGACACTTCTTTTTTCTTTTGAGTAAGAACTCCATGGCCCCTCGCATTTTGTAGATTCATGCTTAATGTTGCACATGCCTATAATATGACATGGACGCTGTGGCATAACATATTATATTTGGTTTGCTCTTCAGCTTTACTGTGTAGCATAGCTAAAAACTATTGTTAAAGCCAATTGTTCCCAGAGGTGAGACCTATTGGCTTTGCCAGTGCTTGTTTGCATGTGGAGTGTGCTTTAGGAGGCACAGATAATGTGCGCTTTGCTATGGCATGGAACATTTGTATGAATTTAACATTCCATTTTGTAATGCCCGACTTGAAGATGGGGAGTCCCATGTAGGGTTTGGCAAACACTACAAAAAGTTGTTTAGTTTCATGGAAACATTTGATTTATGTTGAAAGGTTAGAGTACCATTGGCAGGAATTTTGGATTGGTTCGAAGGACCACCCTGTCCCTGTGTACCTGAACAGAAAGATTCTCTACAGTTAAAGCCTTTAACTCACTAATGGCTCTGTGGGAGGTGATTGCTATCAGGAAGGTCACATCTCATGACAAAAACTAGGAATCACAGGAGTTGGGTGGTTCAAATGGTCGACCATATGTTATTTGAGAGCTACTTTCAAGTTCTAAATGGTGGATGAAGGCATTTTGAAAGGTATAACCATTTTAAGGCTTTCCACAAAAGTGTTAGGAATTTTGAAAAGTGAGGTTTGTGCCTTGTTCTGCATGTATGTTGTGTCTGCTGCCAGATGTGAATAGTTGGAATCATATGCTAACCCAGGCATTTGTACATGTAGTAGGTAGCAAATGATATGTTGCATGGAAACCTTGAGGGAGTATGTGTTTATTGATAAAGTAGTGGACAAATATTTTCTGGTTTTCCGCATAACAGACAAGTGAAGTAGGATTGCGCACCTCATGAAGAATGAGCATGCACTCCTCGGGGAGTTTGAGGTACCCAAGTTCTAGGCCCTCAGGTGCCAAATTGCTAAGTTGAGTTGCTTGAGTCTTGGTGTCTGAGTTGACCTTGATGCTGATGGAGAAGGTCCAGCTTCAGGGCTGTTTCTTGTGTGGGCTGATGGCTTCTGTAGGAATATGGAGTATAAATGTTGGCTTTTCAGGTTGGTGTAGCTAGGGTTTATGGATACCTGCCTCATTTTCCTCAACATATACGGAATTAGTTGAATAGGAGGAAAAGTATGAGCAAATATCCAAAGCCAGTTCATACACATTGCATTAACCATGGACTGCTGGGTGTGGGTACCTGGAGGCGAAGGATTGACATTTTGCATTTTCGAGGGTGTTGCATAGGTCAATGTCCATGATACCCCACTGACTGAAGTACCTCTGTAGAACCTGTGGGTTTAGTTCACATTTGTAGACTTGTCGATGTGTCCTACTTAGCATGTTTTCAAAATCATTACCCAGAGCCACTGCTTTGCTAATAGATATGTGTTGTTGTGATTAGCCCAGTGCCAGATCACCTGTGCCAGCACAGGCAGCTGGAGTAAGTGGGGGCACTCCTGCCTTTGTATGTTTTACATGGCTGTCTTGTTGTCTGTCTTTAAGAGAACTGTTTCAGCCTTGGTAAACTTGAGAAAAACTGTTAGGGATAGACAAATGGCCAAGAGTTCTAAGTAGCTGATGTGACAACCTTTGTGCTGTAGAGTACAGGTGCTCTGACTATTAGATGGAGGGGACCTCCCCTAGTCTGTGAGTTGAGGCATGCGTGGTATTGGTCACCTGTGGAAGTAGGGCGAAGAAAGGCCTTCTGAGCAACAAATTGTTGCTGTTCCACCATAGTTCTTGCCTTTGCCAGCACTAGATATTCCCATTGACCCTTTGTTTATGACCATTGCCTCGCAAGGCACACTTGAAATGGGTAGATGTGCAGCCTGGGGTACAGCACTATGACTGTGCAAGAAGCCATCATCCCTAACAACGTCATTACCATTCTGACAGTAATAGTTGTAATTGTAATTGTATTTACATAACACTTACTACCCCTTATTGAGGTGTCGAAGTGCTTTGGGGTGAGTAGCATGCTACTCCGGAGCCCAAAAGGGTTAGGAGTGCATTAGTTTAGGGAAATAGGAGTTAACTTGATCAGTGGACATGTGAGTTTGTTAGTTGGATTGGATAGAATGAAGGAGGGATAGAAGAGGGAAGAATCTAGAAAGTGTTAATTAGGAGATCATAGTAGTAAGATGAGGTTTGGGATAAGTCAAAGAGTGGAGATAGAGGATTGATTAGGAGAGGTATAGGGTGAAACAGAGTAGCGCATTAGAGAGAGTGAAAGTTTTTTTTTCTCGTCTACAGTAGGAGTAAAGTAAATATATAGATATATGTCTACACAGAAAGGGTACAACTGTATAAGGAAGATAATATATTGAGAGTTTAAGTTGTATTGTATAAAGGCATAGATTATTATATATATGTGTGTCTATATATATTTATGTGTATATACATTTGTTTAGCAGACGTAAAGAGTGTATATATATTTTTAAACAACATAGTTATTACACATATGTGTACAAAGAAATACACATATCTAGATATGTGCATGGGGGTGTGGCCAAGATGGCGACCGCGCAGGTTCTCTGAATTTAGAGCTCCGTGCGAGACCTGCATGTATCCTGCAGTGATTAGCAGCATTCTCCGCTCTGGCACCCATATTTTGTATCCCTGTACCACAGCACACCCGACCGCTCCGATAACCTGTGACCTGTTGAGTTTAGGGCATCTGAGGAGAGTCGATGATTGGGGAGGCTGGATGGCAGATGGGCCATTGCCCTTGCACTTCCCGAGGCCGTGATGTGCTTGTGTTGGGCAGCCAGGAGGACGGGTGCTGCTCCGCACCCCTGCAGCGGGCATAAGATAGCCATTGGAGCCGGAGACCGGATCTGCCACGGGGCGTGGCTGGCGTGCCACGGCTGCGTGTAGCTGGGGGCCCTGCTGGAGCCCACACCGTGGAGAAGAGCGTCAGCGGTATCGCTGGTGTCGTCCGGCCGCACCTCTCACCGGGCTGCTCACATCGGCGCTGCTGAGGCGCTCGGCCTCGCCTGCTCCGGAGGAACAGGTGAGAGGGCCGCACTGCTGAGCATTTCCATGCCTTCTTCCCCCTCGCTGGGGTACAAAACAGATCCTTGCCCAGCTCAGTTTGGGGACCGGACATTGAGTGACACTGTTTGGGGCCCCCTGCTGGGCCACACAACATGTCAAGAAGCCGTCACCTTCATCCTATACACTTGATGGGCGTCTGTATCCTAGACCCCTCCCCACAAACAAAGGATATGTGTTGCTTTCTTACCTTCTAAAGAGGGGTGCCCAACACTGTACCACAAAGGCCTCTTGAGGGAGGTATGAAAGAGGCCTGTGAATTAACTGCTGATACGTGTGCCCCTCACAAGGGTGGGAATTAATTAATGCTACACAGCTTGCCACCCTAAGTGGCGCCCTGTCAATGACGCTTCCACACTACGTTTATTGCACGAGGCAAATAGCTCAGCCCTTGAGTACCCCGCCTTGGAACTGATCCCGGAGCATTTTGACTCCTACTCATACGCAGTGTCCTGCCATCCTGATGCATAGGCGCTCCTCCCAACCCCCACCAGACAAAACTGTGGATAGCCGCAATCAGCTTGAAGCCACACTACAAGCACCCGCAATGCAATTTGATAAGGTCCTACAAGCTATCTTGGACACAAAATCCTCCCTTGTTTCTCGGATCGAACCCATCTCTCTTGAACTCAACGTACCTCGAGCAGACCATCGCAAACTGGCAGTCCGCATTGGAGACACGGAATCAACTCTCGCCACGGTGCAGGATCTACAAGATCCTCTGAAACAGGTTGAGACCTAGTTTGCCACACTCCACTGCAGAGCTTCGCATTTTGGAGGGTTGTTCGAGAAGGACCAATGTTTGTTTCCTTGGCTTCCAGAGCGCACTGAGGGTCTCAGCGTGTATCTATTTCTTGAAAACTGGCTTGCTGACACGGTGCTGGAGGCCAAGATGCCTGAAGTTCTTTTCCATCGAATGGGCACACCATATCCCGGGGTGGCCCCCGACCACAAACAATAATAGCCCAGCTGCTCAATTACTGGGTCCGGGACATGCTTTTGCAAAGGTTCCGGACTAAAGGACCCTGGCAGTATGATGACAGCTCGAACACAGCCTTACCCGACTTCACCATGGCAGTACAGGGCCAGTGGAATTTCTCTGCCAAAGTTAAACTGCGTCTTCGCGAGGTGAACGTGAAATATGCCCTGCTGTGTCCAGCGAAGCTCAGTGTGATTGATGGCAACAAGAGCCATATCCTCCACACCCCAGAGGACGTTTTGAGTAGGCTGCATGCCAAGACCTTGGTGGGGGAATTGAAGGAGGATCAAGAGACAACGCTTTGGCTAACGCCTAAGTTGGGGACTCACAAAAGGAAGTCACGTAAATCAAAACCTACTAAAGACCAAGTGGTGGCAACGCAGGCACAGGCAGCCATGTATGCCTCTCTCTGCAGTGCAAATCCCTACTTGCTGCTACGCTCCGAGCAGGCATTGGATCCGGATCAGACACTGGTGGCTCGCTCTCCTCTAGTGCTCCATCCCACCTGGACCCGCATGTCACACCACGCTATGGCGATGACTGAAGACATCTTCCCTCTCGACGACCAACAAGTACGCACCAAGGGGGTACCTTACTAGGTGGACTATACTCTGCTCTGGAGGTAAGACGTTTGGGCAGAGGGCCTGGATGTTTGGCCCAGCCATCTCGAGTGGGATCATGCTCCCGCCAAACTATTCCATTGGGACATGGCCGCTATACTGCCATTGTTGCATACGAGTTAATTTGTTTCATAAAGGGTGGCATGAGGCCGTTTTGCACTCAGGCCTGGGGAATGGGAGTTGTTCATTTTATCTGTTTACTGGTTTCATACTACACTGTCTAGATGATTTACTGTCTGTGTGAAGATATGGGAGGGATTATCGAGACTGGGGGGGTTGCTGCATGCCGGCACCTGGGCAGCTATATCTGATATCTACGGCTACTACTTACAGCACACTCACATGGAATATTAGAGACCGGCCCGAAGGCATAAGATTTATGCATACCTGACGGCAACGAATACATTTTGCATGTTTACAAGCGACTCACCTCACTAAGAGCGTGTTGGATAAGGTGAGCAGATGAAGGGTTGGAAAGGTGTATGGCATGGGCTATTCTGCCTATAGCCGAGGGGTCCTCATCTGGATTGTCCCTGAAGGCCCATCTGTGAAGTGTAGGGACTTAGTGGACACAGAGGGCCACTAAGTGGCGGCGTAGGGACCCATAGACAGGCGTCTTTTTTATTTAATATCCGTTTACGCCACCAACACAGCTCAGACAGTTTTCCTGGATTTTCTGTCACCCACCAAGCTATTAGCACCACAGGCTCCGGGGATGGGGGGGGGTGGATGTAATTTTAACTGCATACAAGATACCGATTGGGACCGTTCACCCACCCTTAACCAGACACAGCCGGTATACACGCCACAAAACACTTCCAACATTGGGCCAAGACCGCAGATCTACACGACATTTGGTGGATGGGTCACCCGAGGGAATGAGAGTACGCCTACTAAGCACCAGGGCACCAGGTACACACACGCCTAGATTATGTCTTCTGTAACTCTGAATGCAGGACGCTGATATGTACCTCTGAATATCTGAGCAGAACTCTTTCAGACCATAACCTGCTTAAAGTCACCTTTCAGTGAGGGAGGCCACAACCAGTTATTCGCTCCTGGCGCCTGCGCACTGATGCCTTGCAGGACTCAGCTTACCGTACTACGTTAGCCACACAGATCTCCACTTATTTTGCTGAGAATGCGGGTACTGGGACCACTAGAGGGATGGAATGGGAAGCTGTGAAAATCATCATGCAAGGACCCTGTAGCTCCACAATGGGGGGGCGCCCAATGCACTTTGACCTGAAGTGTGCTAGAGTTGGAGGCGCTTCTTCATTCACTGGAGCTGGAGGCGATCATGTCTACGCTAGTGCATCTGAGGTTGGCAGCCCTGCGTTGCAGATATTGGGATGTGCTCCAACTGTTGGACGATTTAGACTATAAATCCTCTGTGTCCCGCCAACATGCTGATGGTGACAAACATTGGACATATATTGGCATGGTTATTACGGACAGAAGTTCGCAGCACCTTGATAGGGGCCATTCGGGATCACACCGGAGTTGTCAAGAACACTCAGACAGACATTAATGAGGTGATTACCAGGTATTATGAACATGTGTACTCCTTCCCTGGGGACTCCCCTCTAACGCACATACAAGATGATTTGTTGGTGGGATTGCTCCCCAGTTTGTCCCCGCTGCAGTGACAGGAACTGGAACTGCTCCTCCAGCTAGAGGAAATTGCATTAGCAATCCAACAATTGGCAGGGGGTAAAACTCTGTGTACCGACGGGTGCCCGGTTGAGTACTACGCGGCCTTCAGGAATGCCCTTGCTCCTCGTCTTGTTGAACACTATATCAAGGCACACAGGCACGGCATACTTCCGGATTCACTCTGGGAAGCCCTCATTGTGCTACCAAAGCCCGGCAGGGATCCCATGGAAGTAGGCTCCTTTAGGCCGTTGTCAATGCTTAACATTAACTACATTAGAATGCTTCTGCTTTTGGGTACCCTTACTCACTTGGATCAAAATAGCTTTGTGCCAGGTAGGACCATGCATTTTAATATCAACAGTCTATGTCACATTTTCAACGCTTCAGCTATGCAGCCTCACCTTTCAGTGGCAGTCTCCTTGTGTTTTGAGATGGCGTTTGACACTCTAGCTGGACCTATTTGCTTCAGGTCCTACACGCTTTTGGTGTGGGCCCTGGTTTTTGGTGTGGATTAAGTTACTGTATACTGCCCCATGTCTGCACCAGCCAATGTGTCTTGTGCTCCTTTATCATAGAACGAGGCACCCGTCAGGGCTGCTCTTTATCACTAGTATTGATTGTGTTGGCAATGGAGCCCCTGGCTACTGTATTACTTACGAAAGGACCAGAGTGGCATTCAAATAGGGCCCACCTGGCATATCGTCTCCTTATATGCAGACAATGTTCTTATCTACCTACGAGATCATGCTTCTACACTACCACCCTTTACTCTCTCCTTGCGTATTTTGAGGATTTAACAGGTCTTAGGATAAACTGGGGTAAATCCTGCATTTTTGCACTGCGGAGGGTTGAGCAGGCTGAATGCAACTTCCTGGAGGTGGCTGCCTTTGCCTTCCCTGGGCCTTCAATACCTTCCGATATCTTGGGGTGAACGTTTATCACACGCCTAGGGATCTACTTGATGGCAATCAGGGGAAGGCACAGACTTTGATACGTCAGTACATTAAATTCTGGATGCATCTGCCCCTGTCACCCATGGGAAGAGCATTGATTGCAAAAATGTTGGTCCCCCCTTGCGTATTGTATTTCTTCACAGCCTTACCAGTGCTCCCATCCTCATCCTTTTTTTCCACCCTACGTGGTTAAATGTTGGCCCTGATATGGGGTCAGGTGAGAAGGAGAGCATCCTTATCGACCCTCCACCCTCCTGGCTTAGAGGGGGGCATAGCGGTTCCTGATCTGGAACAGTACTTAGCAGCGGCCTAGCTCCAGTGGCCCATGAGATGGTTAACAGGTGCGGGATCAGAGGAGGGCAATTTCATACGGACTCTCCTGGGCAACACGGGTCTTCTAGAGTGGCTTTTCTCCCTAGATAAACCGTGTTGTATTTCGGGGATGTTCTTGCACGCAGCCAATCATATATGGACCCGATACATACAAAGTAGGCATACACCGCACCCCTACGCACCTCAGCTACCCCTTTGGAGCCTACCAGCCCTAAACAGGTTACTGGACTCTCATGACCTGGCCACGTGGAGCGATGCAGAACTGTCCCACTTAGGCGCACTGAACTGGGAGGGCGTCTTACTTTCATTCCAAGACCTATGAGGATGGGATTGCGGGTATTTGGCCCCAGGGGATGTCTGAACCCCGACACACCTAGGACTCCAATGTATATTGACTGATGGCCTGGAAGGTGCCCCACTCCCCTACAATAGTCTGCTGGCTCCGACTGACCCACAAACGGGCTTTAGCTGAGGCCTTGGTTCGGGATCGTAGAACCTATGGTGGCACTACCTCTCTAACAACTTGGGATGGATATATTCTTCAATTGCTTAATAAACTACATCCTTCTGTGGCTGACTGATGCCACATGAAGACGGAGCCCTATGTGCCCTGATCGCTCTAGACATGCCTCTGTTGCAACTCCAAATCACAGTTAGGTGCATGCCCCCCATCCCTTACATACATGATTCTATGCCTCTTAGGCTCTGTTGCATACTAGGAGTTTGTATCTTGCATTTGGAAATACCCCATACCCCTCTTCCTATCCAGACTTATGCAAGGGTATGACATCTTCATCTTGCTGACCTCACCAGACAGCCGTTTTTTGCAGAAGTATTATATTGTTGTTATGTTGTATTATCTTCTGATGTGTTTCCTTTATTGACTTATCCTGTGTTTACTTTGATGTCATGAGACCTACATCCCCCAGGTATAATTATCCCCGCCAATTTAATTTGATTCTGGACTCCTGCTCAGCATGTGCTGCGACATCAGCTGCAATCATTGTTATTCGTTTTATTGTGCTGCTTATGTATCAGGGTCTTTGCATTGCTCCTTTGTGTATGTTTATAGACTAAAATACCAATAAAGAAATGAAAAAAATGTTTCCATACACCGGGATATGCTGTATATTAGTGTTTAAGGATGATGGTTATGTAGGAAAAAAGCCAACTCTTGAGCAGTCTTTTGAAGATAAGATAGTTATCCGCAGATGTTATATTTGGGGAAAATGAATTCCATAGTTTGGCTGCTTGAAAAGAGAAAGATGTACCACTGATTGTCTTTTTCTTGTACGGTGGGGTTTTTAGGCGAGGTGACAATCCTGAGCAGAGGTTACTTTGTTGAATGTGTTTGGTGATCTTATTCCTGATGAATGTGGTCCTGTTCCATGTATTGTTTTGTGGGTGATACAAAGCAGCTTGAAGGTGGATCTTCTTTCAACCGGTAACCCGTGTATGGCCCTCAAGGCAGAGGAGATGTGGGCTTGCTGCTTTAAATGTAGAAGTGTCCTGGCAGCTGTGTTCTGCATCCATTGTAGTCTTTTCATGGTTGATAGAGATGATCTGTGGTAGAGGCCATTGGTGTAATCTAGTTTAGACAGTACACAAGAGATTGTAGCCTGGATCTTGTATGGAAATCCCAGGTGGGGGAAGATCTTTTGCCGAGTTTTCATGTTGTTGAAGCTTGATCTTGCTAATTTGTCCACTTAGGCATTCATTGTTAACTTGGAGTCCATGGTCATTCCAAAGTTTCTTATTTCTTTAGATTCTTTAGGAGGTGATCCCTGATCGTCAGGCCAGGGGCAGTGTGGATCATAATTTTTCCAATCGCCACATGTGACTATTTCTGTTTTGAAAGCATTTAATTTGAGATGGCTCCATGTCATCCATTGAACAGCTATGAGGCAACTGAGGATTTTTGAGTTTCCAATGTCTTTGGGGCTTTCCAATTTAAAGAGTATTTGTGTGTCATATGTATAGTTGTAGCATGTGAGCTGTAACTCATTTATCATTGCCAGTAATGACTTCATGTAGATGTTGAAAAGGAGGGGTGAGATGATTGAGCCTTGAAGGACCCCTGCTTTTATGAAGTACGGTTTGTATGAGAATGGGGAAGTATGGATGACATTTATTGTGTTTTGAAGGTAGGATATGATCCAGTTGAGAGCAGCCCCCTCAATGCCGGCTTTGTAATGTCTTTCAATTAGGGTGTTATGGCCAACTGTGTCAAAAGCAACTGAGAAGTCCAAGAGAAGTAATGCAGCAACCCCGTTGCGGTGTACTGTGCTGTTTTTTTAAGGTCATCCCAGATGGTGATGAGGGTAGATTCTGTACCTCTTCCTGGGCGGAATCCAGTTTGGTAGTTTGAAAATAAGTAGTTATCTTCGAGTGAATTGTGACATATGGGTGAATGCTGCTCTTTCTATCAGTTTGCTCAGGAAAGGTCCATTTGTAATTGGTCTGTAGTTGCTGAGATCATGCAGGTCCAAGTTTGTTTAATTTAATAATGGGTGTATGTATGACTTTTTCAGTCTTCTGGAAAGATTCATGTGATTAAATAATTATTGATGATTCTTCTTGCTGGTGTGGCAGCAGACGTAGACAAAAAAAAATTCTTCAAAATGTGTGGTAGATAAGGGTCTGAAGGGCAGCTGGAAGGCCTGCTTGCTTTGACCAGATGAATAAATTCACTTTGTGATATTTGTTTGAAGGAATTAAGATGCTGGGTTAGCTTACTCTTGGGGGCTGGGGGGAATTTTTGGGATTGGGTTGGTGCAGGTGGTTTTTGTTTTAATACGTCTGCTTTGGTTGTGTAAAGATTTGACAGTTTGTCTGTGAATTCTTGAGTAATGGGATGAGTTCCTTCCGTGCATTTAGGTTTAAGAAATTAAGTGAGAATTTTATAAAATTATTTATTTGCACATTTAGCATTTTGAATTCTCTCTGAAAGGTAGTTTTTTTTTTTTTAGCTTTTTTTGATTGTTGATTTGTATATTCTGTTAAGTTTGCATTTGTGAAGTTTGTCTTGATTACCGTTTGTTTTGAGCCGGGTTCGTTGCAGGCTTCGGATTTGCTTTTATCTTTTTTAGTTCTGTATTTCTCCAAGGTGCTTTTGTTGTTCTTAGTTTCTTAGTGGTATTAGTATATTAAAAGCATCCTGTTACCACTCAAGGTTTTTGAACAGAATTTATTGTGTCTAGATTTGTGTTGGCTGTTAGTTGTGTTTCTAAGTATTCAAAATTGAGTTTGTTCCATGGTCGATAAGTGGATGCATGTAAGGTGGTCTTGGGTGTGTGTGTTGATTTGTGGTGTTTTATGTTGGAAAGCTACCACATGGTGGTCTAACCATGTGACTGGAGTAATCCTTTGCAAGGTAACTAGTTCTGGATTTGCAAAACTGGCATGAAGGATGTGTTTAGCTATGTGTGTGGGTTTGTGTACAACCTGATGTCGGTTCAGTGTGACTAGACCAGGGATGATAGTTTTTGGATGGGGAATACCGGGTTTGTCATAGTTTGGAGTTTAGTGTTATAAGGTTTGAAACTGTGTCTAGAAACAAGTCTGGGAATGTTGCATTGGTAGGTGGTAGGAGAAAGTTGGTATAGAGTTGCATTTGGTGATGAGGGCCTCACAACCTTGTATGGAAATGTAGTCTGTTTTGGTGAGATTTATTGTTTGCTTGAAAATACCAGCTAGTCCACCTCCTCTTTTGCCTATATGAGTGTGTGTGATAGTTTGCTAGCCTGGAGGAGTGGCTTCATGCAACACTGGAGCCTTATCATCTCCCAACCATGATTCATTTATGAAGAGTAAGTCAGGTTGTGTGTCAGTTGTAGGGGTTGTGCCTGTTTTAGAGAGTAGTTGATCATTTACTAGTAGGCAGTTTAGGGGATGTGTTTTGGTGTGACTTTGACAATAGTGCTGTTTTTCTAGATCATATTCCTCACCCAGCACGCTTAGAAGGCATTTTGTTATGTCTGTGTGTGCCAGTTTTGGCGATGATGGTTTAGAGTGAGATGGTGAATTATGTTGTTTTTATAGAATAGCCTTGTGTAATTGACATGTAGATGTGACGTTGTGAAGAGTGGCATGTTGTGTTTTTAGTTTGTGTCTGTTTAGTGTGAAAGGTGTATGGGTTATGGGTGGTGCTGGAGAATGTGGATCATATTTTAAGGCTCTAAGTTGTGCAATTGGATTAGAGGTGGTTGAAAGAGAGTTGTTGTGTTGGTGTATTTGTGGTTGGTGTTGGTGAAGATAGAACATTTGGGAGTACAGTTGGTTTAGGATGTGTGTAGTCATAAGGGTGGGGGTGAGTGTATGTTTCTAATTTGTGATAGAAAATATTATGAAAGCGTGTGTGTAAGATTTGATTTTGATGTGCTGGTGTGTGTTATGTTTTTGTTTTTGTGGAGTAGTGAGAGGAGATATTGATGTAATGGTTTTCTGAGGATATGTATGTCAAGCACTGTTGCTGAGTGGAATTTGAATGGTAAAGGGGATGGTGATGCATTTTGGAAAAGAGTGTATATGGTGTGTAAGAGGGGATGGACAAGAGTTATGATCGTGTTAGATTTGATCACTGGAAGAGGTAATATGTGTGGTGGAGTGTAAGAATTGGTTGTGTGTTTTGGCAAAAAGAGTAGGATGGTGTTCGATGATATGGAAGGCTGAAGTTTGGTGGTGACAGAAAGGGGTCTGTTAGGAGGAAGTAGAGGATAGAGCTGGTGTTTTGTATAACTGAGGTATATGTGTCTGGATGCATTAAAATTATGTATAATTTGGCTTTGTGTTATGTTGGCGATGTGTGGATTTGTTAGTGGTAGAGGTCAGAGTGTTTTTGTGTGAGAATGAAGGTGCCATAGTGTGGTAGTTGGGGTAGAAGGGTGTATAGGTGTGGTTTATACGGTTTTGTAGTGATTGTTGAGACCTTATAATGTGAATAGGGTTTGTTTGTAGGAAGTGAGTTGCTTGCATTTGTTGAGAGTGTGTTTTTTATATTTGAAGGGCTTGATGAGTTAAGGGGTGGCTGGTGAATGGCAAAATCGGCAGCATTTCTGGCCCTAGGCCCGACCTGGCCCAAACAGGCAACTGCCCTTAACCTCTACGCCTGGGCTGAGATGCCCTGAACCATAGGCTTAAATAGCCCTATTGGCCAATGGGAACTCTAGCACCAGACAAGAGGAATCCTTCTGTTTTGATTCAGGCATCACAATCTGTAATTCACATGCATTGCCGCCAGTGCGAAGTGTGAGGAACGAATTCCACTTAGATGAAGGCGAATTCAGCTAGTACAGGCGAGTGAAGGTGGTAAACTGGTGGTCAGTTTGGGGTAAGTTACCGGCTCGTCACCACTGAAAGGAAGAAACCATATTAGGTATTTATTCACTAGTCTTATCTACATCCAATGACCACCAATATATCACTCCAACAGCCCATTATAGAATCCCCTCTCCCACCCCACGATTCCCCCTCAATGTTTCACATTCCAGCACATGCTGGAATCCCAACATACAGCTAAAATGTTGATCTCTTGTTCCATGTAAGAGCAAAGTTAAAGAATCTTTGTTTCTTATTGGGAAACCAGCTATAGGGAAGCAGCCCAACCCTTCTAAGAGTCCATCCTTGCATAAGTTACTAGTGTATTGCAGCCATAACTGCTCACCTGCAAGGCCCAGGGATTCATAGTTTCCCACACTGACTATTAAGATCTGCCTTAAAAGAATATTCTGTACAGTCAACATAATGTACTTTGTATCTTCTTTGCAAACAGCATGCCATTCTCTTTCAAGAGATGAATCACTTCCTGGGAGGAGTGTCCAGTCTCCAAAAAGGAAGCTTGCCTTTACGTTTAAGCCAAAAGATTGAGGGGGTCACTATAACCCTGGCGGCCTTTGACCGCCAGGGTTGTTTTGACAGATTTCACCACCAATGGGCTGGCGGTGAAATCCTGGGGATTATGACTGCGGCAGAAGCGCCTCGGTCGAACCGCCGGAACCAGCGGTTTCCCGCCACATTTGTCCCAGCGGGGACAGAACCCTATCAGAACCCTATCCCTAAACCCTAGAGCCAATGGAAGACCTGACCCTAGTAACTAATTACAACCCTACCCCTATTAGCCAATCAAAGCTCTAGCCCTAACAGCTAGTCAGAACTCAAAGCCTAAGCCCTTAGTCCAATAGAAACTTCTGCCATCAATCAGAACCCTAGCCCTAACAGCCAAACAAAACTCAAACCCTAAGCCCTTAGTCCAGTAGAAACCCTAGCCATAGCAACAAATCAGAGCACAAATGCTACAACCAGAAAAAACGTTTCTAATGGGCAAGTGACCGTAAGCACAAGCTGCTGGGCAGGGGGATGCTCCTGAATTCAGAATCTTCTTGGATACAGACAGGCTCCATCCACACTTTGTAGCTTCCTGTTCAGCTCTGCAGTTGAGGCCCAATTCTAAAGCTACTGAAATACTGCTTTTTGCACACTTAAACTAACCACTTTTTCAAGCCAAAACAAAAACGAATGCTTCAGACTCTTTCAAAATACTGTTTAAGCCACAAAGCAGATTAAGCAGTCTTTTAAACACGCTCTGGTTAGCCCGTGAGGTGTATTTGGCATACCTACTTAGGGGGTGGTCTTAGTGCAGTATAGGGGACAACTAGAAGAGAAATTTAAACAGTCATAGGTAGAGCAAAACAGCAGTTTTAAAGTACAAAATGCATAGACACAAGTTGGTAAATTTAAACAGTCATGGGTAGGGGCAAAAACACTTCTAAAAAGACAGGACATAGCCTGTGTTCTTACTACCTTCTTTGTCTTTTGCTTACTGGGCTGTTTAGGGTGCAGAGAAGCTGGGGTCTCAAAATGTAGGTGGCTGTCTTGGGGTTTCCTCCACAAACTTAAAGGGCTGGTACAGGTGTGACGGGAGGGCTCAGGTTTGCCTGGGAACTAGAGGGCCAATCATTGTGCTGGTTCCTTTATTCTTCTGAATGACTAGAAATCAGTGTAGCATCTTCCTGTTTGACCCAATCCAATTTGGTGGCTGTTTTATAAATTCAGGGAATAGGCAGCATGTTCAGGAGGTGACCCCCAAACCAATATGGTGGCCCATGATGCTCTGGCTGGTCCAATCAAAAGACACTGGTCCGAAATTCTGTACAGTGCGGCGGCACACTGAGGACTAAACCAATAGCCCTCTTTCTATACTGCCTGCCTTCTCAATTTGGTAGATGTGCCTAAAATAAAATGTGTGCACTCCATCTCTGCTGTGGCCCACAAATTTGATCAGGGAGAAGCACATCAGACAAGAGGAATCCTTCTGTTTTGATTCAGGGCATCACAATCCGTAATTCACATGCATTGCCTCCAGTGCGAAGTGTGAGAAACGAATCCCACTTAGATGAAGGCGAATCCAGCTAGTACAGGCGAGTGAAGGTGGTAAACTGGTGGTCAGTTTGGGGTAAGTTACCGGCTTGTCGCCACTGAAAGGAAGATACCATGTTATTTTATTTTACTAGTCTTATCCACATCCAATGACCACCAATATATCACCCCAACTGCCCATTCTGGAATCCCGTCTCCCACCCCACGATTCCCCCTCAATGTTTCACATTCCAGCACATGCTGGAATCCCAACATACAGCTAAAATGTTGATCTCTTGTTCCATGTAAGAGCAAAGTTAAGAAAGAATCTTTGTTTCTTATTGGGAAACCAGCTATAGGGAAGTAGCCCAACCCTTCTAAGAGTCCATCCTTGCATAAGTTACTAGTGTGTTGCAGCCATAACTGCTCACCTGCAGGGCCCAGGGATTCATAGTTTCCCACACTGACTATTAAGATCTGTCTTTAAAGAATATTCTGTACAGTCAACATAATGTACTTTGTATCTTCTTTTCAATCAGCATGCCATTCTCTTTCAAGAGATGAATCACTTCTTGGGAGGAGTGTCCAGTCTCCAAAAAGGAAGCTTGCCTTTATGTTTAAGACAAAAGATTGAGGATTTCACCGCCAGCCACTTGATGGAGAAATCCATCAAAACACCGCCAGGGTTGTAATGACCCCCTCAATCTTTTGTCTTAAACGTAAAGGCAAGCTTCCTTTTTGGAGACTGGACACTCCTCCCAGGAAGTGATTCATCTCTTGGAAGAGAATGGCATGCTGTTTGCAAAGAAGATACAAAGTACATTATGTTGACTGTACAGAATATTCTTTTAAGGCAGATCTTAATAGTCAGTGTGGGAAACTATGAATCCCTGGGATTCTGCAGGTGAGCAGTTATGGCTGCAATACACAAGTAACTTATGCAAGGATGGACTCTTATAAGGGTTGGGCTGCTTCCCTATAGCTGGTTTCCCAATAAGAAACAAAGATTCTTTCTTAACTTTGCTCTTACATGGAACAAGAGATCAACATTTTAGCTGTATTTTGGGATTCAAGCATGTGCTGGAATGTGAAACATTGAGGGGGAATCGTGGGGTGGAAGAGGGGATTCCAGAATGGGCAGTTGGGGTGATATATTGGTGGTCATTGGATGTGGATAAGACTAGTGAACAAATACCTAATATGGTATCTGCCTTTCAGTGGCGACGAGCCGGTAACTTACCTCAAACGGACCACCAGTTTACCACCTTCACTCGCCTGTACTAGCTGGATTCACCTTCATCTGAGTGGAATTCGTTTCTCACACTTCGTACTGGCGGCAGTGCATGTGAATTACGGACTGTGATGCCCTGAATCAAAACAGAAGGATTCCTCTTGTCTGGTGTGCTTCTCCCTGATCAAATTTGATCAGGAGAGATGGAGTGCACACATTTTATTTTAGGCACATCTACCAAATTGAGAAGGTAGGCAGTATAGAAAGAGGGCTATTGGTTTAGTCCTCAGTGTGCCACCGCACTGTACAAAATTTCGGACCAGTGTTTTTTGATTGGACCAGCCAGAGCATCATGGGCCACCATATTGGTTTGGGGGTCACCTCCTGAACATGCTGCCTATTCCCTGCATTTATAAAATGGCCACCAAATTGGATTGGGTCAAACAGGAAGATGATACACTGATTTCTAGTCATTCAGAAGAATAAAGGAACCAGCGCAATGATTGGCCCTCAAGTTCCCAGGCAACACTGAGCCCTCCTGTCACACCTGTACCAGCCCTTTACGTTTGTGGAGGAAACCCCAAGACAGCCACTTACATTTTGAAACCCCAGCTTCTCTGCACCCTAGACAGCCCAGTGAGCAAAAGACAAAGAAGGTAGTAAGAACACAGGCTATGTCCTGTCTTTTTTAAAGTGTTTTTTCCCCTACCCATGACTGTTTAAATTTACCAACTGGTGTCTATGCATTTTGTACTTTAAAACTGCTGCCTGTTTTGCTCTACCCATGACTGTTTAAATTTCTCTTCTAGTTGTCCCCTATCCTGCACTAAGACCACCCCTCCACCCCCAAGTAGAAACACCAAATACACCTGAGAGGCTAACCAGAGCATGTTTAAGAGACTGCTTAATTTGCTTTGTGGCTTAAACAGTATTTGGAAAGTGTCTGGATTCAAAAAGTGGTTAGTTTAAGTGTGCAAAAAGCAGTATTTCAGTAGCTTTAGAATTGGGCCTCAACTGCAGAGCTGAACAGAAAGCTATAAAGTGTGGATGGAGCCTGTCTGTATCCAAGAAGATTCTGAATTCAGGAGCATCCTCCTGCCCAGCAGCTTGTGCTTAAGGTCACTTGCCCATTACAAACGTTTTTTTTTCTGGTTGTAGCATTTTTGCTCTGATTTGTTGCTATGGCTAGGGTTTCTATTGGACTAAGGGCTTAGGGTTTGAGTTCTGTTTGGCTGTTAGGGCTAGAGCTTTGATTGGCTAATAGGGCTAGGGTTGTAACTAGTTACTAGGGTCAGGTCTTCCATTAACTCTAGGGTTTAGGGATAGGGTTCTGATTGGTTAGAGTTCCCATTGGCCAATAGGGCTATTTAAGCCTAGGGTTCAGGGCATCTCAGCCCAGGCGTAGAGGTTAAGGGCAGTTGCCTGTTTGGGCCAGGTCGGGCCTAGGGCCAGAAATGCTACCGATTTTGCCAGCCACCCCTTAACTCATCAAGCCCTTCAAATATAAAAAAACACACTCTCAACAAATGCAAGCAACTCACTTCCTGCAAACAAACCCTATTCACATTACAAGGTCTCAACAATCACTACAAAACCGTATAAACCACACCTATACACCCTTCTACCCCAACTACCACACTATGGCACCTTCATTCTCACACAAAAACACTCTGACCTCTACCACTAACAAATCCACACATCGCCAACATAACACAAAGCCAAATTATACATAATTTTAATGCATCCAGACACACATACCTAAGTTATACAAAACAACAGCTCTATCCTCTACTTCCTCCTAACAGACCCCTTTCTGTCACCACCAAACTTCAGCCTTCCATATCTTCGGACACCCTCCTACTCTTTTTGCCAAAACACACAACCAATCCTTACACTCCACCACACATATTACCTCTTCCAGTGATCAAATCTAACACGATCATAACTCTTGTCCATCCCCTCTTACACACCATATACACTCTTTTCCAAAACGCATCACCATCCCCTTTACCATTCAAATTCCACTCAGCAACAGTGCTTGACATACAAATCCTCAGAAAACCATTACATCAATATCTCCTCTCACTACTCCACAAAAACATAACACACACCAGCACATCAAAATCAAATCTCACACACACGCTTTCATAATATTTTCTATTACAAATTAGAAACATACACTCACCCCCACCCTTATGACTACACACATCCTAAACCATCTATACTCCCAAATTTTCTATCTTCACCAACACCAACCACAAATACACCAACACAACAACTCTCTTTCAACCACCTCTCATCCAATGGCACAATTTAGAGCCTTAAAATATGACCCACATGCTCCAGCACCACCTGTGCCACTGGCATGGGCAGTTCAGGGGCCCCCTGCCATGGCCCCGTGCAGCTTTTCAGCAGACAGTGAAAAGTGCGATGGGTGCAACTGCACCTGTCGCACAGCTGCAACACCGCCGGCTCCATTTGGAGCCGGCTCCTGTGTTGCGGCCAAGATCCCCACTGGGCCAGCGGGCGGAAACTAGGTTTACGCCCGCCGGCCCAGCGGGGATCTCATAATGGCCGTGGCGCGAATGCGGCTGCATTGGCGGCCGCCCGGCGGTCAAACCTTGGCGGGCGGCTAATGACCCCCTGAGTCTCCAATTTTCTTCCATCGATTTGTTGTGTGTGATTGCTCCATTGAAGATAAGAACATCAAAAAACCTCTAGGATATCCTCTTCCATGCTTTCTAACCCTTAATGCTATTGGTTGATGATGAACATATTGCTGGAGCATTCTGAAGCTGTCACACTGTTTCCTTGAACAGCAGCTTCCCTAAACATAAATGGATTTCTAGGAAAGGAGAGCAGTAAATAGGAGTTCCTTTCAGAGAATCCGATCTAATGGAAACAGTAGATGCATACATCTTTCCTGTGCTCTGGTTTCTTACATTGGCAGGGACCAAAATAAAAACTTGGTGAGCTAACGGTGGGCTTCAATAGCAGATAAATTCTCACTCACCAAGAGCTAACTTCATTGTTCAAGGAATCAGTTCGTATGTATGGAGATTGCCATAAATCAATTATTCAACAAATATGAAACAAGCTTATACGGTTCCTTTTTTATCATGTATACAAATAGGAGACATTTTGCATTTGAATTCCTTTCACTTACTGACTGCCTGTTATACTGATGGATGCAGCAACAAAGGACCTCTACTTCTGTCCTGGGCAGGTTTCTGTACTGTGCCCCAGCTGTAGTTCAGGATATTTAATTCTCTTTCCACAGTTCGTCTGAAGTTGTTCTTTGTCCTGCTTCTTGTTAGTTTGCCTTCTGGGGCCCATTAGAGAGCTGTTCATTTGAAGGTGTCTTGTTTTCTTCTGATCGTGTGTCTTGTTTTCTTCTGATCGTGTGTCCTATCCATCACCATCTTTTTCTCCTAATGATGGTGTCCATGTGCTCTTGCTCACATCTGGTGGGAGGGCTGACAGTTTGGTGATGTTGCATTTTGTCATTTGCCAACATTCCGATCCATGTGAGTGTAGACAGAACACATCCTTGACCCACAAATCAAAATGGCCTCCAGTGTTCCAGATGCAGTTGGCACCGCGGGGAATGTAATCTAGGTCTGCCTGGCAATTTCAGCCAAGCCAGCTTAGGGTAGATAATGACCTGGCCCAACTGCAAACACCACCTGTGCACCTCAAAGGAGATAAAATGCCCTTTGGGGTACAAGTCACCCAACAGTTCACAACTTCCATCTCGCCACGCCTGGAAGGACATGCCGGCCTCCATTCGCCGGACAAGGCCAAAACCCACACCATGAGCCAGTCCTTCATGACAGCTCCCCCGTTTGCTGATTCGGTGCCTCCCTGTTTACTGAATAGTTCTCTTAGTTATCATGTTATTGTGCTCAACCTTTTTTAACTCATCTTTGTTTAATATTGTTCAACTTGTTTAGGTTTGTACTGCCTTTGTTAATTTCAGTTTTTTCCTGCCACGTTGCCCTGCCACGTCCTGTCATCGCAGGCCGTGCCTACTGCCTCACAGCCCCCTCCCCTTCCCAGGACCTACCTAATGGAGACTACAGCACAGCTGTACAGCCGCGTGCCACTGGCATGCCTGGACTGCTCCCAGGACCAGGAACCCTACTTCACATGCCACCACTGCCAAGCTCAGAGCCCTGGACCACAGATTCTGCTACAACTGCTTCCGCACTTGTCCATGATCAATGGTAGGACCTTTTACATCCCGGCACTGTCTCTTTTCCTGCAAATCCGGAGCACCTGCATGCACAGCATCCATCACCATGCTGACCACGCCAACGACGACTACTCTGGAACAACTCCACTGCTTTGGAAGAACCCCACAGCCCTCCTGCTCAATGCACAATCAGTCTGCAAGCAAGCCAACCAGATCTGGGAAACCATCACCTCCCTCGCCCCCAACGTCATCTTTCTCACCGAGACCTGGCTCAACCCTGCATCTGCTCCTGATATCGCCTCAGCAACTCCATACGGCTACAAGATAGCACACCAGGACCGCATCAACAAAGACGGAGGTGGAATCGCCATTATTTATAAAGAAACCCTCCCCTACACCACCGCCACAGACGTCACCACCCATATCATGGAACACCTCAATTTCCAGCTCCAAATTGATGGCAAAACCATCATCAGAGGCGCCCTCGCTTACAGACCTCACGGACCCCTCCTCACTTTCTGTGTTGCCATCCTCAAATTCATCGCCCGCTCGCCATAGACTCCAAGCACAACCATCTTCCTCGGAAACCTCAATTTTTGAAAGCATGAACAACATCAGTTTCACCCAACTAGGCACCAGCCCCCCACACTACCCAGGACACGTGCTCAACCCCATCTTTACTGCCAGTGACAGTCAAGGACAGCCATGTCACCACGCTTATCTAGACAGACCATGTCATCGTCCACTTCGCAATCACAGGATCCCTTGGCACCGCCACCAAGTCTCCCAGCACCTCACACTGCAGCTGGAACAAATTATCAGAGAGCCGGTGAACCGTGGTCCTCTGAACCCCACACTCTGACACCGCAGCCAACCTAGAACAAGCTGTCAAGAACCTTTCTGCCTGGATTACTGATTGTGCCAACTGAGTCTCCCCCGTCAAGCCCACCAAACTCAAGCGATCCACCAAACAGGCCAGTTGGTACAACACGGAACTGAGAACTGCGAAACGCATCTGCAAGGGACTAGTAAGGAAATGGCAGACCAGCAAGGAGCCCACAGTCTGAGCTACCTTCAAGATGTACCTCAGTCAGTAGCACCAACTACTGAAAGAGACGAAGAGTAGCGCCCTGGGTGACCACGTCAAAGCCAGCTCTAACCACAGCAAAGAACTCTTCAACATCATCAGAACGTTTTCCAATCCCTAAGCCTTTGAGAACATTATCACCACTTCTCAGGGACTCTGCAACGCCCCAACAGTCTTCCTTCACAATAAGATTGCCACCATCTTCAAAAAGTTCGAACCCCGATCCACTCCCCCCGACACCTTCATCCTTCTCAATCCCACAGATGCAAACCCTAATGCTATCTCCGACCATCTGCTCACCACACAAAACAGCACAGCCATCATGAACTCCATCCACTCAGGAGCACCCATGTACCCCTGTGCCCACCACATTTTCAACCTCAGGAGCAAGATGATTTGCATCAAACTCACCATCATCTTGAACTCATCCATAAGCATGGCCACCATCCCCAAAGTATGGTTTCACGTAGAAGTCGAACCCCTTCTCAAGAATCCTTCTGTCAGCCTCAAGAACTACTGCTGCATTTCTGCTCCCCTTTCCCGCCAAAGTCCTTGAAAAGGCTATCAACTCACAGAACACCTGGTGATCAGCAATCTTCTGGACCCCACCCAATCCGGATTCTGCACCAACCACAGCACCAAAACTGCCCTGTTCACTACCACTGATGACATCAGAACCCTCTTCGACCGGGGAGAAACAGTGGGCCTGATCCTCCTCGACTTCTCAGCAGCATTCAACACTGTATCCCACCACAACCTTATCAAAAGATTTCAACACATCAAAATCCAAGGAGTCGTCCTCAAATGGATTGCATCTTCCTCACCGGAAGAACCCAGGGATCTGCCTACCACCTTTCACCTCTGAACCCAAGAACACCATCTGCAGGGTCCCTCAAGGCTCGTTCCCTCAGCCCTACTCTGTTCAACATTTACATGACCCCCTTTGCCAACATTGTCAGAATCCATGGAAAGAACATCATACCCTATACAGACACACAGCTCATCCTCTCACTATCAGAAGACCCCTCCACCACGAAGGCTAACTTCAGGGGGTGCATGATGGGAATCGCCGACTGGATGAATAACTACTACCTAAAACTCAACACAGACAAAACGGAAATGCTGATCTTTTGGGAACAACACCTCCTTGTCGAATGACTCCTGGTGGTCTACTGAACTGGGACCAGCACCCACTCTAACAGACCACGCTTGCAACCTTGGCATCATCCTGAACAGCAAGCTCACCATGAAAAAACAGATCAATGCAGTCTCTTCCGCCTACTTCAGCACTCCTTGCATGCTTTGGAAGATCTTCAAATGGCCCCACGTCAACACCAGATGAACCATCACTCAAGCCCTAGTCACAAACCGTCCCCCACCTCAAGAAGCTCCACTGGCTCCCCGTTCAAAAGAGATGTCAATTTAAGATGCTGATCCACACCTAAAAGGCCCTTAACAGCCAAGGTCCAGAATACATCAACCACTGCCTGAAATTCCACCGACCCTCCAGATATCTGTGCTCCTCTTCCCTCTCCTTCACACACCCACCCCAGTATCCACCAAAGCAACAGTGTAGCACACTTCTACCTTGCTGTAAAATCCTGGAACGACCTCCCTTTCACCTACAGACCTCATCCTCTCTTCTGGAATTCAGGAAAGAACTAAAGACCTGGCTGTTTAAGTTTACCCCTTAATTATGGTCTCAGGGCCTGGATACTCTTACAAGTCATTAGCCGTGCTCTGTAAATCTTGTAGGATTGATTAAGCTCCCAAAGGAAGGGCACACTACACCCACAAGTTTCTGCCACATGTGAGTAGTCTAACCACATAAGGTAAATCATCTGATACTCCCGCTCTCTACATCATAAATGCCAAAAGCTCGGCATTGTTAACCATTCCAGCCAATATCCAGTTGCCCCTGTCCGTCAGCCACTTAGCAGTGTGCTGCATAGTGACAGCAAAATAATAAAACTCCTGCTGCAGCACCTCCAGGCCGCACTCCTCGTAACTCCTCATCAAGTTAACTCGAGCCACCGACTGCGCTTTCCAGCACAGAGAAGGGAGGTAAGTAAGGAATCTAGTTGCCAAAACACTCTGAAGGGTAAAGAGCACAGGAAGCTCTGAATGGTGTAGAGGCAGCACAATAGCAGTCCTGCCAGTAAGCAGTAATGGCAATGTGTTTCTCAAGGACACCGACAAATGCAGCAAGTCCAGCACCTGCCCCATATTGAGCTGCAACTGCTCTTTCTTGGTGTGCGCCATCATTACGCCAAGATAACGGAAGCGTTCAACTTCCTATCTCAGCCCAATAATAGGCAGCTGACGCCTCAGGGTCCCCACCAACATCACCAGAGGGAAAGTAATGACTTCCTGCGGTGACTATGCAGGCTGCACATGTCACCAAATTCATCATGGTGCCGCAGCAGAATCCCAAAGGATTCCCAGGGGGCCCTAAGATAAAACAAAGCATTGTCTGCATATAACAACAATATATGCTGCGTTGCCCCAAGCTCATGCAATTCCCAGCAGGCCAGCACCACCACCAGCTAAATCGCTAACACAAATAATAGAGGAGGCAGCCGACAGTCCTGCAGAGTGCCCCTATCTAATTCCCAACTTTCAAACCGAAACCTCCCCACGCGAACCCTTGCACTAGGGCCGGTATACAGTAATCGGATCCAAGCCCGAAACTGCAGCCTGAACCACATGACTGGCAGGACCTCAAGCAGGTACCCCCATTCCTGGACGCCTTTTCTAAGCCTATTGATACCAACACCATTTTCTTACTCCTGCCCTCCACTTCATGAAGCACATGGGTCAGTCACATCAGATTAATCCCTGTACTGTGGCTGGGTTAAATCCACAATGGTCCCCATACACAAGTCTACTCACAGCCGGGTTCAAGCGTTTGGCCGGTAATATACATAATACTTTGATGTTCATGTTTATCATAGTGAGTGGCTTGTACACCGCTGGGTCCAACCTTTCCCCACCCGGCTTGAGCAACATGCAGATGTCTCCCTCCCTCATGGTGGGCGGTAGCACCCCTCTCTCCCTGGCTTCCAGGAAGGCCTCAGGGAGACCCTGCATGAAGGTAGCAGAGAACTCCAGGTATAACTCTGCCGAGAACCCATCTCCCTAGGTGCTTTTGACTTCAAAAGCATCCGCAGCGCCTCACACCGCTCATCCAATGCTAGGTCCATGGGAGTCTCTGCAGCCACTAACCATCAACCCGTGGAAGCTCCAAACTGCCCAGGAATGCCCTGACATGGTCAAAAGTAATCTGCAAATTCCTGTGGTACATTCCCTCCAAGTGACATTGAAAAGCCATCAGAATGTTCGCCCTCAAGGTTAACATTGCACCTTCACTGTGATCAGTTGGGAAATAGGGGCGACAACCACCTCTGATCACAGAATCCAAGCCAGCAGCCTACCTGACTTGTCTCCCTCCAGATGCAATCTCTGACAATACTGTTTCAGTGTGTACTTGTCCAGTCTGTCCCAAGTGTTATGTGCCACTACACGTTGTCCCTGTGTAATACCGAATCAGGCAAGTTCTGCACCTGCATGCCGGCCACCCTATTCTCTGCTGTATAAAGCTCCTCCTGTAGCTGGTGCCACGCCCCACACGTTAACCCTATGCATTGCCCTCGCAACACAGCCTTCATAGCCTCCCATTCGAAGGCTGTGCAAGCGATCCAGTTGTACTCCATATAGTCGGTCTACTCCTGAGTCACCGACTCCCTACCCACTGCGACCAACAGGACCTCAAAGGGAATCTCCACACACATCTCTGCGCCGTGGCCCCCACCCAGTTTAGCATGCAGCACACCGCAGAGTGATCAGACAAGAATCTAGCTAGATGTGAGACAGCCAACCACACAGCGAGGGGGATCCCCACCACCAACACCCTGTCCAACCTACTGAACATGTTCTGAGTGAGTGAGAGGCATATAAATTCCTTCAACAATGGGGGAATTGCACACCAGGCATGGATCTGCATCCTGACTGAACAAGTCCGGTAACCATGTAAAAGAAGTTTGGATTGTCACATTTGGAGCATAAGTGTTGAGCCGGGACACAGCCTTCCCCTCCAGCATACCCTGCAGTAGCACATATCCGCTGCAACATCAGCCCCTACATAAGTAAGGGGAAATGGTATACCTAATGCCACCCAAACCAGCATTCCCCTGACGTACACAGAGTAGGAGGCATGGAACACCTGACCTCTCCACTTCTTAGCCAGCTGCTCTGCCTGTGCATTGTGTAAGTGTGTCTTCTGTAGACAGGCTATGCTGGTTTTATGACACTTTAGGAAGGAGGGCACCCTCTACCACATAGTGACCAGCCCGTAGGCATTCACGTCAGGAAACAATATTTATCCCCATATCTGTGACGATGCAGGATAGAACCCCCCCCCCCATGACGCAAACAACACCCCCCCACTTACCCCTCCCCAGACAAACACAATGCAACAGTAGACCAATGTGTGCCCACCTAGTACATGGGGCAGGAACAACACAGGAAGGGGGGGTACCAGACACCGCCAGCCTTCATTCATTACAGTAACCACTGATTTCAAAGTAGGAGCCCCGCCGTCCTGCATAGAAAGAGGATCGCAGACCACAAGAGCGTGAACAGGCCACCATCATGCAACACCAGCACCCCGGGAGGTCAACAAACCATGCATAAGCAGCAGAGGCCCGTGGCAGTCACTCCCCATGCCAACCAACAGAGTCTCACAGAAGTAGAGAAAAAACATAACACCAACAGTAGGATTAGCTCTTTATCGAGTCAATCAGCAACGTGTCCGGCACACAGTCCATTGTGACATTGGAGACGCCAGGCTCTGAGATTTCTGCCTTTTAACCTGGTTGTCATAGGTCTGTACATGACCGAATTCCACTCAATTCGGCATTTCTCAGTTCCTTTGCTCAGGATGATGAATACTCATTGGTGATGTTGGACATTGTCCCTTCCTAATTACAGTGCCATCTCTTCTGTGGTGGTTTTCATTCTACCAGATCTGGTCCACCTACTTTCAACATCTCCCAGTATGTGAGTTTGTAGTGCCTCATCCCAGATGTTACTTGAGCCACCTTTCCTGTGTCATACATAGTCCGTACATTCCACAATCTGAGTCTTGACTTGAAGTTGGTGCTCAGAACTTTCATCATCCTGTCAGTAGTTTCTGTGCGGCCTTGAATTCTGTCAGCCATGCATATCTCATGCGGAATCTCTGGAAGTCCCTCATGTCCAGAAGAGTTAGTGGTTTTTGTTGTTGTTTCCATAACAAATGCTTTTTATGGGACAAAATTGTTATCCTTGTGCCCAGCACCCAACGTGCTGGGGCAGTGGATCATGCTTCGTCTGGGCTCCATCCATTGACCTTTCTGGTTAGGGCGAGCCTGCCAGGAAAATAAGTTCCCACCAGTATAGCTCTCTAGGTCACTGAGACATGCAAGCTTCTCGACCACTTCAAGGCGGCAATCCTGTGAGGGGGAATTACTTTTAATTTCCTTTTAAATCTGAACTTTACAATGGCATGATGAAGCCAAAGGCAACTTTTAAAAGTAGGGTATTCAAGTCAAAATGAATGATTTGGTGTTGCACTAGTGTAGGTTGTGCTTAAATCTACTTCATGTTTATATGTGCAGTGCATAAAATCAACAAATTTCAAACTTTTACAACTTTTTACAGTTTTAAAACTAGAAACCTTGTAACTTGTGTGTGATTTAGGGCATTGTCAAGGGAATTCCAAAACAGCCACTTTCTTGCGACACCAAATGCTTTGGACTTGTGTATCGTGCAGGGTAACAAAACAATGATGTCATATACTTACAGATCCAGAAGATCAAACAAAATATATGTGCACTGTGCAAAAAGAAATGTGGGAACTGGTATACATTTCTGTGGTGCTTGAGAACATTGTTTTGAGCCTTCCCCCCGAACCCTCAACTATTGAATCAGACGTGTGGCACTTTCTACATCCCTTCATTGTTGAACTTTGAATTGCTTAGTTCTTGACAATATTTTTTTCAATTCTTTAAAAGTGTTCCATCAAAGTTGGAGTCACCCCAAAACAGAAAAGTTTATTCTAGATTTCACCAATAGTAGAGAGCTTGGGTCAATAATTAGTCCTTGTCTGGCTATGATATATACTTTACATATTTTAATTTGACTAGAGTAGGCATCCAGTAGTTACACATTTTTAAAAGTTACTTACTAGAGCATGATGAGGTTTTAGAAATATATTTCCATCTAAGGAGAAATATTAATGCACATCTCCTTAACTCGGATTAGGCACCACCTCTGGAATCAGATGCTTATATTTCTTGAAATTGCAATCATGCATATATGCGTCCGGTCTACTATAACATTTTTTACACCATTTACTTATACAGAACAGAGCATACAGCTTCAAAGAAATACTTGAACCAGACTTTAATACTGCCAATTAAAGGAAACTGTCGAGATGATGATTAAAAAGTTGTACAACCACTTAAATCTCCAAGTAACAAATGTTCTAATGAGCATATTTCACAGAAGTAATATGTGTTAATGGCTTTTGAACAAAGGTTGACATAAGCAGGATGCTGGTTTAGACTTTTGAGTAATTCCCCTAGCTTTGATAAGAGCCACCCTGGAATGGTTCATCTCAAACGCAAAGTGATTATATTTTGAGTCACTTTTCATTTGTAAATTGAGGTAACATTTTTAATGTCAGTTCCTTGTTTAAAGCATTTGCTCAGCCGGAAGTACATTTTTGGAGGTAAATTCCCATTTATTGTAATGCTAAAATGCCAACTCAACTGAAAATGTGAGTTGAATGTAAGCTATGCAAGCAATACAAATGTAAACATATTTTCTATAAATGTGAACTCTCTGTTAAAGTTTTGAGCAAAGGTTTGAGGGTACTTAAAATCCACCTGGAGGTGAGAGCTCTATCCAGTACTTACATCATAGAGGCTGGCTACACAACATGTTTTTCAGGGGTTTCCTGGGTATTTTAGAGTTGCCCTAAACACAAGGTTTGGGCAGATCTGCAGTCTTGTGGAACTAGGCAATGCTGCTTTTGTCACTTGAAATCTCTTTGAGTGATGTAGTGTGATTAGTTGTAGATTCTAGGCTACCCTATAATGGGGGTCCCACAGCATATACCCAAAGCCTCTGCTCCAGTAGTGTTGAACCCATCGAGAGCCCTTGGTGTGTTTTCAAGGATGCTTTTAGGTCTTTGCGTTCAATTAGTCAGTTCACCTTGAGCTCGTCCACCCTAGCACATGTGGACCAACCATGACAAGTTGGAGATGAGAGTGTGCTGAATCTAGAGTAGGCCCCTTTTTAATAATCAAAGATGAACACTCCACAGAATGGGGAGCAGGGAGGATGGTGAGAAATCTGCAGTTATATAGAGTGTCTGCCAGAAAAAGAATTACCGATGGATGCTTGCCACTGTAGATTCCTCACCTTTTGAATCAATTCCCAGGCAGTCCGTCCCTTAAGGTGTGATGCCTGAGCAGTGGCGTCAAAACAAGATGTCCTGAGGAATAAGTGGGCAATATAGCCCCTTTTCTGGACTTGACTGCTGAGGCAGTAGTGCTTGATGAATGCATGCAGGGATGCCCACACAGCAGACTGGCAGATGCCCTGTACTGGGATACTCCTCTTCAAGACCTTTGAAGCAGTTTGGCTCTGGTGGCATGAGCATGTAGGCCATCTATGTGCTCCTTCTTGTCAGGTCATCACATGTCTTTAATCACAGGATGATCCATCTGGACAGGGTTCACTTGTGCACCGCCTTCCCCTGCTTACCACTGCCAAACCCCACAGCAAGCTGGCCATCAACTCAACTCTGTGATACACTTGATGTAGAAACTCTGAGCTCTCCTTGGGTCTAACCAAATGAAGCATCTTCATTAAAGGGATGTGGCTGAGAGAAAAATGTAGGTAGAGTAATGGACTGACTTGCATGGAAGGGCAGAAATGAAGCGGAATTTCTCAGCACCAATTTGTCAGGCAAAATAGTGATGCACGTGGGATGCACTGGTAGCACCTGTAATCCACTGATAGATAGATAGATTTTTATTGCTTGATTAGTAAAAACCAATGCAATCCCCTGAGGTGGTGTGCAGAGGTAATTGCACTAAAAAACACTGTCTTGATGGTGAGCTGTCACAGAGAACAATTGTGCATGGGCTTGAAATGTGTGCACATTAGGAACATATGGACCGAATTAAGGCCCCATAGAGGCAAAATGAAAGGCTCTGGTGGCAACCAGTACAACAGGCCTTTGAGCAACCTCATCATAACTTATGACTTAAATAACAAATGTCAGTTGTTGTCATCTTAGTCTCCATGCATGGAAGTGCAGATTCTGGCATTTGGCTATAGGTGGGCAAATACTCAGGCTTAGCAGATCAAGTAAGCACTCTCCTTTGGCTCAATTAAGAGCTATTGATATGATGTGATCATGTTCCATCCTGATATGCTTCAGAACTTTGGGCAGAAGAGATAGTGGTGGAAAGACATGCAAATGCCCTGTGTCCCCTTAGAAACAGAATGTATCCCCAGAGACCCTCTAGGTGGACACTCAAGAGTGCAGTCATCGTGACACCACGCCTTTTCTGCAGTAATTAAAAGATCCACCCAGTGCATGCCTTATTGAACACACATACCCTCATCCCCCTCTGAATGAAAATGTCATTATTGTCTGCCACCTGACACGAGCTGAGCTCATTTGCCCTCACGATGAGTGATCCCAACAAGTGTTTGGGCTCTCTGGAAAAAACGGACATAGATCCAAAATCAGCTTGAAGCCTTTTTTGACCACCAAGATATAGCGGAATGCATGCCCCTTGCCTATTTCTACCTCTGGAACCCTCTCTATGACCCCTTTGGCAAAAGTGATAGAACTTGTTGCTCTAGAAGGATGATGGCATGATCCACTGATGTTTGAGTAAAAATAAAGGTAGGGTATCAGGGATGTGGAATTCCTATCGCCCGACACATCCTGTTTGGGGTCAAGGGCAACAAGTTTTTATGTTTACTTTGTCCTTGGGACAAGTAGGCCCAACCCTCTGCAGCACAAACCCTTTGGCTGCCTGTTTACAGAGAGTGAAACTCTCTGCAGTTGAGGTAATGTGTTTCCAAAAGACAATGCTGTTCGAACTTGTATTTATGGTTCATTATTTGAAAGCCTTCCTTATTAGGGTAAGTGCTGTAAATAAATGTTTTAAGGTCACACTTTACTACTGACGTTGGTTCCAGTACAAAAAAAAAAAACATGTATATCCATTTTTGAAAAGTTTAGGCTATGAGGCTAAGTATAATGCTCCCAGAATGCTCTCTGATTAGATGCAAATGAAGTGTCATTTAGTAAAATGTGTTGATGCATGCTAGTATTTCCCAAAAATATTTCTAATGGAAAATCAGTGTAACCATTTTCAACACGATTATGGGAAGCATGAAAATAAACAAACACTGACAAAGCCAACTGATCTGACATATTTTTATAAGTCTTTTAGTTTCATCAATGCGTGTCTTATTTTGACATGGCTTTTGTAACACTTTATTGTTGTGGGAGCTACCAGGCCCTCAACATTGTAACAAACACTGGCAAAAAAAACCCAAAAATCTTTGAACTCTAAAAGCACACGTTGCCACCAGTGGCATAACAAAGGCCCCGCAGCTGCCCTCCAGGGGGCCCCTTCAGCACAGCACCTGCCCTGAGTGAGTCTGGAGAGGGGGCTCCTCCATGTTCTTTGCAAAGGGGCACCCTCCAGTTTCGTTACGTCACTGATTGCCACTGTAGTTCCTGACACTGAACAAAACTACTTTGTGTGCCAATATGCTCCGTGTGGAAGAGCAGAATGCGATCACTCACAGTAAAGCCAGCCGAAAGAAAGAGAAATAGAAGTTTAATAAAAACAAAATGTCTTTGTTAACACTAGACCTAATTAGGGACCAAGACCCACATGTAGGTAGCTTTTTGCATGTCGCAAACTGCGACTTTAGCTGTTTGCGACGTGCAAAAAGCACATTGCGATGCACAAGCCCAGTTTTGCGATTCGGTAACCTGGTTACTGAATCGCAAAACGAGTTTGCGACTCGCAATTAGGAAGGGGTGTTCCCTTCCTAATTGCGACTCGCAGTGCAATGTAGGATTGTTTTGTGACCGTGCACGCGGGCGCAAACCAATCGCAGTTTGCACCCATTTCAAATGGGTGCTAACACTTTCGCAAAACCATTGTGAATGTCACTGTAAACATTTTTTCAGAGCAGGCAGTGGTCCTGCGGACCACTGCCTGCTCTGAAAAAATGAAAGAAAACGTTTCATTTTTTGTTTTTGTAATGCATCTCGTTTTCCTTTAAGGAAAACGGGCGCATTACAAAAAAAAAAAAAAATGCTTTATTGAAAAGCAGTCACAGACATGGTGGTCTGCTGTCTCCAGCAGGACACCATCCCTGTGAGGGCCGCCATTCGCAAGGGGGTCACAAATTGCGACCCACCTCATGATTATTCATGAGGTGGGCATTTGCGAAGCCCTTGCGAATCACAGATGGTGTCAGGGACACCATCCTACATTCAGATTTGCAACTCGCAAATTGCGAGTCGCTCTGACTCGCAATTTGCGGGTCGCAAATCTGAACCTACCTACATGTGGCCCCAAATTCTTAAAGAAAGTCACAAAAGTGCACCCATGGTATATGTCGTACCCCTATAAAATAGTTGTGAACTGTATTTTAGCATGGGTAAATACGATGTGTAGATTTGCTCATGTGAAAATCTATTGAGCATTTGCAAGTTCATTTTCCCTCCAGCCACTTTCTTCCCAACCCTGGAAGAAGTTATAATTCTGCCATTGTCAGGAGTAAATGTCCAACCTTTCTTATTATGGGAAAATATTAGAGAGAAGCTGGTGAAAATCTTTAAAACATGCAGGTTAGTAGGTTTGCAGACTCAAAGGCATTCCAGCCCTGGAACTATTGCTTACTGCTTCCTCCAGCCCCAGTATGCAGATCTGCAGAAAGGTGGCAAAATAAGGAAATTGCTACAATAGGGATTGAAACTGCAAGCCCTACTATGGTAGTAGCCCTGGCATAATCAGAGAGGCTATTATCAGAGCTCTTACATAATGAGATCACTGCCATAATTTGTCGCCACACTACATGGCACCAAAGGGACAAGTAGATCTTTTTACAGGACAAGTAGATTTGAGAAGCAACCTGTCCCCTGGACAAGTAGATATTTTAATAAATTCCACACCCCTGGGTATGAGGAGGGAAGATGTGAAGTGCATGATGTAACCCCTCTGACCAGTTTTATGCATCCATCGATCTGACATTTTTGCTCTATTGACAACAACAGCGAAAGAGACACTTTTCTCAGTGGAGGGTGCTGGTAGAGATTTCAGTTCTCTGTTAGGAGATGTTTCCAAGTCACTAACATTTTATAAATGTAGGTGTAGGTCATCATCAGTATAATGAGGAGGAAGCAAGTTGCCTGCCTCCTCATTGTTGACCTCATACTGCAGTCCATTTAGGAGCCCTTGAACCACATCTGAAACTGAGTCAAACAGGACCTACAGCCTCTGGTACCACCAGCATCTAGGAAGAGGCTGAGGATCATCCATTGGTATCCTATAAAAAGATATAGGCCCGACACAGGAAAGTGTTGGCTCTGGATCAAAAATTGGCATCAGAAGTGGATCCAAGTAGGGTGCCATTGGAGGTTTGGTCGGCGCCTGAGCTGTCAGCACCTGCATAGGCTGATGGGGAGATGGGAAAAGGCCCAGCAGCTTCATTCAGTGCAGGGAAGGGGCCATCTTCTGAAATGGAGAGAACAACCCTGCGACTTCATGAGGCCTGAAAACTCACCAAAGGAAGTTAGCACTGTTCTGAAAATTTGCAGCATGGCCTCTTTGAACGCCATTACCTGCTGAGAGTTCCACACTGACCCAGGAAACAACTGTGGAGTCAGATCTTTGGAGTGTTGACTACACAGCTTCTCTAATTTGTGGGAGTGACAAGAGTGAAACACATCCCACTTGATCTTTTGTATATATGCCACGATTTGGACTTTGACTTACCTGCAGTCTTGGAGCACAAAAGGGACCTGGAGTGGAAGTGACTTATAACTTGGAATGAGAACAAGTCAGTTATTAAGAGTATCATCCCCACTTTTTGAGTTCTGTGAAGTAGTTTTGCCTCCCAATCTTCTTCATTGAAGGACGCTGGAAAATGGAACTGAACTCTGTGTCCAAGGGTGGCGCCAAAATGCAGCCCTGCGCCATCGCTTCTAGAGGTTGTGTGGGACTGCTACAGAGCCTGATGGCACCACTTAGCGGCATGCAGGTGCAATTACTTGAAACTTACATCATTCAAGCAGTTTCTTGTGCATGGGGATATTCAAAAGGTTGAGGAATCTGTGGTTGGAAGTATTCCTTATAAGTTACATCTAGGTGTTTGGTGTGGGGAACATCTGCCGGAGCTCTGTTAGTGGTACATAGACCGTGAGTGATCATGGGTTGTGAACATCTGCTCATTGTTGGTTAAATTGCAGAAACATGATGACCTTGCTATTCAGAAGGCAAGGGAATTTCGATTCTGTTCGTTTTTTAAATAAAATAATTTGTCAGAAGGTGGAGATTCAGCAAGCCCACAAATACAAACTTACCATTGAGCAAGGACCTGAACATTAAAAAAAAAGTAAACTTCAGCTGTGTATTTACACACATGTCATAACTGCGACACATCTTGCCAGTGCCTCAGTCCACAAATATCATTAAAATCTGAACCAATCTAAAATTGGACACAGTAACATTTTGAGTAGCTGCTTTTTTGCATTTAATATACATAGGTGTAAGTAATGTATTGAATTTGTAGATTGTACAACCTGAATTGCACTCGGATGTTATTTGTTATGTTTTAGGGACTTGCACTGTATAGATGACCTATTGTTTTGGTGTAACAGGCGTGTAGCTGCACATTTGGTTGTCTTGATTTGGCAGGCTATTAGAAACCCTTCGCAGAGAAAATTCCAAGCCAAAGAAGTGATGTATAAACAAACAAGGAAAACAAAATAAAATTGGTGTACAAACATTGACTAGGAATAAAGAGTTCAATAGAAAAAAGGCCAAGTATTTATACTCTCTTCAGTGAGGAAGACTTGTCAGAGGAGGAAGACCATGACCAATGAGGTGGAAGCAGAAGAAGGCATAGGGTTTTGTGAGGTCGGTGTAGGGGCCTTGGGACAGGGCATGCAGTGAAACATTGGCAAGAAGTGGTACAGGGTTAAAAAGGGTTGAACTCATGAGGCTGGGCAAAGAACATGGAAGGCCGAAATAGGAGGTGCCTTTTCGGGATTCTCACAGATAGCAGAGCAGCAGGATAAGTGTTGGGCGTAAGGATGGACTAGTAGGTGTTGGCAAAGAAGAGGTGCTTGTCTAGAGGAACCATAATAGGAAAACTCTAAATGGATGTTGCGATTGAGTGTGCACATCCCCTTAACAGCATGCAGGATTGTGGGATGAGGGGATGGGTAGTAAGGGAGTGGTAAAAAGCGCTCCTGGATTGATCTCCCTCCTACAAAATCTGAACAGTTGGGTGAAATAGCCCTGGGCTTAATTAGGTAGATGGCAGAGAAGTACAGTCTTTATCAGCTCAGGTTTCTTTTGGATTCAGCACATCCAACTTGCTCCATTTCTATGCGTTCCTCTATAGTACTTCTTAATGAATGAATGATGCTAATTTATAAAACAGGAGGAAGACCTCTAAGGCATGCATATATATATATATCAGGGGTGTGGAATTTATTAAAATATCTACTTGTCCAGGGGACAGGTTGCTTCTCAAATCTACTTGTCCTGTAAAAGGATCTACTTGTCCCTTTGGTGCCATGTAGTGTGGCGACAAATTATGGCAGCAATTAATAGCCTCTCTGATTATGCCAGGGCTACTACCATAGTAGGGCTTGAATACTTGGAATTTCAATCCCCACTGTAGCAGATCTGCATACTGGGGCTGGAGGAAGCAGAAAGCAATAGTTCCAGGGCTGGAATGCCTTTGAGTCTGCAAACCTACTAACCTGCATGTTTTAAAGATTTTTACCAGCTTCTCTCTAATATTTTCCCATAATAAGAAAGGTTGGACATTTACTCCTGACAATGGCAGAATTAGAACTTCTTCCAGGGTTGGGAAGAAAGTGCTGGAGGGAAAATGAACTTGCAAATGCTCAATAGATTTTCACATGAGCAAATCTACACATCGTATTTACCCACGCTAAAATACAGTTCACAAATATTTTATAGGGGTACAACATATACCATGGGTGCACTTTTGTGACTTTCTTTAAGAATTTGGGGCCCCAAGTAGGTAGGTTCAGATTTGTGACCTGCAAATTGCGAGTCGCAAATCCAAATGTAGGATGGTGTCCTTGACACCATCTGTGATTCGCAAGGGCTTCGCAAATGCCCACTTCATGAATAATCATGAGGTGGGTCGCAATTTGCGACCCCCTCACGAATGGTGGCCTGCTGGAGACAGCAGACCACCATGTCTGTGACTGCTTTTCAATAAAGCAGTTTTTTTTTTTTTTTTTTTTGTAATGCAGCCCGTTTTCCTTAAAGGAAAACGAGATGCATAACAAAAACGAAAAATGAAACATTTTCGTTTAATTTTTTCAGAGCCGGCAGTGGTCCGCAGGACCACTGCTTGCTCTGAAAAAATGTTTACAGTGACATTCACAATGGGAAAGGGGTCCCATAGGGATCCCTTCCCTTTTGCGAAAGTGTTAGCACCCATTTGAAATGGGTGCAAACTGCGATTGGTGTGCACCCGCATTCGCGGTCACAAAACAATCCTACATTGCACTGCGAGTTGCAATTAGGAAGGGAACACCCCTTACTAATTGCGAGTCGCAAACCCGTTTTGTGATTCGGTAACCAGGTTACTGAATCGCAAAACTGGGTTTGTGCATCGCAATGTGCTTTTTGCACGTCGCAAACAGCGAAAGTCGCTGTTTGCGACATGCAAAAAGCTACCTACATGTGGGTCTTGGTCCCTAATTAGGTCTGGTGTTAACAAAGACATTTTGTTTTTATTAAACTTCTATTTCTCTCTCTTTCGGCTGGCTTTACTGTGAGTGATCGCATTCTGCTCTTCCACCAGGAGCATATTGCCACACAAAGTAGTTTTGTTCAGTGTCAGGAACTACAGTGGCAATCAGTGACGTAACGAAACTGGAGGGTGCCCCTTTGCAAAGAACATGGAGGAGCCCCCTCTCCAGACTCACTCAGGGCAGGTGCTGTGCTGACGGGGCCCCCTGGAGGGCGGCTGCGGGGCCTTTGTTATGCCGCTGGTGGCAACGCGTGCTTTAAGAGTTCAAAAACTTTTTTGGGGGGGGTTTGCCAATGTTTGTTACAATGTTGAGGGCCTGGTAGCTCCCACAACAATAAAGTGTTACAAAAGCCATGTCAAAACAAGACACGCATTGATGAAACTAAAAGACTTATAAAAATATGTCAGATCGGTTGGCTTTGTCAGTGTTTGTTTATTTTCATGCTTCCCATAATCGTGTTGAAAATGGTTACACTGATTTTCCATTAGAAATATTTTTGGGAAATACTAGCATGCATCAACACATTTTACTAAATGACACTTCATTTGCATATAATCAAAGAGCATTCTGGGAGCATTATACTTAGCCTCTTAGCCTAAACTTTTCAAACATGTGTGTACACGTTTTTGTTTTTTTGTACTGGAACCAACGTCAGTAGTGAAGTGTGACCTTAAAACATTTATTTACAGCACGCACCCTAATAATGTAGGCTTTCAAATAATGAACCATAAATACAAGTTCGAACAGCATTATCTTTTGGAAACACATTACCTCAACTGCAGAGAGTTCAACTCTCTGTAAACAGGCAGCCAAAGGGTTTGTGCTGCAGGGGGTTGGGCCTACTTGTCCCAAGGACAAAGTAAACATAAAAACTTGTTGCCCTTGACCCCAAACAAGATGTCCCGGGCGTCGGGCGATAGGAATTCCACATCCCTGTATATATATATATATATATATATATATGTATGTATATGTTTAATGGCATGTGTAGCTGCAGATACACATGCTATGCATAGTCCTGCCATCTAGTGTTGGGCTCGGAGTGTTACAAGTTGTTTTTCTTCGAAGAAGTGTTTTTGAGTCACTGGATCGAGTAACTCCTCCTCTTCGGCTCCATTGCGCATGGGCACCGACTCCATGTTAGATTGTTTTCTTTCCGCCATCAGGTTTGGACGTGTTTCTTTTCGCTCCGGTAGTTAGAGTCGGAAAAGTTCTAAAAACTCTCTAATTCGTCGGTATTGTTTCGATCACGTATCATCTCTCTTCGACACTTTGGTACCGTCGGATCCAACTTCTTTACTCGCCCTTCGGGGCACCCGCGCCCAACTCGGGCTGACCACGTGGAAGCCTCGTGGACAGGACCCCATTTCGCTTCTGTGCTCGTGCCATGCCAAGTTCCCATATACAGACCAACATCTTGTCTGTAATCTCTGTCTGTCTCCAGACCATCGAGAGGATACTTGGGAGGCCTGCAGATCATTCCGCTTGAAGAAGACTCTATGAGACAAAAGAGTGCGAAGGTTGGAAATGGCGTTGAGAAGCACCGAACATCTCGACGTGGAGGAAGAGGAGATTATGCACACCGCAGTCTCCGTCCGAGGGTCCAGTTCTGAGCAGGAGTCGGAGGAGGAATGACCGGTCACGGCAGGACAGCACGTGAGTACACCTGCCCCTGTCCAATCCAAGCCTAAACATAAGGCCTCTGGAACGCCACTGCCAGAAGGCTATGGCTCAACCCGTAAAAAGACCTCCGGTGACCAAGCAACAACTTCGGCACCGAGAAAGGCCACAGCACCGAAGCCTTCGGACTCGAGCCAAAGCACTGGCTCAGAAACAGACAAACACCGACCCATGGAGTTGAAGCCTCGAAAATCGCTTTTGGAGCCGAGGCCAACATCCACTCCTGGCCTTTCGATCCCGAGAAAACCGGTTTCGGAGCCGTAAAGACCCAGCTACACAGAGGAGCATGGACTTTCGAAACAACTTAAAGAAAGCCATAGATTTTCAGAGGAACTCACACAAATGGAGGACATTGATGAAAGGCAGGCCAGAATTCATATTCATAAAGACACTGGCAAGATTATAACTGCACCTCCTCTGAAGACTAAGAGGAAGCTAGCCCTTCAAGGACAACTGGACACTGATCAGCCACCAGCTAAAGTGCCAAGGCCTAAGCAAAAATCTCCACCTTCACAATTTTCAGCTCATCAGTCTCCTCCTCATTCTCCTCACCTGATTGTATCTCCACCTACTACTCCTACACCTGCACAGTCTCCTGTACATTCTGTAGATTCACAACAGGACAATGTCGATCCATGGGATCTCTATGATCCAGATCCCATTCTGGATAACAGCCCAGACTGCTATCCTTCCAAACCATCACCACCAGAAGATAGAACTGGATACACTCAAGTTCTGGCTAGGGCGGCATAATACCACAATGTCGCCATGCACACCGAGCCTTTTGAGGATGATTTTCCCCTTAATACATTATCCTCCACTCACACTACTTACCAGTCCCTTTCCATGCTTCCAGGCATGTTAAAGCACGCACATCAAATATTTCAAGAGCCAGGCAAGGCCAGGATCATCACTCCCAGAGTGGAGAAAAAATATAAACCACCTCCCTCTGACCTGGCATTCATTACTCAACAACTGCCTCCTGATTCTGTAGTTGTGAGTGCAGCAAGGAAAATGGCCAACTCTCAGTCATCTGGTGATGCACCACCACCAGACAAGGAGAGCAGAAAATCCGATGCTGCTGGCAAAAGAGTAGCTTCGCAAGCAGCCAATCAATGGAGAATAGCCAACTCCCAAGCACTACTGGCTAGGTATGATAGGGCCCACTGGGACGAGATGAAAGATACCATCCAGCATCTCCCCAAAGACCAACAAAAGAGGGCACAGCAAATAGTCGAGGAATGGCAGGCTATTACTAACAAGCAGAATAGATCAGCCCTAGACTCAACAGACACAGCAGCTAGGACAATCAATACTGCTGTCACTATTTGGAGACACGCATGGCTTCGGTCGTCAGGGTTTAAGCCTGAAATCCAGCAGGCTGTCCTTAATATGCCATTCAATGAGAAACAGCTTTTTGGCCCAGAAGTTGATACGGCCATTGAAAAGATGAAGAAAGACTCAGACACCGCTGAAGCCATGGGTGGTCTGTATACTACACTGTACAGAGGTTCAGTTCGGAAACCTCAATACAGGGGTGGTTTTAGAGCACAAACACCTAAGGCATCCACCTCACAATCCAAATCATCTTACCAGCCTCAATACCAACGAGATGGGTTTAGAGGAACTTATAAAGGCCAATTCCCCAGAGGAAGGGGAAAATATCAGCCAGCAAAACAAGCCTCACAGCCAAAACAGTGACTCTCTCCACGTCTTCCCTCATCACACTTCCCCTGTGGGTGGAAGACTGCAAACTTTCCACAAAAATTGGTTACCTATTACAACAGACAACTGGGTATTGTCTATTATCCGCAATGGTTACTGCATAGAATTGGCACAAATTCCCCCAGATATACCTCTAAAACCACACAAACTCTCCTCCCAACACATCTCCATGTTGCAAGAAGTACAGTCACTATTACTCAAACAAGCCATGGAGCTTGTACCACAAGATCAAATAGGAACAGGGGTTTACTCCCTGTACTTCCTTATTCCCAAAAAACATGGAACCTTGAGACCAATACTAGATCTCAGAACTCTCAACCTTTACATCCTATGAGAACACTTTCACATGGTAACACTACAGGATGTAGTCCCACTGCTTATACAACAAGATTTTATTGCAACATTAGACCTCAAGGATTCGTATTTTCACATACCCATCCATCCAGTGCACAGAAAAATCTCAGGTTTGTAATACGGGGAAAACATTACCAGTTCGAAGTGTTACCCTTTGGGATAACAACAGCTCCCAGAGTATTTACAAAATGCCTTGCGGTAGTTGCAGCCTACCTAAGAAGGCAACACATCCATGTCTTTCCCTATCTGGACGATTGGCTAATAAAATCCAACAGTCATACACGGTGTCAAAACCATACACATTATGTAATACTAACCCTACACACTAGGGTTCTCCCTAAACTACCAAAAATCCCACTTGCAACCGGTGCAAATTCAACAGTATTTAGGAGCCACACTAAATACGCAAACAGCACTTGCAAGCCCAAGTCCACAAAGGGTACAAACATTCCACAATGTATTGGCACAAATTCAGTCTAACCAACAGTACACAGTCAAATTTGTAATGAAACTGTTGGGCATGATGGCATCATGCATCGCCATTGTCCCAAATGCAAGACTAAACATGCGGCCCTTACAACGGTGTCTTGCAAAACAGTGGTCACAGGCACACGGTCAACTTCAAGATCTAGTGTTGCTAGACCGCCAAACATGCATATCACTTCAGTGGTGGAAATCCACAAATTTAAACAAAGGTCGGCCATTTCAAGACCCTATGCCTCAAACCACACTTACAACAGATGCATCAATGATTGGATGGGGAGCACACCTCAACAATCACAAGATTCAAGGACAATGGGACACCAAACACAAACAACTTCACATAAATCACCTAGAATTGCTAGCTGTATTCCTAGCACTCAGCCTTTCAACCTCTTCTCATTCACAAACACATTCTAATCAAAACAGACAACATGACTACAATGTATTACCTAAACAAACAAGGAGGGACCCACTCATTGCAACTGTCCCTTCTAGCACAAAAGATTTGGAATTGGGCAATACACAAAAACATTCACCTGGTAGCACAATACATTCCAGGGATACACAACCAATTGGCAGATGTTCTCAGCCGAGATCATCAACAAACACACAAGTGGGAAATTCATCCCCAAGTGCTTCAGACATACTTTCATCACTGGGGAACGCCAGACATAGACCTATTCACCACCAGCAAAAAAGCAAAATGCCGAAACTTCGCATCCAGGTTCCCACACCCTCTACCAAGGGTAGTGCTCTATGGATCAACTGGTCAGGGATATTTGCTTACACTTTTCCCCCTCTCCCGCTCATTCCATTTCTAGTCAACAAACTGCATCAAAACAAACTCAAACTCATAGCACCAACGTGGGCACGTCAACCCTGGTACACAACACTGTTAGATCTGTCAGTAGTACCACACATCAAACTCCCCAACAGACCAGGGGCCAGATGTATCAAGATGCCTTTTAAGAAATCGCTATTTCTGATTTGCAAAATGCAATGTATCACATTTGCGATTCGGTAATAGCGATTTCTTAAAAATCGCAAATGCCATTACCGACTCGCAAATTGCGATACCGGCCCCCATTCGCATCTATCGGCCTGTCGGCCCATATTTGCGAATATTTTGCACGTCCCAAATTGCGAATTCCTAACTGGAATTGGCAATTTTTGGGAATGCAAAGTCCAGGGTGCTGGGGGCCTCAGGCCCCCTCTGCTGCACCCCAAAATATTTGTTTACAACATGTAAGTTGCACACATGCCAAAAGGGCATGTGTGCTTTACATGTAAATTAAAAAAATGCATTTTAAATGCATTTAAAAAATTTGTACATGGTTACCACCAAGTTCAACTTGGTGGTAAATAGTGATTCCTTAATGCCCAATTCGCATTAAGGAATTGCTTCTTACATGTGCTTTAGAAATCGCAAATAAGGAATCCTTATTTGCGATTTCTTATTTAGAGAGTCGCAATTTGCGACTCTCTAAACAGGGTCGCAATTTTAAGGAATTGCTATTTTAGCGATTCCTTAAAATTGCGTTCAGAATGCCTTTGATACATTCTGAAATGGCTTTTTGCATTCGCAAACGGGCATTCGCACCGTTTGCGAATGTAAAAAGCTTTGATGTATCTGGCCCCAGACCTGTTAACACAAAACAAACAACGGATCCAGCAATACTCAATCTAGCGATTTGGCTCCTGAAGTCTTTGAGTTTGAATATCTCCATCTTCCAACAGAGTGTATGGAAGTAATTAAACAAGCTAGAAAACCCAATACCAGGCAGTGTTGTGCCAACAAATGGAAAAGGTTTGTGTTTTACTGTCAATCTAAACAGACTGCCCCTCTTTCAGCATCAATAGAAGACATTGTAGGTTACTTGCTTCATCTGCAAAAAGCTAATTTAGCCTTCTCGTCCATCAAAATACATCTCACTTCTATTTCAGCGTATTTGCAAAATATACAACACACCTCTCTATTTAGAGTCCCTGTTATCAAAGCATTCATGGAAGGACTCAAACGCATCATACCACCAAGAACACCCCCAGTGCCTTCGTGGAATCTAAATATTGTACTCACACGACTCATGGGTCCACCATTTGAACCTATGCATTCATGTCAGATTCAATACTCAACATGGAAAGTTGCATTCCTAGTTGCAATTACTTCATTAAGGAGAGTTAGTGAAATCCAAGCTTTCACTATTGAACAACCCTTCATACAAGTACACAAACATAAAGTGGTACTTCGGACAAACCCAAAATTTCTACCAAAGGTGATATCACAGTTTCATATCAACAAACAGTGGAACTCCCAGTCTTCTTCCCACAGCCAGACTCTGTAGCAGAAAGAGCGCTGCATACATTGGACATTAAAAGAGCTATAATGTATTACATTTTGAACCCATGCATTCTTGCCAAATCCAATTCTTGACTTGGAAGGTAGCATTTCTAAAAGCCATCACTTCACTATGAAGAGTTAGCGAAATACAGGCGTTCACTATCGAAGAACCATTTATACAAGTACACAAACATAAAGTGGTTCTCCGCACAAATCCGAAATTTCTGCCAAAAGTTATTTCACCGTTTCATCTAAACCAAACTGTAGAGCTCCCAGTCTTCTTTCCACAGCCAGACTCAGTAGCAGAAAGAGCACTGCATACATTAGACATAAAGAGAGCACTAATGTATTACATAGACAGGACAAAATCATTTTGAAAAACTAAGCAATTATTTGTTGCTTTCCAAAAGCCCCATGCTGGTAACCCTATATCTAAACAGGGCATTGCCAGATGGATAGTCAAATGCATACAGACTTGTTACCTTAAAGCTAATAGAGAGTTACCCGTTACCCCAAAGGCTCACTCCACTAGAAAGAAAGGAGCAACAATGGCTTTTCTAGGTAACCTACCTTCTAGGTAAGGCAGCCACTTTGTCTACACCTCATACGTTTACCAAACATTACTGTGTAGATGTGTTAGCAACACAACAAGCCACAGTAGGACAGGCTGTGCTAAGAACATTATTTCAAACGACTTCAACTCCTACAGGCTGACCACCGCTTTGAGGAGGATTACTGCTTTGTAGTCTATGCACAGCATGTGTATCTGCAGTTACACATGCCATCGAACGGAAAATGTCACTTACCCAGTGTACATCTGTTCGTGGCATGTTCCGTTGCAGATTCACATGCACCCTCCTGCCTCCCCGGGAGCCTGTAGCCGTTTAAGTTAAAATATTCATTTGTACATATGTATATATATCTCTATTCCATTTGTATATATATCTCTATTGGACATCTCTTTTCTTTATACTCTATCACTCCTACCGTACCCTCTGCGGGAAAACAATCTAACATGGAGTCGATGCCCATGCGCAATGGAGCCGAAGAGGAGGAGTCACTCGATACCATGACTCGAAAACACTTCTTCGGAAAAAAAAAAACTTGTAACACTCCAAGCCCAACACTAGATGGCAGGACTATGCATAGCATGTTAATCTGCAGCGGAACATGCCACCAACAGATGTACACTGGGTAAGTGACATTTTCCATACATATCTTCCAAAACCAATTGTCTTTGTAGTGTGCTTCAGACCTGGCAACACTGCTGGACTGGCTCTGTATTATGACTGATACTACATGAAATATCCAGATATAAATAGTGCTCTCAGTGCATATGGATTATTTTGTTTGAGTAGTTGCTTTGGGATGAGTAACCCCTAATTACGAAAGTAAAGCAATATTAGAAATAAAAAGGCACATTTTAAGTACATGTATGTGGATATTTTGTCCTCAGTCATAAAAACATATTCACCCTAATATAAAAATAATGATGATAGAAATAGGCCACCAAGGAGAAAAGGTAGAAAACTTGACAAGAAGAAAGTGCGCCATAGGAAATAATGGACTCATAGATAGAAGGTAGCTAGGGGTGTGGCTTTCTAACCAAGATGCTTGACTCGAGCTAAATGAAGTCAGAGTGGCATCTTTGAATCTGCAATAATTCTGCCTTGGTAAACTGACAATCCTGCATCAGCATACAGAAATCAGCCTGGTGTCTTTCCCTCCACACCCCCACTGTTTTGCTAATCCTATAACTGGAACAGACAAGGTTTGACAAAGTGTTGGTGATTCTCCAGTATTCCTTTATGGGGCCTTGGCCTCTGGTGGTTGTTAGACAGATGACGGAAGCTGGAGCTGATGCTGGAGGAAGGCTGTGTCTGGGAGCACCTGGGTTCGTGGCGGTAAGCTGGTGTAGCAATCGGGCTAAAAACAGGGTGGCAAACTAGAGCAGGGCGAGAAAGTCATCTAGGTACACATTTGCTGGCTCCCTCTGCCAGTGGATGGAATAGTGGATTAAGGGGAATGCCTTTGTGATCAGAGCCATCCTCTATCTGTTCCATGAGGCTTTGGGAGGCGGAGGTTGCCACGTATAGCTGCAAGCCCTAGGCTCCAAGCCTACAATAGCCTGTAAGCGACACAAGGCTCATCACACTGCCACTGACGGATAACTGCTAAGGACGTCTGCAGGTCCTTCTGGAACTACAGATACATTGAGGCCTGCCCATAGGTGGTGGACCAAGGTTAAAACATACACACGGTGGAGTTGGACAGTGTCGTCATAGGAGCACTTGTATGATGCCCAAGGACAGAGATGAAGTAGCTGCAGAATCACTGCTGGTCTTGTATCTCACAGAAAGGGCCCTCACCCAAATAACCTCTGCCATAACCTGGACTGAATTAGCACTAACCTTTCTTGGTCTCTCAGGAACGCTGAGGAGCCACCAATCCCCTTTTCTCCTGGAAGACAGTCACTAATTAACACAAGGAACTGATTCCCTTCAAGTGGGTAAAGGGGAATAGGAATTATTGCAGAGAGAAAGACAGTCAATTTGTCTAAAAGCAATCCTTGGTAAAAGCCTTTTTTGGAATGACATAGAGGTGAAAAGGGGTCAGACATTTTTTAGACCCTTCATGACTACTATGAGACAGTTTCCTAACTTCTTAACAGTTGTATATCTTAAGACGACTGCCTCCTTCTCTTGCTGCTCGTTGTGAGCCTCTTTAGGATTTAGATCATTTCTTCCTAAGACTGATAAATGTTTAAGTAAGTAGTCACTCTGAGTGCCTTATTTTGGAAGAAAACCTCTTTTTGATATAATTATGACTGCTACCTTCTAAAGCTCTGGCTCTAATTTCAGAATGTGTTCCTCCAAACTCTACTGTCCTCATGGAAATGTCAACTAAGAATCCCTCTATGAGCTCGAGTCACTTTGATATGCATTCAACAAGCAGAAGAAACCTGACACTTAACTAATCTCTCTAACAGCCCCTTTACTTAGTAGGGCCGTTTTAAGAAAGGCTATAGAAGAATAATTTCTCTAAGCAAGCTATTTATGCACTGTGTCCATTTTCGCTGCCTGGCAAGAAAGTGCTTGGCTAGAGCAACTTCGTACCAAAATTAGTTGTGGCTCAAATCACTGCCAAACCTTCACTGCTAAATTAAAACAGACTTCTTGGCAAAACTCCGCTCTTGATCCAGGTAAAGAATATTGGATGCAATTCAGTGCCTGCCACCACATCACGCTGACAACAGGGGCGTAACGCAGGCTGCTGTGGTTCAGGGGTGCCGCCAACCCTTCAGGAGCCCCCATAGCCTTCAGGGGGCCCCCATTCAACCTAAGGCCGAGGAATATCTGTGACATATAGGAGACTCAAGCGTCTCCCTTCACTTTCCTCAAGGGGGCGCCATCATTCTAGGTTATACTACAGGCTGACAGACCACAGGAGCACTTCAAGAGAATCAGCACTAGAGGTCCAGTTAGCCATGGAAACAATGGACAGTTTTCCCAAAGGCTGTCTTGAAAGGTCAGAGACAAGGTATGGGATGGCCACCTACCAGTAAGAACTATCACACGAACAAGAAGGAATCTACTTTACTAGGACTGGGGACTTCTTTATCCATTATAAGAACAGCTTTGTGAGGGAATCTTGGGAGACCAGCCATTGTTCATTCCTCAGAAGTAGTAGTAGAAGGGCATAGCACATGGCGAGCCAGCCATTCCAGACCCTGCTATCATGTGCTGCACTTCAGTGCCACCTGCAATTGTTGGATATGAGATGTGACAAGTACTGGTTTGAGGCAAATCACAGTGTTTGAGACCTCCAGGGCATAAGTGACCACACTGGGTTGTCAGTAAGCCCCACTAAAACTTTACACAGAAAAAATATTTACAGCCCTGTGGCAGAGGTAAGCATTCCTTGACAGGTTTCCGTACCTCAGGGCAAAACAACCAGCTCAACAAGACCCTGTGAGATATTTCCTCTTAAACCCACAAGACCCTGCTGAGTCATTCTGACAATAAGTGGTAGCAGTGGTAAATGCACAGTTGTACGAGGGCAGAAACATCTGTGGTACACATCCGACTCCCCCCGCAACAGACTGCTTGTGCCCTCTCTGAGACACCAGCAGCAGTGCAGTATCTGAGGGCTGGATGGTCTGCTACTACACACATCAACATTCTGAAGACTGTAGAAACCCTCCAGTAACAAACAAAGGTGGCAAACATCCAAAAAAGACACATTGGATAGATTTACTAAACCAAATAGCTCTTCCCTCTCAAAGGGAATTATGCAGCCAAAGACACTGAAATTTACCAGAAGACACCACTGGGGTCACCAAGGACACTACTGCAATCATGCATGAAATCCATTGCTCGAAGGAAATCCTGGAAGTTAAAATTGGAGAGATGCCTTGACGGCTCATGGCAAGTTCTAAAAAATGCAGTAGGCAAAACAGAATTGTAAGGATGATTGTCAGAATTAGAAGACATGGTTAAAACACTACGAGAAACAGGTACAAACCTTCAAACAACCACACAACTGCTGGAGAAGTGTGCTGAACACGTTGAAGGTCATGCTTAGAGGAACAACCTCTGGTTTGTTGGCTTTCATGAGAGTACCGAAGGACCCAGACTAGGAAGGTTTCTGGAGCATTGGATTCACTCCTAATGAGAATCAATCAAAGCCCAAGCACAAAAAGATAGGGATGAGACCCTGAAAACGGCTCAAGAGGATGTTACACAGCAGTTTGGGATGCACACATAATGATATTTTCGGACTTTACCAAATGACTGAGGCAACAAAGAAGGTTATTTTATTCGATGTAGACAAGAAAAAAAGTAATGAACATGTGGTAGATGTTGTCATATCTTGTCAAGCCAAATACTATACTTTAGTTCTAGCCACCTTCTTTGATGATTCTGAAGATGCCTGTGAATGGTTCAAAGAAAGGCATGGCACAAGACCTGGTCCCCATCTGTCGGGCACACAGGTGCTGAACTGGGATTGAAGAGAGCCACAGTCTAAGGGCAGGAGCAGGGATCACTCCAGACATGCCAGAAAAACATCCTATTGGACTGTGCTCCAGATGGCCTAATGCAGGTGAATTCTCCTGAATCCCTGCCTTCAGCTCTGAACGGGAGCATGCAGGCTAGGGGATCAAGTAAAGATATGGCATCTTCAAAATACAAAATTAACATACGCTGTGTGTCGCAGGCTTTCTTACAATACTTAATTGTTTCGGAGGGTGGTGGGGGGCTTAGACACAGACAGATAGGTCCTTTAAAATTTTTTCGTTTTCCAAAATACGTGCTACAATCCACGCTTCTCACAATAACAGTCCACACAATATTCCAGCAACATGTGTTTTTTTAATTTCCCAGGACTTAAGTCATGGAACCACAAGGAACACAATTAAGGCTGAATTTTTCCCTGCAAATCAGACTTCTCTACCATGCTTCCATTATAGATACTTCAGAATTAGAAGTATGGATACAGGGGAAGGGGCAGTTGTTACGTTATTAATTAATTTAATCCCTGCTGTTTGCACATAGATATGGCTGTTTAAGAGTCTACCACTCTGGATGTCACAGGGGCTTCATTGGGGCGGCAATACTAATTAGTCACAAACACCCGCTGACAAGACAATGTACATGGACAGGTAAATTGGCGCACTATCTAATGATACCTGGCTCCATAAAAAAAACAGCTTTCCACAGTACTTACAGTATACACACTACCACCGCGGTCTCAAGCCATCCTCACCCATATTGGCCCCATCATAATGGAAGCTATGCAGGGACTTCCTATTACAGGAGGCAACTTCAGCGGGCTTATGCACTGTGCTTTAGATAACCAGGCCCTCTACTGATGGTCCCTCATGCCACCTGCCCTCCAGCATCATTTTCTGTGGCCCTAGGTCAAGTGATGTCTGGGCACATTGCCATTCAGAATACAAGGGATAAAAATTATTCTCTGGATTGCATAAATCCTTCTCCCGGGTAGGCTGTTTCCTTATGCCCACAGCATATTTGAGCATCAGCTGACAGTGTCCACTCCAGCAACCTGTCAGGTCATGCCCCAAATGAACGTACTAGAACCCAAAAATCCCTTCCAACGTGGAAACTAAGCCCCTGGTGGCTGACTAAACAAGAGTTCCGTGAGAAGAAACCACACGATATAACGCTACTCTCTATACCTGTCAGCTATTTGCGGCTACTCTTTCTCCATCTCACCATGTCCATACCTTACTCTTCACCCCCTTAGTTTTTTCATAACAATTTTGCATGATGTTCCTTGTGCAGGCTATGTCAGAGGTAGTTCTGTGTTTTTCTGTGCATCTCTCTTAATACTGCTTAGTGAAGCAGTGATTAAAAAAACAATGTAAAGAAATAAAAGTAAATTGGAACAAGACTATCTTATGTCCCCGGAGCCTGAGAACTGAGACGGTTGGCCAAATAGGTAAAATAATTAGTATATGTTGTGCTGAATATCTAGGCATTCAGGTAGCCAAAAAAATAGACGATTGCTACAACAGAAAATATACAGCCCCTATTGGAGCAGATACGCAAAGACATACTACATTGGTCAAGACTCCCAGTCCCAATATTCAGGCAAATCTTCTTAATCAAGATGACAGGCCCCGAAATCGCCTGCATACTTCAAAACTAGCCATTTACCTGGAACTACTTTTCAAAATGTTTATCTCACAGCTAAGAATATTTATCTGGTTCCTTGGGTGTCCCAGGGTCACTTTAAATAAATGTTGCAAGTCCACTTATGATGCTGAACTGACATGGTAGATCCAATATCATACAACAGAGCAGCATAGTTACTTGTAGTCAACGACTGGATATCTGGACCTGCTGCATACCCAACATACCATGTTGAACTATGGGCTGCTGGAGATAAACCTTCACATTATGTTGATAGAACAACCCCATCAACAGACACCATTGACCTCTCTCCCCAAGGCAGAATAGTCAGAAACAGAGGGGGTGGTGTCTCGTCACAATCAATAAGAAAAGAATTCTAAATAGTGAATAGCACTATTTGAGGTATCCATACATCATAAGCAATGTGTATATATATATATATATTGTTCAAAGAAACGGTGCAATGCAATTACACACCGAAGGGCTGCATATTTATATATATATATACATACATACATATATATATATATATATATATATATATATATATATATATATATATATATATATATTTATACATACATACAAATTGGGGTGGGGGTTTAATGATCTAAATATGGATAAACAAGTGAAATTGATGTATTGTTTTTATCCATGTTTGCTATTATACCAAAAATGCAGACAAAGGGATGGATAAAACTGAGCTAGGAGCTGGTTACAATTCTGATTCTTGCTTTTGGCAGATACCAGAGGTGATCACCTTCTGCTGTGATTTCCTGATATCCTGGGTGGACGACGAGAATATCCTGGAGCTGTACCGCCTAGCAGATCTCTTTGACCTGAGTCATCTCAGCAATCAGCTGGACACCTACATTCTGAAGAACTTCAGTTCTTTCTCAAAGTCTCAGTCTTATCGGCAGCTCCCTCTGGAAAAAGTTTACTCTCTTCTCAGCAGCAATCAGCTTGAAGTGGAATCTGAAAACGAGGTGTACGAAGCAGCTTTACTTTACCACTACACCCAGGAGCAGGTGGAGACAGACCAGGTGTCGTTAACTGAACCCTCCAGACTGCTAGAGGCTGTTCGTTTCCCCCTGATGGAGGTGCAGCTCCTACAGCGACTGCATGACAAGCTCAGCCAGTGCCCTCTGAAGGAGATGGTGGCCAGTGCGTTGAGCTATCACAAGAATGAGTGTCTGCAGCCTGTGCTCCAGGGGCCACAGACTGAGCTCCGATCTGAGTACCATTGCCTTGTGGGCTTCGGGGGAATGTATGCCGCTTCGTCCGTGGTGTTAAGTGACCAAGCAAAGTTCCTGCACCCACTGTTTGGAGGGTGGAGGCAGCTGATTGCCTCCCAGGCACCCAAAATGTCCAATCAAGGGATTGCTGTGCTGAATAATTTTGCATACCTGATCGGCGGGGACAACAATGTGCGAGGCTATCGGGCAGAGGCAAGATGCTGGAGGTAAGGGGGAGAACTGGATTTGTGTTTGACTAAATTATCTTTTCATGCTGATACAGCAGAGCATATGTCCCCTCCTGTCTTGTATCCTATTGCATAATGACATTCCTTTGGCTTTCCTTAGATTGCTCGCTTTACCTTATGCACCTCGTTCATCTTTCCCTGTCCTCTTTTATCCTTTGTATATCTGTTCTCTTTACATTTCTCTTCTTCTCATTTTCGTTTTGTCACCCCTTTCCTTCCTCCATTTTGTTTACGTTTCTTTGAACTCTACACTGCTAGTAACCTTTCTGTTTTTTTCTCCATCCCCTCATATCTCTCCCTCTTTTTCCTTATCTATTCATCTTTTTGGTCTCCCTATATTTTTTCCTCTCTTCTCTCTCACTTTTTTCTGTCATTCACTTCTTCTTCTTTCTAGCCTCCCATAACACCTACTTTTTTTATTTTCCTTGTTCGATGTACTCATTTTCTTGTTTCTGGTGTTACTCCTATTATCTTGTTTCCAAATTCCACATTCCTTTATTTTCCCAGTCTCTCTGCCTTCTTTCAACTTTCCCCTCACTCTGCCTTCTTTCGTCACTTCTTTGGTATTTATCTTTCAGTTAATTAACAATTTCGTATCTCTGTTTCATTTCTTTTTCTCTCTTTCTGAACAGCTTTTATTGTTCCTCGTTTTTCATACTTTCTTCTTTCTCCACATCGTTCCCTGTGTTTCTACCTCTTCAGCATGCCTTCTCTTTCCTTCCCTGCACTATTCCTGTTTCTATGCTGACTCGGCTCATTTCTTCATCTGTGCTTTCCTCTCTTTCTCCCACCTTTGTTTGACTTTTTCATCTCGCCCCTCAAGCATTTACTCCTACCTTCTGCTTTTGTTTTCTTGCTGTCCCTGCCCTATTGTTTCCTCCCCCTTTCCATGTATTTCCAATCTCCTCCTCACTCTGCTGAGTTCTTTTCTGTTCTTCCTATAACATTACTTATTGCTTCTCTTTTTCGTAACTCATTTGTTTTGGTGTTTTCTTCCCCATCTTGCATTTCTTCACTCCTCGTCTTAATCTGCTTTTTTCTTTTGTGGTTCCTTTTTCATCCTCTACCTTCCCGAATCTTGGCTTTCCTTGGCTCACCTTCCTTTTTTTGCATTTTTAATTTTCCTGTCACCCTTAAATTTCTGCTTTTCTTGCTCTCCCTGTCTAACCTTGTTTTCTGCTAATTTATTGTGCACCCTCCACTATTTCCCGGACTCCTTCATTCGTATCTTCACTATCTTTCATGGAATAAGTTACGTATGCTATTTTCCTGCTCCCGTTAGGTCTGCATAACGGATATCCCCTCTCTGTGTACCAAGAGGATAGGACTTGTTTCTCTTCATCAAGGCTGTGCTCTCACTTCCTTTGCCAGTCTTTACCCAGATTATGTCCTTGGAGTGGCATCCCGAGTATTTGTGCATTGGGAGATTAAATTGCAATCCTGTTAGCAAACTCATCTTTTCAAAACGTATACTATGTTGTGCCTTGGCATTTAAGAGACTACTTTTAATTATGGTTGCGTCGGTCAGGTTTTGGAATTATGATTTGCTGGTTTCCTGGTTTTAGATATGACCCCCGTCACAACAAGTGGTTCCAGATCCAGTCAATGCAGCAGGAGCATGCGGACCTCAGTGTGTGTGCGGTGGGAGAGTATTTGTATGCAGTCGGTGGGCGGGACTACCGTGAAGAGTTGAAAGTAGTGGAGCGGTATGATCCCAGGACAAACACATGGACCTATGTGGCACCCTTGGAAAGAGAGGTAAGTTAGATGAACACTGGACAATACTAACTAACTGCATGACAGTGAAACAATGCATGACACATAGAGCACTTCTCTACTTAAGACCTCATGACACATAGCATTTTAGACATGTCTGAAACTCTCAAAAAAACCTCCTGTGATTCTAACCATATCCGCAGTAGAGCCTCTGTATGACGCAGTTACTCATCCGGCTACACAGTATTACAAAAAAAATATCTTAAGGGTGATTCTTGCTTTTCCTTCTTCACAACTTATTGGACATGACCCCACATCAGGCAGGACAAGAAAAAGCTACTCCAAGAGAATTCTTCAACTTTTAATTTTTTTCAAGCAGTTCCATTGCAAGCACTCCCTCCATGCATGCCATAACTCTGGACTGCAGGCACGGAGTCTTAAGTTTCCAAGAAGTCTGGAATGGTTTGATGGTGAAATCCAACTAAGTGAAAGAAAGGATAAAATCTGGTAGAAGTGTGGAGTGAGTTATTATAGGCAAGCTCAGCGGCAGGAAAGAGAGAGTTCCAATTGTTTCGGGATGGAGAGATGTAAGACCTTGGGAATTCTTCAAGAGTTCTGTTTAATCTTTTTTTTCGTTTATCCATTGACTTGATGGTGAAAACTAGAAGTTAATGCTCTTTGATTTTCCCGTATTTTTTTACATATGGATTTCCAAAAGTTTGAGATATAATGTAGGCCGCAGTCAGAAATGATCTTCATTGGTAATCTATGAAGTCTGAATATGTCAGAGTAGAATGTCTCAGCCATTTCTGAATTTGAGAAGAGATGAAAAGTGAGCCATTTTATTGCATGACTCAACCAAAACCAGTAAAACAACCACCATAAAATAGTGCTGCAATTTTCAGATGCAGGCAAGTGTACTATAAAGTCAGAAGATATGATTTCCCAATGATTGCAAGGAGCGTCAGGTGATAGTAATAATCTGTCATTTCTTTGTGTTTCGCATTTAGTTTGGGCACAGGCCTCACAGTACCTGATAAAATTTGTGATGTCCTAACAGAGAATTGCCTACCTTTAAAATCGTCTTTGGATCAACTCCCCTGTAGCTTTTCGACCTCTGTGTTCAGATATCAGTGAGTCATAGTAGAGCTGAAGAAATATTTTTGTGAACGTTTTGAGGCAATGAAGAATTTATTTTGAACAGAAACTAGGCTATTTCTATTCTGTATTTGAAAAACAGGAAAACATTTTCTTAGGTGTGAAAACTGATTTGTATGGTCTCTTGATGAATAGTGTTAGAAAGTAGGATGTTGTTACAGAAATAAAAGCTTGAGGAAGAATGATCTTTTCAACTGACCTGGAATTTTCAGATTCAGACTATTGCCTTTATAGTGAGTCTGTGATAACATTTTCAGAGCCAGGAATGTAGGTAAGCAAGAAGTCAGATTTTTCAAAAAATAATGCCCAGCGGCTTGCCTACTCCTCATCACTCGGCCTGGTGGAGCATTTGCAAATTTTGATTTTCTGTGCGAACGGTCACTCGAAACTGAGCTCCAAGAAAAAAAAAAATCTCCATTCAATAAAGACTGATTTGATTGCCAAGAGTTTTTTCTACAGCACTAAGCAGTTTATGCTCCCAAAAATATTTCAGAGAAATAGACGATGGGATGTTCTTCTCCATCTTGACATAACTGTATGAAGACTGCTCCCACAGCTGGACCTGAGGCATCTGTGTCAAGAGTGAAGGGTTTGGAAACATAAGGTTGATGTAAAATGGGAGCTCAAACAAACTCTCTTTTAAGCCTTTCAGAGGTTGGGGGAGGAAGTGTAACTCGGTCCTGTGCTTTTTCAGAAGATCAGTAATCGGTGAGATAGGCTTCAAGAAATTCTTGATAAATATGTGAGAGTAATTTGCAAAGCCTGAAAAACTTTGTCAGTTTTACTGAACTAGGAATGTGGCAATATAAAATAGCTTGGATCTTCTGAGTGTCCATAGCTATTCCTTTAAAGGAAAACAAGTAGCCCAAATAATGCACAGAGCTTCTCAGGCTTGGCCAGCAATTTGTTCTCCCTTAAGCTCTGCAAAACTTTCTTGACATGTAATAGATGACCAGCAGACCTACTTAGAAAACATTAGGATGTCTTGTAAATAGATGACTATGGTCTGCAGAATAAGATCTGAGAATGTGGCATTCATAAAATGCTGGAAAACAGTAAGGGGCATTACAAAGGCCGAAAGGCTTCACTTAATACTTGGAACTCCCAGAAGGTGTTCTGAATGCTGTTTTCCATTCATTGCCAGGTGGTAGGCTCCTCTTCAATCTAGTTTGGTGAAAAAGTTCGCCCCTTGAACATTTTCCAGAAGGTCTAGTATAAGAAGTAAGGGATAATGGTCACAAGTGAGATTTTCATAATGAATAAGTATTAGAAGAATTAAGACCAGCGTTTCCTTAGTAAGTAAGCTAGAAGATAATAAAGTCCCACCCTGCTTTATCAGCAAATAGAACATCCTCATCTTCCATAGACATTTGATGGGATGTAGCCATCTGAATATCCATGTAGATGTTGGAGGCTCTGCAGTTTTTAAGAACTTGTGCCAAAATATGTCAAAACTGAACCAGTACTTTGCCTTGTAACAAAACAAAGCTTTGGAGGAGTTTGAAGGAGAAGGCTAGGATATCTGGTTTACACTTGCCTCTATTCCTTGCGCTAGGAGTGAGCATACTAGTTTTCCTTAGGTAGGTAGACTCCTTAGGTTGGCAGAGAGGTCGTACTGGGCATGAGTTAAGAAGGTGAATTTTTTTACCCTGTTATAGACACAGCCCCTCTTTACGTCACCTTAAACGCTCTTCTTCAGTTTAGGGGCCTTAGCGAAATCCACTTGCATGGGCTCATCTTCCTGTTGTGGCATTTTAGGTGGTATCTTGAATGCAGGCCTGGAAAGAGTCTTTGACAAGGACTGTTAACGGCGTTCGATTTGTCTTTACTGAAGGCAGTTATCAATCTGAATGGTCAATCGAATAAGGTCTTGTAGGGATGCTGGCCTAACTAAGCTGGTAAGTTCATCCTCTAGTTCACCTTTACACCCTTCCAAAGTAAGGCAAGTGGGCTAAGTCAGGCTAGTCAATCTCTCTAGGTAGGTCCTTGAAAGTTGAGTTATAAGTATGGAGATCCATGGAACTTTGGCTTTGTTCCAATATTTCCTCTTGAGCAAAGAACTTGAAGTCTTGGTGAGCAAACATTTTATTAAATTCCTAAAGTCAGGCAGACAAATTGTCCAATAATGAGCTGGCATCTGAAACTAAAGGCATAGCCCAAGCTTAGGCATTACCTGTGGTATTGGTGACAATAAAGCCAATCCTAGATCTGTTGGCATAAATATGGGGCTTAAGGTAAAATGGACCTGGCACATGTCTAAAAAGGCTTTAGTTTTTTGGGGTTGCCATCAGACATTATTTCAGCTAAGTCAGACAGATGTTGATTTAAAGAATCTTGTTGTAAAACAGCAAGGAACTGCCATAATGAGATATATTTAGTGGTTAGACTCTGGACCTGAAAAGTCAGTTTGTTTTTTCCGGTCATTAATTCTTGGACTTGATCCATTGCTTGAATCTTTGGGAGTTGCAACCTGTCACCTCTAGGTGACGCTTGGAGGGTCTTCTTAGTTAATAGATATGGCCTTTTATCTCCAGAGGCAGTACCAGGCGCCAGATTTATAACTGGAAGTTGACCAGTGCTCCAGAAAATAAAACCAGTAGGAAGGCAAAAAAATGGAGACCAGAAAAAATCTTCTAGCTAGCCAGGCTGAACTGAAAAAGACGGAGAGTCCAGTGAGCGAGCAATAATGCAGAAGCAATTGCGATGAAACTGGACCTAAAATGGACCCTCCTTAGTGCCAAACAGTAAGTGAGCAAATCCAGAACATGGTTTGGCAGTCTTAGATTAGGAAGTAATTAAAGTCTAAAATAATTAAGTTATAAAACATTATGCATTATTACAAAATATCCAGCATCTGGTATCACAAACATAGAACATCTAAGAATAAACGGGCTGAGTAAGCATAAGAATCTCTCTCCTGCATACAGTGCATTGCTATGCAGAGAGATCGCCCCACAGTTTTCTGCGCTCTAGTCAATGTCCGGGAAATCCAAGATGGCGGCAGCCTAGGATGCAGTTGGTCCAAGGCAAGAACTCAGAAGAGGAGCTGCAGTGCAGAGAAGCCATGTTAGATGCCACACACTTTACACCAGTCCACGGGCAAAACCATTACACAATTGAAGTTTGATCTGATGGAACTGCATGGTGAGCTGGTTCATTTGGGTGTGATACTTTAAAATCTCGAAACTGAAATTCTGGGTGCAGTCCCAAATCAAGCTTATTTTCCACTCTAATGTTTTATTGCCTTGGGTAAAATCCCATCTTTATTACTGTACTCTGAAGAATGAGGCAAGCCATTTGTGAGATCATTTTGAGGTGGGGGGTGAAAGGAATTTGGTGATTTAGCATGATAAAAAGATCAGCTGGAAAGCCTAGTGATACATTGAATTGAACGAACGTATCCACCATAACCTCCACATCACCAGCTTTTGCTGTGTGCTACCTCTGTTCTGGAATCCACACAAAACGGCAATTTCTATGTCTTCTGCTTAGAATTTATGAATGCTATGTTCACAGCATGTGTTGCTGTAAATACACATGCTATGCATACTCCTGACATCTAGTGTTGAAATCGGATGTTTGCAAGATTTCTTTCTTCGAAAAAGGCCTTTTGAGTCACATGACGCACCGTGACTCCACCCTTAGTGGGTAATGCGGATGGGGCACCTACTCCATATTAGATTGTTTTATTCCACCATATTTCAGACATGTACCAACAGACCTCTGAGACTGTAGATGTTCTACACATTTCTTTTGGGCCCACTCAGTGAATCTGCAACACCCAGAGTCCATATTTTTTCTTGATGCCATTCTCTGGAGACCCAATGCCTACCAATCAAGGCTCCCAAATGCCATGTGCTGTGTACCCCTTTGCATCATCCTTACAAACCTGGCAATGCAAACCGGGCAATGCAGATTGCCACCGAATAATAGAACAAATGAAATTCAAGAACTGCCCCCAGTTCCATGCGAAGTACGTGTAGTCGGATTATTTCAGGATTTATAACCTCTGCCTCTCCCACAACCACAATGACATCTTGTATGAAGCTTGCCTCACCATTTGGTTTACCGAAAGGAGAGGTGTTGAGTGCACCAGCAGTCTGCTATTGACATACTCAACATCTTCGTAAGCAAGACCTCTTTGATGCCGAGGAATGTGGGGGCACCGTCCCTTCAGGCATCCTGCCCCATCAACCGTCGCAAAACCCAAAGGATATCTCTATACACTACAGCCGCCACACCCTTTGCTACCTTCTGGCTCCAATAGGCACCAAACAAAGGCTTCATATCCGAAGAAGGACATGTCTAAGAAAGTCAATCCCTCCAGGCCATTGTGCACACAAGGCCACAACAAGTCTTGACTCCAAAGCTGAAGCTTCCTTTGAAGCCAACACCTAAATCCACATTCACTTCAAAGCCATCGCCCATGCTGAGAACACACTCATTGACCATCTTTGAGGATTCCGAGGACCCCATCCTTTAGAAGCTACAAGAGGAGCGTGATATGAGGTAGAAGCACCTCTTATCCATTCCCTTACCAGCCAGAATTTTGAAAAACCTCTGCCAACACACACTACTCTACTTGAAAGAGGGGACTGGTATTTGAGGAAGACCCTGCATTGGAGGCTCTTCCAGGTCCCATGCCAAAGAAGCACAGAGACAGGGGCACCAGGCCAGCCCCTTATGCTCCATCTACACCTCCACCACCACTATTATGACCACATATATGACCTCAACTGCTGTCACCAGAGGGATCCCCCACACACTCCTTATGACCCAGGCAGTCCTTTCAGCCTTACTGACTCTTACTACACATCCTTTGAGCCAGGGTCACAGACGACCTTTGAGAAGACTGTGATGTAGATACCCCAGGAGACCCAGACCTCTATCATTCCTGTGTTAGGCAGTTGTATTGATGGGGGGAGATGTCCTATCACAAGGTCATTCAGCGAGTAGCCATCTTTCATAAAGTGGACATGCACGTCATCCAAGAGGAAGACACTTCCTTGTCAAGACGCTATTGGAGCGGACAGTGCAGTTTCTGCCCAAGCTGTAAGGCATGTTCAAGGCCGCCCCAAAGACATTCAAGGAATTCATAAAGGCCAGGTTAGGAACACCCAGGTTAGAGAAAAAGTAGTAACCCTTGACCCATGATTCAGGCTACATAACAGACCATGTCTCACCCAATTCTCTGGTCTTGCATACCTCGCTGAAGCGGACTTCTGCTCAAGTCATAAGTGATGAATTGCGGCCTGAAATGAGAGCAAAAACCTGGATGCAGCCATTCATGATGGTGCCTATAAAGGCAGTTAACCATGGGCGCATAGCCAGTTCCATGGGACTCCATTCCCGCTATGATAGAGCTCAGTGGGAGGAAATGCAGAAGATGTTGAAGCAGCTACCTGAGGAGTTTAGGAAAAGGGAGAAGAAGATATTGTCCGAGGGCAAGACCATCTCCAGAGCTAGCATCTGTTCTGCCCTCGATGCCACGGGCAAATCCTTGCGGCGTACCAAAATACGTCTCGGGTTCAACAGCATCGCTTGAACCTGCTTTTGATGTGCCAGAGGCTCTTTTCAGAGGCAGTAACCTCGAGGAGGAGTCAGTTCCTCTTCCCTGATCCCACCCACTCATACCAGAGACAGCATCAGTTTTCCACCAGAAGGCATGCAGAGGGTACACAAGGGGTGCCCATTGTGGCAACATTTACAAGGGGGTGGGGGCGAGTCAGCTCCTGCAAAGGGGCTTCCACCTCTAAGCACTGACTTGGCCTACCTGCCCCAATGCCTTCAAATCATATGTCACCTTTCAGCGGGAGATTGCAGGATTTTCTCTCCCATTATATAGGGGGAAATCACATCAGATTAGTAAGGGCTTGCAGTAATTTAACAATGCTGCTGCTTAGAACTTCTCACAACCCCTCCCAGCATCCCACCCCAAACACGTACCCTAAGCAGAGAACATCTCAACCTATTAGAGGAGGAGGTCCAGGTGTGCCTCCACAAGGGAGCCATAGTAAGAGTATCCAGTCAACATCGAGGTAAAGATGTCTACTCTCTTTACTTCCTCATCCCCAAGAAGGTCGGCTACCTCAGGCCAGTCTTAGGCCTTAATCAGTACATCCTGTTTGAGCATTTCCACATGAAAACCCTGTAGGATGTCATCTCTCTGCTCCTACAACTAGATGACGATAACAGTGTTAGCCGCTCATCTAAGGAGGAGGAATCCACGTTTTCCCCTAACTCAAGGATTGATTGCTCAAGAGTGCAGGAAAGCTACACTGCCTGCCTCACACCCGAAAAGCGTTTCCCTGCTTCACAGCCTGGGATTCACTATACATGCCACCCTGTCTCGTCTACAAGCCCTGAAGGTCCAGCCCTTCCTGATGTTCATACTCAACACAGTCACAGGCAAAGCTAAGGCCAGCTGAGGTTGTTGGCATTCCATCAGCTCCTACCTCTTTTTCAGACCATTGGTCAAATCACTGAACTGTCATTCTCCTCCTAGGAATTAGCAACACAAAAGGATGGCAGTTCGGGCTGGACTGTTCCCTTGGGGAACAGAGTCAAGACTGATTTGCATATGGCTGGGTCCAAACTGGAATGCCGTGGCAAGCAATAATTATGGATTACACCCAGATCTGTGACTGGGGGTGAATGTTTGATTTGCTCTGCATTCAGTCCATCATCTGTTGTTTTTGCAGTTGTCGCCCCAAGTGGGAAGGGTATGCCCAGACGTGGGTCCCGTGCTTGCTATGCCACCAGATTCAAGCTAGCCTGGCTGATGAAGGGTGATACCCTGAAACCAGACCCAGGATGCTTGTTTCTGGTCCAGGGAGGACCTGGTCTGGCAGTTCGGGCTGAACTGTTCCCACAGGGAACAGGGCCAAGACTGATTTGCATATGGCTGGGTCCAAACTGGAATGGCATGGCAAACAAGAAAACTGATGGCTTAAACCCAGATCTGTGACTGGGGGTGAATGTTTGATTTGCTCTGCATTCCGTCCATCATCTGTTGTTTTTGCATTTGTCACCCCTAGGAATTATGGCATCTTACACCGTATAGTACTCCACACCAGCCTCCAAATGCACCTGTTGCTGGAATGCCTCTCAGCTCAGTTGTTACAAGCAAAGGGTAATTGGGAAGATCGAGTCTTAGTAAAGGTCAGCATCCATCACTGTCTGCAGTAGTGAGACATCAACAACCTGTTGCAGGGCAGGTCTTTCTCAGACCTCGTTCTGCAAATCATATTTACCTCGGCCACCTCTCTTGCTGGCTAAGTGGCACAAATAGACCATATGACAATACAGGAGGTGTGCCCATTTTGTCGTCCCCCCCTTACCAAGGGTGGCACATCAACTATCTGGAGCTGCTGGTCATACTCCTTGCTCTCAAGGCCTTCCTGAAATAACTTGTGGTGAGGTAGTACTTGACTGTCATGCATTATCTCCAGGACGCACAAACTCCCCCCTGCTATAAGCGCTAGTACAGGAGACCTGGCATTGAACTATACATCGCTGTATACACCTTCTGGTGTAGGACCTTCCGGGAGCGGACACAGATCTAGCAGACCTACTCATCAGGGGGCATCAACAAGTCCACAAGTGGGAACTCCACTGGCAAGTCCTACTACAGTACTTACAACACTGGGGCACCCTTCAGATGGACCTGTTCACCACTTCCGAAAACGTGAAACGCCCAAACTGTGCCTCCCATGTTCCCACAGTTTATGAGCAATTCCCTATGCATGAACTGGTCAGAAACCTTTACCTGCGCTTTTCCACCTCTCCCACTGCCTCTGTACTGGGTACAGAAAATGCAGTGAACACTGCTTACACTTAGCTTAGTAGCCTGCACTTGGGCTAGTCAGCCCTGGTACTCCACACTCCTCAAGATGACCATCATTTCCCATGAGAAGCTCCTTAACAGGCCAGACCTTCTCACAAGGAACCAAAGCCAGATCATACACTGAGACTAAAGGCAGCTCAGGCTACCAATTTGACTTCTTGAGAAGCTAGAGTTCAGCTACCAGCATCTCCTGCAGGAATGCATGGACATCCTGCATTAATTCCGCAGTCCTATCTACTTGGGCCTGCTATGCTGCAAAGTGGAAAATGTGTGACCATTATTACATCTTCAGTGACCTCGACCCTCTTGAGTCTAGTGCCCAGGACATCATTTTTTGTATTCTCTATTTACAAAATTCATGCTTCTCCTAGACGTGTCACAACTACATTTAACCCTGTCCGCATACATGCAAGACAGGGAGCACTTCTTCCTCTTCAAATTCCAGTAATCAAAGCCTTTATGGAGGGCCTTAAAAGAGTCATCCCTTCCAGAGTTCCCCCTGGCCCTGTATGCAACATCAGCATGGTCCTTACAACGCTCATGGGTCCTCCCTTTGAGTCCTTGAATGCTTGCCATTTGCAGTTCCACTTGTGGAAAGTAGCTTTCATCGTAGCCATAGCCTCCCTCACTCACATTAGTAAGCTGCAGTGGTGCGAATGGCCAACCTACTGAGGCTTTCACTCATCAAATCTTGTATCCACGAGTACAAAATTATAAAGAAACATTAGAGCAGCTGAACCGTATTCCAAGCTAACTTCAGTTATTGAGGGCAGTAGTAGCAGTGGCAGTCAAGTTGAGGTGTTACACTTAGTCACTCTTCCAGCCCTTTGCTGCTAACAGTGTATCATAAACACCTACAACCAGTCTCTAAGCCTTGAGGACTCTCAGCATAGTCTGCACACGGTACCAGCAAGCTGCATCTGAGCCGCCACTAGACCAAGCAGTGGCGCACACAAAGCTTCCCATCAGTTCACTGAGAGGAAAGAGTTGTCCACACTACTAGCATAGAGGCACAGGCACTATGACCGCTTCCAACTATTTTATGCCAGAAGACAAAGAAAAACTTCATTTGAAGCTTCAACCTGAGGTTGCAGACTAGATAGCAGGAAAGAATGCTTTTTGACCAGACCAGAACGAGTCACCTAAATAGGGCAGTAAATGTATCTCCTGGAGAAGGCATACCAGTACTGGAGGCACTTTCATAACAATTCTGAGACCAGGAAGGCGTCTGTATTGACAGTGCTGCCCTTTTATTGTAAATCTCAGGTTCTGTTGATGTTGTACTTTGATTGGAAGGTGGAAACTAGCCTTTTGAAGATTTTACAGATGCCACCCAGCCCCCTGTCTCCATCCTTTTAAAAATCCAGCAGGTTTGACCTGCCACAATTCCATGAAGGGTGCGATCATTATCATACCTGGTGATCACTGCATGAGATGTATTTGTCCGCAGGCTGTCAAACATATCATATTAGCAATGGTTGCAAAACTGCTGTCTTAACTACTGAAGAAGCCAGAGAAATCCACACCTACTGAGTTGAGTAACTGCAAAGATCTTTAGAGTTTTAGAATGCCCTGCTCTTCCTTGGCTGGAATCATTTTTCCCAGTTGATATCTAGTAGTAGTGTAGTTGGGCTTTTTTGTCTCAGAACCAAAATCTCAAGGATCATTCCTACCATATCTCTTTTTTAAGTTGTATCTAAGACCACTGATTAACCTACTTCCAGGTTTTAAGATACCTGTATGCGTTCAATACCTAACCCACTGAAAGACTCAGTCATGTTGGTTCACAATTGAATAACTGGCTCTGAATCCGCCTGCTGGTGGATGAAAAAAAATATTTTAAAGTTTAAACACCTCTAAGTATGAGGTCTAAATTATGGGCAACAGGGTAAATCTCTGGGAGGCATCCATGTGGCCAGAATCAGTGGGTTGATGTTCTCATCCTCTAGTTGTTGTAATGAATCTAGGAGTAATGATGGATGTCAGTCTTGGTATAAATCGCCAGAGCTCTACAGTGACTAATTTAATTCTCACCATCTATGTCTTTTGCAACTGATCAGTAAAATATTTAATTTAAGACTGCCTTTATGGTTTACAGGATACATAACAACAGTAGTGTTTGTTTTTTTCAGCAAGAAAGTTAATAAATATTTTCCTCCCTGTAGGCTACGTTCCCAGTCTCTGTCCATAATCATTGTCTAAATGACTAGTAATAAAAAGCTTTGACGGAGAATATTCCAAGGGAGCTTCAGTATGGAATATCAACCCAGTCCAAACATCTGACTTAAACTATCATTACCCAAGTTTAGGGAGAAGCTGAAAAACTGATTTTCTTGGACAGAAATGACCACTTTTCTGGGCAGTTTCTATTTTTGGCATCCTGAATTAAGTATCCTCACTAGTGCAGGGATGTGGAATTCGTATCACGGGAAACAACATATTGTTTGGGGTCAAGGGCAACAAGTTTTCATGTTTATTTTGTCCTTCGGACAAGTAGGCCCAACCCCCTACAGCACAAACCCTTCGGCTGCTAGTTTACAGAGAATGGAACAGTCTGCAGTTGAGGTAATGTCTGTGTCCCTATGTTAATGGTGTTCAAACGTGTATTTCTAGGTCATTAATCAAAGCCTTCATTATTAGGGTGAGCGCTGTAAACAAACATTTTAAGGTCACACTGCACTACTGACAGTGGTTCCAGTACAAACAAAAAAAAAAAGTGTGCACACGTGTTTGAAAAGTTTAACAATATGAGGCTAAGTATAATGCTCCCAGAATGCTCTCTGATTAGTTGCAAATGTTTGCAGAAGCTTGTAAGAAGAGTGATGATTCTTTGCTTCCAAAATAAAATGTTCAGAAAATAAATGCAAGTAGGAAAAATAACGTTTCGCTACTATGAAATTTCAGGTACTATTTCTTTGAAGTGTCATTTAGTAAAATGTGTTGATGCATGCCAGTATTTCCCAAAAATATTCCTAATGGAAAATCAGTGTAGCCATTTTCAACAGGATTATGGGAAGCATGAAAATAAACCAGCACTGGCAAAGCCAAACAATCCAACATTTGTGTGAGTCTTTTGGTTTCGTAAATGCGTGTCTTGTTTTGAAATGGCTTTTGTAACACTTTATTGTTGTGGAAGCGGCCAAGACCTCACCATTGTAACAAATACTGGCAAAAAAAAAACACGTAGCCACCAATGGTGTAACAAAGGCCCCACAGCCCCCCTCAGCACAGCACCTGCCGTGAGTGAGTCTGGGGTTCGGGGCTCCATGTTCTTTGCAGGGAGCCCCCACCAGTTTCATTACACCACTGATTTCCACAGTAGTTCCTGGCACTGAACAAAACTACTTTGTGTGCCAATATGCTCCTTAAGGAAGAGCAGAATGCGATCACTCACAGTAAAGCCAGCCGATAGCTAGAGAGAGAAATATAAGCTAAATAAAAACAAAATGTCTTTGTTAACACCAGACCTAATTAGGGACTCAGTTCTTAAAGAAAGTCACAAAAGGGCATCCATAGTATATGTATTCGAATCAGTGGCTTTCATGAATTCACAAGAACTTACAGAAGTAGACAAGAAAATCGTACTCCTAGAAAATATTTGTGAACTGTATTTTAGCATGACCAAATATGCATGTGCAGATTTCCTCATGTGAAAATATCTTGAGCTTTTACAAGTTCACTTTCTCTCCAATCACTTTTTACCCAACCCTGGAAGAACTTCTATTTCTGCTATTGCCAGGAGTACATTTCCAACCTTTCTCATTATGGGAAAAGATTAGGGAACAGCTGGTGAAAATCCTTAAAACATGCCAGTTAGTAGGTTTACAGACTCAAAGGCATTCCAGCCCTGGAACTATTGCTTACTGCTTCCGCCAGCCCCAGTATGTAGATCTGTAGAAAGGTGGCAAAATAAGGAAATTGCTATAGTAGGGATTGAAATTGCAAGTACTCAAGCCATACTAAAGTACATAATCAGAGAGGCTGTTATAAAAGCTCTTACATAATGAGATTGCTGCCATAGTTTCTCACTGCACTACATGGCACAAAAGGGACAAGTAGATTGTTTTTACAGTACAAGTAGATTTAAGAAGCAACCTGTCCAAGTAGATATTGTATTAAATTCCACACCCCTGTAGTGTCATGAGAGTCCTGGTGGGTGACAGCTCTAAGTCAGTAAGCACCGGCAATCCGAATTGAGCCTTTTTTATCGCTTTAAAAATAATCAGTTCATAATAATAACACTACCAGTTATTTCTGGGGATTATATCTAACACTACATAAACTGCATTACTATGTCTAAGAGAAAGACTGGAGATGAAGTATAAACTAATTGCTCTGATTTTCTCTGGGTTGGATCTCCTTGCTGGAGCAGAAAGAGAACCTTTCTTCTTTTACTAGTGCAGCAGTAACAGTAACATCATCATATTTAAGTGGCAATTTACCAGACTTCATATCATCCGTCATTCCAACATGCAGAACTCGGAATGAACATGAATTCTCACACCCTGGGGGTATATCCAGCTATTTACCCCACACCTCAAAATGAGGGTCTTTGAAGGCGACTGTTGTGTACATGGTCTTGTCCAAAGTAAGCATGGAATGTTCGTTTAAGGGTGGCTGTGTGCTGTAAGAGAGTTGGAGCAGAGCTGGTGCAGTTAATTCTGAGACTGAAGGAAACTAGTTTCAAGGCAGATTAAGGTAGCAGGCCTTCCCTTCTTTGGAATTTACGACATGAAAGTGTTTCATCAGTGAGAATATAGGAAATCTGTCTTCATGTTTACCTTCTACTTTTTTCAGAGATGAAAGTGGAGACGGATTGTCAGTCTTTTAACTTTCATTGTGGTGCAAAAAGAAAGTTGTTCATGGCCTATAAAAGAAGGCAAAAGTCCTACTTATCTAATCAGAATCAGAAATGTTTATAGAATCAGAACCTAGAGGCACTAAAATGTATGTGACAACCTTTCCAGTACTGGGGAAGACACTAATAGAATGGCTGCAATAGTAGCTTTTGTACCCAAGTTTGTAATTATAGTACTTACACCAAATGCTTTGTTATGGCTTCTCCTTTCTGTTTCATTCTTCGTCTTAAATTTCTTATGACTTTTAGAAAAAGAATCATGTTTCAGAGCATGTTCCAGAGCTTACCTACTGTGTCTGGGCCACAGTAGGTAAGGATTTTCCTTTTAGACCTTGCTATGTGCTGCCTTAGTGTCCACCTGCAGAAAACTGGGAGTAGGATGGGGTTTTTCATAATACTCTGTGCAGTTTGTTTCTCGCAAGTGACATCCGGTTCAGGGATTTGACCAAACACCTGCAAGCCACTTTGGAGCATTTGGTTCTGATCTTCTTTGGTGATGTTCCAGGGCAGGAGTATCCCTCTATGCACCTTCTGTATTGCATCCAGCTTGGAAGGATTGTCAGGTCCAGAGGTAGAAAAGTCTTCTCAGTCAATGCTTTCTCTGTAGGAGGTACTTGTGTGCTTGGTGGATGATTCCTCTCCTAAATGAGTGGTAGTGAGCCCTGGAACAGTAGAGTAACTCTCTCATTGTTACTGAAAGGTGAAGCCAACTTGGTTACCATACTGAGTACAGAATTCCTCTTACCTAGATGCTATAGGGACTCCATTGGTATTGATCCCTTCTTGAATATTATTTGGATATAGTTCTGAGGATGAATTTCAGAACAGATCAGACAGGATCCGGCCAGATGAAGACTGCCCAAAAATAAAATGTACGCTTCATCGGGGTCAGATACAGAGAAATTCTTGGCACGTCCTGCACACTACTTGAAATACTTCCTAACTAGCATGTACAGGAGATGGGAGGCAAACGTCTTCCTCATGTGAAGAAACAAATTGGAAAATAAAATAAAACAGGTCCCATTCAGGGAACTAAAACTCCCCAAAAACAAGGAAGTGCAGAAGAAGCAAAGGCTTGGCTTTGCATCATGAATCCTTTTCTGGATTCACATGCTGTGTATCATTCCGGCATCTAGTGATTGGGTCCGAAATTGTCTCTTTTGGGTGTCGACCACCGTTTGGTGCTTGGTCCGTCCCCTGTATGATATCAGACGGCGCCATAGAAGTTCCTGTGTGTGGTAGCCATCTTCAGATTCTTTTTATCCGCTGTTGGGTCTGAAAGCAAAGGAGGAGCTCTGAGGTTTTTTGAGATAATACTGAAATTCGAACGTTTTGCAAGAAAATAACGCTGAGATCAACAACATCCGGGACAAGGAGTGACCCAACCACATCCCCCAGCTGGGACGCCAAAGGTGTTCGCACTGGCGAGGAAAATTAAGCAAGGTTGGGGTCATGGAAAACACCCCATTTAAATGCTGCCCGAACTGCCACCATAAATTTGCCCAGCGCGACTCGCACAAAGTCTGCAACCCTTTGCCTTCCAAAGTACAACAGAGACGAGGGCTGCGAGACCTGCCATGCCTTTGTACCTAAAACCCTCAGGGCACGCTGAAAGCAGAGGGTAGAACACCACACAGCAATGTAGAGCCAAAGATACCAGGAGCCCCTGAAAGAATTAGGCCTATCTAGCAATGAAGAAGATCAGGCGGAGGCACAGAGTCGACCCACGGAAGGTCAGATGTCAAATTCCTCGAGGGGGATGCCGAGGAAAAACTCCCGCCGAAGAAGATGACAAAGGAAGTTGAAAAAGGGCCCAAGAAGGTAAAGAAACCACTGAAAATCTCAAAGGAGAAAATCCCTGAGAAAAGCACCACAGGACAGCCCAATGTCCAAGAAAACAACGATTTAGGGCCAGCCACAAACAAGTAAGCCCCACGGATCCCACACCAGGGATACCAAAGAAGGCCAGGCGCCGAAACAGGCGAAAACCTCCACGTGGAAAGGAACCCCGAAAACATTTGAGGAACAAATGCCGAAAAAATCACAAGTCATCAAAAAGTCATCGGAGGTGGAGGAAAAGAGGCATCATTTAGAGGCTGAAATGACAGTGCTCCTGCAAAGAAAGAAAGAGTTCGACAATGCACCAAAGCAATTCCAAATCCCACCAAAACCCTCGAAGGCCAAGGACATAGAATAGGACGAAACTGTGCTCGAGGCCCCGGCAACTCTCGAGCCTCACGAAGAAGAGGCGGAGGAGGACTTCTACGAACCCAAAGAGGAGGAAGCAATGGGTAGTTTTGAGGACGATTGGAATTACCTCAAAACAGGGAGTGCACAACAGGAGGTGGAGAGCTACACCTCGAAGCCTTCGCCCGACGACTTTCTCATGGTATAACAGCTTAGTGAAGTGCCCCTGGGAGAAGAGAGACTCATGTTTGCTACTGGAAACCCTCATGCCATCAAGCAAAGGAAACCTCTATCTCCCCATGCTACCCAGCATTCTGGACCAGGGTAATGGGGCCTTCAGTGAGCCTGCAGCAGCAAAAGGAGTGACACCAAGGGTGGAGAAGAAATACAGGCCCTCTCCAAACTGCCCGAGATATATTCAGGGAAACACAGTGGCGGACTCCATCATCGTCACTACAGCAAGAAGGAGGAGCAACGCACACATCTCCACATGCCCCCCTCCAGAAAGGGAAAGCAAAAGGCTGGACATAGGGGGAAAGTTGGAGAGAGAAGCTGCAACACTGTGGCGTATAGCAAACTCAAATGCCCTTCTTAACAGGTATGGCCACCGGCATTGGGAGAAAATTAAAGAACTAATGAAGAAACTCACAGAAGGAGATAAGAAAAGAGCAAAGGCGATCATACAGGAAGGGAAAACCATCGCCACTGACTGCCTAAAATCAGCGCTGGACGCCTCAGACACAGCCAGCAGACGTGCGCAGGCACAACAATAAGGAGGCATGCATGGCTCAGGATATCCGGCTTCAAACCGAGGTACAGGCCTCCATAATATACAAGCCTTTCACTGGAGAGCCCTTATTTACCCAAGAGGTAGATGAGTCCTTGCAGCAGATCAAAAAGGACCATGAAATGGCTAAGGCAATGGAGCCACTCTAATACAGAGGCAATTTCAGAAGAGGAAGCACCATTAGAAGGCCCACAGGAAGAGTAGCCTTTACGACAGGACAGCAGCTACTGCCCCAGAGGGGTAACCAACAAAGTGGCCAACAGACCGGGTATCAGCGGTGGCAACATTCCGCGAGACAGCCCTTTCGAGGTAGAGGGAATGCAAGGGGCCAACCCCCAAGGGGGGGAACAGCCAGGTGACTCACGAAGTGCCCAAGCCCACACACAATAATGGTAGGGGCAGGATAGCGCAGTATGCAGAGCAATGGGAAAAAATTACCACAGCCAATTGGGTTTTAATCATGGTACGCCACGGCTACTGTATAGAACTCTCAAGCCGACCATCACCAAACCCACCAAAGAGGAAAACATATCATAGAACAGAACTGGTACAACTATGGAAAGAAGTGAAAGAACTCCAAAAATAGACAATAGAAAGAGTACCAAAAAAGGAATTAAACAAAGGAAACTACTCCCCTTACTTCCTGGTACCAAAACAAGATCTTACACTAAGGTAATCCTGGACCTCAGGTTCATAAACAGATTCATTCACACACAGCATTTCAAATGACAACCCTACAGGAGGTAAACCCAATCCTGCGAAAAGGAGACTAAATGGTAACCATAGACCTTCAGGACACCTATCTTCACATACTGATGAACCAGACACTAAAAAGATACCTCAGATTCGTACTTGAAAGAGTTCACTACCAATTCAAGGTCTTACCCATTCGGAATAAAGTCAGCCCCAAGGGTTTTCAGAAAATGCCTAGCGACAGTCGCAGCATTCCTAAGAAGGAAGCGAATTCACTTATACCCCTACCTGGCTAACTGGCTTATAATGGCACGCTCAAAGGAGAAATATAAAAGGGATACCAAAACAGTGATCACAACCCTACAAAAGCTAGGCTTCAGCATAAACCACAAAAAAACATCCCCAAATCCAAAGCAAGGAAAGCATATGCTTACCCTGCCCAGAGAAGAATACAAGCGATCATAGAGCAAACTCGCCTTTAACAGAAGGGACAGTCTCTGACAGTGAGGACAATCATGAAGTTGATGGGCATGATGGCATCATGCCTTCCCCTCCCACCCCATGTGAGACTCCACATGCGACCATTCTAGGAATAGCTGAGCAACAGCTGGTCACAAACCACCAGGAGTTGGGAGGATCTAGTGGTTATAACAGAGAATATACAGAAGGAGATACAGTGGTGGGCATCCACACACATAACCAGGGGAAGACCTTTCAAGACAGCAACTCCCTCAGTGAGCATCGCAACAGACGCGTCCTGCAGGGGAGGCGGAGCACTTGTGGGCAAATTAAGAATCCGGGGCCAATGGAACAAGACGGATGCGACAAAATGCATAAGTTTCCTATAGCTGAAAACAGTGTTACTGGTCCTGAAAGCATTTCAAACGCAAGTATTAGGAAAAACGGTACAAACCCAACAGACAATACAGCAACATTTTATATGAACAAATGAGGGGGTACAAAGTTGTTCACCCTAAGCAAGCTAGCTCAGGAAATATGGAATTGGGCGATATCACTGGGTAGTGGTGCCCAACCTTTTGACTTCTGTGGACCTCCACTATATCATTACTGGAACCCATGGACCCCCACTGAATCATTGTTGGAATCCGGGGAACCCCACTGAGTCATTACTGGAAGCCGGGGACCCCGGAAATACCCAGGAAATACAGAAACAAGCATCCATCAAACACATACACATATGATAACACATTTTATTTCATTTGCAAACAAATAAAATAAAAATATAATTTTAATATGAAGGTTGGAGCTTTTTTAAATTCAATTGAAGCTACACATTGCCTATTCTATATTCTGTTTGATGCACCTGCACCGCTCCCACGAATCAATCTGAGGATACTAATTTAACTTTTAGCCTCCAATTTTAAATTCTCTGACATTTACAGTGCATTTTAAAATGTTCAATTGTATATTTAGCCACTTTATTTATATACACTTTATTAATCTGTTAATATTAGTTAATTTTCTGAGCAACCACGGACCACCTGTTGAGGCTTCGGGGACTCCCAGGGGTCCCCGGACCACAAGTTGGGAACCACTGCCACAGAGGATCAACCCACAAACAGTTCACCTACCAGGGAAGGACAACGTAGAGGCAGACAGACTGGGCAGACAGGAAAACAGCACACATGAATGGGAGATAAAGCAAAGGAGCCTAGAACAATCTTCAGGATTTAGGGCACACCAATAATCGACTTGTTCGCATAAGCAGAAAACGGAAAATGGCTAATAAAGGTACTGGAGAAGGCCAGGAAAGCAGGGACAAATCTCATCCTCCTAGCCCCTCAGTGGGCCAGACAAGCATGGTATTCAAACCTACTTGAGCTGTCCAGGGGACAGATGATACAGATCAAAGCAGAACGGAAGCTACTCACAACGCAGAATGGGCAAGTACTCAATCCGGAACCAGCAACACTCGACCTAGCAGCATGGCACCTGAATACATAGAATTCGGCCACTTAAACCAACCATCCAGATCCATGGAGATACTAAAGGAAGCTAGAAAGCCAACAAGAAAAAGATGCAATGCCTCAAAATGGAAGAGTTACTTCCTATGGCACACAAGAAATAATACTCTAGAAGCAACGTCCAGGCAGGAAACGGTAATAACCTATCTCACACACTTGCTAGACAGCGAGATCAACTACTTTTCTCTCAAGGTACACTTGGCTGCAATCATGGCCCACACCAGAGAAGCGTTATGTAAAAGTTTCTTCACAACAAGTTATAAAAAGGTTTCTGGAAGGATCCAAACGAATCGCCCCTCCAAGAAGGGTACTAGCCCTGATGTGGAGCTTAAACACAGTGTTAACATAACTTATGACAAAACCATTTGAAACCATGCACAAAGCTGATCTCCGGTTTACCACACTAAAGACCGCCTTCCTATCACATCACTACAAAGGGTAAGTGAAATTCAAGTACTAACAGTACAGGTACCATACATGTAAATCTGCAAGGACAAGGTAGCTTCCAGAACAAACCTCCAATTCCTACCTAAAGTGGTGAGCATATTCCATGTCAACCAAGCAATACAGTTGCTAGTCTTCTTTAAGGACCCACAAAGACAACAGGAAAGAAAACTACTTACACTGGACGTAAGAAGGGCACTAATATACTACTTGGAGAAGGCCAAGCGTCTCCGCAAAGGAAACCAACAGTTTGTCTCATATACCAAATCCAGTAAAGGATCACTCGTCACAAAGGGGACTATCACACAATGGATTGTGGAAACAATCCAAGCATGCTATGCACTAGCTGGCAAGTAACTGCCTCACTGCCCAAAAGCACACTCAACAAGGAAAAAGGGTGCAACACTAGCTTTCATGGCAAACGTACCCATAGACATTATCTGCACAGCAGCAACATGGGCATCCCTGCACACATTCACAAAACATTATTGTGTGGATATTCAAATGCATTAAGAAGCCCAAGCAGGACAGAAGGTACTGCAACACCTGTTTGCAAGCTCAACATTTCAAAAGGGAAAAAAAAGGGAAAAAAGAGACAATTCCGGACCCAACCACTAAACGGCGGAATGATGCACAGCATGTGAATCCAGAAAACTCTTCAGGCTCCACTCGTAGTGGTAAGTAACCATTTCGTTATTTTCTGATGTGCAGAAAAGCCAGAACTGGGACAGGTTGATCCTCTTGATAGGTGGGCCTTTGGCTTTGTCTCGTGGAAGAACAATGGAAAGGGGGGGAACTTCAAAATTATTAAGTGACTTAATTCTCTTAGAGAAGCTTTTATAATTCTGCCCGCCAGTGCAAGCAGTTTCTGACCATTTGGGAAAGAGAGGGAACAGATGACACAGTTGTCTTCGATTATGAGTGCCCTGAAGGGATAGGCACTATTAACCGCATCTGGTGGCATTCTATCAAGTAACATCCTTTCCATTCTCAAATGGATTTTTGTGAGGACCTACTTAGATTAGTTCAGTGGATAAAATGTTCAAATGTCAAAAAAGTTCATTGAAACATAAGATGAAGGGGGTCATTATGATCCCCGGCGGTTGAGTCCGCCATGCCGGTGGTGGGTGAAAAGACCGCCACCGGCATGGCGGTCTGAACTGCCATATAAACAACATAGGCAGACCTCCTCCACCGCCAGGCTGCTGCCGACAGGCAGCCTAACGGTGTCGGGAAATCATTGTCCGACAGGGCAGCGCTGCTCGGATAATGATCCCTTCTGGCACCAGCCTTCCCTGGCGGGAGAAGGCTGGCAGAAGGGGTGCTCCAGGGCCCACCTGGGGGCCCCAGCACTGCCCATGCATTTGGCATGGGCAGGGCAGGGGCCCCTGTGCAGTGCCACATCGCGCCAGGCAGTGATCTGCTCGACGGGTGCAGCTGCACCCGCCACACAGGGGCATTGACGGCGGCTCCATGTGGAGTCGCCGGCAATGTCCTGGCCATCCAACAATGTCTCCCCCCGCCGTCCCAGCAGAATGTTCTTTATGCAGCGGGTGTGATCTCAGGGGGGCTGGCGGTCAGTGAAATGCCTGCCAGCATGAATGTTCATAATGAGGGCCGAAGTTTTGAGGTTCATACTTTGTGCAGCTACCATTTTGTAATAGTGATGTATGAAGAAAGATTGATGTACTTTTTTGCCATAACGTCAAACGGTTAAACATTTGAAAGTTTTTTTTCTTTGGGGATTGCAGTTACAGAAGTACAATCATTAATCACAAAAACTATGTTACAAGTTTAAAAATAATGTTCCTTTTCTCTCTGGCTTTGCATTTTCCTTTCTGGGCCTCCTGTACAAAAACACCTTTCTCAGGTCCCATGTGTCCATGTGCATCAATTTTCCTTTTCCAGTCCCTTTACCTTCAATGTGACACATTTGCCAAAAATGAAAGGTCCAAAAAAATTGATTTCAAGTTTTTTTTACATCTCTGATGATTGAATAATCGAGTCAAATGTGCAGCACCGCAGCTCAAAACCTACTTCAAGCAGGAGGTATTTTCATATTTACAGCACTAAATGTTGCGCTGTGGTTCCTACTTCGTAGCTTCTGTGTATCTATCCAGGCAGGCAAAGTAGAAGCTTGAAGTTTATGTAGTGCTTTACACCCCCCCGTGCCCCCAACCCCTGCTTAATTACTCCTGCTTGCATTTCTTTCCCTCTGCTCTTGTATTTGGAGAAAGTGGAAACGGAATAGAATGCTGCTGTTTGTCTTTCTGTGTAGTGAAGCTGAACATTCAGTAGTTACTTTATTGAATTATTGTTAACCAATTTTTATTTGTTCTTTTGTATGTAATTTAGGCTGTGAATGTGAAATATTCTATGGTTATGGTTGAACCAAACTTGTCCCTTTAAGCTATGTTTCCAATTGCAGGTATACGCCCATGCAGGAGCAGCCCTCGAGGGGAAGGTGTACATTTCCTGCGGAAAAAGAGGAGACGATTACTTGAAAGAGACACTCTGCTACGATCCTGAATTGGACAAATGGGAGCAACTAGAGGACAGTCCCGTAAGACGCGCGTGGCATGGGATGGTGGCAGCCCAGGGTAGACTCTATGTCATTGGCGGCAGCAACAATGTGGCCGCCTTCAGGAAAGATGTGTATGAGGTAAGCAGATGTAAGTGAGGCTCTACAGGCCTCAAGATAAATGTGCCTAGGACTTTACAACCATTCTGAATGTCTGAGGATGGAATCCCACCATTATCAGTACTATAAAGCAACCATGAGCTCAAACATAAGTCATGCATGTCATCCATATAGAGTGTAAACATTGGGTGCACACTGCATCAAATGGCTCAAAAGTGAAGCAGATTAGGACTCCTGGAAGAAGGTCACAAGAAGCTTATCTTTTCTGTACAAAGAGGTTGCGAGCGAAATTCAGAAGATTGGCAAATTAAAAGCACTACAGAGTCTGGTCAATAGATACAAATGTAACAGAAACAGGGTGGGGGCACTCTGCTTTGACATCCCAGCACCCAGTTCACTAAGATGCATTCTGATAAATGCAGTGCATGGTAATACTTACTTCCATTAAACAATCTTTCGTTTTCACCATGGATGGTGCAGCACAAGCTCATGTTCCAGGATAGTTGTCCTTCATCAGTAGCGAATAACACATATAGTTAGAGGTGCTAGAAAGTAATGGATATAAGTGTTACCACGCACTGCATTTACCAGAATGCACCTGAGTGAACTGGGTGCCGGGATGTCAACACAGTGTGCTCCCGCTCCGTTTTTGTTTAATAGTTAAAAATGTGTCGAAAGTATATGGTTCAGAACTCAGAAATGTCAATTGTTGCTGTGTGGCCCTACCAAAGACTAAAATTGTGAAGGCACTGTTATGTGTTTTTATTAGACTCCCTTGGCCTAACTCGGTCAGGATCTTAAATATAGGAATCTATTCCCTATAATTTTGTATATTCTCTATCGAGGCTAGAAATAGGACAGAAGTGATTTTGCTAGGGATAGTATCCGTAACCCTTGTGTCTACATAAATGTCATTGTCAGTTTGGTCATCAAAGATACAGCAGTCTAGCTGCTTCTTGAAAGTTAATTATCTGGATGTTCTTAATAAACCTTAATGCTAAGTAGGCCAGAATTATCTGTCCGTTGTTGAGACACTCTTATATGGCATTAAAAATTGGTAGAAAATGTATCTTTTATGACAGCCTTGATGTGTTGTCTTAGCGTTCCGTTCTGTAAATGTAAGCAGAAGTTGGACCTCGCGCAGCTAGCAAACAGCAATTTGATTACTGAAAAATTCCCATAAAGTCTAAATCTTCATTAATCCATAAGGAAAGTGTAAAGAACTGGAGTCAAACTGTGTACATCTTTCTGGTTTAATGACATTTGTTATTGTGCAAATATGCAAAACTAGAGCCCCAATAGTCCACTACGCATGTCCGCCCGTTAGCCCCAAACCTCCCCCTCCCTGGGAAAGCCATTTACGTCATGATGCCATAGCTTGGAGCTGTGTGTACTTCAGTAACAATCTACATGGCCATGCAGGACCTAAATTTAATCTGCTGGCACAAGCATGCTTATTATACTGTAAAAACAAAAAATGCAAGGTACAAGTTCAACAGGCAAAGAAGCACAATTCCATCATCTTCTGAGTAAACCCTGATATGGATGCACAGTTGATAACTGATCATGTTTTAGACTTTTCTGTAGTCTGCTAAATAGACACTATTATCCTTATTTATATTTCTGACCATATAGTTGATTCTTCAAAAGCCACCACCCAGACCCTCGGAAAAAGAGTCTTTACTTCTATTAGCTTCTATGCCTGATATGCTTCACTGCAGGCCCAAACATTCTCATATACATTCTGGACGTCATGGAAGCTAAATTCTTTGAGAGTGGGTACAAGAAGCACTTACCAAATTAAGCAAGGAAAACATAAATGAAAAGGATGCAGGGGAAGAGCTGATAAAAGCGATAATTCCCCTTGGTCTGCAAGAACAACACATTTACCAGAAGCCAGAAAAGGCAGTTAAAAGATAGGCTGACACATTTTGGGTACTGATTCACAATTGCACGCAGAGGGCCAAGTGCATAAAATCTTGTTCTTTATATGTTTTCTAATATTGCTTAATAAAAGTAGCCCCTCTACTGGAAAGCTTGATGACTGTGCAAACATTAGCTCTACATTAACTGCTTAAACTAGCTCTACAACTCAGGCACCATAACTCACTACAAGTGAAATGGCAGTGTCAGTGTCTCAACCGCTAATAAAATGGCATGCCAAGTTTAAAGTCCGAAATATAAAAACTGTACAGGTAAAGGCTACATATCTCATTACTGCCCACATCTTTTTATCTGTCAGGTTGCTGACCAGACTGGAGTAAAACTGCTTTAGAAAACGTTTTCTTCCCTATGAATGTAGCATTCATCAGCAGGTTCCACAGTTGTTCTACATGGTCTGTGAGTGGGACAGGAAACAGTTGTGCTTTCTGCCTTTTGGGCACGTCTGTGAGGGAAAGGCTCAGAGGTCTACATGGCGATCAAGTAATGTGAAATGGAAATGGAGACAAGCCCGAGCATTAGCAACAAGTCTGAAAGAGCTAGCACAGAGCTCCATGTACACATGTGCTTCATTATATTGTCACAAGTGAGCGCCAGGCACGAAATGTGATGCTCTGATGGGGATGTGTGACGAAGTGCCCAAAGGCTGTCAGTGAAGCATGGGGTATGTACTTTCCAACCATTTCCTGCAACTCTGTAATTTAGAGATGGAAGTCAAGGTGCCCTGTGCATGCGCGTGACAAATAAATTATTCCATAGTTAAAAAAGGAGCTTGAAATTAGTCACTTTGCTTAAATGTGTTATAATTTGCACAGCACTGTCACTAGTACGGATCACCAGAGAAAGCAGTCAGTGGCAGCCATTTGTAATTGGTGGTCCTCAGCCCCAGAGACCTAATGAAGTAACCGCCACTGCTAAGTACACTGCCTTGATTACCGCCATATGACCGCTAAGGCCTTTTTTCAATTTTGTGCTACTGTCAGTCTTCGTGGGCAGACAGCTCAGATGGAGACTGACCTCAACAGGGAACAGATACTCCAATGGCTTACACAGTGGATAGCAAGCAGACAGGACCCTGAGGCAATAGTGAAACCATTCACTCCTCCGTGGACGAGGTTAATGGAGGTGTTGTTGGGGAGCCGAGGCGGCAGGACGGGGGACTCCCCTGAATTGAAAACCTTGATTCAATGCTAGACAAGCTGTTCACGCAAGCTTAAGATAAAGACCCCCTACTCCGCGGACCTTCCTCTGTTGTTCACACTGGAACTACCACATAAGCGTAACTGAGAGGTGCTCCAAGCCTGGGTTGCGGCAGGGGTACAGACAATGGGAACCCTGTTTAAGGAAGGGACAGTGCCAACATTCGAAGACCTTAGAGCGGAGTTTGATTTATCGGGGGATCATTTTCTACTCTATGGCTCAATCACTGCTAGTATTCGGCGGCACTGGCGGGAGGGATTGGGAGAGCCCCCAACACAGACAACTACTCCCTATCTGACGACCTCCACGGGTAAGCTCAACGCGGTGACAAATTTATATGGTAGAATACGGGCAGAAAAGACCCTCCCATTGACCCAATTTAGACAAAAATGGGAGAGAGATCTGGGCACCGATATTCCTGACAAAGCATGGGAGCAAACACTGGAGGGCTTTCCCAGGACAACTAGAAATGCTAGATTCAAGCTTATTAACTTTTGTGTGCTGCATCAAGCTTATTTAACCCCTGGTCAGATCAACAGGCACTTTGGCACGGATGGAGCGAAATGTCCTAGGTGTGGATTGCTCGGAGCAGAATTCAGGCACATGTTTTGGGATTGCCCAATTCTAGGGACGTTCTGGGGGGAGGTGACCCAGTCAGTGGCAAAAGCGATAGACAAGGTGATTCCCTGTACAATGGGCCATTGCTTGCTCGGGTGGTTCCCACATACGTCCAAGACAAAATTCACTGGCAGATTTCAAGACCTGGCTTACATGTTGGCAAAGAGGGAAATTGCCATGACCTGGAAAAACCCGACGGGCCCAAGGATATTTCAATGGAAAAGGGAATTGAAAAAATGGGCTAGATGTGACGGGGATGTTCTTCTCAGAGAGGCCAAAAGAGGGATGAGACCACCAGAAGTAGCAAGGGTATGGAACGTGGTAATGGAAGCCATGGAAGAGGAGATCCCGACTGACCTGACCCCTGATTGAATAGTGGACTGACAAGGCCCAGCCACACCGCGCCTGATAGCGGACATTTTTACTGAATAGGAACCTGACAATACCACACACAAGGACAGGCAGCACGCATATGACCACAGTGTTCATCCCGCACCACAAAACTTGGCTCACTTGGTGGTTGGGTGGGGGGGGAGAGAAGTTGGGGTGGGTAAGGAGGCGGGAAGTTGGGTGAGTTCTTAGGTTCCCAGTTTGGTAGTGGGCCTCGTATGTATGGATTGAGATAAGCCACTGTATTGGAAAAAAAAGTTGTATCTCACTACAATTGCATGATCATTAGACAACGGAAATTGCAATAAAAATATGTTTAAAAAAAAAAAATCAAGGGAACAGATACAATAATTCAGAAGTGCGAGGAACAGCTAAGATTTCTCCATGGTGATGTAGGAAAATCTAGTAGTATTGCGGTACGTCTCATGAAGGGGATGCAATGGTTTTTTTTAGTGAATTTACAGACAACAAAGCTCCCACTGGTAGCTCCTCCTGCTCCTATCAGTTGCTGATCTGTTAAGGACTTTTGTTGTGCCAGGATTTTGGAGGAATTCCAGTTTCTGCCTCTGAGTATCACGTTAACCCCAATGAGATCACATTCCAGCTCTCTGAATGAGTGGAACACTCAACCTGGGTGACCTGGGGACAGAGATCCGTTTCTCAATAAAAGACATTCAGAGGGCACTCTATGCAAGTGAGGGCAAATGCAAGTTACAGCTAGCTGCAAGGATGTCTTAGTGAACTAGCCGCCCACTGAGACATCCTTGCAGTGATTCCCATAATTCATGTGTTTGAATCCCCTTCAGGCAGATGCAGCCTTCCATCCTTACAAAGGTTAGTACATTAAATACTATTAATTGTTGTAATACTAACATCTGTTATTTACAGCCCTTGAAATGCCAGCAATGCCGCATTTCAGCGCTCTATAGAGCATAGTTGATATTATTAATATTATTGGGAACTCGTATCTGACAGCGGAATTTAATAATGTTCTCAATTAGTTGCTTGTTTCCACTGATTTGTTTGTTTAGCAGATGGAAAAAAAGTATGTAAAACATTACGGCCTCTGCACATTACAGCAGTTAAGAAAAGGCAGAGTGGTGGTTTTCATTTAGAGGAAAATGCAATATTTTGTTTAAAGTTCCTCTGTTAAGCTATTGTAGCTTGACAGTGTTCTTCTGTGCAATAAATATTAGCGTTCAAACAGCACTTAAGTAATGCTTAACATTTGTTAATGGGCAAATCTACTGGGTGTGTTCTGATGTGGTTTATTGGTTCATTCGAATGTGTTAAAACTATTACACAGCCTGTAGCTTAGGTGACCTGTCTAAAATATAAATTTGTTACAGTAGCCTGCCTCAGGTAAAGACGTCTCTACGCTTTACATAGTTCATGGAAAAGTAGCCAGGGTAGATTGCTGTTCACTACTGAGGACTAGCAGATGAGGGAACTTCAAACCTCTGTTTAAACTCTAAAATCTTCAAGACTAATTGGGATTTTATTTTTTCCTAAACATTACTAAAGTAAAATTCCTGGAACTAAACAAATGTTTGGTGTCCACGCGGCTTCCACAGTAGAAGACAATTGATTCCCTCCAAGAATGTTCAAGATCTTCTGTATCCATAGAGTTTACTTGTATCTTTTTTGTTGCCAGGTGGATTGCTACAGTCCCCAGACTCGCCAATGGACAATGATGCAGTCAATGCCTGCAGGACACGGGGAACCTGGTATTGCAGTCCTGGGAAACAAAATCTATGTCTTGGGTGGCAGGTCCCATGACTCAAGGGACCGCATGGACTACGTTGATGTTTATGATTGCGAGAAGGAGTTCTGGGATGATGGCCCCCACCTTGAGGATGGCATATCTGGCATGGCAGCTTGTGTGCTCACCCTGCCTAGGTCAGTAATCATGAGCCAGGTGCCATGGACTCCAACACCACACAGAGACTGGATGCTGGACAGCAGTGATTTTGCCACTCGGCTTGTGAGCGGGTGGGAGGACTTGGATATCTTGAGCGAAGATTGAAAATGGCAGCAAGGAAAACATCTCCCAAAGTTTCTGAGGGATTTGTTGGAGCCTTGCCTGGGCTTCAAGATGCCTTGTGATTCCCTGTACTTTTCCCCAAAACAACTAACCAAAGGATCCAAATATCTGTTTATGCAAACTTCATGTGGTGACAACCTTTTTTCCTTTCTAAAAGCCTTGTACTGCACAACAGGTTTTATTGACTATTATTTTGCTGTCCACCTACTTATCCTTTATGATTCACAATCCAGTTATTATGGCCAGCACTGCAACTTCCTTTTACTACGTTCCTTTTGCAAAAAGGGAACTCTGGCATAAATCCCATTTTAGCATCTTCAGTATCCCCTTCCTTTCAAAGATTTGTCTTTTGATTATTCACCAGTGGGTGTAGTATATCACGGGCGCCTGTGACAAACAGGTCTAGAACGCAATGGGCAATTTCGGAAGCATGTTCTACGCCATCGTGTTATTAAGTGACATTTGAACTTTAACTGAGCATTATGCATAGATGTGTGCCTGAAATGACATAAAGGGTTATTTCTCAGTGCACTGCTCAAGGACATAAGTAGCTGGAATGTTGTTCTGATCCTCTGTCATTCAAAAAAATCAAGTGCTCTTTTTTCAGTTTGTTTACAGTCCAAATGTATGTGTTTATTTGCTTTTTCATTTATTCTTGTGCCTCCTTTCAAACACAAGCTAGCAAGAATGTGACAATATGTTTTCATATTGACTCAGCAGAGTTTCTATTAAATGTGTGTTTTCACACTTACAACTAGAGTTGCACCCCTAACCTCTTTACTATGTTCCAGAGCTCCACAGCCCCTGTTCGGATTCCCTAGTCGGAGCTACTCGACTGGGGAAAGTGTCAGACTACAGAGGTGACTTTGGTTGTCAATGGTTTAAAGCTAGCGAGTGGGTTTGATTTTGTGCCTCATCACAGAGATCTATCTAGTCCACCAGAGGGGGTGAAAAAGAGACTCGTCTCCTCCTTTTCGCACAGTGCCCTCAGAGAGGAGTATGTTCCACCTTAATAACACCTTTCAATTTCTAAAAATCCTGATGAAGAGATATGGTATCACTGTTTCAGATGTATTTACTGATACTTTAGGGCAACAATTGAAATAACACACAAAGAGCACTGTAAAAGCAGTAGAAAGAGCTATTGAATAAATTCTGCTGCAGGCAAGTGTCCCAAAACATTCACTACTCCCCAACCCCTTCCCGCAACTCCCACACACTTAAGTATCCTCAATGTATATTTCTTCCTGGCTCTGGTATCACTGAACGAATGAATGGACTTTTGTAGCACAGCCCTAAAACCTTCACTGCCTCATGACACGTTCTTCTTCGTAGTAATTGCCCACAAAATTGTGAATAAATTAATAGTTTGCCTACTGGCCAAAGATACTCCACAAATATCAGCAATAAAGTAGTGCCCACTGCTTCCCAGCGAAAACATTGATGCACACTTGTTGCTGGTCTTGTAATCTCAGTGTCAACTCAATGCCTGTGATGAGACATCAGTCCCATTCCCTATCTACCATGTGATATCAAACCCCGTTGCCTTCATGTTGGATGAAACCAAGAGGCAACTCTCTGCCTGTATGATGATATTGTTTTCCACTCCCTGCCTTTCTGGTGACGTTGTGTTCCATTCTTTGCCTGTCTAGGCACTTGGACACCTAGACTTCCACTTGCCTGTGTTCTCCAGTTCCTCCTGGTTCCAGTCTGATCTAGTTCCCGCTGTTTGACACCGCCAATGCCCGGGTTTTCCCACTCACTGTTCTTCCCACCTACAGAAGCCCCACCCACTGCAGGATCTACTTAATGCACCCCCCATGGTAGGACCTTTCACCTGCACCCACTGCCACGTCACCTGCCACAGCACTTACACCAGCCCACTGACCAGCCCCACCCCAAACACACCACAGACACCACCTGAACAAAAACACCAACTCACATGCGCCATTCTCCACACGTGCTCACTATGCAAACACACCACAGAGATTTGCGGCCTCATCTCCACCCTCACACACAATGTCCTCTTCCTCAGTGAGACCTAGCTCAATCCCACTTCTGCACCCGATATCACCACCACAATACCCGAAGGATACAAGATCACCCACTGCGACCGCTTCAACAAGCCTGGTGAAGGGATCGCCATCATACACAAGAAATCCATCTAGTGCACCGCCTCAAATGACATTACCCCAGCCATGAAACACCTCAACTTCTGACTCCAAACAGACAGCAAAACCTCCATCTTGGGCACCCTCTCCTACCATCCTCCAGAACCCGGTCCATCCTTCTGCAACTTCATCACTCCCCTCACCATTGACTCCCAACATCTCCATTTTCCTTGTGAACCTCAACTTCCATCTCGACAACCAAAGTGACTTCAACACCACTAATCTCCTCGACAGCGTGAACAACATCGGACTCATCCACGACCCCATGAACCCTGCAGGCCACACGCTAGATCCCATCTTCACCTCCAGGTTCTGCACCAGGTACACTCACACCACAGAACTCACCTGGACTGACCACTCCATCATCCACTTCAAAATCACCAGCTCCCCCCCACTTTGTCCAACACCGCAGATGGAGCAGAGTCTCAAAGGACACATGGATCAACAACTCCCTCCTCATCTCTTCCACCAACCTAGATCAGAACTTCAGAAACTAGAAACTTCAACAATTTGATCACCAAGTGTACCAACAGCGTTGCTCCCATCGGCAACAATACCCACAGAAAGACCACCAAGCAGGCTAGCTGGTACACTGAAGACCTCAGAACCATCAAACAGCACTGCACACAACTGGGTAGGAGGTGGTACAACAGGAAGGACATGACCGACAAGACCGCCTTCGAGACAGCACTCAACCTCTACCACAGACCGTTGAGAGAATGAAAGTAAAAAGTCTTATTCTCATGCATCAAATCAAGCTCCGATAACGGCAAAGAACTCTTGAACATCGTCAAAGAATTCAGTGGTCCCTCAGCTGCATCAAATTACCATAACCCTCACAAGAAACTCTACCATTAAGTTTCTTCCACAACAAGATCGCTGACATCTACATAAACTTCAAACCCCAGCCCAAATCCACCTACTTCTTCAAGCAACACAACAACTCCTCTACCACCACAGATATCCAACTAACTGAACGGAGCAAGTTCGCCTCACAAGACACTGCCTCCAACATGCACTTGGTCCACTCAACCAATGCTCTCATCACATCTTCAACCTAGGCGAAACCAGAATCAGACGTGTACTCACCACTTTGTTCAACACCCCAATTGCCATGGCCATGTGGTGAGGTGGTTAGAATATGCATGTGTCACTTGGAATCGTGTGACATCGTGAGAGTGATGTCATGCCATTCCAGGCGACAGATGGGTGGAGGTGACGGTTGGTCGCGGTGCTGTGCCCCTCTTCTACAGGAGTAATACTTGTTTATAAATGGAATAAATATCTTCTGTTACAACGCTTCACTTCGACTCATTTCATGTGGCGACGAGGAGAAAGAATCAAGGTCCTCAGGAACGCTCTTGAACACGGAACAGTAAAAAGAAATGGTGGAATGAAGTGAAATTATGAAGATCTGGATCGGATGTTTTTGATGGAGAATTTGGCAAGTACAGTAACTGCGGTGGTGTGGGGCACAGAGATTTTAAGCGTAAAGGCAGTTACAAATCAGCTGATTTGCAGCAGTATGAGATTGTTGGTGGCAGCGTGAGACACTTGACAGTTTAACGCTCGCGCAACAAACAGTGAAATACACTGTTGGGCGCAGAATATATGAGTGCATTTTGTGATCGCACAAGAAACAGTATACTCCGAGTTGGTGTGTATACGCATCGATGGGTTTAGTTTGAATTAATCGAGCGCGTTGACAAGCTGAACAACGCTCGCAGTGTCGCGCGCAGGACACCCACGCGCGCTACTCTGAGTGTGGTGAGTTCGGGCAGGAGGCATTTCGTATTGCGCACACGCATCGATCGGAGCAAGTAAAAAGTAATTACGAACCAAAAATAAAGGCAAGTCTCACCTCCAGTCTTCAATGGTTCTTCAGGCTCTGGTGGTACTGTTTTTTTTATGAACTTCCTGTTACGATCTCATCAGTAAAATAAAAAAGGGACTCTGGATATCTGAAAGTTTTTTTGGTGTCGGCCATCTTACATTGGGAAGAATAAATTCTCAAATTAACAACCAAAGAAGATTAAATTATTATATTTTGCTTTATTTATAGAAAACAGAGAAATAATAAGAATATACATTTTTGAAGTATATTTGTTTAAGTAGTTTTTTTTGTTACTAATTGGACAATGCAGAATATTCATCCACCTGCTCCTTTCTTGCAAGATCCGGGGGATCCTCCATTGGAATGGAAACTGTGGTTACGATCATTTAAAGCTTTTCTCGGAGCTATTGATGGTCATAGATTTAGACCTGAAAGGAAGAAAAGTCTAATGTATTACTATTTAGGAGTTGAAGGACAAAATGTTTTTGATCATCTACCTACGTATCAAGTGGGCGAAGAAGAAGAGTTAGATGAATTTGATATGGCTATTGCACAGTTGGATAAACATTTTGTAAAAACTAAGAATATTGTAGTACATAGATATAAATTTTTCACGAGATCGCAGAATTCAAATGAAAGTATTGATACTTTTATTACTGCATTGAAAGTACTAGCTGCAAAATGTGAATTTGAAAATTTTACATCTCAATTGATTAGGGATCAATTAGTAGCAAGGTGTTTTTCAAGGAAAATACAAGAGAAATTGCTTACGTGTAAAGATCCTTCTCTAGACAAAGCTATTGATATTGCGAAAAGTATTGAGTGTTCTTTGGAAGATGCAAAACAATTGGAATCTGCCTTAGCAAATACTACAATATCAGGTGCAGTAACTAATGTTCAGAGTGTTGATAGTAAGAAGAGTTATGGGTTGGAGAAAAAACAAGATGGTTTTACGTCATCTAGAACTTTTTCTACAGGCAAATCTAGTCAGAAGACTTTCTGTTATAGATGTGGGGCTTATTCTCATGTATCTTCTTTCAAAAACTGTCCTGCAGTTGGTCAACAGTGTAGGAATTGCAACAAAACTGGTCATTTTTCACGAGTGTGCAGAAGTCTTCGTAAGAACAATGTCCGCTGTGTTCTAAATGATGAGATTCAAATGGAACAACAAGACAGGAACGAGTTGGTATTGATGGTCAAAGAGACTGGACATACAAGTAGCAAGTTGATTGTGGATCCTGACATTCTAGTGTCAATAGAAGGGGTGGCTATTAAGTTATTAGTCGACACAGGAGCTCGTATTACTATTGTGTCAAAAGACAAATATGATGAATTTTGGGGAGCAAAACCACTATGTAGTCCTGATGTTTCCACTGTTGCTTTCGAAGGGAGTAGAATTGATCTACTTGGTTATTTTTGGGCGTCATTAACTATTTATAATGAAAATATTCATGGGAAAGTCTATGTGGCTAAAAAGGGAATCAATGTTTTAGGATTGATTCACCAGGCTGAATTTAAATTAGTTATTAAACCAGGACAAGAGATACCTGTGTATATTGAAAGGAACAGAGCAAGTCCTGTGAATACAATTGAAAAAGGGACAAGCATATGGCAACAGAAATTCAAAAGGTTATTTCAAAATAGACTAGGGAAGATAACTAACTTTACACATACTATCAAAATCAAACAAAGTGCAATTCCTGTCAAACATAGGTTAAGGAATGTACCTTTCAGTATAAGAACAGAATTAACAAATTTATTACAAGATTTGTGTGAACAAGGTGTTATAGAGAAAGTTGAGGGCACTTTATGGTTGTCTCCAATTGTTTTAACTAAGAAGAGTTCAGGGGATTTAAGAATGTGTGTGGACCTGAGAAGTTTGAACAAAGAAATTTGGGTAGACAACTTTCCGCTACCAAGGATTGAAGATTTGATCGCAAAAGTTGGTGGGTCTAGCTGGTTTACAAAATTGGACTTGAAATCAGCTTACCATCAAGTAGAGCTTGATGTTAGCTCTAGACATTTGACGGCTTTTGTCACACCTGATGGTACGTTTCAGTTCTGTAGGCTGCCTTTTGGACTAGCCTTGGCAGCGGCAGTTTTTCAGAGACTCATGTCTAGCATGTTCAATGATAACCCAAATGTTGTTGTTTTTCAGGATGATATTTTGGTTTTTTCAGACACTGAAGTAGCACATGATAAGGTTCTAGAAAATGTTTTAAGCACATTAGAAGACAGAGGTGTAACTTTAAGGGATGAGAAGTGTGTGTTTAAATCAAGAGAGGTGGTGTACCTAGGTCACATTTTATCTGAGCAAGGGATTAAGCCAAAGCCGGGATTAGTAAAAAGTATTTTAGAGGCGCCTTCACCTAAAACTAAAGAACAATTATTGTCATTTTTAGGACTATGCGAATTTTATGCTAAATTTTTGAAAATTTTTGCCAATACCACTGAGTGTTTTAGAGCTCTGCTAAGGAAGAATGCGATTTTTGCTTGGTCAGATGAGTGCAACAAAGCATTTGAAAAGGTTAAACAAGACATTATTAAAGCTCCAGTGTTACGACCTTTTACAGAAGGTTTGCAAACTGTGGTTACGGTAGATGCTTGTGAATATGGTTTAGGTGCTGTTTTAACACAAGTCTCGAGTGATGGTTTGGAAAGGACTATTGGGTTTGCATCTAGAACTCTACGCTTAGTGGAGCGCAAATATTCAGTGATAGAAAAAGAGCTGTTGGCATGTGTATGGAGTGTTGAGAAATTTAAACCATATTTATGGGGCAGACAATTTATGTTAAAAACAGATCATAGGCCTTTAGTAGACATATTGTCAGGGAGAAAGATTAAACGTTCTACAGCCAGAATTGCTAGGTTATCTGCCAAATTATTAGAATTTAACTTTTTGGTCGAATATATACCTGGTGGGAAAAACAGTAGAGCTGATTGTCTGTCTAGATTACCTATCAAAGAGGATGATGAAGATGAGTGGGAAACAGAAATTGAAGAATGTTTTGTAGCTTATATTTCTGATGGTTGTAAATCTATGGATGAGGAAAGTTGGATTGAATCAGTGAAGAAAGATGACTTATTGAGTAAAGTGATGTGTTTGGTGAAGTCTGGATGGCCAAAAGAGAAAAATCTTTCATTGGATCTTCAACCATTTTGGAAAGTGTCAGATGAATTATCTATTGAGGGTGACAAATTGGTGAGGAGTGATAAACTTATTCCTCCCGAAAGCATGAGAAGGGATTTAATTGTTGGTGCTCATTCTGGTCATTTAGGTGCGACTATCACGAAGAGGAGGTTGAGATCAGATTTTTGGTGGCCCAGAATGGATAAAGAGATAGAGGAGTATGTAAGGAGTTGTACTAAGTGCTCCATGAGTGACAAGGTTTTGATCACAGGGAAAGACACAGATTCTTTTGTACCATCTCCAGCTAGGGCTTGGCAAAAAATAGGTCTAGATTTTTTGGGTCCGTATCATATATTACCACCGGATATGAGGTACTTTATAGTCATTATTGACCATCTTTCGAGATGGGTTGAGGTAGAATTTGTTAGAGCTCCTACTACTCAAAGTGTCATCAATTGCTTAAGGAACATTTTTATTCGTGAAGGTTTTCCTGAACAAATTTTGACTGATAATGGTGTTCAGTTTATTTCATCAGACATGAAGCAATTCTTAAATAAATGTGGTATTAAACACATTAGAACACCTTTATATCATCCCCAAAGCAATGGAATGGTGGAGAGATTTAACCGGGTTTTAGTGGATTGTGTTCAAGCTGCGTGTAGAAGCAATATGTCAGTTAGCCAGAGTGTTAAAGATTTGATTTGGTCGTATCGCACTACACCGCATGTAGCCACTGGGAAAAGTCCTTTTGAACTTATGAGGGGTAGAGTTGCTACGACCGAATTATGCCCGTTCTGGATGGTAAAGTTATTTCATGAAGGGGCGGATGTAAAAAAAATTTGGCAAATGGCGGAAATTAATTCGAATAATAGGGGACAAAGAAAATTGTGTGAGCCACAAGACAAAAAGGATCCATTGCAAGTTGGGGATTGGGTGCGAGTGAAGAATCCTTTGTTAGTGAGGAAAGGTATGTCAAAATTCAGGGATTCTCTGCAAATTCAAGAATTACGTAAGAATGCTGTGAAATTGTCAGATGGTACTTGGTGGAGTACTACAAGAATAGCTTTGGACCCTAACTTGAAAATGCAAGGCATGAAAAAACAATTAATTGTTAATGTCCCGACTGGAACTAGTGAAGATGTTGGGAGGTGAAGTGTGAGAGTCAGAAATAAGCCTGCAAAGTTTCAGGATTATGTCATGATGTAAAAAAAATATATATATATATTATGTATGATCTATAGAGTGTACTGTTATATCATATGTTTCTCAAGAATTTGTTTTTAGGTCCATAATTATAGATGAAATGTTGTTAGTATTTTTAGAATTATTTTAGTGTCTAGATTAATATTTAATTTATGAATTTAGTTTGGGTTGAGTTTTCAAAGAGGGGAAGAAGTGTGGTGAGGTGGTTAGAATATGCATGTGTCACTTGGAATCGTGTGACATCGTGAGAGTGATGTCATGCCATTCCAGGCGACAGATGGGTGGAGGTGACGGTTGGTCGCGGTGCTGTGCCCCTCTTCTACAGGAGTAATACTTGTTTATAAATGGAATAAATATCTTCTGTTACAACGCTTCACTTCGACTCATTTCAGGCCACCTTCCCCAAGGACTGGAAACATGCAAAAGTCAACACCCTACTAAAGAAAGCATTTGCAGATCCCAGAAAACTCCTGACTATTCCCAATCAGGATTCTGCAGCAAACACATCACTGAGACAGTCCTCACCGCAGCTACTGATGACATCCGAGCCCTACTCAACTTAGGAGAGACTGCGGCTCTGGTCCTCCTAGACCTCTCAGCAGCCTTTGATATGGTCTCCCACCACACACACGCACACACATAATAGACATTCAATGAGCTGCTCTCAGATGGAGTATCTCTTTCCTCACCAGATGAATGCAAAAAGTCAGCCTTCCATTCTTCATCTCCAAACCCAAAGAAATCATCTGTGGAGTACCCCAAGTATTTTCGCTCAGCCCTGCCCTCTTCAACACTTATATGACACCTCTGGCCAGCATTGTCAAACCCACTGGCTCAACATCATATGCTACACTGACGACACACAAATCATCTCCTCACTCTCCGAAGACACCCCTAACACCAAGACTAACTTCTGCAACAGCATGACAGATGTTCCCAACTGAATGAAGGACAAATGCTTAGAGCTCAGCACGGACAGGACGGAGATACTGATCTTCGCAAACAAAAGCTCCCCATGGGATGTATCCCAGTGGCTCTCCAAACTTGGATCTACTCTTGTCCTTATTAACCACGCTAGGAACCTAGGCACGATTCTGGACATCAAGCTAACCATGATGACTCCGGTGAACTTGATCGCCTCCTCCTGCTTCTTCATGCTCTACATACTTCATAAGACATTCAAATGGCTATCCTCAAGATGCACCATTACCCAGGCCTTCATCTCCCTCCAACTGGACTACAGCAATGCTGTCTACACAGGGATCGCTGCTCACCTCCTCTGACAACTACAGACCATACACAATGGTGCAGCCTGGATAGACGAACACACACCACCTCCTACCTAAGGGAACTCTACTGGCTCTCTGTACAGAAAAGATGCCAATTCACACTCCTGACGCACGCATACAAGGCCCTACACAACTCTGGATGTTCCTAATTGAACTACCACCTAAACTTTCATCAGCCCACCAGACACCTCTGCTCCGCTTCCTTTTCTCTAACCATCACTCCACGCATCCGACGTGGCAGATGCAGAGGTTGCTCCTTCTCCTACCTAGCAGAGAAGTCATGGAACAAGCTACCCTTTCATCTCCGGACTTCCCTGTCTCTTCCAGACTTCTGAAAGTCCATGAAGACCTGGTTACTCTGCTAACCAACTGGATCATGCCAGCGTTCGGATATCCTCACAGGTGACAAGAAGTGTACTATAAATCTTCTGTTTGATCTTGTGACAGTAGTACAGACTCTCTGCCTGTCTGATAATATTAGTACCTGTCTAGTGATATCTAGTCCACTCTGCCTCCCTTCTGCCATCAAGGCCCCCTCCCTGCCTATTGCATCACATAAGTGGCTTTCTTGTGGCATCAAACACCCCTCTCTTTCTGGTAATATCATTGCATTTATCCTCTCTATTTGGTCACATCAGTGCCCACTCCCTACCTTTTTGTGATATCAGAGCCCATTCAACTACTTCTTTTCACATCACTACTCACTCCATGCCCAAATGGTGTCCTTATTTCATACTCCCTGTCTTGTGACACCATCTCTCCCTCCGCGCGTGCATCTAGTGAAAGCGATACCAACTCCCGGCCTCTGTTGTGACGTTTGCTGGGATAGCTCAGCGGCGTGTGCCCAAGTCCAGTCCGCTATTTCAGCTGTTGAACTGCCAAGCTCATGTAGTTGAAGACTCTCGTGAAACTCTCTAATTTTGCATATTGCCACTAGTTAGACCTCAGGTAACATGTTTAAAAACCAGAGCAAAGTATGAATTTAGCGATGCTTCACTGGCGCTCTCTATTACACAGAGGGCGACTAAATCATATTGAAATGCTGGCTTTATTACTTCTCAGGTAAGAATGCGATTCGGTGAGGAAGGCATGAGCAAGCATTGTAGATGGTTTTCACTTGGATGTTTTCAGGATTTCTAGGAGTGATTTGTTCCACTTCGTGTGGGACCCCCCTGCACTGGTGAGTTCTGATGAAGATAAGTGGGTTCTGGTAATGTTGTGACTGGGCACTTGATGCATTGATCCTTGAATGAGATGTTTGCATGTAATCTGAAATGGTCGGAGGTGACATGGCGTATACTTGCATGTTCAAGTGGCTGTAAAAATCCAGCAGTTCAACGATTGCGACAACTTTTGCCATGATTCCTAATGCTTTGCATTGCTTGATCCACAACTGACTTTCGGGCTTTGGTTTTGAGAATTATCTGGGTGCATTCCTTTATCCTTGATTGATGCCAGAGTTTTTAACAGACTTTGATCAGCGCGTAAATATGGATCGCACTTGTCTTTGTTAATTATTGTGAGATACATTTCTATCCTTAGTATTTTCATGAAACCCTTTTCCAGTGTTATGGATCACTTGTGATGAGTTGGTGATGGGTGGCCTTCAGCAGTGGATTTTCATAGGGTTTTCCTTGATGTGTCTTTGGAGGTTGGTGGCATTAGGGATCAGTGACCTGAGATATTTGGCCTGTGTGTAGAATTAAGTTTAGTGTGATTTTAGGCCAGTAAAATGTTGGGTTCTAGGTCAAACTTTTCGTAATCTTTCACTCTCCTTACGGCTCTGAGAATATCAGTGGCTTTGTGACATTGACTTTTCATTTCAGTATAGTTAGGGTGGCTGCAATATGCTCAGTTTTGTCTTTGAACAGGTTGGTTGGGTTATCAACCAAAGAGAGATAGACAGTTTTTTGGAAATATCTTCAGATGAGGGCTAATGTTTTGCTTGGTTAGATTTTTCAGTGCATCTGGGTGATTCTTTGTCTTTTCACTGGTTTCCTTAAGCGTCTCAGGGTCTGTGTCAGTTGTAGATACTGAGAATCTCCCTTCTCGGGTCTCAGAGATATACAGTGCTGTGTCACACTGGCTATGTACAGATGTCAGTAAATGTTGACTCAGGAGTAATCTTCACCCAAGTGTCTGGTGAAGTCTAGTATGTTGAAATTATAGGTACGTTGAGATGGTAAAGTCAGCAAATTGGCAGATGAAAGCATTATTTTTTCCCGTGGGAAATATCTGTAAATAAGCAATTTGAATTGATGTGCTTGTTCTTTGGGGGGTAGAGAGGTGGGGTTTGTTAGTTCTGCAACAGTGATATTTTGTTTTTGATTGACAGGTAGACATCCAGAATGTTCTTTCAGTCTTGGCTCATTAAGAACAGAGTAATTGTGTGGTAATAGGGTGAGAAATAGGTTTGAAGAATGTTCTGATACGCAAGAACCTACTCAGGTAGAATGTCCAGGTTGCGTTGAGGGATCAGGTCTACAACATCAATGCAGAATGACCCAATTTTGCCTCTAGTAGAATGCATCATTTGACAATCTTTAGCAGATCCATTTTGGTTGCCGGTGGTACAAGATTTCGTGAGCTTTGTCTACACAAAAACCTGGATCTACCTAAATGGGTCAAGTACTTTAGATTCCTGATCACTAATGCTACTAAGCCCCAAAAACACATCAACACAAACACCTTACAAATCCACTGCGGAAAGCATTCCACCAGTCACTCATGAGAAATAGCCCACAATACTGAATTTTTTTTAATGACAATACCAAGCATAACAAGTTATCTCATCACAGAAGTTGTATCTTCATAACGGCTTAGAATACCGAGATGTGGTCCTCATTGAAGCCAATTGAGGAAAGACTGGAAAAAACCCTGATTTCAGTCAACAATGCCAGCTAGGTTAACTGGATAAAGGAATGCACCCAGTTAGAAAGTTAAATAATTTTCAGAACCTAAGCTCAAATTCAGATGTGTCCTCGGCTATTGAAACCACGGGGCATGGGTCTTTACAGAAAGTATTGTAGTGGAATTACCTTCTGTTATATTTGTGATTTTCATTTGATGGTTAGTAGGTGGGTTCAATACATTTTTGTTCTGTATTCTTTAATATATTTTTTTCGTTTGCTTTGATTCCTTGTGAATAACGATGAAGAGTTGCTGTATTACCCTGGAAAGACATTTGAGGGAAGACGTGAATGTGATGTCCAGTCAAGGAATCGCTTGTCATGGATGAATCGGGGGACTCTAGGTAGCAGAATGGGTCAGCACTGCAGCAACTGCACTCATCTTCAAGATGGCCGCCATCGTTGTCTGTTGCTGGCCCCTTTGATGTATGTGCCACATATCATCTCTGTTTGTGGTTAGGGTTTGTTGGACATTGCTCTCCCAGTGGCTACAGTGAAACAGTCCCCCAAACCTGGACATAGCGGAGTGAAACCAGACATGTCCTTGGACAGCACCCGTTTTGCCAAGGCATCTCTTCTGCACACTCACACAATGCCTCTCTTGGACATCCGTCAGAAAGGAGGGCAAACAGAGCCCTAGAAATGATTCTGGCTCTTCATTACATGGAGATGGGCACCTACATCTCACGGTGACTACTATTGTGTTTATTCACAGTCCAGTTAGACATTTATGTATTTTTGCGTTTTAAAATGTACCAACAAGGCCCATTTCAGAGCTTAATGCAATAATTTAAATACAATAATGGTGGCTATGTGCTACATGCTAGGTCAATGAGGAAAGGGTTGTTATTGGCCTAACAATCAGCAGGCGGAAGAGGTTTGATGTCCATTGGGCCAGGGAAGAGTGAGTTATTATTGGGCATGAGGATGGAAACCTCCGTTAGCTTGGTTACTGAGATGACAGACTTGCCTTTCAGAGTCCTATCAGTGAAACCCTTAGCGTTCCCTTCATCTTCTTTGTGTTCCTGGTAATTTATTGTGCTGGGTAAAGACCAAACAGATCAACAGAAGAGAAGCCTGTCCCATTCTCCTTAAAGGTATTTCTCCACTCGAGCCTAGTTGGCATCCCCTGACTCTTTTTTAAAAACAATTTTAATAGTTTGCAAAAAGGTAAAAAAAAAAAAAAAGGGAATCAACTAGGAGAAGATAAAGCAGGGACATGAAATAATAAGGTAGATATTAAGCAGGTTTGTAACTTTGATCCCCCCTGGACCCAGCAGTATTTTTGGTCACCCCCAGTCTGCATTCCTGACTACTGCATTGGTAAGTGATTCCTCAAGATCAAGGATGGTCCAATCTGCTTGCCAGTTAATTCTTTCTAAATTCTCCAGTCGTCGGTCAGTTTCACCCAGTTGTCCCCTGACAGTTTCCAGTGCCTGCATGTTGTGGTAGCACACCCCTCGGCCTGCCTTGTGACTGCAGGGTCGCAGTAGTGATACATCATTTGTTTAAACAAATACATAATATTTAAGAAACAGTGTGTACCTCCACAGTGAACAGGCAAACATGCAGATATGTTTAACTGATACCATTTTATCTTAGAGTATATGGTACATTTAATTTTCCTACAAAAACAAGAGTATAAGAGTATAGGAATAACTACCACTTCTAGCCTTAAGGAGGTAAAAACATGAAAAACTTTTAAACACACAATAGCAGACTTTAACTATATGGACTGTAAAGAGAAAGGCCATTGCTACCTGTGCGGATCTTACCCGAGATTCTCGAAATAATGTAAGGGGCATGCTGATGATCTTGACTACCTTTTATACATAAAGGGGACAACCAGTCGTTCGCTTTCTGCCCATTCCACCACCCTCTGTACTCACATGTACTGGGTCGGCCTTTAAGCAGGGCCACTGGAATTATGTGACCGTGCGGCCACGGCGATTTCCGCATAATTGTAGATTTGCTGCACTTGCCACATCATCGATCATCTGCCGAATAATCTGCAGATTTTACCCCAAAAAATTGTTTCTAGCGCAAGCGGTTCAAAAGTTAATAAAAACGCAGCAACACTTGTTGCCACACAGTGGAAGGCCCTTTGGAAAAGTTGACTGGTCACTGTTCTGTAGCTTAATGGTAAATGTGGATATTAAACTGGTACTAATGAGTTGCAACTAATGCCCAGTGTTAACAAGTTTAAAAATGACAAAATAATGAAGTAATTGTAGGAAGCTGGCCTGGTATACTAGGTCCAGGTATCCCCTCTTAGCGAAGTGTAGGCTTTGTCTAGGAAGCCAGGGCTCTCTGAAGGTAGCTGTGGATGAGCACCCAAGACTTATCCAGGAGACATGCAAAGCTCATGCAATACCACTGCAGGCACACAGCACTCACACACATGAAAGAACCACACAGAGTTGCAAAAAATAAAGGTACTCCATGGAGGTAACACAAAAGCTAGAATACTATTAGGCAGTCCCCCAACTGAAGGTAAGTAATCACACTATTATATACACATTATCAATCAGTAAAGAGCATAAAAAGCAATAAGAATTGGCAAAAGTAATAGAAAATAGTGAGGGCCTTAGGGGAGGGCCAATCCATATACTAAGAAAGTTGAATGTGAGATACTGTCCCCACCCAAGGATGGGGAATCATTAGGGGGGAGCTGGAGGAACTAGGGACCCTAAGTGGTAAGTACCAGAGTGACCCCCAGTGACCAGGAGAGCAGAGGTTAGTACCTGGTTTTCCCCAAAACTAACAGGAGGACTTAGGAAAAGGATGATTGTGCAAGACCCAAACGAGACTGGAAGAACCTAAAGATGGTTTCTGTCAGAAGAGGACCTGCAAAGGAAGGAGACCAAGTCGTGATGGACTGGAGGGGAGTCCAGGGTGACCCTCAGCAGTCAGAAGAGTCACAAGGAGAGGAGGCAGCTCCCACAGGCAACCAAGTGGCAGCAGGTACAGCAGTCGCAGTGAGGCCCACTCAGCACACCTCAGGAGCAGCAAAGAGGAGACTGTGCTTGGCCGGAAGAAGAGTTTGGGGCCGGGTTACACCAAGCCTGAAGATTTCTTGAAGGCAAACAATCCTTGGTTGTTGCAAGAGTCACGGTGCACAGGGGTACTGTCCTGCAAGGAGAGGCAAGGGCTTACCGTCTCCCAAGTTGGGCAGCTGGCAGAGAGGACCAATAGGACAACTGCAGACCACCACCTGTGATGCAGGATCCACGCAGTTCCGGAGGAGAGCAGATCCATGCAGCAGTCATTGTTGCAGTTGGTGCCTGCAGATGCAGGGGAGTGACTCCTTCACTCCAAGGGAGATTCCTTCTTACTTCTTGGTGCTGGCTGGAGTCTTGTTGACCTCAGAGAATGCACAGCTGGAGAAATGTTGCTGTAAGGAGGCGGAGAAACAATGTTGCAAAGCGGAGTTGTCGCTGGAGTTGCAGATTGTTGGTTCCTGAAAAGTCCAGTTGTGGTTCCAGTGGCCAGAAGATGAAGTAAACGTTGCAGAGGAGTCCTGCTGGAATCTTGCAAGTCGAATCTGAGGGACCCACCCAAGAGGGAGACCCTAAATATCCCAGGAAGGGGGATTGATCACCTAGCAGGGTGACCACCTATCAGGAGGGGGCTTTGATGTCACCTACCTGACCTGGCCACTCAGATGCTCCCAGGGGTCTCTGCACATTTTGGATTCAAGATGGCAAAACCAGGTGGCTACCTGGAGGAGCTCTGGGCACCACCCCTGCGGTGGTGATGGACAGGGGAGTGGTCACTCCCCTTTCCTTTGTCCAGTTTTGCACCAGAGCAGGGACCGGGGGCCCTGGACTGGTGCAAACCGGTTTTTGCAAGGAGGGCACCAAATGTGCCCTTCATAGCATACACCCTTCCCAAGCCATGTCACTCATATTTCAAGGTGAGAGGGTGTTGTCTGTCCCTCCCACAGGAAATCCTTTGTTTTACCTTCCCCTACTTGAGCTGGTCAAGCAGCAGGAGGGCAGAAATCCGTCTGGAGGGTGGCAGCAGCACGGGCTGGGATCATACAACCAATACTGGCAACAGTATTGGGGTATGATTCTGACATGTTTGATACCAAACATGGCCAGATTCGAAGTTACCATTATGTAGCTGGACACAGGTAGTGCACGCACCTTTTCACGCAGGCTGCAATGGCAGGACTGCAGACACATTTTGCATGGGCTCCATGGGTGGCACAATACATGCTGCAGCCCATGGGGAACCCCTGGTGTACCATATACCAGAGATTTATATGGGGGCACCAGTATGCCAATTGTGGGGTGTGAAAAGTCCTAGGCAACCACATTTAGAGGGAGAGAGCGCAATCACTGGGGTCCTGGTTAGCTGAATCCCAGTGAAAACAGTCAAAGCATACTGATAGCAGGCAAAAAGTGGGGGTAACCATGCTAAAAAGAGGGTACTTTCCTACAGCAATATTATCACAAAATGTGCCACACACAGCTGCATAATTTGCCTTTTCTTTCCGCAAAATTTACTAAACCCTGCAGCATAATTTGCCCCTCCCCTGCCACAAAATTCCAGTGGTCCTGCCGTTAAGTAAAACAGGGAACAGCCTGTCCATGCCATCTGACAAATGGACAGTAATCTCTTAATGGGCAAGCCATGCACCATACCAGGCTGACTCTGTTTTATTGCCACTGCTTTCAGCAGTGTCCTCTCCCTGCCTGTCCTCTGCCATCAGTGCCACTTTTCTTTCTTATAACATAAATGTTGCTACCTCTCTGTCTTGTGACTTAAAGACCCAATATCTTTTATCTTGCGACATCATTGCCCCCAACCTAGGATCCTGAAGTACTAATCTTAGGCTATTTCTATTCCAACAAAGGCAGCACTGAGGCGAGCGAATACAGACCATTTCAAGACTCTTGGGTCAGCCTGCCTAGTTCAGAAACTCAGAAATAAGAGAGAGATGGGCATTCAACTGTTAAATGTAGGATTCTGTTGAAATCCAGATTTACAGTTAGGCCTTTGTTCCATTCATTTACAATTGCTCTAGTTTGAAGATGCCTGTGATAGAATGCATTTCAAAGCCACAGCCTGCAAAAACTAAAATCCAAGGCAAGAGATAAGTGCAGCAAGGGAGCTGTTTCATCAGCGTCCAATCGTATCCCTCCGGCTACCCCCTTCGTACTTCCTGTCAATGTTCTGCTCTGTTCTACAATGAACCCATTCATGTGGCATTACATTAAATCTGGGCACAGAACCCAATCATAGTGTCTGAACACAAGTGTTTGGATTAGAGTGCATCACAAAGCATCCATTCAGGTTATTAAAGCAAGCAATAAGGGGAACTCCATGCTCGTTTTTAAATAACTATTGAAAGTCCACACTTTCACAATCAAATGGTATGTTTAGTGGCTTTTTAAGTTTAAGTATAGTTTTAAAGACAGATTTAAACTCCCATGGTCCTAGTGCCTCACTGTGCTAGTTTACCTGCAGCTTGAAAGAGGGCACCAACATTTTATTTGGAGTGAGAAGGCTAGGGTGACCACTATCCTTTGTGGTGAGTGGTCCATAACCAGTGATCAATCCCATACAACAGATGTGTGCTGGACTACCTTTTAATGCTGTCATGCTGTCTCTACGTGTTGAGTAATAATGGTGACAGCATCTGACATTTTGTTACAATTTCCTGCCAAGTAGGCTGCATGAATTAATATACATAGCTGAATTACCTAAGCCCAAAATTTAGCACCTTTTTGCACAGCCAGGCAGGAGCTCACTTATGCAGTTGTAACTTTGTGCCCTCGACTGTGTAACTGTGCCCTAGACTGGCAGAACATACATGGGGGCCACCAGGATGTATTTGGAGTAAGCCACTGAGCAGGCACCCCAAGCAAGTTCAAATTGCGGTTAGACAGACCTAAAGGCGGAGCTGTCCATGTCACCAAACCAGCTGTGGTGAGTCATTTGTGATCTAACAGAGCTCTGAATTCTTTGTTGCCTAAATCATTTTTTATTTTCTATCTTACATAACAACAACTTAGCAATGCCTTTCAATCATAGACAATATGTCTTAATTTCCTATCAGAATGAAGTCAGTTTCTCTTAATTAGCCTTGGGTTATCGTATATCAGTGCATCAAATGTGACAAAACGTGTCGAACAACTGATGTTTAACATTTAATTAAGAGTCCTTGAATGTGACCACGATAAAGCATGTGGTGGGATCAGTGGTCGGTGCAACAGTTCTCCCCATTAGACTGAGTGTACTTGACTGCTTATCCCAGTGAAATACTATCTCACTGTGGGGTTTCTGCTTCTGTGAATGACGCGACGATATATATGCAAAAACAACAAATGATGGACGGAATGCTGAACATTGTCAAACATTCACCCCCAGTCACAGATCTGGGTTTAATCCATCGTTTTTTTGCTGCCCATGCCATTCCAGTTTGGACCCAGCCATATGCAAATCAGTCTTGACCCTGTTCCCCATGGGAACAGTCCAGCCCGAACTGCTAGGCCAGGTCTTCCCTGGACTGGAAACAAGCATCCTGGGACCGGTTTCGGGGTTTAACCCCTCATCAGCCAGGCTAGCTTGAATCCAGTGGCATGGGAAGCACGGGACCCACGTCTGGGCATACCCTTCCCACTTAGGGCGACAAATGCAAAAACAAGTGATGGACGGAATGCTGAACATTGTCAAACATTCACCCCCAGTCACAGATCTGGGTTTAATCCATCGTTTTTTTGCTGCCCATGCCATTCCAGTTTGGACCCAGCCATATGCAAATCAGTCTTGACCCTGTTCCCCATGGGAACAGTCCAGCCCGAACTGCTAGGCCAGGTCTTCCCTGGACTGGAAACAAGCATCCTGGGACCGGTTTCGGGGTTTAACCCCTCATCAGCCAGGCTAGCTTGAATCCAGTGGCATGGGAAGCACGGGACCCACGTCTGGGCATACCCTTCCCACTTAGGGCGACAAATGCAAAAACAACAAGTGATGGACGGAATGCTGAACATTGTCAAACATTCACCCCCAGTCACAGATCTGGGTTTAATCCATCGTTTTTTTGCTGCCCATGCCATTCCAGTTTGGACCCAGCCATATGCAAATCAGTCTTGACCTTGTTCCCCATGGGAACAGTCCAGCCCGAACTGCTAGGCCAGGTCTTCCCTGGACTGGAAACAAGCATCCTGGGACCGGTTTCGGGGTTTAACCCCTCATCAGCCAGGCTAGCTTGAATCCAGTGGCATGGGAAGCACGGGACCCACGTCTGGGCATACCCTTCCCACTTAGGGCGACAAATGCAAAAACAACAAGTGATGGACGGAATGCTGAACATTGTCAAACATTCACCCCCAGTCACAGATCTGGGTTTAATCCATCGTTTTTTTGCTGTCCATGCCATTCCAGTTTGGACCCAGCCATATGCAAATCAGTCTTGACCCTGTTCCCCATGGGAACAGTCCAGCCCGAACTGCTAGGCCAGGTCTTCCCTGGACTGGAAACAAGCATCCTGGGACCGGTTTCGGGGTTTAACCCCTCATCAGCCAGGCTAGCTTGAATCCAGTGGCATGGGAAGCACGGGACCCACGTCTGGGCATACCCTTCCCACTTAGGGCGACAAATGCAAAAACAACAAGTGATGGACGGAATGCTGAACATTGTCAAACATTCACCCCCAGTCACAGATCTGGGTTTAATCCATCGTTTTTTTGCTGCCCATGCCATTCCAGTTTGGACCCAGCCATATGCAAATCAGTCTTGACCCTGTTCCCCATGGGAACAGTCCAGCCCGAACTGCTAGGCCAGGTCTTCCCTGGACTGGAAACAAGCATCCTGGGACCGGTTTCGGGGTTTAACCCCTCATCAGCCAGGCTAGCTTGAATCCAGTGGCATGGGAAGCACGGGACCCACGTCTGGGCATACCCTTCCCACTTAGGGCGACAAATGCAAAAACAACAAGTGATGGACGGAATGCTGAACATTGTCAAACATTCACCCCCAGTCACAGATCTGGGTTTAATCCATCGTTTTTTTGCTGCCCATGCCATTCCAGTTTGGACCCAGCCATATGCAAATCAGTCTTGACCCTGTTCCCCATGGGAACAGTCCAGCCCGAACTGCTAGGCCAGGTCTTCCCTGGACTGGAAACAAGCATCCTGGGACCGGTTTCGGGGTTTAACCCCTCATCAGCCAGGCTAGCTTGAATCCAGTGGCATGGGAAGCACGGGACCCACGTCTGGGCATACCCTTCCCACTTAGGGCGACAAATGCAAAAACAACAAGTGATGGACGGAATGCTGAACATTGTCAAACATTCACCCCCAGTCACAGATCTGGGTTTAATCCATCGTTTTTTTGCTGCCCATGCCATTCCAGTTTGGACCCAGCCATATGCAAATCAGTCTTGACCCTGTTCCCCATGGGAACAGTCCAGCCCGAACTGCTAGGCCAGGTCTTCCCTGGACTGGAAACAAGCATCCTGGGACCGGTTTCGGGGTTTAACCCCTCATCAGCCAGGCTAGCTTGAATCCAGTGGCATGGGAAGCACGGGACCCACGTCTGGGCATACCCTTCCCACTTAGGGCGACAAATGCAAAAACAACAAGTGATGGACGGAATGCTGAACATTGTCAAACATTCACCCCCAGTGCTTCCCATGCCACTGGATTCAAGCTAGCCTGGCTGATGAGGGGTGAAACCCCGAAACCGGTCCCAGGATGCTTGTTTCCGGTCCAGTGAGGACCTGGCTTGGCAGTTCGGTCTGGACTGTTCCCATGAGGAACAGGGTCAAGACTGATTTGCATATGGCTGGGTCCAAACTGGGGTGGCATGGTGAGCAAAAGAACGATGGATTAAACCCAGATCTGTGACTGGGGGTGAGTGTTTGACAATGTTCAGCATTCCGTCCATCACTTGTTGTTTTTGCTTTGTCGCCCTAAGTGGGAAGGGTATGCCCAGACGTGGGTCCCGTGCTTCCCATGCCACTGGATTCAAGCTAGCCTGGCTGATGAGGGGTGAAACCCCGAAACCGGTCCCAGGATGCTTGTTTCCGGTCCAGTGAGGACCTGGCTTGGCAGTTCGGTCTGGACTGTTCCCATGAGGAACAGGGTCAAGACTGATTTGCATATGGCTGGGTCCAAACTGGGGTGGCATGGTGAGCAAAAGAACAATGGATTAAACCCAGATCTGTGACTGGGGGTGAGTGTTTGACAATGTTCAGCATTCCGTCCATCACTTGTTGTTTTTGCTTTGTCGCCCTAAGTGGGAAGGGTATGCCCAGACGTGGGTCCCGTGCTTCCCATGCCACTGGATTCAAGCTAGCCTGGCTGATGAGGGGTGAAACCCCGAAACCGGTCCCAGGATGCTTGTTTCCGGTCCAGTGAGGACCTGGCTTGGCAGTTCGGTCTGGACTGTTCCCATGAGGAACAGGGTCAAGACTGATTTGCATATGGCTGGGTCCAAACTGGGGTGGCATGGTGAGCAAAAGAACGATGGATTAAACCCAGATCTGTGACTGGGGGTGAGTGTTTGACAATGTTCAGCATTCCGTCCATCACTTGTTGTTTTTGCTTTGTCGCCCTAAGTGGGAAGGGTATGCCCAGACGTGGGTCCCGTGCTTCCCATGCCACTGGATTCAAGCTAGCCTGGCTGATGAGGGGTGAAACCCCGAAACCGGTCCCAGGATGCTTGTTTCCGGTCCAGTGAGGACCTGGCTTGGCAGTTCGGTCTGGACTGTTCCCATGAGGAACAGGGTCAAGACTGATTTGCATATGGCTGGGTCCAAACTGGGGTGGCATGGTGAGCAAAAGAACGATGGATTAAACCCAGATCTGTGACTGGGGGTGAGTGTTTGACAATGTTCAGCATTCCGTCCATCACTTGTTGTTTTTGCTTTGTCGCCCTAAGTGGGAAGGGTATGCCCAGACGTGGGTCCCGTGCTTCCCATGCCACTGGATTCAAGCTAGCCTGGCTGATGAGGGGTGAAACCCCGAAACCGGTCCCAGGATGCTTGTTTCCGGTCCAGTGAGGACCTGGCTTGGCAGTTCGGTCTGGACTGTTCCCATGAGGAACAGGGTCAAGACTGATTTGCATATGGCTGGGTCCAAACTGGGGTGGCATGGTGAGCAAAAGAACGATGGATTAAACCCAGATCTGTGACTGGGGGTGAGTGTTTGACAATGTTCAGCATTCCGTCCATCACTTGTTGTTTTTGCTTTGTCGCCCTAAGTGGGAAGGGTATGCCCAGACGTGGGTCCCGTGCTTCCCATGCCACTGGATTCAAGCTAGCCTGGCTGATGAGGGGTGAAACCCCGAAACCGGTCCCAGGATGCTTGTTTCCGGTCCAGTGAGGACCTGGCTTGGCAGTTCGGTCTGGACTGTTCCCATGAGGAACAGGGTCAAGACTGATTTGCATATGGCTGGGTCCAAACTGGGGTGGCATGGTGAGCAAAAGAACGATGGATTAAACCCAGATCTGTGACTGGGGGTGAGTGTTTGACAATGTTCAGCATTCCGTCCATCACTTGTTGTTTTTGCTTTGTCGCCCTAAGTGGGAAGGGTATGCCCAGACGTGGGTCCCGTGCTTCCCATGCCACTGGATTCAAGCTAGCCTGGCTGATGAGGGGTGAAACCCCGAAACCGGTCCCAGGATGCTTGTTTCCGGTCCAGTGAGGACCTGGCTTGGCAGTTCGGTCTGGACTGTTCCCATGAGGAACAGGGTCAAGACTGATTTGCATATGGCTGGGTCCAAACTGGGGTGGCATGGTGAGCAAAAGAACGATGGATTAAACCCAGATCTGTGACTGGGGGTGAGTGTTTGACAATGTTCAGCATTCCGTCCATCACTTGTTGTTTTTGCTTGGTCGCCCTAAGTGGGAAGGGTATGCCCAGACGTGGGTCCCGTGCTTCCCATGCCACTGGATTCAAGCTAGCCTGGCTGATGAGTGATGAAACCCCGAAACCGGTCCCAGGATGCTTGTTTCCGGTCCAGTGAGGACCTGGCTTGGCAGTTCGGTCTGGACTGTTCCCATGAGGAACAGGGTCAAGACTGATTTGCATATGGCTGGGTCCAAACTGGGGTGGCATGGTGAGCAAAAGAACGATGGATTAAACCCAGATCTGTGACTGGGGGTGAGTGTTTGACAATGTTCAGCATTCCGTCCATCACTTGTTGTTTTTGCGACGATATATATGACCATTCATCTATTATAGGTTTTCAGTGTAACCCTATCTTCGTTCCTCAAGGTTACTCCATCATCTACTGCCCATACTTCAAAAACTTTCTTCCATCTGCGATGGGGTGGACCTCCTGGGGACCTCTGACCCATCTCAGCCTTCGATAGAAACCCAGTAAACAAGTGTCTATCTGCAAAAGGTGTGTTTCATTCAGAGTACGCTCAAAATCCCAAGTCACCTGTCTCCGAAACCTTGCTATCACCAGGCAAGACCATGTCATATGGATGAAGTCTGCATCCACCAAATTACACCACGGGTATGTTTTATCTCTCTGTACCAGTTATTCTTTTCAGTTTGTGTGGCATGAAATATGTTTTATGGAGGTAATTAAATTGGGTGTATCTAAACCTTGTATTCTTGTATACGTTATGAATATACTCTGACCAGGTCCCTTTCCTTTCCTCGAAAATCATGACCAAGCCCTTCTTTCCACTTGTTCTTGACAGGTATCAAGTCGCGTTTAATCACAGACAGTACTGATTTGTAAAGCCAGAATATAAATTGACACCCACCCACATTTGTGAGAAGACTCTGTAATACCTCATGTATTTGCAGTTCGGTTCTGGTGCCACTCCAAATACTATGAATTGCCCCAGTCAAGGCGGCATAAGTCAAAAACTGGGATTCCGATAATCCAGCCTCGCGAGTCAGATCTTCTAGACCCCTCAACCAACACTCCATCCACCCAAAGTCACCAACTGTGAGTATCTCTACTGTGGACCATGCTTGGATCCTTTGCAACATAAATAACCCATCCCTAGCTGTAAAGAGGACCATTATTGGCAGTGAAGGGGCATATACCTGAAATTGACATGTTTTTTAATTAACTTCGTCCAACAGTATAAGCTGTTATTAATAGCTTGGGCAGTTTCACGGATGAGAAATCTGGAACTCCCGAAGCCCGCTCTTTCTCACTCACTATGCGTTGTTATGACACGTAAGAAGGCTCCCTGTCTCCCCTCTTCCCAGATTACATCTAGAAGTAGTGTATTTAAGACTTTAAGCAACTTTAGGGGATCCACACTGGGAGATTCTCAAAACAAATATATAACTCAAGGAAGCTTAATGATCTCATTGAGTGCCACCCAAGCTAATGCCCTCTCTGGTGTCCTTTGCTCGTGGTATACTTTGACTTCTAAATATTTAAACATCTATGATTCTCATCTGATGTTGCTCCTTTTCACCAAATGCGGAATATTTTGAGAGTCAGTGGAGATTGGGAATACACAGGATTTTTTCCAATTAGTGTAGGGGCCTGACATACCTCCCAAATGTCAACATTTGGATACTCCATTTGATTCTAGAATTAACTTTGCGGAGGAATAGGATCATTTCCTCCTCGTACAGCGATATACTGTGTTCTCTTCTTTTTAAGGAGGTATATGTTTGGTTAAATTCAGTAGGGAGCCCATCTGATCCTGGTGTTTTCCTAACTGTTAATTCTTGTATATATAGTTTAATTTCCTGCTCAGTAATCGGTCCCACCAGTATATCTCTAGTCTTGTCTGTGGCACACGGTAGCATGACCCTACCCAAGAATACTTCAGTTGAAGCTTCTGTGGCATGTTGGTGTTCACTGTATACTTCCCTATAAAGTTACACAAAAACTTTCTCTATGTCCAGCGGCGAGTATACGGTTTTTCCTGCATGGTTTCCAATCTCATGAACATGGTCAGAATGGCGCTCAGAGGTAACCGGCCAGGCTAGTAATTTTCCTGCCTGTCTTCCCTCTGGATGTGCAGCTGCTCTTTCTTACTCTCTCATAGCCTCCCTCCTAAGAGGTTGCAGTCCAGCTGTCTGCTGGGCCTAGACTGTGGCAGTGCGTTCAGCAGGTGTGGATAAGGAGTTCTGGGTTATTGAGGTCCCAATCGAACCTCCCTTGGATGTCACAGCAGGCAGGGGCCTTGACCTTGGTCCTAGGTGCAGCCTCTGATGGTGGTTCATGATGTAGGTAGATGTAGGCTTGCACAGGCTGGTAGATGTGGCAATGCACAGGCAGACACTGGGTAGATGTGGCCACGCACAGGCCGGTTACTTCTGGGGAGATGTGGCCACGCACAGGCCGATTACTTCTGGGGAGATGTGTCCACACACAGGCCGGTTACTTATGACAGAAGAGGCCACACACAGGCCTGGCTGTTTCTGATGTGCAATGACAGCCCAACTGGGCCTCGGCATTCGCAGTCATAATCTTGTCAGTTCCTTCCACAAACCAACATGGAGGGCCTGTAGGCCCCTAACACGGGGTCCACTCAGTCCTTTCTTAGATGTTCCCCACAGATACACAGTTCTCGCTGCATCTCCCTCTTCCTTTACAGACCCTCCTGCTGCAGGGCAGGCATGCTCCTTTCAGCAGGCAGGCTGGCTTCTAGGTGCTTCAGGACAGGTGAACAGCGATTCCAGCAAGAGATCTAGACTTAAGTGATATCACCTCATGCTTAGGAAGCTAGCTATTAAGCAGACACCAAATCTAGTTTCACATCAGTCCTCCGAGTACTCTGCAGAGCGCTCCATTCCTTTGCCATAAAGGGCCTCGAACTGGAACAACATGTGGGGGTGGTGAGGTCACACTTTTATAAATCAAAATCAGACAGGAGCTGTGTCCTCGCCAGGCAGCTCTCCAGACACAGCCTTTGTGTAAAGTGATGCTTTTCACGGCAGCGTATTCTCCAGTCGGAGGCATCCACCACTGAAGCACAAAGAGGTGTGAGTGTTCTCCATCCGTCTGTCATTACCCAGTTGAAAGAATTAATCAACGAAAGACAAAATGGCAGGCCTCACCTAAAGGTTCCCATCACCTTGCACAACAGGGTCTGCCAATACACTTAGGGCCAGATGTAGGAAGCCTTTTGCATGTCGCAAACAGCGAAAAACGCAGTTTGCGACATGCAAAAGGCCTAATGCGATGCACATCCTCAAATTGCGAGTCGGTACCGACTCGCAATTTGAGGATGCGACTCGCAAATAGGAAGGGGTGTTCCCTTCCTATTTGCGACCGCATCGCCATGCTGAGTTGCTTTGTGACCGCGAATGCGGTCGCAAACCAACTCGCAGTTAACTCATTCGCAAAAGGGAAGGGGTCCCTATGGGACCCCTTCCCCTTTGTGAATGATGAAAAAAATGTTTTTTCAGAGAAGGCAGTGGTCCTATGGACCACTGCCTACTCTGAAAAAAACGAAACCAAATGGTTTTGGAAGTTTTTCTTTTTGCAACTCGTTTTCCTTTAAGGAAAACGGGGGCTGCAAAAAGAAAAAAAAACTGCTTTATTAAAAAAGCAGTCACAGACATGGAGGTCTGCTGTCTCCAGCAGGCCACCATCCCTGTGAGTGCATGGACTCGCTATGGGGTCGCAAAATGCGACCCACCTCATTAATATTCATGAGGTGGGTCTTTACGACCCCATAGCGAGTCGCAGAAGGTGTCTGAGACACCTTTCTGCATGCACTTTTGTGAGTTGCAATTTGCGAGTCGGTATGACTCGCAAATTGCAAGTCGCAAAATTGTACTTACCTACATCTGGCCCTTACTTCTACTGCCCACCTAATGTCAGTGTTTAAGAAGACTAATCAGCAGCTCTTGCAAAGCAAAAGGCCTAATCGAAATTCTAAAAGAGCCTACTTTTCACTCCTCTCACGTCTGTGACTAGTTTTCTTCCTTCCTGCAAAAGCAACCTTACCTCCATCTTGTGCGGAGGCCAGACCTTGGGTACCCAAAATGGATCCCACAAGTCTCCATTACTCTGGCTCACTCATACTCATGCTATGCACGTCCCAGGGAGACTACACACACGTGCACAACATACATTCTGGATGTTAGTGCGAGGAATCTGCAAAGTGCGTAGATGTGCAACTTTACAGAAGTGGATCAGTAGGTCTGCACTCCAGTGACACAGATCAAATGGTCTGGTCACATCTTTGGATTCAAAAAACACAGTACACTACCACCACTGCTCGAGGACCTTAACCAACGACAGGGACAGTAGTTCACTGCCAGTCAATGAGGTGTGCTTGGTGAGCTCCTACAGGTCGCAGGACAAGTCCAAGGCCATACAACCATCAAGGAGCAGGCCAAGGCCCCAAGCATGATGGGATGGCCAAAATAAATAAAAAAAACTATTCTTTGAGTGATTGGTACAGAATGTACCCCTGGTTAATGCATGCACATCAAATAAGGTACAGTCCACCAAGATGGAACCCTAAACTGACTGTGATGGACAAATTAGTTCAATCCACAGCAATTAGAATATGTGAATTAAGACTCTGAAATGGGACGCGGACACTCCTGGCTAAAAGGATAGTGAGCTTTAAGCTTTCTGTGCACCGAACCGTGCACAGTAGTTACACATTCTTTAAATTATTCCTAAGGTGCTTTCAGAATTCATCCTAAAATGGTATCTTCTTGCCCTCTACAATCCTGGTTTCAGAGGTGAGATGAAGGTTGGAGTGGGTAAGTGTTGGGATCTGCAATAGTATTAAGCCTGCGGGTTGTATCCACAGTGCAGAAAAATGAACCCAGAAGCCCTTGCTCTGGAAAAGTTGGAAGAGCGCGTCTTCAAGAGAAGTGGATTAAACGTTGACCTACTTCGGTTCTTTTAATTGTTTCATTTGACTCTCTCTCTAGTCTGGCACCTCATGGGGCATCCATGGCAATAAGCGACCTACATTATGTCCAATAATTGGATTTCCACCCCAAGGGTACAGACTGACTCTGATGTTGGTGCCCTCCTTGGAGAAGAGGCTGCGGAATATCTTTTTGCTTTCATGGAACACAGTTTAGGTAAATTACCTTGACAGACATTTTCATAGCGCCCAGAGACATCACGGCGAGCAGGCGCTCACACGTGTTATCTGTTTTATTGAAAGCATTTATACAGTAGAAATCTCACCATAGGGCGTTGGACAGCTTTATAAAAGAGTAAAACCAGCATGTTAAGCAGGGCAGAGAACTACATAAACACTAGATAAAGAAAAGGAAATAATATAGTGCCTAGAAGAAGGGAGGAGCAGGTAGGGCAGTGTGTAGATTGATGGAATAAGATGTCATGGGGGAGTGGACAAATGGGCATTTACATTTAGAACATTTGATCACATTGTACAGATACTTCATCGCCCTCCTCATGCTCCGAAAGATCTACAAATGGATCCCCACCGAAACCAGAAGAACAGTCACCCAAGCCCTCGTAAGCAGCAAACTGGACTACGGCAATGCCCTCTACGCAGGAACCACGGCCAAACTCCAGAAGAGGCTGCAACGCATCCAGAACGCCTCCGCATGCCTCATCCTGGACATCCCCCACCACTGCCCCATCACAGACCACCTGAAAAACCTGCACTGGCTCCCAGTCAACAAGAGAATCACCTTCAAACTCCTTACCCATGCTCACACCGGACCAGAATACCTCAACAGACGACTCCCCTTCTACACCCCGACCCGGCATCTCCGCTCCGCCAACCTCGCCCTTGCAACCATCCTATGCGTCCGCAGAACTACAACCTGCTGTAGATCATTCTCGCACCTTGCCAACAAAACGTGGAACACTCTTCCCACCCAGCTGCGCCAGACCAAAGACCTCCTTACCTTCAGGAAACTTCTCAAGACCTGGTTGTTAGAGCAGTAGCAGCACCTCCCCACCTCCCTCCTCAGCGCCTTGATACCCTCATGGGTGAGTAGTGCGCTTTACAAATCCCTTGATTGATTGATACCAATCCTATGCGCATGTCTAAAACTTATTTGCGAAGTGAGGGTTGGGTGAGAAGTGGTGTCTGGCAGGAGTCAATGTCAGGGAAACTGTGGTAAAGGAATTTACAAAGGGAGCAATTGAACACTGAGAATTTTACTAATTTGCAGAATGAAGGTCGGATGAGAGATGGGTGGGAGTAAGCTCTTTCCAATGTGTATTTACCCACTAGCTGTCGCGGTTCTCAACGGTCTTACCCTCGCAGCGGAGAGGCGTAGGGGAACGGTCCTTGTTCCGACGGGTTCTGCTCTGGCCGAGGTAGGGGCGACCCCTTCCGGTAGCCACGGTGCTGTTTGGTATGAGCGAACCACTACAGTCCGTGCCCTCCAGAAGGAGTCCCAGAGGAAAAACCCCAGTAGGGTAAAAAACCTCCACAGGAACTCCCTGAAACTAAAGGAGGACACCAGGGTATTAGGACCGCAGTTCAGGAAGGCAGGAAAACAAAGCAAATCAGGAACAGACAGGATTCGCAGAAGGATATCAAATAGGAGCGTGACTATCACCAAGGAGTGTTGCAACACAATGAACAGGCAGTTGGAATCCCCTTAAATACCCCTGGACAGGAAACAGGAAACAGGAAGTAGAACACCGCCATCTTGGATTGGGGAAAAGAAAACAGTAATGAATTAGGTATGTGTGTTAGACAATGCATGCTGGGTAGAGAGGAAGTGGTAAGCATGCTGGGAAGAGAAAAAAGGCAAGTATAAAGAACCCCCAGTGTAAGGGTTCGGTTTGTCCTAGGAACATCGGTAAGTGGTGGTGGGCAGGTGAATACATGCAAGAGAAATAAATGTTAAGCGCATAATGCGCTGTGTGCGGCCATGCCTGAAACCCCCTCGGGGTTTCAGGCTCTGCCGCGTCTGCCTTTAAGGCAGAACTTGAAAAAGGGGGAGCGGCGAGCGCCGTGACCCCCAGACCGGCTCCCTGGAGCCTTTATGGCCCTCGCCAGAGCCGCGGCGACCCCCGCGACCTGGGTGTCTGCCTCGGCGTCTACCGCGGCCCGGGCGTCGGCCGCGGCAAAATTAACGTGCCGCGCCGCGGCAACCTGAGCCCGCGGCCGCAGCGAGCGCTGCGGTGTAACAGTATGCCCCCTCCCCGAGGCCCCGGGTTTGTGAGGGAAGAGCCGAAAAAAGCGGCGGATTAAAAGAGGAGCATGGACTGAAGAGGCATCCTCCCAGGAACACTCACTCAAAGGGTACCCCTTCCAATGAATAAGGTATTGGAGGCGCCCATGGAAAAATCGAGAGTCACAGACCTCCTGCACTTCGTATTCAGGCACATTGTCAACCAACAAAGGAGGGGGACAGGGCAACTGCCTATGAAAGAGATCAGGACGGTAAGGTTTCAGTTGCGAGACATGGAATACTGGGTGGATCTTCCATGTCCGAGGTAGGCGAAGACGCATGGACACTGGGTTGATCTTCTTGAGAATGAGAAAGGGACCATAAAAGCGGGGCTTGAATTTGTTTTGGGTGAGTCGGAGAGGTAGGAATCTAGAGGAGAGCCAGACCTTATCATGGACTTGATATAGAGGAGCCGCACAGCGTCTCCTATCTGCTATTGTCTTCATGCGGGACTTGGTGGACACAAGGTTAGAATGGATAATTCGCTGTATACCCCGTAGCTGTCGAACGAAAGAGGAGATGGCGGGAAGGTTGGAGTTGTCTCTCAGGGGAGTTGGGAAGGCCCTGGGATGGAAACCATAGGAGCCATAGAAAGGAGAGACTTTAGAGGCACTGTGTAGAGAGTTATTATAGGAGAATTCGGCAAGCGGTAAGTAGGGAGCCCAATTACTTTGTGTAGCGTTACAGAAGCTACGTAAGTACTGCTCGAGACCCTGATTGAGTCGTTCTGTTTGTCCATTGGTTTGAGGGTGGAACCCGGATGACAAGGCCACCTGGATCCCCAAGATCTTGCAGAATTGGTTCCAGAAACGGGAGATATATTGGGGACCTCTGTCTGATATAATAACTTGGGGTAGCCCATGTAGCCTGAAAATTTCTTGAGTAAAGACCTGACTTAACTCCTTTGCCGTGGGTAACTTTCTCAAGGCCGTGAAGTGGGCCATCTTGGTGAAGGAGTCCACAGTTACCATTATGACGTGGTTTCCCATTGAGGAAGGTAAGGCGCACATAAAATCGGTGGATATGGTAAGCCATGGGCCTGGGGGAACAGGTAATGGGCGGAGTAAGCCCACAGGTCTGGTTCGGGGTGTCTTGGCTTGAGCACATGTAGAACAGGATAACACATATGCCTCAGTGTCAGCCTTGAGAGTTGGCCACCAGAAAGAGCGAAGCAAAAGATCTTGAGTCGCTTTCACTCCTCGATGACCCGCAATAGGAGAATCATGGCACATGTGTAAGGCTTCGATTTGCACTGTTTTAGTGGGTAAAAACAGGGCCTTATCATGATAATAGTAGTCATGATCTATGTGCAGCTGTGGACGTAACCTCTTTAGTTCTGTTTCGTGTAGACGGGCATATTCAGACTTAACTTGATCTAAAAAGGTCTGTGCTACCCCTATGATTTTATTGTTGTCGAATAAGTTTTGAACCGCGGAATCACCGCACCCAGGATAACGTCGGGACAGGGCATCCGCCAGGATGTTCTGAGAACCAGGGATGTAGGTGATATAGAAATCATACTGGCTGAAGAAGAAGGCCCATCGAGCTTGCCGGCTATTTTGGCACTGGAAATTTCTTAAACACTCTAGATTTCTATGATCGGTCCGGGCTTCGAAGGGCTCCTTTGATCCCATCAAAAAGTGTCTCCATTCAGTGCACGCGACCTTTAAGGCGAGTAATTCGCGTTCTAGCACGGAATAGTTTCGCTCAGAATCAGATAGAATGTGGGATAGATAGAATACAGGGTGTTCTAGGTCATCATCGTCTTGTCTTTGTAACAAGGCAGCCCCAATGGCTCTTTCTGAGGCGTCTGTGACAACAATGAATTGTTTGCTAGTGTCTGGGTGTCGAAGAATAGGGGCTTGACTAAAGGCTTTCTTTAAGTCCTGAAAAGCTGACTCAGCGCCTGGTGTCCAACAAAAACCTTTCTTTAGGTGTTCCTTTTTGAGGGTTTGAGTAATGAAGCTGGTTCTCTGGCCAAAGTCTGCTATGAACTGCCGGTAGAAGTTGGCTAGTCCCAGAAAACATTGAGTCTCCTTGATGGAAGAAGGAGATGGCCAGTTCAATATAGCCTGTACTTTGTCTGAGTCCATGGCAATTCCGGTTTGGTCTATACAGTATCCCAAATATTTCACTTCTATCTGATCAAATTCGCATTTTTCAGGCTTACAGAACAAATGATGTTGTCGGAGTCTTTCTAAGACTTGGCGGACGTGTTTGGAATGTTCCTCTGGATGAACCGAATAAATTAGGATATCGTCAAGATACACTACCACTGTTTGTTGCAAAAGATCAGAAAAGATAGAATCCATGAATCTTTGAAAGATGGACGGGGCATTAGTGAGTCCGAAGGGCATTACTCTATATTCGTAGTGACCAAAAGGTGTTCTAAAGGCGGTCTTCCACTCATCACCTTCTCTGACTCTTAGCAGATGATAGGCTCCTCGGAGATCCAGCTTAGTGAACCTCTTGGCTCCTCTGACTGCTTCTAAGATGTCTTTGATGAGGGGTAGCGGATACCGGTCTTTGATAGTGATCCTGTTTAACCCTCTGAAGTCGATACAGGGACGCAGGTCTTTGGTTTTCTTTGGTACAAAGAAAAGAGGAGCCCCGGCGGGTGAAGAGGAGGGAGTTATTAACCCACTTTGTAGATTCTCATCTAGGTACTCCTTCAGAATTTGTTTCTCTGGTTCGGTGAGGGAGTACATCCGCCCAAAAGGAACTACAGTGTCTGGCTCTAAAGAAATGGCACAGTCGTATTCTCTGTGGGGTGGCAATTCAGGTCTTTCTGGCTTCTGGAATACATCGATATAGTCCTGATACTGTCTGGGAACTCCCTGTAGAACATTAATGGATCCTCCCACCTGGGCAGGTGCTGTTGAGAGACTTTTTGGGGACCAATAATCCCCGGCCGGATAGCAATGGTGTTGACAAAAATGGGAGGATAACGAAATGGTTTTTGTTTCCCAGTTGATGTAAGGATTGTGCCGTGTAAGCCATGGAATTCCCAGGATCATGACATGGTGTGGTGATGAGATTAAGTCAAACAAGAGAATTTCCTGATGTTTACCGAACTGTAAACAGAAAGTAGGGGTGGTGTATTGTACCGGTCCAGAGGCCAAGAGTGACCCATCAACAGTATGTACCTGTTCTGGTATTTCTTTGGGTATTTGTGTTATTTGTTGTTCTTTGGCCCAGGTTTCATCTAAATATAGGCCACTGGCTCCGCAATCCAATAAAGCCAAAGTTCTTGCTTCGCGGCCATCAGTTAAATGGAGGATAACTGGTAAGAGAAAAAGAGCAGTTCCTTCCTCCCTGGAAGAGCAAATAGAAGGTATATCACGATATCCCGTCCTCACCCTTCTTACTGGGGACGGGAGTTGGCGTTTCCCAAGGGCTTGGTTGGACGAATGGGGCAGGCGCGAATTAGGTGACCAGCTGCACCACAATATAGGCAAAGCCCCTTCCTTCGTCTATGTTCCCTTTCGCTGGCGGATAGAGGTCCGCGAGCTGTGTCAATCTGCATGGGCTCTTCCTCGGTATTCCCTTTGGATTCAGGGCGGGCTTCCTCGGAACGATGGGCGAAGGGACGAGATGGTACTGAGTGAAAAGGCAAACGACTCTTCTTTTTCTCCATTCGTCGTTCATTTAACCGATACTCTATAGTTAGTGCTTGGTCCATCAACCCTTTGAGGTTTTCTATCCTGGCAGAATGTACTAGTTCATCTTTGATGTCCTCTCTTAGACCTCTACGGAAGAGTGTCACCAAGGTACGTTCCACCCAGGTTGTTTCTGCAGCTAATTGTCTGAAACGGGTGATGTATTGTAATACATCCTGACTCCCTTGTTGGACTTCGCAAAGAGCCTCTTCTGCTGACGCCTCGAGTCCAGGGCGTTCAAACATCTGTTTAAAAGTAGTGATAAAGGTGGAATAATTAGATAGACAGGGATCGTTTCTGGTTACTAGAGGTGTGGCCCAGGCCAAGGCTGGTCCTGATAAGGCACTAATCAAATACCCCACCTTGGTCTTATCTTGTACAAATTGCGAGGGGCGAAAGGCAAAGTACACCGTTAAGGCATCCAGGAATTCTTTTAATGTGGTGGGATCCCCGGAAAATCGAGGTGTAGAGGCGGCTACTGCAGGGACATCTGTGGTCCTGGAGGCAAAGGTTTGTCGATAAACAGTATTCTCAGTACGTAATTGCTGGAGTTCTTGAGCCTGTTGTTGTATCGTCGCCAGCAGGTCCTGGTTAGTAGGTTCCGTGTTTACCACTGGGTTATCCATAGTTCCGGACTGCAACAGGAATTGTGGGCGTTGCAATCTGTCGCGGTTCTCAACGGTCTTACCCTCGCAGCGGAGAGGCGTAGGGGAACGGTCCTTGTTCCGACGGGTTCTGCTCTGGCCGAGGTAGGGGCGACCCCTTCCGGTAGCCACGGTGCTGTTTGGTATGAGCGAACCACTACAGTCCGTGCCCTCCAGAAGGAGTCCCAGAGGAAAAACCCCAGTAGGGTAAAAAACCTCCACAGGAACTCCCTGAAACGAAAGGAGGACACCAGGGTATTAGGACCGCAGTTCAGGAAGGCAGGAAAACAAAGCAAATCAGGAACAGACAGGATTCGCAGAAGGATATCAAATAGGAGCGTGACTATCACCAAGGAGTGTTGCAACGCAATGAACAGGCAGTTGGAATCCCCTTAAATACCCCTGGACAGGAAACAGGAAACAGGAAGTAGAACACCGCCATCTTGGATTGGGGAAAAGAAAACAGTAATGAATTAGGTATGTGTGTTAGACAATGCATGCTGGGTAGAGAGGAAGTGGTAAGCATGCTGGGAAGAGAAAAAAGGCAAGTATAAAGAACCCCCAGTGTAAGGGTTCGGTTTGTCCTAGGAACATCGGTAAGTGGTGGTGGGCAGGTGAATACATGCAAGAGAAATAAATGTTAAGCGCATAATGCGCTGTGTGCGGCCATGCCTGAAACCCCCTCGGGGTTTGAGGCTCTGCCGCGTCTGCCTTTAAGGCAGAACTTGAAAAAGGGGGAGCGGCGAGCGCCGTGACCCCCAGACCGGCTCCCTGGAGCCTTTATGGCCCTCGCCAGAGCCGCGGCGACCCCCGCGACCTGGGTGTCTGCCTCGGCGTCTACCGCGGCCCGGGCGTCGGCCGCGGCAAAATTAACGTGCCGCGCCGCGGCAACCTGAGCCCGCGGCCGCAGCGAGCGCTGCGGTGTAACACTAGCGGAAAGGACGCCCCCGAAATCACATTTCTGTGATGGGCTTGGAGAGTGACCCTTGACTCTGACCTGAATCTGGATTTTGAAAGGGCCTTGTTCACCCGCTGCTACATGGTGCGGTGGTAGGATGAGCCCACATTAGAAATGTGCGTAGAAAATGCTGCTCACAGGTTCGAATCCGGAGGGAGCCAGCTCCGGCTTTTTTCCAATTCCATAAAATGTGTACCAAGTCTGTCCAGTGACAATAGTTCTCTGAAAAAGCAAATCTATTCGCCAAATACTGCGTTATGCTCTATACAAGTAGTTGATTATCGTGTCTACTTTGTAAAACCTAAGCATGTGAGGGACGGCTCCCCCGCAATGGCGGAAGAGCGTCGCCCCACTGGCTAAGACCCAGCAGCTGAAAAAGAAAACAATACTTCATTATCGTTTTATTTTTCTGCTGCTCGCCCAGCCACCATATGCAGGGACGGGCGGGGCTGGGCCATGGGATGGGGGGTAGAGTGCACTAAGTGTGCACGTGTGTTTGTTCGGCCGTCTGAAGCTGGCTAAACACACATGCGCGCTTAGGTTTCTCCAACCTGGCTATGTTCCACAGCTGGGTTAGAGAAACAGCACAGACCACAGGGCACTGTCTGAGCGGCTGACAAAGCAAGGTATAGCACAAGAGCAGCACCAGGATTGCTGGGGAGCCTCTGCTGGTGTCCCAGTGAATGCTGGGACACCAGAAGAGCAGAGGAGCGAGGCAGCAGGAGATAGCAGCAGGAACGGTGAGTGTTTTTTTTTATTATTTGTTTCCCTCATCCCTCCCACCCCCTTTGACATTTGCGGCAGCTGCCGCTGAAATAGAGACCTAAAGGTGAGCAATTAGCTCTCTACCTTTGGAATTTACTGGCTTGCAATGCTTCACATATCCCAAAATTATACATTTACTTGGACACATAGGTGTTTCTATTGCACTAACATGTCACCTTATGGCTGCTACAGAGCTATGAGATTAGAAATGCCAAAACAAAGCTGTATCTAGACATTCACAGAAAACCAAGGAGCATATTTACAAGGAGCAAGCTCCATTATTGCATCATTTTTTTTTACCCATCGGTGGCGCATTCGCTCCTCCATGTTGCCCCATATTTACGGAATTATGTATTGGGCCCAATGCGGCAGTTTTTGATGGGCTGTGTCAAAAAATGCCAATGGAATTGGCTGTGTCACACAGTTTATAAAGTATGCAGGGTAGGTGTTCCTTAATAAAAACTCACTTAGGACTGACGCAGTGATATTTAAAGTTTTTCCACGGTGTGACGCATCTTTGTGATGCTTCACTTTTAGCGTGAAATGCATCAAAATTCCTGTGCCTTAACCCAGGCATAGGAAAGGATTCAGTGGCTTTTCAGTAGGAATCTGACCAGCTGAAGTGACTTAATACACTGGAATATGTCTGTATTTTACACCCCCCTCTACTAGTATTGGGTTTACACATGTGACAATGATGTTGTACGGCCCCTTGACCAAGCTGGGACCCTGCCACTGATGATTTTATCATCCAATGCAGCAAGGCAATATGACGTTGTGTACTTTTTGTAAGGGACAGGCCAGGATTGTCACTTCTCCATGGAGGAAGGGGTCCCCAAGTCCAGGCCTGGGTACTCCAAAGGACAACACGTAAGTAGACACATAAGGTAGGTAAAATATGTATTACCACTTCACATTCCAACATATACTTGTATTCACTTACATTAAACTGTCACCATGTCAAACATACTCAGGTCTCTACATACATAGAAGTACGCTATGCCCACTGTAATGTGACATATGGCCATACCTCATACATTACCTCTTACATCCAACATCCAGGACCAGTGTAGAAGGTGATATTCCACCAGTTTACAGTCTTTTCCATTGGTCCTCACACATTAGGCTCCTTGCGTCAATCTGAACTGATGCATCGCATCAGATTTTGACGCATTGCAGAACTTGCATCACTTCTGACACCAACTTCAGCAATGTGTTACTTTTTGAGTAGATGCGTTGTGGCATCCTTCTTGCAGATGCGTCAGTATTTCTGATGTATCCTGGACCCTACGCCATGGTGTGCCGTATTGTAAATACAACACTCATGACATTGTAAGCTTTCTTGCCATAGCGCAAGTATTTTTAACACATTGCTGACATATGGCAGCAATGCGTCATTTCTTGTAAATAAGGCCCTAAGTGAGCATCGTCCATCAACGGGTGTGCACGAGGAGGTGAAGCTCCCTTCCTGGTGGCCCCAAAGCATTTGAAAAGAGCCGTAAAAAACGCAGACTGTTCACAAATGGCCAGGGTCTGAGTGTGAGTAATTACCTAAGAGTATAGGCACCATCAGATGAGGGTGTGCTACTCTGACATTCCTCAGAGTGAAACTGCCCTTCAGGGGGGGGGGGTTGGGGTGTTACACCCCCTAATAAATTTATTTTCTGGTAATAGTTGAGGTGCTTTCGGACAGGTATGGTGAGGGGTCTGTTGGATTTCATCAGGAATTTTAACATACACAGAGACCAAAATGCACACACACTCTCTCCCTTTCTCTGTTTTGAAAAGCTTCAAAAATGTTGGTAAGTTTACAAAATACTTTGTGTTCCCTCAATTAGTACACCTACCAATCTGCATTATATGTGCCAGCATGATTGTTTGAAAATCTGAAGCTCACTCCGCCCCAATCTTACTAGCCAAGCTGCACCCCTGCTCTGACCTGAATCCGGTGCTGTGTCCCAGGACAGGGCACTGGACAGGACAATGGAGCTGGATTGGCTCTCTTGGTCCAATGGCCAGTGAGCCAAAGGGATGGGAGGAATGGAGAAGTATTGATTGTGAAGAGAGTGCAGTAGTCACCCTGCATGCTTTGTTTGAGAGGTGAAACCTTGCCCTGTCTGTCTCACGTCCTCCACTGAGGATTGGTTACAAATACTAGACAGGCTTCCCATCTTATCAGGAACAGAGAGATGGAAGGAAGGGAAGATATTAGGAAGAAGAATGGGTTTAAGGGAAAGCTGCCCAGTCATCCAGGATTGGTCATGGAGGGAGAAGGGCATATCCTTGGAGTGGCTGCCAACTTTTTTCTGATGTAACAAAGTGATTAAGAAGCTGTCTGTGGACTCCAGACTAATTTATGCTGTCACGGCAACCTAGACTTGCCTGTTTTTCCCACTGAGCGTGGACCATTGAGGACAACTAAACTGTCCTTTTCTAGTCCAATGATGGTGCATACGTAAGATTGGTCCTACAGGAGGACGGTGCACAGAAGCCTGAAAAGCAGCAGACAGGAGACAGTACCAGTGAGGCTGGCACTGCTGTGAGGCTCTCTCGGTCATCGCTGGACCTGTGATCTAGGTGGTCCACGTCACCACAAGTGTTGCATTATAGGTGCATGTGTCCTCAGGGAAGGCTGGACTATCTCAAACATGCACTCCATGCTCCTGTATATATGATGTTATTAGAAGGAGCCGGTTGAGGATAGTCACCAGGTAAGGCTGGAGGTACTCTTTTGCTGGAAGTATCATCTGATTTGATGGAGGGAGCAAATAAACAGCAGTAAAGGTCTAATAGGGGTGAGTGAGCTTGAAGGACGTATTCTTCTTTCCCCCAGGAGCTGTTACCCATAAGATATTGGGAGCATCATGTCTCACCCGAGGGGAGGGGGAAGGTCAATGATCCTAAGACCATGAGAGCAGGGCCTGAGGAGCAAGCAATGACAGAAGAGATGGTACCTGCTGCTTTGATGGCTTTTCTAGGTCATAGTTTCTTTACATTCATCACTGAGGGAGGTGAGAGATTAAGGAGAAGTGAATCAAGTCCATATGTTGCTATGCCGCCAAGGAGAAGATGCACAGGGTCCCTCACCATGTCAGAGGCAATCTGCTTTTCCACATGGAGGAACCAGAGGCAAGGACCACAAATGAATGAATTTGGCTGCTTTTGTATGGGGGCATGGTTTTTGGGTTCTTGTTTTATAATTTTCATATGTTATCAATTTTTATTGTTATGTGTTTCAAATTGTGCTTTTATGGCTCTCTGTGGGCCAAATAAAGTTTATTTGACTGACTGAATGAGCAACCCTCTTCTCTCATTCAGCTCCGCTGTTTGATCCAGAGGGCAAGAGAATGGAAGGATCATGAAAATATAATCTCGTAAATGTTCATGTCAGAGGTGTACCCAGTGGAGGACAGGGCCAGCCAATCAAAAGTAGCCTTGGTGAACTCTCTGCTTCCAAACCCTGCTGGGAAAGGCATCTAAAGCAACAGAATGAACTGACCGCAAGAGTTTGTGGAGAATAAGGTGGACGCAGGATTGTGCAAGGCATGCCCTTTTAGATGTTGTAATGCCAGAGGAGGCGGATTCCACTGACATTCTCAGCGATATACACTGTTAGGGGGAGCTCATGTCTGCCATGGTGCTTGATTCCATCAGTGTGGTGGCTCTGACTGCACAAGCCAAAGGCACAGACAACAGACAGGTTTTCCTATTAAACATGCCTTTCTAGAGACAAAATAGTTTGGTCCCAAATTGGACAAAATCTTTCAAACAGCTTTATAAGAATAGAAATGTACGTTCCATTTCAAGCGAACAAGGTCCTCCAGGTTTCTGCTGTCCATGCTGCGACCATCAAGTTGGGCAGGGAGATAGGCAGGTAGGATATTAGCATGTGGGCATCATCGGGTTCAATCATGGCTCACCCATCCTTTGACAACAAGACTTTGCAGCAGTCATGAATATGCCAGATCGTTGCACTCTGTTAAGATGTGGCCAAGGCAACAACTTTTTAATTGCCTGGTGTCCTTAGGCTCTTCTGCCCCTGTATTCTGTGCGCTTCAGCTCCAAAGATACTTTGCTTACCCAGTCAGGTGTTTTTGCTGGGTTGCATCCTTCCCTGGCAGTGAAGGTCTCACACGCTACCTCACTAGTTCTAGGACCTCTCTGTCTCCAGGCAGGCTTGGGTTTCTACAGACATGGAGGCTACTCAAGGCGCTTCCTCTCGGATGTTGCATAGTATCAGCATATTCGTCCTCACCCTCCTTGAAGCTGCCCTCTTCGGGGTAGGGCGTCTTATAGCAGGAGTGTCATTTTCTCTTCCTTGTCATGTTTGTCATTCTCATCACTCTCGTACTTCCCAATCCAAAATGGCATCTCCATGCTACTGCTATGCTGAATCCCATTCCAGTATGTTCTCTTTTCATTTCCGGGTCACTTTAGGAAGTTGCACTGTAGACGATGCTATGATACAGATTCCAGTGTGTTTCAGCAGCACTTGTTCCTGCTCTGCTGACTGCTGCTTTTGATGCTGCTCACGGCATCTACCTCTGATTCTTCAGTGCACATGGATATCTGCATTCCCCTACAACTCTTTGATAATTCATATTTGTTTTCGTAACTTGCCTGTTTTTCCTTTAAGGAACACACTTTAGGTCTCTTTATTTCTACCCCTTTTACTGTGCTCCTTTGAGTTTCCCAAGATCCAAGACCAGGGAAAAAAAGGAATCATCTTTATCTTCATTTCAAACGGAAAATGACCAACTAATCGCTGGAGCATCATATGAATTCCTGACTCCACTCACTTGCCCATTCGTAGGCTGCATCCAGTTCTAGGTGGGAATGGGACAGGTGCCAGTCTAGACAGGTTGCACAGGATGGATAGTCTATCAATCAATCAATATATTTATAGAGCGCACTACATACCCATTAGGGTTTCAAGGCGCTGAGGGGGGGGAGCTGCTACTGGTCGAAGAGCCAGGTCTTGAGGAGTCTATCAATGTTGCTGCAGTTACACAAGATTGAGGGCTTCTGATCACTAAATGGCCCAGGAAGGTGGTGCAGGCATTGAGGAAGGTTGTATGAGGCACCAACGCATGCCTTTATCGTGCATACATTTACCACAATCATACATAGCATTACATTAAAGTTATCATTGCTACGCATACTTTTACCAAGCATGCATTTGCCACACAAACCTTTACCATGTTTTTTATAGGAAAATATTACAAATATATGCAAAAAATAAATAAAGTAAGATTTACGTAAGCTAATACATTATAGTACACCATATTATACTTTTGCCAACATTTTTGCTAGCATAAAAAAGTACTTTTGCGTAGCTCATATGTATGTAGCCAAACACAATGCAACACATCGCAACAGTACGCCAATGTTTACAACATCATCATATCAGAACGGAGCACATTACAACACTTAGCAAATGTTTTCAACAAAAATTAAAGCACAATGCAAGTATGAAAGTAATACAATTTGCACCCCCTGCCCCTGATAAAGGTTACAGAATCTAATAAATGATTGTTTTTGAATCCTTAGGTGCAGGAAAAATGTCACAAAGACATGAACAAAACAAATGACTAAAGCACATTTTGTTGGTTCAGAAAATGGAAAATCAACAAGCTGCCTATTTACTGTCACACTGTGGAAACTGACTGCTAAAGTAAAATGGGTACCTTTCTTGAAAGGAGAGATTAACTGAACCTAGGAGTCATTTGAGATCTGTTGAGTATTTCTCATCCAGTTGCAAAGGCAGCGGGATTAGCCTTGGTGATATGGTTGAAAGAACCACTGAATATAACCATTCTGCCACTGCAATGGAGATTAAGGTTAGAAAGAATGTGCAGCACATGAAGACATTTTCGGCTGCCTCCTCGAGAGAACCCTATGGCTCCGTTTCTTTAGGTGATTTTTGCTATGTCAAATGTCTGCTGTCCTTTTTTGTAACATGATGCAAATGTTTTTTTCTAATGATCTCATTAGACAGACAAAATGTTTTCACAATCCTTACCAGTGTTAATAGGTATGAATGGTCTAAAATAATGCCAGGCTGTCTCAGTTTCTTTTGGTTGTGGATGTAGATTCATGCTCTTCTGTAAAGGAACATTTGAAAGAATCATGTCGCAATTAGAATAATAACATTCAAAATGTTCTTCTCTATATACTAAGATAAGCAAAATATTACATGTAATTGTATGTGCAAAGCTATGTGGTGGTATATCACCTCCTCCGCAGCTGACAAAGGCAAGTGCGCGCACACACACACACACACAACAGTCCTTTGCATCCAAGGTTTGTGTGCATTCTTGAACTAACTAGAATTAACTTTTGTTGTGTAATCTTTCATGTAAACTACAAATTAAGCTTACAGTTTATCTTCATCTAATACATGTTCAGATGTCATATCAGTAGTGATTGTAAATGTAGATTTCTCTGTCTCTGGTGTGAAGTGTAACACTAGTAATAATGCTATAGATTTTACTAAAAATGTAATGGCCATGATGACCTTGCTTCTAGCCCTGGTTAGGAAAACACGTTTGTCTAAATTCAGATAGTTAAGTAAATATTGCCGCAAGTAAAGTCAATAATCCACTCTCAGGATTTCACACAAAGAAGCTTCTCAATGTTTTTATTTTCTTTTACAGTTAGTCCATTTTAGATTTATTTACGGGAATCTACAAGAGGGGCATCATGTACAGAGCATCTGATTCTAGAGCTATACTGTAAAATACTTGATTTGACTGGTTGTACAGTTTGGCCAAAGTATGTTAACAAACTGGGATATCTTATGCAGTATATAAAAAAAAATGTATTGGAATTAGAAAAACAGAGTTGTTTATGTAAGTTGCCATTGAACTCAAAGCTTTGTGTGTTCTCTGTAAACCTGCAGACCATACAGGTGTTGCACTTGTTATGTCCAATTGCAGGGGGAAGATTTTTCTTTGTGCCTGGGGTGGAGGCATGAACCAACGAGTGTCGTAAGTTGCAACCTCTTTTGAAAGAGAAAAGAGGTTTCGGTATATCCAATGGGGCTAGTATTTTCCAATTCCTTTCAATAATTGATCTTACTCTATTTGATTTAGAGTTATATGTTTAGAGGCAGGTCAAAGGTACTTTCCTATTACGCTCCTTAGGAGTCAGTAATGCTTCTCTAGGGGTGTCATGCTCAGTCATGCTCTCTTACAGGCTCCTTTAACTAGTTTCTTAGGATACCCTCTGTCAATCAATCTAGAGATCAAATTCTCAGCATTTATAAAATAATCCTCCTTGTTTGTACAATTTCTTCGAAGGCAAATAAACTGGCCGTACGGTAAATTCTCCCTCAATGAACGGGGATGACTGCTAGAAAAATGTAGAAGTGTGTTCTTATCTCTAGGTTTTGTGTATAAGTTCACTTCAATGTGTCCCTCTCTTGACTGTACCCAAACATCTAAAAAGTTGATATGTCTGGAATCACTGGTCATAGTGAATCTCAAATCAGCAGTGCGTTGGTTGAGCCACAAGTGGAAGGCGGAGAGTGACTTCTTGTCACCTTCCCATATCATGAATATATCGTCAATGTATCTGAGCCATTGTATGACATGCTTTTGAAAGGGGTTGTTGATATCATAAATCCATTGCCTCTCGAAGCAGTCCATGACTAAATAAACAGTCTCTGGGGCTAAACTACAACCCATTGCTACGCCTTTTATTTGTAGATATAAATCATTCCCAAAGGTGAAGAAATTACTTTGGAGGAAGAGTGAAGCCAGGGTTATAATGAATGATGTGGGAACCTTGTGTGGTGGCTGTCTGGGCTCCAAAAAAGTTCTCATCACTTCCAGGGCCTCATCTTGTGGAATGTTGGTATAAGGAGCTTTAATATCTAGTGTTACTACTATTTGTGTTTGCTCAATAAAATTGGTTTCTTCTAGTTTATTTATCATGTCCATGGAATCACCTACGTAAGCCTGAGTAGCCCAGACAAACGGTTTCATGAAGTTATCCACATATTGGGCGAGTGGTACAAGTATTGATCCACATGCTGAGATTATAGGTCTTCTTGGTTGATTATTAGGATCTTTATGGATCTTGGGTAGAATGTATAGCCTGGGTGTATGTTTATCACTCTAATTAAGGAAGTCAAACTCCTTTTTACATATTCAGCCATTCACTAATGTCTTGTTAGTGGCCTCGTTGATGATACCTTGTAGACGTTCTGTAGAGTCTTCTGAAATAGAGCGGTACTGATCATGATTGCTGAGTTATCTTAGTACCTCATTTTCATACCTAGTCTTGTCCCACACTACAATCCCACCTCCTTTATCAGCTGGTTTAATAATGATGTTATCATTGTGGGGCAATGTCTATATAGTTTCAATTCATCCAGGGTGCAGTTATGCTTAAAGAACATTTTTTGTATTGTTAAGTAGGTCAAGTTCTCTTAAGACCATGTCTTCAAAAATCTGTACTTCCGGTGACATAGTGCTATTTTCTGGACAGAACATAGATTTCAATTTTAGTCCACTATAATTTTCTTCTGTTGGTGCGGTATCTGTAGTACCAGTGCACTGTCCTTCTTCTACTGCAACCTTGGGCCTAGGGAAATCTTCCAAATTTTTTTTTATTTAACAGCTCATTCGTTTTTATTACCAGTCTTTGCTCAGCCTTTTGCACTTTTCATTTAATAAAGTTTTTCAAACTTTTTATTTATTTCAGAAATCTTTTTCAGCAAGTTTTTCCCAGCACTATTTTTAGTGTGACATCGCGGGGGCGTCCACTGCCTTCGAAACAGCACTTTGTCAATCTTCACAATTCAGGCTTTGGGCTATGGGACATGGGCATTCCCCTATAAATCAGAGCAGTTAATTACAGCTCTTCTTTCTCACAACATAAACTGTCCTCTCAATACCAACTTTGCTGGAGCGGGGATCTCAGTTATATCATCGGTTTACAAGAAAGATTTTACATTTCATCTGGAGAGAAATCTTCACTGTTTCACAAGGACAATGGATCTTTGTCATTGACTGAGATAACCAGAAGCTGTACATCAGATTACATTATTGTCACAGTCTCAAGCCTATTTTCAGCCAATAATGAGAGTTGATGTGGGTTTCAAGGGTTTTATTGAGTATTTCTCTTTGAGTCAGCATATAAATCCATCACATCAGAATGAGCAATCAATGAGCAATCAATAAATCATAATAAATGCATTAAGCATGTTCCATAAAGGAAAGAATCCATATTCTAGGGATGAGTTTGAAAGGTTGTCAGAACCCACAAAGAGTTCCAATTGGAGGGAGATCATGAAGCTTCGGCATCAAATATCAACTCAGTAAGGCAATAACCAATCAAAGTAGAAGTTTCCATAAAGAGAAGTTCTTTTCCCACAGCCTCTTTACCTGCATCCATGCTGAGACTCTACTGAGTTTCTTACTCAGTAGAGTCTCAGCATGGATGCAGGTAAAGAGGCTGTGGGAAAAGGAATGAAGGTGGTAACCTACTCTAGGGACATGCACTGTCATAGACATTACAATCTAAGCCTTTGCAACATGTTGCCTTTTCTTTCTTCAGTCAGCGAGTCAGCTTCGAATGCCCTCCTGGGAAGAAGATCACACTTTGTTCTCTCACCAGGAATACAATAGTCTAGAGATAGCAATGCTGAGTGAAGCATTTCTTACCAAGTACAATGTTTATACTTCTGTCGGGCACACCATTCATTGACTTTAGAAAAGCTGCATCTTCAAGTATAAGTTTCTACATTACCTCCCTAAGTGACAAGTTCCTTATTCATTAGTTAAGTCTTCTTCCTGTAAATAAAAACATTAGCAAAGTTAAATGAACACATTTTATGCAACTGTTATTCATCATGAAAAATATGTCCATGGGAAGTTCTGGAAAATAACATTTTGTGAGATCAGCATTCTTAAGGCAGATCAGCTTGCCATAACATGCATTGCTTTAGCTATTTGGGCCTAGTATGTGTAAATATGGTTGCCTACTACAATTTTTGCATTTAAAAGAACTCGTTTTTCATTAAAGCCTACATTTTAGTTCTGCACATTATTGCATCAGTTTTCTTGACTTTTTAAAACGCTTCCACACCAATATACAACAGAAGGGTGGGTAGTCAAGCGGAGACTGCCTGACCTGTGTGTTTCACTCTTTCCAAATTTCTGGCTTTGTAGGGGCCTGTTGTCATGCAAACTATTGATTATGATGCCAATTACGTCAGTACAGTGGTTTTATGCCTAAAACAGAAAAAAATAGAATGGGCACAGTTTCTGAACCGATGGAGTAATGCAGTGTAAAAGGTCCTGTTTCGAAAGACGTGTACAAAGTACATGCATGCTCGACTGTGGGTCCAGACATTTTCTTACAGACTGCTGAAGTAAACATAAGGTTGGCGGTTGAAGAGGTTGGACAAACGTTTGTGAATACCCACAAATGTGTAAATTTATTGATGTGCGAACACCTGCAGGCAGTTCTAGCTTTAACTTCCACTGTGGTGCATTGCTAGATCATATTTACCCACATAAAAATCTTCAGGTAAATCCTTTTATTAGAGAAAAACAACTTTTGTGAAGTCCAACATTGGTTTACCCTCACAAAAAAGGTAACATGCACTTCCATGGGTGTCCGCGGTGGGCGGGTGACGGGGGGGACGGACAACTTGCCCCCACCAGATTTAGGTACAGCCTGGCGTGCAGGCTCACAAGTCAGCGTAACACTACAGCCACCGTAGTGTTACGCTAGCTGCACTAGTACAACTGCGGCCCACGTTAAAATTATGCCCCACCCACCTTGAAAAAATATCCGCAGATGTCCATGCACACTTCTAAACTGGAGGCTAAAAAGTAGACAGATTTTGTGAATCGGGCCCAATCAGAATGCTATTGCCTTCACCCACAATACTAGGATCATATAAATACTATTACAATACATTACAATACATCCCAACCTAAGATGGAAACCAGAAGCCTCAGAAACAACGCCCAAGCCGACAGACATATCTGTCTATGATCTGTGACTCTTACACAACTTCACTTTGCACCTCAGACTGGCTCCTTTATTGTTGAAATGGAGGAACTGTCTGGAAGGCAAACCTACACAGCCCTGCCAAGTGTCACGCATCTTACGTTAGGATATTGCTTATCCAGTCATTTTTCCGCATTACCGCAGTGCCTGTAATTGTCGCGCAAAAGAACTGTGTCCTAAAGTGCGGTAAATCTTGTTCCAGTTTCTCACTTTGCTAGGTAAGCTCCGCGTAGTGTTTATCAAAGACCACAAGGTGGCGTGGGTGTACAACGGAAGGCATAGGATTTTCGATATATTACGATATTTCTATGGTTCCCTCGTCTTCATCGCATGATTTCGCTTGTGAGAAAGTGTCACCCATAAATAATCCTTGAAATGTCACTCATAATTGCACTGAAATTATGAAAGTGTTACACATAGCAATCTGGGATCTTGGCAGCTATGCCTACCCTCTCATAAACTTTCTGTCATCCAAGACTGTATCCCCACCCCCGTGACGCTGTGTTTCTGACCTTTTCTGTACTATTACTCGCTCAAGTATTGCCCTTTGCCCTCATTTTTAAGGTACCAATATGTTGCAGTGTTTTCAGATATTGGTCATGTACAGTGCTCCGCTGCCGTCTGGGGCCAGGTTCATCTTTTCGAAACACCACCATTAGGACACATGTTCTGTTTGGCCCCGTGACATAAGCATTGGTGACCTGCTTGCAGCTGACCCAGATCTGTCAGTCAGTGCCCCAGTGGCCTCGCGCTGTCCCGAAGCGGCCTCTGCCGGCGGCCAATCAGATGCGATGCCCTTCACGGTTACTCACACACACATTCAATAATCAATTACTCACGCCCCCTTCCCCCAAACACGGGTCTCTCTCCTACCCTCAGCTGCGAACAGCCAGTGTGTCAAGGACCCTAGTGTAAGGAAGGAAAAGGGACCCTGCCGCTGTTTGACTTGTGAAATTTAGCAACAAGCAGAGTTCAGTGGCCCTCCTTAAGCTTCTGGGTCCCGGTGCCACTGCACCTGCTGCACCAACTAAAGGTACGCCCCTGCCTGCATTGGCTTCTTTTGTTGGTTGCACGCGCCTAACTGACCTATGCCGTTCCCTGCAAAGCCCCCACCACTATTACAACAGAAGTGGCACTCCTAGCTGCTAGTCCCTACAGAGAAGCCAGCGATCGAATGGGCACAGGCTGAATTCCCATTTCAAACGAATTAGGTGGCTGGATGGGGACCGTGAGTAGCGTGTGAAGCTGGCACTTTTGGGCAATGCAGGAAGCTGCCATTCGGGAGTAATGCGAGAACCTGGTATTGGGGGTAATAAACTGGCACTGCTGAGCTAGTGGCAGAAGCCAACGTTGAGGAGAGTGGGATAAGCTGGCAGTGGGGCCTGTGGGAGAAGTTGGCACTGGTGAGAGGTGTTTGAAGCTGGCATCGCTGACTCTGGGGAAGGATGAGAACCGGCGCTGGAAAGAGAAAAGTGTGAGTGAGTTACAATGGCATAGTGTGAGAAAGTAGGCACTGGTGGGCAGTATGGGAAGCTGGCACTGCGGGAAGCAGAGTGGGAAGCCTGCGTCATGGCAGTGAGAGGAGCTCCCGGTCTGAAGAGCAGGAGATGAGGGTAGCCCGATTGCTGGAGGGGAGTGTTAGATGTCGGCAGATAGTGCAACAGTCACTAGTGAATAGCTGGCACTGCTGGGTGGAACGAGAGGTGGCACTGATCACTAAAGGGCGACTTTTTTAAAATAGCTTTCCATATTGCGCTTCTACTGTTTCTGAGCGCTGTGAATAAACGTCACGGTTACTCAATTTAATTTACTGACCTCAGAAGGATGAACCACTCTGTTAGCCTTGCCAGAATTTGAACTTTTGACCTGCACATCAGTGCATATGTCAGCAGCGAGGGTTGCACTCACTCACTCACCCTCCCCACTTAGATTGATGGGTAGAAAGAGGCTAGCAATGGAGTTGCATTAGAAGCAGGCGCTACTGAGAAGCAGGACGGGCTCCACATTTCCGGATCTGGGTGGGCCATGAGGATGATGAGGGAACGGGCAGTAAACAGGTGCTTTCGGTAGATCTGCTGTATTAGGGGCTGATGGCATCTGTCCAACCTTGACCTGTCTAAGAAGTTAAATTTCTTACTAATGTTGGGTCTGTTGAGAAGACTCATTAGAACATGCCATTTTGTACCGCGAGCAGAGCCATTGGGACCACCTCCCAGGGGCTAACATAATAAAAAAATTAATGGGGGGGTGCAGAGACCACCCCGGGCCCCGGGGACCACCACCTCCCTGGGGCTTCTTACTAAAAAAAAAACATAGGGGGGGCCTTGCAGACCCCCCAGTTCCTGGTGTGTCACTTTCTAGAGGGAATTCACAACAGCCGAACTGTCAGTCTGACCCAGATGTGGAATACACAAGCAGGCAGAGGCACAGAATGGTTTAATCAAGAAAATGCCCACTTTCTAAAAGTGGCATTTTCAAACAAACAATTTAAAAAACACCTTTACCAAAAGATGTATTTTTAAAGTGTGAGTTCAGAGACCCCAAACGCCATATCTCTATCTGCTCTTAAAGGGAAACTGCACTTTAACGATAATTAAAGGCAGCACCCATGTTAACCTATGAGAGAGATAAGCCTTGCAGCAGTGAACACCAAATGTGGCTGTATTCCACTGTTAGGACATGTAAGCACATCAGTACATATTCCACCTTTAACATACACTGCACCCTGCCCATGGGGCTACCTAGGGCCTACCTTAGGTGTGCCTTACATATACAAAAATTGAAGGTTTGGGCCTAGCAAGTGGGTACACTTGCCAGGTTGAATTGGCAGTGCAAGACTACACACATAGACACTGCAGTAGCAGGTATGAGACATGTTTACAGGGCTACTTATGTAGGTGGCACAGTCAGTGCTGCAGGCCCACTAGTAGCATTTGATTTACAGGCCCTGGGTACCTCTAGTGCACTTACTAAGCACTTAGCAGTAAATCAAATATGCCTATCATGGATAAACCAATCGACAGTACAATTTATATAGGGAGCACTCACACTTTAGCACCAGTCATTTGCAGTGGTAAAGTGCACAGAGACAACCAGCAAAAACAGAGTCCAGTATACCATAAAAACAGGGGGTCAGATGGCAAAAAGAGAGGGGAGACATGCCAAAAAGCTGCCCGGTCTAACAGTGGAGTGGTGTAGATTATAATAGAGTAAAGTGGAATAGTGTGGAGTAGAATAGTGTAGAGTGGAGTGGTGAAAAGTAGAGTGGCGTTGACTGGAATAGCATTACGTGGAGTAGCTTACAGAGCGGCAGCATATAGTGAAGTAGTGAAGACTGGACTGGTGAACACTGAAATGGGGTGGAGTGGAGTGTCACAGTATACAGTGAAGTGGTGTACAGTGGAATGGCGTCCAATGGAATAGCGCAGAATAGAGTGGGGTAAAATGGAGTGGCATACACTAGAGTGGCATTGTGTGGAGTAGCATACAGTGGAGTGGCATACAGTGGAATGGCGTAGATTGAAATAGCATATACTAGAGCAGCATATAGTGGAGTGGCAGACAGTGAAGTGGTGTACACTGAAGAGGAGTAGAGTGGAGTTGCATTCAGTGTAATAGCGTAGAATTGACTGGCGTAGGGTGGAGTTGTGTGCAGTTTAACAGCGTAAAGTGGAGTTGTGCAGAGTGGAGTGTTGTTCAGTGGAGTGGCGTAGAGTGCAATAATGTATAGTGAAGTAGCGTACAGTGGAGTGGCATATAATGGAGTAGTGTAGACTGGAAGGGTGTACGTGGCATGGGGTAGATTGTAATAGTATTTACTGGAGTATTGTATAGCAGACTGGCATACAGCAGAGTAGCATACACTGAAGAGGCGTAGAGTGGAGTTGCAGACAGTGTAGTAATGTAGAGTGGAGTTGATTACAGTGTAGTAGGATAAAGTGGAGTGGCGTAGAGCAGAGTGTTGTACAGTGGAGTAGTGTAATAGTGTATAGTGGAGTAGCGTACAGTAAAGTCACATATAATGGAGTGGTGTAGACTGGAGAGGTGCACAGTGGAATGGGGTAGAGTGTCATACCATACAGTGGAGTGTCGTATATTGGAGTGGGATGCAATCAAATAGTGTAGAATAAAATGGCGCAGAGTGGAGTGCCATACACTGGAGCAGCATACAGTGGAATAGCGAACAGTGGAGTGCTGTAGAGTGGGGAGACATACAGTAGAGTGGGGTACAGTAAAATGGTGTAAAGCGGAATAGTGTATAGTGAAGAAGCGTCAAGTTGAGTGGTGTCCAGTGAAGTGATGTAGACTGGAGTGGCGTACAGTGGCAATGCATACAGTGTAATAATGTAGAGCGGAGAGTCACAGAATGGAGACTCGTACAGTGGAGAGGCATAGTTTGGAGTGGCGTAGAGTGGAACAGCATACAGTGGAGTGGCTACAGTGGTGTGGCATAAGGAGATATGTGAAATTTAGCAGCAATGTAAATTATGGTACGTGGAGTAAAATAAAACAGTGAATTGCGCTGCCTTGTGTTTCTCCAAATTTACCAATCATTGCAGGACCATGCATGGTGGCCTTGCTTTCCTTTATAAATCTGGCTTAAGTATTGCATTGTCCATGCAACACCATGAGTGACCCAAAGGCACCGCAATCCAATAATACAGCTAGGCCTTAGTTATATTTTGGGCCATGGTATATCGTAATCACTATGCAGTATACAATGGTACATGGCAATGACAAGCCAGTATATAATTGGGTAATGGCTGTTTTTGATTATGAAAAGGCAGCCATATTGTTTTATCTACACTTTGACTGTGTTCAGTGCTAAGGCCTTAGATACAGGTAAGTAGTAGGTTCCTATCTACTACCACTTTATTAAAGTGGTAATAGGTACGGAAATGTATCTATTTTTAAATACGTTTACGACCATGTACCACTGTTGTGTCACAAAATGTAGTGAAATTCTGCAAAAGTACCGCAGTGACAGATGTCACTAAGTTTGAATGCCTTATAACTTAAAAAATACTTAAGCTACTTAACTGCCGTACCCAAAAGGCATAATCTCTGCTCCATAATGTATAATACTATCATGAAAATCCATTAAGCTGTTTTTGCGCTACATCAAATACAATAGTCTATGGAAAATACAATGGTGGAGAAAGCATTTTGGGACCCCCTTTATCTTTGCATCCCCTTAATGATTCACCACAAAAATTTACATCATCTCAAAATGTAGAAAATGCTATAGGTCTGGAAAGGTTTGTGGTGATTCCTCAAATGGGTGGAAAGTTATTAGGGAGGTAATATACCACGAATCCTATATTTGGGAAAACTAACCATAACTACTGAGTGGCAATCAGATTTAATGTGATTTCTTTCATTTAATCAATTAAATTTGTTATGTATTTGCTTATTAATTTACAGAATCATGTGACAATAAATGTGTTTTTTAGTTGTTCATCAAGGAATTCTGAAACTTTACACATGCAGTCTAGTTTATTTTTTGAACTTCTGTGCTACATTTAGTAGGATTATGCTATATATGAAGCCCAAAGTTATTGTTGTCATAAAAATTAAGATTATTTATTTTTCCTAATCGCCAATTATCATGCCCTCCACATAGTAGTTTGTGTAGTTCACTGCTGGGTTATTTTTCCCATTTGTTGCACGGGAGTACATAAGGAAGATGATTTTTATTTGGCTTGTTCGGCACAATTTTGAGTTCCAGAGAGCATTCAAAGAAAATGTATGTAGATGAAGATGTATTCTATTCATTATGTATTTGTTCATAGGTTTCCATTAGCATGTGACGTTAAATGGGTCTTTCAGTTGTTCATGTAGTAAATCTGAAACTGTACATATGCAGTCTAGTTTATTTTTTGGACTTTCTTGCTATTTTTAAGTAGTATTGTGCTACAAGATATCACTAAGTTGAAAGACATTATAACTTAATAGTTATTTACTTACCTGTAGTAACCCATTGAATAATCTGTGACCCCTAATACGTAATACTGCCAAATTCCATAAAAATCCATCTGATGGTTTTTCCTCCATGCAAAATACAAAAGTCTATGGAAAATGCAGTGGATATGAAGCCTGTTTTGGGACCCCCCTTTTAATTTGCACCCCCTTGGCCAAACGCTGCAAAACTTACAGTCCTCCCAAAATGAAAAGGGGCCAGCAGGTCTACCAAGTTTCATACACGTTCATCAAATGGGTGCAGAGGTATAAAGGTACAATATATATATAATTGGGTCATTGGCAGACCCTTGAACTGATGACATTGAGCCATTCAGAAACACATGGAGAGAATTATGTAAACTACTTATTGATCAGTTTACAATTCCTGTTCTTAGATTGTCAAATCCTTCCAATGTGTTTTTGAAGCTCATATTCATATATATATATATATATATATATATATATATATATGTTCACTTAAAAAAAACAAAGGCTACAGGGATGTTATAGTTAGGTTCTGAATTTACTCACAAAAAAACAGAGAAATTCAGCAGTTAGAGTTATTTCAAGTAACTATAACTCGCAGCCTAAGTTAACTATTACTCGCGTCCCTGACATGCACAGTTCTTCGATAATTTGACTTCCAATGTTTTATTAATATTTTTATTGACGTTATAAAAGTTTTCATGAGTGCTGTAATATCTGGGGTAACTAGAAGTGCATGGCCAGGGTGTGAACTATAGTTACCTTAGGCCGCGAGTTATAGTTATTTAAAATAACTTTAACCATAACCAGACCTTTTTTTTTATGTTGGGAAAATCCAGGAAAAAATGATTTTTAGCCTTTGTGGGGTCCATGAGGGACCCCTCAACCAAGGCTAGGGACTCAGGGTGACCCTACCCTGGCCCCTTTTTTTCACTTTTTTGTGGGACTTAGAGTCCAAGATGGCTGCCAACACTTCCTTGTTGAAGTGTTGGCAGCCAAAACAGATATCAGCACAGAGACATTTGGATCCATGGCTGATCTGCGTCCCTAGATACCTATATTTTTAAAACTCCAATATCTCCAAACCTACTGAAGCGATTTACACCAAATCACGAAAGCATGCTTTCTGGACCACAAGCTAGCTTTTTGCCAAAATTGGTGTAATTCCATTCAGCGGTTCGGGCTGTAGTCAAGTTTAAACATTTGAAAAATCACATTGACATAGAATGGGGAAAAGGTGTTTTGGGACCCCCTTTTTCTCGTCCATCGCTTGACGGATCGCCCCAAGCGACACAGCGGCTGAACTGATCAAAATATAAGATTTGAACATTTCATGAAGATTCGTCAAATGGCTCAAAAGTTATTGGCAAAACAAAAAACGCTCTGTTTATGGAAAAAATGGTCCTAACCTTAACGATCGCCAGTAGGTAGTTATAGTTAGGACCTAGACGAAGCTTCATTAAATTTTCAAAACTAGTTTGCCACTCACTTCTGCTGATGTTTGGAAACATTTGGGGTGATTAATGAAGCGGGCGCAGAAAAAAGAGGGGTCCCTAAGCATGTTTTCCCCATGCAATTTCCCATAGGGATTTCAGACACGACTACAGCCAAATCCGCTGGACGGAATTGTACCAAATTTAGCAGAAAGCCAGCTTTTGGTCCAGAAAGAGCCCTTTTTGTGATTTGGTGTAAATCTGTTCGGTAATTTTCGAGCAATTGAAGAAGAAACTAAATTGTATATCTAGGGATGCAGAGGGTCCACAAATCCGACAGATCTCATGCTAAGATCTGATTGGCTGTCCAACTTTCAACCAGGAAATTTTGGCAGTCATTTTGGGACTAGGACTCAGCTGAGCCCCAAAAACAAAGTAAAAAAAAAAGAAAAGAAAAGGGGGCAGGGTAGGAATACCCTGCTCCCCTAGGCCTGGTGGTGGGGTCCCCCGCCTGGGCCAAAAATACTTTTTTTTTTTTTACATACACGAAAACCACAGAGGATCCGTGGATCATGGTAAAATGTAAAAGAAAAACGAAGTGCAGTCTTCTGTGCTTGTTTAAACTCAGCCCCCGGTGGGCCAGGTACCAGGGACTAATTTACATATAAATTTTGAGGAAGGAGATGCAGGTGGCCCCCCTCCCTAGGCTGTTTACGGCCCGGGGACCACCACCTCCCTGCAGCAAGGCCAATAAATAAAATATTAGGGGAGGAGGGGCCTTGCGGACCCAACTCCAGGGCTTTTTACGGCCTGGGGGACCCACCCCCCAGGGACCTGGCTGAATGATCAAAAAGGGACAGGGGGTGTGTGGCTCCCCCTTCCTGGACTGTATTCCACCCCAGGTACTAGCACTTCCCTGGGGCAGGCCCTGCAAATGAAAGGAGGGGGCTACACAACCCTCTTCCTGTAGCCATTAATGGCCCTGGGGTCCGCCACTCCCCAGGGCCGACTCCCTATGTCCCGATGTGCCCACCATCAGGGCATAGTTGTTTGCCACGCAGCTCACCTCCCCTTCAACTAAATTGCCAGGCCCCGGGGGATGGGATCCTCAGGGCCAAACTTGGCCCAGGAAGGGGGCCACGCGGCCCTTTTCCCCTTCTACTAATTGACTGGGCCCTGGGGGATGGGGTCATCTTTGCCAAAATCGGCCCGAGGAGCCACTCAGCCCACCTTTCATTTTACTAATTGGTCAGGCCCTGGGGGATGGGGTCCAGAGGCAAAATTCAGCCCAGAGAGGGGGGCCATGTTGCCCCCTTTCAGTAATTGCCTGGGCTACTGGGGATGTGGTCCCCAGGGCCAAAATTGGCCTGAGGTGCGGGTCTGCATGCCCCTCTCTGATTGCAATACCCAGCGGCCAACTCCCACCACACATGGCCAAAAGCTGTGGCTGGGGTTGTATTAATTTAAGGTAATAAATATTGCTTACTTTTACAAGGGTTACAGGGATGATATAGTTAGGAAATAGAATTGAAAAAACTTTAGAAAGTCACTGAAAAAAACAAAGGTTACAGGGACATCATAGTTAGGTTCAGTTTTTACATTCACAAAACCATATAAATTCAACAGCTATAGTTATACGTATCTCAAGAAACTACAACTCGTGCCCCAAGGTAACTATAACTTGCGCCCTCACCCTGCACTGCTACTTACCACACATATTACATCAGGAAAAACATGTTCTATAACACCATAATATAACTGGTAACATTTGTAAACATTATTGATGAGAAAACTGTGCATGGCAGGGGCGCGAGTTATAGTTACCTTAGGGTACGAATTATAGTTTCTTGACATATGTATAACTATAACTGTTTAATTTCTATGGTTTTGTGTATGTAAAATCTGAACTTAACTATAACGTCCCTGTAACCTTGTTTTTTTTTCAGTGAATATATATATATATATATATATATCAAACAACTTCACCAAAACCCGGAGTTCAGAGGCTCATTTCACGGTGGTCCGTGTGGGGCTCCAGTCGCCCCTCACATTTTCAAATCATGAACTCTTTAAATGAAGAAATTCCACGGACACTCCTGGTGCGCGCTGCACAACATTTTGTTAGCAAGATATGTCCTCACCAACGCGTTTCGGCCGTAGCCTTGTTCGCGTTGGTGAGGATCTAGCTTCATTTAAGGAGTTCATGATTTGGAAAAAAAAAGAATAAACAAATATATATATATATATATATATATATATATATATATATATATATATATATATACACACACACACACACACACACACACATATGTGTGTGTGTGTGTATATATATATATAAGATATTCACTGAAGACTGGTTAAGGTGACATAATAGTACAAAAACTGAAATTCACAGTTTACTTAGCTAGGTATAACGTGCGCCCCCACCATGCACTGCTTTTGACCTCACATATTACATCATTTATGAATATTCAAAGACATCACTGCTGAGCTGAATTACTTTTATTTATCAGCAAAACAAAAAATGCTAGTTCTACGGAAAGTCTGACCAATCTATAACTGCTCAGTTGCAAACGCTGCTGTGTAAGATACATATATGTGTGTGTGTATGTCTATCTATATAAATTAAATTATATATACATATAAATTATAGATAGATAGATAGATAGATAGATAGATAGATAGACAGGCAGACAGACAGACATTTGGCACTCTATATTCAGTGGGTCTTTTAAAAGCATTAAGTGGGATTAGACACCCCCATTCACAATGCAACTTCAGCAAGTTTGCTTACTTTGTGGTACAAATGAAATGAGCATTCCTTAAAGTAGGCGGTACAAAGTACACTTCGTTGACTTTGTGAAACGCATAACATTGTGCCCCATCCAATGTGCAGACGGTGCAATGATTTTCCATTCGGATAAACACATGTAGACTCGCTGACAAAACTTAATATTAAACCAACAAAGTATACATTAACAACAGGAGTTAAAGATACAGTGGGGCAAGACTATAACACTTGGAAAACATATTTCAAAGGTAGTGAAAAAACACAAACAGTGCCACACAAAATCCTTGGTTCATTCTGACTGATCACCTATCTTCCAGCACATGGCATCCTGCATTATTCAGCCGTTGTTAAAATATTTCTGTGTCACTATTGTGTGTTTTAAATTTAAAATGTAACTTACCTGATGTGTTAAAGTATGTTTGATATTTGTTTTCTCAAGTTTCTTACGTGTTTTTGCATGCATTTTTTGCAACTTCAAGTTCCATTGAAACCTTTGTTTTTCATTTAACACATACATCATAAGGTGTGTGTACGTGGTGCTTGTTACAGCATAATGTGACCCTTTGTGCCCCCATGAATAGCAAATATTCATATTAATTGATTTATTTCATCATGATATGTGGATATGCACAGGTTAGGGTTAAACCCAGTATCCCTTAGCTTGCAGGCAGTTTTCTATATTAGTTACAGTGCTGGCACATACATCCATCTATGTACCCATGGAGATCAGGTGAATTAAGTAGCATGATCCAAAAAATTATTTTCTTTAAGCACATGTAGGATGCAACATCTCTTTGGTTCATTTTTTGTTTAGACAGAGTAACCTTCCATTCTTTCGAACAGTAGATTCTGTCATTTTTAAAGTGCTTGGAAACAGCAGAAGTGTGATATTTACTCATTTGTTGTAAACCAGTTATTTTTCTTATCCCGAGTTAGAAATGGCCTTACATGAGGAAGAAAAAAAACAGAAACAACTACTGAGCAACATATGGTCAGATTGCATGCACATTTTAATTTTCTTTTTACTTTGGAAGACAATCCATTTTGATGGGAGTTTGCAGTCTCTTTTCTCAAAGTAGCGGTGACGCAGGATACCTCCTGATGTTCATTTGTGCATTATGACAGCATCTTCCATCCCTACCCACTTGATGCCTACTCAAGGGTGTTTAAACTATTTGCTGGTTATCGTGATAGCTGAGTGTTTAGTCTGACATAGAAGAGCTGCAGTCCTCACAAAAAGTGTTACAAAAAATAACAACCATGGCTTTCCACTTCTAAGAGGGTCTTGGTTGGGCCAGTGGGTGGCTTTGGTGGGCCTTGTCCTCCTGGCCCCAGCTATATAACCGAGGCTCCTGAGAAGTGTGAGAAGATGTCCCTATTGGGCAGTGTGAGGAGCCTGCCTCAGTGTGAGAGGGTAACACTGATGAGAACATCAGACCCAATTGCTCTCAATCTGTTTTCACCAAACATATACCCTTATTACTCCCAAGCATTAATTGCCTTTCCAGTGGGCACTGTAGAGGAATGTTGCCACTAACAAAACCCACAACACGTTGGAAACTGCAGTGTACGTTTCCAGTTTACGTTATGATAGCATGTAGCACACCAGATAAGAATTTGTTGATGTTATGTGGCTGACGGGCAGATAAAGGGTGGCTGCAAAGTATTGCCAGCTCCTGCAAACAAACAACCAGTGGCTGCAAAGCTCACAGTCTGACATGTTTCAGAGAACAACCAGATAAAGTTTAAAAAACACAAAAGTCAGCTGTCTGATATGTCCAGGGCATGATGGTGCCGGGCAGTAGCGGAATGTCCTTCTGGTGCCTAGATCTAAAATGTTCAGGTTCTCTTTCTCAGAAATATCATTCTTTGCCAAAAACAGAATTGAAAATGTCCTTGATGCAATTTCAGGAGGCCTGGGGACTGTCACTTTATTTACAAAAGGCAAATGTTGAGAATCCAAAGTTTTGGATTAGTATGGATTGAAGGAGAGAAGGGAGACCGAAGGATGGTCAGGGGCAAGCCTGGTCAGACCAGCCAGTGTATGTGCTTATCAATGGTCCCACGGTACCTTGCACAAGCCATCCGGGAATGTGCAAGACACCAGTGCATGGGGCCTTTGTAATCTTACATGGATATGAATAGCAACACCTTTAGAATATCTTTAGGTGCCAGACTGGATCCAGAAGATTTAAATAACATTGTTCCCATGCACTGGTAAGGTGGTGTCATGCTGACTCCTGGAAGTGTCAAAATGAGCCACTTTTAAGTGCCACCCTTGCATGGTGATTTCAGTTCCTTTTTTTCTGTGGCTTCGTACGTGAATCTGGAATTTGCTCCCAACTTTTTTCTCATCGGTTGACAAGGTTTTTTCTTCAAAATTCTTTTTTCCAGCATGCAAAGGAACCATGGCCCTCATTTTGAGATTGGTGGTAAAAACCGCCTACCACTACGGCGATGGCTGCCAAAAGACCGCCACTGTGGCTACCAGAAGAATGGCGGAAATCCGTCTGTGGCCATGCTGGCAGATGGCGGTAAGGTGGTGCTGCTGCCACCAGCAGCGCCACGCCAGTAGTCCGCCGCCAGCCGTACTATGACCCAAAATACAGCCTGGCGGTGTTCTACTGGCAGGCGCTGCTGGTGGCAGCAGAACCCCATCCCGTCTCATGCCGAGAACCCCGTGAACACAGGTAAGTCGGGTCTCCAACAGAGGAGGGGGTGGGAGGGTGTTGTGTGTGTGGGGGTGTTTGAATGTTTGTGTGTGCGTGGATGCAGATGTGTGTTGCGTGGTGAATGCGTGTGCATGTATGGAGGTGTGAGTGCGTGTATTGTGTGTTGTGTGAATGCATGTCTGCATGTATGTATGAAAGTTTGTGCGGATGTGTGTGTGAATGAATGCATGCGTGGACGCATGCGGGAATGGGTGTGTGTATGCGTGTGTGTGTGTGTGTGAAGGGGGCGTGAATGTAGGGGGTGGGGGCTTTGGAGAGGTGGGGGGAGTAGGGGGGCTATTCCCTGTCACTGATAGCGCCTACCGCCATGGTTTTCGTGGCATTAAGGATGCCACGAAAACCATGGCGGTAGGTGGGGTCATAATCCCGCGGGCGGAACAGTGACAGCCGCCGGCTGATGGATATCTCCAGCTGCCGCAGTTGGATATCTCCAGCCCGGCGGCTGTTACAACCGTGGCGGTCGGTGTGGTACATTGGTGGGTTGGCTTCAGCCAACCCGCCAATGTCATATTATGGCGGTAAGTACTGCCAGCCTGTTGACAGTACTTACCGCCATAAAATGCCGACCACCGGGGTCGTAATGACCCTCCATGTCTGTTCCTAAAAGTACAGGGCTTAAGCATTGGTGGGCCGGTCACAAACCAATGTCTGTCTCAGAACCCCTAGAATCTCTGTCTCTGGTATGTGGGTTTGACGCACACCTCTAAGTCCTGCGAGAAGTGTGCGCTTATGAAGACAATTCGGGAATGCGAAGCAAAGCTGTACAACATCAAATGGAGACTCGGATGTCCCCCTCCTTGCTGAAATTGAGGGTGCGGACCCGTTTCCGTTGCGCTATTGAGGACATTTCCATGATAGGTTGCCGTCCAGGCCCAAGTCTTCTGGGAAGTCAAAATTGAAGTGGAAGCAAAAAAAGACCAGGTGGGATTCTTTGCAGTCCTGCCACTTTCAACCTGAGAAGTTGTGACTATGTCAGAGTGCCTCGTGGTCTCTCTTGGTCCCATGATCCTACTTCAACTTGCGTTTCTGGTTTTATCAGCGGCATCACAACAGATTGAGGCGTTCAGAAAGGCATGTTACAAATTTTCAGCAACCTTCTGGCTCCTTCTGACATTCCTTTCGGTCTCGAGAATCTGTGGAGGTCTCCGGTCGGGACACAGCTGTCAGGTTTGCCCTTGGCACTATTTGTGCCACTAGAACCCACATCAGGTTCTGCTCTGACGCGCTATCCGACTTCTAACCTGGCACCAATATCCACAGAGGTCCCTGTGACATTGACACTGGCACCCACACAGCTGGTGCCAGAGGACAAATCCATTGCTGTAGTCTGCTCCAACTCTGAGTCACCTCAGCCTTGACAACTGTTGTGTGTTATTGCCGTACCGAAGCACCTAGCCCCAGCTCATTTTGATTCCAAAAGAACTATGGGGGTCATTACAACATTGGTGGTAAAAGCCGCTTACCGCCGTGCAGAAGACCGCCAATACACCGCCGCAGAAATCCGCCACAGCTATTATGACCCACATCTCGGAATCCGCCAAAATTCAGACACCAACACAAGTCCGCCACACCAAAGGTCAGTGATAAACTGGCGAAAACAAAACCTCCACCGTCACGCCAACAGAAACACGCCCATGCTATCACGACCCACGAATCCACGCGGCGGTCTTTCAACCGCTGTATTCCATTGGCGGTACACACCGCTGCGCTCAAAATACACACACCCACATCTCCAAAACACTGCCACATTGGACAATTCCAAATACACACACCTGATACTCATACAAACACCACTCCCACACACCCAACACAATATAAAACACACACCCACATCACCCACAAACCCCTACGACCAAAACTGATTGACGAAGGCCATAGAGAGAGCACAGAATAGACAACCCCACCACACAGAGGCACACAACACCATCACCCACACAACATCCACGCACAAAACACCACACACCACTACACATCACCACACTCATCACCACATACCCCACCCCACACATCACCTACACCACCCCATGGCACAGCAAAGACACCCCAGGTTCTCCGAGGAGGAGCTCAGGGTCATGGTGGAGGAAATCGTACGGGTAGAGCCACAGCTCTTTGGATCACAGGTGCAGCACACCTCCATAGCTAGGAAGATGGAGCTATGGCAAAGAATAGTCAACAGGGTCAACGCAGTGGTACAGCACCCAAGAAATCGGGACGACATCAGGAAGAGGTGGAACGACCTATGGGGGAAGGTGCGTTCCGTGGTCTCCAGGCACAACATCGCGGTACAGCGAACTGGCGGCGGACCCCTACCTCCTCCCCCACAACTAACAACATGGGAGGAGCAGGTCTTGACCATTATGCATCCTGAGGGCCTCGGAGGAGTCGGTGGAGGAATGGACACTGGTAAGTCAAATCTTAACTATCATATGCCCCACCCTACCTGCATGCAATCACACACCCCCACCCTCACCCCCTCCCCTATCACTCCAACTCCTCACTAATGTACTAATAACACAAACCACCCATCCCAACACCAAGCCCTGCATGACCCAACAAAGCATGGACACCCCTCACTAAAGCATGCCCATGGCACATACCCATAACACCCCCCCAACCATCATCACACAAGCCCCCACACAGGAATGCTAGCACTGGGGTACACGTTCACCCACCCATTGCACACCATGACACACACACATGCAATAATCATACTTTTACACCCCTGCAGGACCACTACCTAACGTCACCAGACAGGAGGGTCCAGACATCTCTACCCCACCCACAGAAGAGGCCCACAGTGATGACAGCAGCTCTGGCCAACTGGATCCAGATGACCAGCCCGGACCATTGTGGGCCTCAGGACAGTCGGTTCCCCTCGCACAGGCACAGCCCAACACAGACCTTCCACCCTCTGGAAACACCAGCACAGCACCCACCCAGCATGCCCATACCTCCGTACCCAGGACACGTCAATCAGCTGTGTGTCCACCACTACAGGGAACCCAGGATAACCCACCACCCCAACAACAACAGGGACTTGGGGGCAGTGGCAGTGGGCACACGGCCGTGCAACAGGGGGCGGACAGGCCAAGGGAACCTACTCTCCACGAGGCCCTCTCCTCCATCATGGGAGCATACCACCACTCCCAGGAGACGATGGCAACGGTACTGGCCAAGTTTCAGGAGATCCAGCGCCTGCAGGAGGAACAGTATTTGGGCTTCAAGGAGGAACTCAGAACCATCAGCTCCGCCCTGGGCACCATCGTAGGGGTGCTGAAGGACATACAGAACACCATGAGGGACACCGTGGCACACCAAGGGGCCCCTGACACTAGCATGGACGATGAACTGCCCACCACCTCCGCCGGCGCTAGTGGACAGGACGCCCCGCCACAGGACCACCACACCAGCACCCCACCCCCTGCAGACGGAGAACCACCACGCAAGCGGTCCCTGAGATCCAGGAACAGGACAGAGCACGATGGCAAGACCCCCGCCAAGAAATGAGACCACCTTGATTGTCATCCCACTGTCCCACTTTGTAACCCTGTCCATATTGGAACTGCCCCAGCTCCACTTCTTATGCCCATATGGGCAGTGCACCTGTGAGACTAATAGACTGGACTCTGCCATGGACATTCCTCCACCATCACCCCTCACCATTTTACCACCCCCTCCAATAATTAGCACTTCAATAAACACCCTTGAACCACAAAACAATCTGGAGTCAGTCTGTGATTTCGAAATTTGCATTAGGTATGACAGTGACAAAATCCGTTCTCAATAGTAATGTCAACATACCTATGTCACACATCACAAGTCCATGAAGGATGCATGCAGATGACACACGTTGGTAACCACACTTGTGAAACCGTAATGGAAATGTACAACTCAGTTACCAAATACTGGTAGAAATTGACAGACAGAATAGAGGTAGAAGTGTGAAAGTACTTGTAGTAGTCAAGAAAGTGTTTTTACCTGTGTGTCACTGGAAATATTGCTGTATGACTGAGTCCCTGTTGTCAAAGTCTTCTTCCTCTGCTTCCTCCTCATCACTGTCCACAGGCTCCACAGCTGCCACAACACCGCCATCTGGACCATCCTCCTGCAGAAAAGGCACCTGGCGTCGCAAAGCAAGATTGTGAAACATACAGCAGGCGATGATGATCTGGCACACCTTCCTTGGTGAGTAGAATAGGGAACCACCTGTCATATGGAGGCACCTGAACCTGGCCTTCAGGAGGCCGAATGTGCGTTCGATCACCCTCCTAGTCCGCCCATGGGCCTCATTGTAGCGTTCCTCTGCCCTTGTCCTGGGATTCCTCACTGGGGTCGTGCCTCTGGAGTTGACCCATCACATAAGGGATGCTGCTATTCCGCAGGATGTAGGCGTCATGCACAGAGCCAGGGAACATAGCATTTACCTGGGAGATGTACTGGTTTGCCAAACATACCATCTGTACATTCATCGAATGCTAACTCTTCCGGTTCCTGTACACCTGTTCACTCCTGTGGGGTGGGACCAGAGCTACATGGGTCCCATCAATGGCACCTATGATGTTAGGGATATGTCCAAGGGCATAGAAGTCACCTTTAACAGTAGCCAAATCCTCCACCTGAGGGAAAACGATGTAGCTCTTCATGTGTTTCAGCAGGGCAGACAACACTCTGGACAACACGTTGGAAAACATAGGCTGGGACATCCCTGATGCCATGGCAACTGTTGTTTGAAATGACCCACTTGCAAGGAAATGGAGCACTGATAGCACCTGCACTTGAGGGGGGATTCCTGTGGGATGGCGGATTGCTGACATCAGGTCTGGCTCCAACTGGGTACACAGTTCCTGGATTGTGGCACGGTCAAACCTGTAGGTGATGATTAAATGTCGCTCCTCCATTGTCAACAGGTCCACCAGCGGTCGTTACACCGGAGGATTCCGCCATCTCCTCACATGTCCCAGCTGACGGTGCCTAGGAAGGACAAAAGCAACTACAGAGTCAAGCAACTCAGAGGTATGTACCCACAGCTACACAGAACACGAAACATAATCCAAAAAGTTGTCTGTAAGAGTGTTGAGTCCAGGCCTAGGTATGTGTGACGCAGTTGAAAAGGAAGCCATGTGGGCCCCTGAAATGGCGGCTGCCTGACTTCTAAATTGGGACAATTGGATGTGAGGTAACTGCGCTGGCGTTGTACACCGTCGCAGTAGGCGGTCGAAGACCGCTGCGCAATGCTGCATTGGTTAACATTGGACCCTATGGGTCCCAGGAGCCAATGACGAAGTGCGCCGGCGGTGATGATACACACCACCCGTCGATACCTGATCTTTGACAGGAGAGGACCTATAGTGCAAGTGCTGCTGTGACCTCGGTCTGGAAGAGACAATGGCACGTGCGTCTGGGGAAGGGCACCAGCCTTCACTGCACAGGAGTTGAAGAAGCTCGTGGATGGGGTCCTCCCCCAGTACACGCTACTCTACGGTCCTCCAGACCAACAGGTGAGTACATAGGGTGCAAGTTGTATGGGCTATGCCAGGGTGGAGAGGGCTGGTTGTAAGAAGGAAGGGGGCAGAGTTCTGTGAGCATGAAGGACTGTGAATGCATGTGCCACATGGCAAGGGCAGGGATGTGGGCCACTCACTTCGACGGTGCAGTTGGTAATGACTTCTCTTCTTCCCCTGTACATGTCATGTAGGTCAGCGCCCACCAGAAGAAGGATATTTGGCGTGCCATCGCCAAGGACGTCCAGACCCTGGGGGTCCACCAGAGACGGAGCACCAACTGCCGTAAAAGATGGGAGGACATTCGCCGCTGGAGCAAGAAGACGGCGGAGGCTCAGCTGTGGATGGCCTCCCAACGTGGGAGGGGTGCCCGTTGCACCATGACCCCCCTGATGTTCCGGATCCTGGCAGTGGCCTACCCTGAGTTGGATGGGCGCTTGAGGGCATCACAGCAGACACAAGGGGGTGAGTACACTCTCATTCAGCTGACTTTGCGCGCAGTGGAGGGGTCTGGGTGGGGGGGAAGGCTGTGGGTTTCCCTTGGCCAGGGCGAGTTCCGTAGGCTAGGCCCCTCCGTAATGCAGGCCATGTGCCACTCCACCCCACCTCTGTAGAGTGCCAAGTACAGGTATACATGCCCCTGTGTCATCTATGTGTGCAGATGTCCACCATAGCCATGTAGGCCATATCCCAGGAACTGCATCTGTAGAGCCCAACAGCGCGGCGTAGTGCAGGGGGGCTGCTGTGTCTGTATTGTCCGCCAACGGTAGCGGTAAGCCATGCACTCAACCTGTCTTTCTTCTGTTGCCCCCCCCCCCTCTTTTTGTGCTCTCCCTGTTCTTTTGTGCATCAGCATCATCAGTCGGAGGTACAGTGGCACCGGAGCACGAGGGGGCTGCATCCGACATGGCCATGGAGGGCCACACCACGGACTCAGAATACACCAGTGGGACGGAGGGCGAGGGGAGCTTCACGGCGGTCACCGGATCAGCAACCAGCGACATGGACTCGTCCTCCAATGGGAGCTCCCTTGTGGTGGCGGCAACATCTGTGCCCCCCACTTCTACAGGTACAGCCGCCACCCCTCCTACCAGCACCGCCCTCCCAGCAGCCCCTCAGCCTTCGCCCCATGCCCGCTCACCCAGGAGGGTGGGCATCACCTTCGCCCCAGGCACCTCAGCCCCTGCCCCTGTCACCTCTGCTGCCCTCAGTGAGGAGGCCATTGACCTCCTCAGGTCACTCACTGTTGGGCAGTCTACCATTGTGAATGCCATCCAGGGTGTAGAAAGGGAGTTGCAACACACTAATGCATTCCTGGAGGGCATTCATTCTGGTCAGACTGCCCATCATCGAACCCTGCAATCTCTGGCCTCAGCACTGATGGCAGCCATTGTCCCTGTCTCTAGCCTCCCCCCTCCAACTTCCTCCACCCAGACCCAATCCCCTGTACCTCTGCCTATCCCAAGCACACCATCAGACCAGCCTGCACACACGTCAACACACAAGGGAAGCTCAGGCAAACATAGGCACCACACATCCCACAGGCACTCACACAAGCATCACCCACATACAGACACAGCAACATCCACTGCCTCCACTGTGTCCCCCTCCTCGTCGTCTCCCTCCTCCCTCCCAGTGTCGTCTACACTCTCACCTGCATGCACTACCACTACAGCCACTAGGACTCGCACCAGCACACCCACCACCACACCCCGCTCACCTGCACTCACCACCCCCACTACCATTTACACATCCCCTGTGTCCTCTCCCAGTGTGTCCGTGACGCCCCCTCCCAAAGTACACAAACGCGGGCACACACACACCCAACATCCATCCACCTCACGACAGCCTCCAGAACATGCACCTGCACCCAAATCCTCAAAAGTTACACCTCCTACAACCACCTCCTCTTCCTCCACTCCCAGACCCCCTCCAGCTACCCGTCCTAGTGTTCGTCAGAAACTTTTCCTGAGCAACGTTGACCTCTTTCCCACCCCCCCCCTCCAATTCATAGGTCCCGTACTAGCACCTCAGCCAAAAAATCTCCGGTACCAGTGGTGCCTGTTAGAGGTATGTGGAGTGCACCGGGCACCAGGGCAGCCAGTGTGACACAGAGCCAAAGCACAGCCAGTCCCCCCCCTGTGAAGCACCAGAAGTTAGACAGTGCCCGACGGGATAGGGGGAAGACTCCAGCCGGCAAAGCCGCTCACAAGGGTCCCGGGGGGAGTGTCGACTCAGCTGTGACTCCTCCCAAGGTGGGGAAGGGGCAGAAGAAAGCGCCAAAGTCTGGGAAGAGCAGCACGGCGGAGAAGGCCGTCATCATCCCCGCTGCCCAGGAGGCCTCCGCCAGCCCGATCGTCACTGGCCAGGACGCCACTGCCAGAGTCAGTGCCCAGGAGGGTAGTCCCATCGTCACTGGTCAGGAGACCACCGCCAGAGTCAGTGCCCAGGAGGGCAGTCCCATCGTCACTGGTCAGGAGACCACCGCCAGAGTCAGTGCCCAGGAGGGCCCCGGCAGCCACAGCCCCGCTGGGCAATGAGGGACCACCATGGCAAACACCGCTGCACAGGTCAGAGACAGCAAAGTCAAGCACCGCTGAACAGGGCAAGCACCGCTGAACAGGGCAAAGACCGCCATGGCAAGCACCGCTGAACAGGTCAGAGACAGCAAAGTCAAGCACAGCTGAACAGGGCAAGCACCGCTGCACAGGGCAAAGACCGCCATGGCAAGCACCGCTGAACAGGGCAAAGACCGCCATGGCCAACACCACTGCACAGGTCAGAGACAGCAAAGTCAAGCACCGCTGAACAGGGCAAGCACCGCTGAACAGGGCAAAGACCGCCATGGCAAGCACCGCTGAACAGGGCAAGCACCGCCATGGCAAACACCGCTGCACAGGTCAGAGACAGCAAAGTCAAGCACTGCTGAACAGGGCAAGGACCGCTGAACAGGGCAAAGACCGCCATGGCAAGCACCGCTGAACAGGGCAAGCACCGCCAACTCAAGCACCGGTAGCCCATGTGCGGCAGGGGCAGTGACGGAACTGGGACCGTCACGGGGAGAGTGATGCACTCTGGGCACCAGTCCCCCTCCAGAACCAGTGGAGAACAGCATCCACTACCTCAGTCCTTAACAGGATGAAGCACTCTAGCCACCAGTCCCCCTCCAGAACCAGTGGAGACTGTCATCCACTTGAGAGACTGTGGCTTTGCACTCCCCAGGATAAAGCAGTGGGCAAACCACCCACTGAAAAGACTTGTGAGACTGTGGCTTTGCACTCCCCAGGATGGTACAGTGGGCAAACCACCCACTGAAAAGACTTGTGAGACTGTGGCTTTGCACTCCCCAGGAGGGTACAGTGGGCAAACCACCCACTGAAAAGACTTGTGAGACTGTGGCTTTGCACTCCCCAGGATAAAGCAGTGGGCAAACCACCCACTGAAAAGACTTGTGAGACTGTGGCTTTGCACTCCCCAGGATGGTACAGTGGGCAAACCACCCACTGAAAAGACTTGTGAGACTGTGGCTTTGCACTCCCCAGGATACATCAATGGGCATGGTGCCCCCTCGTGGATCTGGTGTGGTGCTGTCATCCGGCTGAGGTGCCCCCCCTTCCCTTCCCCCTGAGGTGCCTGTTGTATTTCTATCTGATGCCCCGGCAGTGTTCTCTCCGTTTTGCTCAGGTATCTGATGTGGGCCTCGCCCATGCATTTTGGGGCCAGTGGTCCACGGACATTGAATGGTGCATACCTGCACTACTAATCGTGATGTATATTTTGTTGAATGTGTATATATATATCTGTATATATTAGCTTACTGTATTTTTCTACATTACAATGGTTGCACTCATTTCCTTTTGTCTTTGCATTCTTCCGGGGGGGTTGGGGGTTGTTACTGTGATGTTTGGATATGCATTGGCGTGTGTGTTGTAGTGGGTGAGGGTTGGGGTGGGGGTGTTGCGTGTGTGTGTGTCCCTGACTTTTGCCTCCCCCCTCCCCTATGTCGTAGGTGCAGTACTCACCGTTGTCTTCGGCGCCGGCGTTGATGATGATCGTACAGGAGCAGGAAGACTATCGCAGGGAGTATTTGGAGTTCCGGCTCCATGGTGCCCTCCTTCCTCGTGGAGTGTTTGAGGTGAGCGTTTTCCCTTTGAAATGGCTGTTTCCGCCGTGTTTTTATCCACTGTGAATCCGCCCCGGAAAAGGTGGCGGATTTGTAGGTTGTGATACTGTGGGCGGTACTTTGTCTCCCGCCTGTCTGTTGGCGGTGACCGCCGCGCTGCTTGTCTGTACCGCCGTGGCAGTCGGAGTGTTAAAGTGGCTGTCTCTGTTGGTGGTTTCCGTCACGGTCATAATTCCCTTTTTTTTCCGCCGGCCTGTTTGCGGTCTTACCGCCGCTTTAACACCGTCCGCCAGGGTTGTAATGACCCCCTATGTCTTTGTCTCGAAACGGACCACAGTGCTTCAGCAACTTTTCAATTTGGACTCTCGTCAGAGCCAACCAGCTTTTAGAGATAACTATGGATGGGATTATTTTCCCTACTAGTATGATGATGACAACTTATATCTGGATTTGCAGGATGTCAGTTGCTTAGATACTTTCACAGATACTGAGTTGTGCTTTCCCACTGGACCATCAACAGAAGAGAAGAGAGACCTGTCCTCCAGTGAACAGGAAGGTTCCCACACACCACAAGCTAGAGCCAGTGGATGCTGAATTGTTGTCAAACTTTGTTTATTGATTTTCGTATGTAACATGCTATTCAACTGTGGTGGCAACATCCGACACCGACAGTATATCATGTAATAGCTAGAGCAACAGTACAGTGTCTTTAACATGAAAGTGTAACTGGATGAAGTCATACAGTAATTCAATGCATCTCTGTCGATCAGAAAACGTACAACATATCAACTGACATACCCATTATTATCCCCCAACCCTGAACAGAAACGCCTATAAACAAACAAAAGTGTGTGAGGATAGTATCGTTGTTGGTTTGTGATGAGGGGAGAGACCGTGTAGGTTTGGGGAAGGGACCAACATGTAGTAGAGGAGGTAGTGGTCTGAAAAGGAATGACATTGGTCAAAAGTTTCAAAACTGGAAAAGGTGAAGAGCCCGTGTACGTGTGGGACATGCAATCAGTGGGAGTCCCCTCAATAGTTATTTTACTAGTGGGCTACAGGTGTATTCAAAGCTTTTATACTTGTCTAATTAAATGTCTACCATCCTTTCCACGGCTTGTGAAAGCTGGGCATGCCATTGAGTTACCGATAGCGCTTCCTTTTTTACTTCCATGTGGACGCTAGAGCAATCTTAGCAGCACCAAGGCATAGCCACATTATTGCCCTATCTCCAATTGTTTGATGCTTCAGCGAGTCATCCCGTAGACCTAAGAGTACACTGTTGACGGAGGCTGGGATCAGATATCCCAGGATATTTTTAAGTTGGACTAGGATTTCAGCCCAAAATGGGCAAATGGACGGGCAGTCCCACCAGATTTGGTGGAAATCCCTCAGTAGTCCACACCCCCTCCAACATTGGTCGGATGTGTCCAGATACTTTTTTTCAACTTGGTGGGATAAAGGTACCAACGAAACAATAGTTTGTAATGTGCCTCTCGCATAGTTATAGAATGGTTGAGTTTGGAGATGTCTCTCCATAATTTGCGCCATTTCGCTGATTGGGCTACCAAGAGTCTGTTCCCAAAAAAGCCATGGTGCAGGGTTGTGGGGTGAGGAACGTAGAGAGAAGGAGGATGTAAAGAAAGGAGATGCATACCCTAGAGCACCCGCTCATTTAGTGAATTGTTCAATAGGGGTAAGGTCTCTGGTGGCTGCTGCCCTAATATCTGGATGACGTACCCACTATTTCAGCTGTGTATAGTGGAAGCGTTCTGAATCTGGAAGAGTAAAGTCTCGCTGTCAGTTCTCAAAAGTGAGAATGTCCCAGCTGTGGAAAAGATCAGAAATGGTGAGGTAGCCGCCCTCTCTCCCTAGCTCAAAAGGGCCTGGGCGAAGAGCAGGAGGAAACACTGCATTTTAATGGATTGATGTAAAAGGAGAGGGAAAGGTAGTCCATTCAGTTACCCAGTTCACCTCGTTCCAGACTTTGATTGTTGTTTTGGTGGAGGTACTAATGTAGGCATTAGGCGGGAAGTCCGTCCTTCGCTTACACAGTATGTCCATATGTATCTGATCACAATTGCCCCATCCATGTTGAGCCAATGTTTATCAGATTCTCTTAAGGACCACTCGGAAACTACCCGTAATTGTGCTGCTTTGTAATATAAATGAAGTTCAGGCAGAGCTAGCCCTCCTGCGTCTTTTGGTAGCCTCAGCAGTTTGTAGGGCAGGCGAGCTCTGCGTTTTGCCATATAAATCGCGTAACTAGGGGTCGTATGGTTGGTAAAACAAAATGCATCCAGCTCAATGGGGAGACCTTGAAAAAAGTAAAGTATAGTAATTTGGGTAAGGCAGTAATTTTAATTGTGTGAATACAGCCAAGCCATGAGATGTACATGGGGGTCCATTGTTTGAGGTCTCCTTTTAGTTGTTGCCGGAGTGGAAGGTAATTTGCCTGGTAGAGGTCTGCTATTCTAGAAGTTAGTCTGATGCCCAAATAAGTGATGTATTTTTAGCCCAGAGAAAAGGTAAGGAGTGGACCAAAGTCTCCATATCGCGTGGTGGCAGAGTCAAGTTGAGCAAAAAGGATTTATGTAAATTGATGCACCTGGATCAGGAATGAGCAGAAGCGAGTACTCGTTATTTAAAGTACTGATGTTTGGAATGATTGCCATCAGATGTAGTGTAAGCAGCCACAGGTGAGTAGGAGTGGACTCCAAACGGCCAATGGAGCATGCCTGGTCAAATGTATGTATCACAGCGGTGCCCATCTAGAGTGTATTGTGGCCACTGGAAAAAAGCCTCACTGAAGAGATGGTGGTGGAAAGTGTCTTCCTCCAACATGTGATGATCCATGTCGATATCGCGTTTATTAATCAAGGAATCATACAGTTGTCAATGTTACTTTATAAAAGTGAGGAGACGGTGCACACAGTCACTAACCGGCCGTTGTGGTGGGCCTACTAGTGTGTACGTGTGCACAGAAGTAGTGAAAGCAACAGTAACCATGTTAGGGTATTAAGAGAAGGGAGGGAAAACAGAAAGGGTTGTCATAGTCGCTGACTGGCCCTCCATAGTCCGTCTGCCAGTGTATCTGCATACCTGGACGTGCTGAAGACAGAAGCCGCCATATTGGAGTGTCATAGCAGGACAACTTCTGTGTGTTATCTTAACACATTCCTGATGCATATCTCTAATTATTGGGGACCCAGCAGGAGGGTGCATAGGATAAAGTTGTTTTCTTTACAGGAGACCTAGCACTAAGAATAGTTGGAAGGAGTGCCAACCTGGGTGTGCTGGTCTTCTGATATTCTGTATGTACAAATGTGTGCAGATGTATTGGTCAATGGCAGCTCTGTTAGGATAAGATGATGGTACGTAGTGGTTGGATGTATTGATAAGAACCATTGATCGGAATGTCAGGTCGCCATGTGTGGTCATCAGTGACAACTAATAATATGCTCTAAAAAGACATATCATTTGTTACACAGCCACAGTGGAACCAATGGTCAAAATGTCAAGTCACCATTGGCGGTAATAATTGCAAATCCATATCATGGTGTTAAAAGCCCGTGCACGACTCATCATCTGTTGCATAGTGCTAGTGGTGGTGTGTTGCCAGTAAAGCAGATGATGCCCGCAGGCTAACGGTAAGCGGCTTGCTTATTGGGGGAATGTTAATACACCAAGAACCAGGGTGTAGTTGACATTGTAGGGGTCTGACTAGGGAATTACACCTCGCACCATGGAATTTCATCATTTAGGCCTCTTGTATTTGTGGAGAGGCGGAAGATCAACCGTTGTTACTCTCTAAAGTGTGTTACGTGGCTTCATGAGTTGTTGGCTTCCAAAATAGTCCAACGTAGATCATCTGGAGAATGACTGGAGTCACAGAAATGATTACACATATTTGTGGTACTGCATCAGCAGTGGATGTTACGCCGATGTTCTATTATTCTTATTTTGACAGGTCTTGTGGTCATCCCAACGTAATGGAGGCCACACAAGCAGGTAATAAGGTAGACATAGTTCTTTGTGTTGCAATTTGTGTGGATCTTTTGTGTGCATACGAGTTTGGGACCCAGTGAGACATCTTTGGAGTGTCTGGTAAGTGAACAGGACCCGCAGGGTCCATAGGGTGTTCTGTGTGGGTGTCTGTTGGATACGGGGTCTGGTATGTACCAATAGGTCTTTCAGGTTCTGGGTACACTTGAAAGCGAAGCGTGGTCACAGGATCTCCAGGGAACCTGAGTACAAGATACACCAGTGTTTCATGATGATGCGTTAGAATTCAGGGTAAAGGTAGTTACACAGGTTAGGACATCCTCAGTGGGTCAGACATTGGTCTCTTGGAGTGCTTCAGGATGGCTATTTCGTGACCTCTTCTTGGTGGGTTTGATAATTCTGAGAGGGTAGGTCTGGGAGGAAAGATTCCTGCTGAGTTCCGGAGAAATTGCCCATATGGTAAGTTCTCCTTAAAGGCGTTGGGATGATGGCTATCAAATAAGCACAGGATGTTACTGTCAGTGGTCTTGTTGTAGGTCTTGGTGCACAGTGTTCCATCAACAATTGAAATGAGTAGACCTAGGAATGTTATCTTCCTTTCTGAGATGGACTGAATTAATTTCAGATACTGATTAAGAGTGTTAATCTAGCATCCAAACTCTTAACACATGGTGGTGTTGCCTTTCCAAAAGACTAAGATGTCGCCTATGTACAGTCGCCAAGTCAGGATGTTGTCTTTAAAGGGGTTGGTTTCAGTGGAGTAAGTAAGTTTATTAATGCATAGTTAGTTAAAACCATTGCATGTTACATGTACATAAAACAAATATTAAAATGTCACAATACTACACAATATAACCACTATAATGTATAGATAAAAATGTGATTAATCAAAGAAGTTAGCTTTTAAAATTTTCCTTATTAACAAGAAAAGCACATCTAGACTTAAACACAATGACCCAATGTGTTAATGGCCTAAACCTGAAATAATGAGGTGACCGGGGCTAGCTGGTCACTAAAGTGCCAAGGGAAGTGGAGATCAGTCATAATTGTTCAGTGCAAGTTCGAAAAGGCTCTCTATAGATGCACAACATTGCGAAAACCTTTCTAGTTTTCAACCAATCGAGTGAGCAGATTTTTAACATGCAGGAGGAATTTGGTAGCTCTAGCCACTAACTGTATGTTATGCCTATTTAAGAGCACCATCGCGGCTTTACAACAAGATCTAATTCGTAGAGCTTTCAGTGGAGGACATAACAAATTCTTTCTCATTGGTGTGACTGCCGGACAAATGCACAAGAAATATAAAATGCTTCCAGAAGACAAGCCGCAAAGGCGGCAAGAAGGGTCTGGCCAAGTTTGCTTTCATGATGGGACCAGGTCTTTAGACAAGAAAAGACCAATGTGGATTTGAAGAATAAAATGTTGGATGGTGCCTGCAAGATGAGTCATGACGTAGGGCTGGGGATGCCAGGCAGTATATGCATGTAGGACAAACCAGCCGTGATGTTGTCGTGCCATGTCTGCTTTGTCAGCTGTCCAAGAATAGAGTTTGGAAGCCTTTATAATATTTTTTTTAAGCAAAGGGAAAACGATGTTGGTGTCCCATGATGCTTGTAAGTTTAAGTTGGTCAAGGCTTGCCTGAGTACAGATGACCAGCATGAGCTATTGTCAGGTTGTAACCCCATTTCGATCCAGCATAGGGCGGCCATTGGGCCAGCAGGAGCGGCTCTTCGTTTCTAGCACATTTCTATTATTGCCCCCCAACGAATCGGAACTTGATGGAACAACCCAAATTACAGACTCACCTGAGCATGAGATGAGTGCTTTGGTAGATGGAAAATATATTTAAACAAAACTGACTGTAGCTGGTTAAGCAGATAGGCATCACGCCCTTTAAGTAACTTCAATCCGTAGGTTAATGATGGAAATAATGTCGCTCCAATAACCTGCAATAGATAACTCTGCGATGTACTGCCCAGCTTTTTTGTAACTCTAAAAAGGCAAACCGTAGTTTGTGAGCCATCCCTCGTATTTGCAATAAATGTTCTTTAAAAGTTATACTTGCGTCCAGCATTACTCCACTATATTTGTAGTGTTTAACCAGCACTATCAATTTGCCGGCAGTCTCCCATTTGAACTTGATGCAACTGGTGTTGTGTTTACCTGAAAAACAGGTGGTTTAACTTCGAGAACCCCACGTAGTCAGGTATTCCACCAGTTTAGTAATTAACTGCTGGAGACTCAACTGCATCTGGCTGAAAAGCACAGTATTGTCTGCGTATTGTAAAACACGCACTGGTTCGTTTGCTCATTTTGGAGGGTCGCATGCACTTCCGCTAGTCTGGATCTACCATATAGATGTTAAATAAAGTTGGGGCAAGCATGCACCCCTTTTTTAATCCACTATACGTAGGGATCTTCTGGTTGATTCTGTCGCTATTTCCAATTTTAACCTGGACCCAGGTGTCTGTGTGTAGGTTTCTAATTACATCTAGTAGTTTCGGTGGTATACCCCAGCTGGCTTTTTGTCCATAGTTTCTGGTGCAGCACCTTATCAAAGGCAGCTTTTAGATCAAAGAAGCAGGCATAAAGTGACGTGTTTTCTCTTGGCTTTTTCAGCAAGAAGTGAGTCCGCTAAAAGATTGATCGAGGTATTCATTCCTGCCCTAAAAGCCGTCTGTGTATTTGGAATGATGTTAGATGCAGAAATCCACGCTTCCAAGTTCAATAGTAGATTGGAGGCAAAGATCTTAGCTTCCATATCTATCAAGGCGATTAAATTATAATTTGTTGGGTCTGATCTCGAACAAGCTTTGTATATGGGATTCAAGATGCTGCCTCTCCATAATGGGGAATAACATTGGCAGTAAAGGACCGATGCCCAGGAAGATGGGTTCCCTTAAATAAATGGTTTGGGAGACCATTCAGGCCAGGAGCCCCATCAGATCTCAACTTCTTAAGGGTTAACCGCAGTTGTGCATTAGACAACCAATGTAATTCCAAAGGGGATTGGATGTGAAAAGTTGAAGAAGAATATTCCTCTCTGGGCAGAGCAGGCAGCGTGTTCCTTGCTTTCTGGTCCCCTGAAAATGCTGCTGTAATGAAGGTTGACCATTCCACTTCCGAAATTCCTGCATGGTGATGGCTAGGTCTCCCGTTTGCAAGGGAAATAATTTCAGCCCAAAAGCGATGACTATTTTTCATTATGCATGCGTGTAGAAGCTTCAACCAAACTTGGGTCTGGTGAGACCGCTTAGCAGACCAAATGTTATTCTTATATTGTTGTCTTAAGGCTACGATTTGATGCCTGGAATCATGGCCGCCAATTGGGACATACAGCCGAAGCTTTCTAACAGCCTTATTTAGTTTACTTTTTTCCAAACAAAGGGCATTGGTGAACCATGTGGCCCCTTCCTTGTTGGTTTTACAATTTTTTGCGGCAATTGCTGCAAAGCAATTCAGGAGCGTCGTGGTCAAGGACTCACAGAAGTGTGTCAGGTGTATACCGTATACGGGGTAATACTGTTGTGCAAAGTTAAATATAAAAAGAATTAAGGGCTCAATTTCTGCTCCTTTCTATATAAAACGCCTTAGATTGTAGGCACTTGGAGTAATCAAAACATCATTTGCGTGAGGCGCTCTAGGAGGGTTTAACAGCGATTCAACGTGTTGGCCAAAGTGGTCACTCTCTACTCTGTCAAGGATACTATAGTGCATGACCACTGGGAGTAACTCCAAGTCCACAGATGTATAATCCAGGGTGGAAGAGGACTTGTTCATGACTCTAGTAAAAGCTGCTGGTTGATAGTGAGGTAGACAGCCATTTAGTGTGTAGAGATTCCTGTGTTCCATAGCCATCACACATTCTTTCCCAAGCCTGTCATTTTTCTGGAATGATGTTATTACCAGGGGAATTTTGTTATCCGCACTCAACAGTGGAGATTGATTATAATTAATGTTGCTTCTTATTAGGTGCATGTTAAAGTCCCCCGATAGTACCAGCTTTGCGTGGGGGAATGTGTATTGTAAAGATTTAACTAATTTTAATAAAACTTCAAGTTTTCCTGCTTTGCCTTTTTTGTTTGGATGTATATAGACATTGCACACTAAGAGGCAGGGCTCTTTCTGCACTTGTTTAATAAGGTTGTTAAGGTCTTGCAACTTTTGGTCAATCCCAATGACATGAGTGGCCAGGTAGTTGAGAATGTCAACTTGGAAGTCGTTTTTCTGAGTGAAAGGAAAGGGTTGAATAGATCACCTCCATTTAATTTAACAGCAGGGCGCAAAAAGGCAGTGGCATCAATACGTTATGCCCCATGTAGTGTGAGACACCCTGGTCGTTAGGCTTTGTCCCAGCACGCTTGAGGGGGGCCAGCTGTAGTGGTGAAACTTGTACAGTGGTCCCCGGCTTACTGCTAAGATCAAAGAGAGTTGCCTCATTGCTGTGGCCCTTATAGGGAGATGAATCTGTAATGAGTTCTGGGTCTGGGTCTGGGCTATCCCTAAGGTTTACTCTCCCTGGCAAAAAGGGGTCCAATTGGGCTGGTTCACTGACCGTTGAATCTTTATTGGAGAGAGCAGGATGTTGTAATCTAGTTTGGGGCCTGAAGTTGTAGTTGCGTCTTGCTGCTGAATGGGGCCTTCTTGGCTATCGTCAAATGGACTCAATAGGAGCTCTTGCCATAAGACAGAAGATTCCAGAGATTTTTCTGTAGAGGAATTCGCTTGACACAGTTCACACAGGAGGATAAGAGATCTATGTGGGGAGACATGCTGGAGGATGATATTATTTTCCTCAGTAACACTAGAAGGTGACTCCTTTGAGTGTAAATCTTTGTCAGATACATGCACATCAGCTAAGATTTCTAGTTGCTTTGGCATATTTGAAGTTGAAGGTACCTTCTCTGATGACATAAGGCAGACCTCAGCCAACATGCTAGCAGACAAACTGCTGAGAGCAGGAGCAGGGGTTTCAGTGAAGATATAGGGGGTCATTTTGACCCTGGCGGTACGAGACCACCAGGGCTAAAATGACGGAAGCACCGCCAACAGGCTGGCGGTGCTTCCTGGCCTATTACGACTGTGGCGAAAGCGCCGCGGTCGCACCGCCAGGGCTGGCGGTATTCCGCCACATTTGACCCAGTGGTGATAATCCGCCTGGGCAGCGCTGCTAGCAGCGCTGCCCAGGGGATACCGAGTCCCCTTTCCGCCAGCCTTTTTCTGGGGAGTCGCGGGGCCCCTGCATGGCCAGTGCAGGGGCCCCTGACAGGGCCCCATGGAGCTTTTCACTGTCTGCCTAGCAGACAGTGAAAAGCGCGACGGGTGCAACTGCACAGCAGCAACACCGCTGGCTCCATTTGGAGCAGGCTCCTGTGTTGCGGCCGAGATCCCCGCTGGGCCAGCGGGCGGAAACCAAATGGCCGCGGCGGGAGTGCGGCTGCATTGGCGGCCGCCCGGCGGTCCGATCTTGGCAGGCGGCTGATGCCGCCCACCAAGGTCGTAATGACCCCCATAGTGTCCTTCAAAGTGGGCAATGTATAGACAGGCCAAACTTGGGTGAATGTGCTGCACATAGATGTCCCTTATATCTGATGGTAGATCTGGGTTTTGAACTTGAAAAAGTTATTCTTCAATGCAATAGTGCCCATTCCATGATTAATTCAATGGGGGTTGCTGCATGCCTCCTTACATTTAGATAAAAAATAACAGCTGCCACATAGGCCATCCAAATTGTCCATCAAGGCTATGCCCTGCCATTTCTTTATGACCTGTTGTGCCACCCACTCACATCAGAACATCTTGCAGAGGAGCACTTATCCATCTTCCTCAAAGTAGTGCAGATGCTTTTAGCCAAGGAAGCCACAAAGAGCATCCTAGCCAGGAAATTGTGCCAAAGAAGGGTGAAGGCCTGTGTCCTATTTTAGTATTGCACCCTCTGAATGCCTTCTTTCAGAAGGACAAATTTGAGATGCTCACATTGAACAAGGTTCTGTTGCTCTGATTCCAGGATACTGGATGATGGCTTTGGATTCACAGGATGCTTACTTTCACACACCTGCTCTGTACTCCCACAGATCGTCTTGTGGTTCAAGGTGGGCCAGGAGCATTTCCTGTGCTCTCCTTTGGCATCACCAGTGCCCCTCCGGTGTTCATGAACCTGACTGTGGTAGCTGCAGTATACCTTCAGAGGTAAGGGATTCCAGTTATCCTCTACCTCAACAACTATCTGTAAAAGATGGGCTCACTACAGTCAGTCGTAGGCCACCTCTAGATGGCAGCAAACCTCCTGACATTGTCAGGGTTCACCATCAGTGTGCTGAAATTACACCTAACTCCTCCGTAGAGACTCAATTTCATTGGCAGTTTGGGCTGGACTGTTCCCATGGGGAACAGGGTCGGGACTGATTTGCCTATGGCTGGGTCCAAACTGGGGTGGCATAGTGAGCTAAAGAATTGATGGATTAAACCCAGATCTGTGACTGGGGGTGAATGTTTGATTGATTCCACATTCCTTTCATCATTTGTGTTTGTTTGCCTCAATTTCATCTGAGTCATCCTGGGTACAGTGCAATGTTGGGTCTTCCCTCCATCACAACAAGTCCAGGACATTCAGGCAATGATCCTGATGTTTCAGCTTCAATCGGGTAAGAGTGGCCCTGAGGCTTCTGGATCTTGGCATCTTGCATCCTGCTTTTCTACTGTGTCCGGTGGCATATGTAGGCTCTCCTGTGGAACCTGAAGTTTCATGTCGCTGCCTCTACTGTCTCCAGTTCTGATGAAGATTGGGAAAAACCAGGCTCAAGTCTTCCCAGTAGCTCCGATTTGGACAAGGACAGTGTTGTACCCAGAACTTCTGGGTATGAGCTTCAGTCCTCTGAACATGCTACCACTTTTTCTGGATTTTCTGTCACTGCAGCAGGGCAAGGTCTTGCTCCCGGGCCAGCGCAATCTAAACCTCCATGCATGGAGACTGGGCCGCAACAGCTGACTTAATTTGACCTTCCTCCCAAAGTTGTTAAAGTCTTCCTTGCTGCATGGTGCCCCTCTACAAAGTCTGTCTATGCAGGGAGCTGCAACAAGTTTGTAGTTTGTTGTGGCCCTCACAATACTGACCCATTACAGGCCATGTTGTTGGATGTTTTGGGATTTGTTTTATGACTAGGCCGGCAAGTACTTGCAGTGGGCACTGTTAAAGATTATTTGTCAGCCCTTTCCGCCTGTTTAGCGTTACTGGATCAGCCGCCCATGTTGAAATCTCCTGTAATGAGATTTCTAAAAGGTAAAAGGTTTGAGCCATTTATTTCCTTTCAAACCCTCTATGATGCCCCAGGAGGACCTAATTTGGTTCTCACTTTTCACACAGGCATACCATTCGAGCCCATGAACAGCTGTCCCATATGTTTCCTGACTCTGAAGACTATGGCCCTGATTCTGACTATGGCGGGCGGCGGAGGCCGTCCGCCATAGTCCCGCCGACAAATGACCGCACCGCGGTCAAAAGACCGCGGCGGCCATTCTTACATTTCCGCTGGGCCGGCGGGTGCTCTCCAAAAGAGCGCCCGCCGGCCCAGCGGAAATGCCCCTGCAACGAGGACGCCGGCTCAGAATTGAGCTGGCGTAGTTGCAGGGGTGCGACGGGTGCAGTTGCACCCGTCGCGTATTTCAGTGTCTGCAAAGCAGACACTGAAATACTTTGTGGGGCCCTCTTACGGGGGCCCCTGCAGTGCCCATGCCATTGGCATGGGCACTGCAGGGGCCCCCAGGAGCCCCGCGGCACCCCCTACCGCCATCCTGTTCATGGCGGGTTTCCCGCCATGAACAGGATGGCGGTAGGGGGTGTCTGAATCCCCATGGCGGCGGAGCGCGCTCCGCCGCCATGGAGGATTCAATGGGGCAGCGGTAAACCGGCGGGAGACCGCCGGTTTACCCTTTCTGACCGCGGCTGAACCGCCGCGGTCAGAATGCCCTTGGGAGCACCGCCAGCCTGTTGGCGGTGCTCCCGTGGTCGGTGACCCTGGCGGTCACCGGCCGCCAGGGTCAGAATGACCCCCTATGTTTTTAGCCGGGGTGATCTCTGCTTGTCACATGATTGAGCTCCAAGCAATTTCAGTGCAGCCACCTTTTTTTCCAGACAAAGTGGTACTGCAGACCAAGGCGGCCTTTTAAGCCTAAAGATGTTTATGCATTAGGTAATCCATTGTTCTTACAACGTTATTTGCTCTGCCTCTACCCCTCAAAAGAGGAGGGGACACTCCATTAGCTAGACCCCAAAGGAGCTTTGCGTTTCTACATCACTCACACCAAAGATCATGAGGTGGAGCTCCTTTTAAGGTTTTCTGGGGCAAAGAAAGGCAAGGTAGTGCAGAAAAAGAGTTTGTCAAAATGGATATTCCTTTGCATCAAAACAAGCTACATATTGGCCAAGAAGCAGCCTCAGAAGGGTTGAGGCTGCTACTACTGTGCTGGCAAGTGGAGTGCATGTCTTTGACATCTGTCAGGCCGTGACATAGGCACCAGTACACACGTTCACAAAGGACTACTGCCTTGACAGCCAGGAAGGGTATTTTGCTCATTCAGTTCTGCAAGACCTTTATATCTGAGCCACTCCCCAGACCCACCACCCACCACCTTTGGAGGTACTGCTTTGGAACTTATTCTAAAGGGGAGCAATCTACGGTTTGAAGCATCCATCAGATCTTTCCATAACTCTCTTTCTGGAGGATACTCTAACTGCACTCCCTCCTCCTCCTTCTGTGGAATGATTTATTTTCCAATTTAAAAAGGTTCTAACCCAGGAATCTGCACACTGATGTTGCTGATTATTATTTGGCTCCCTGCCCGAAGACAGAGTCAAGAACAAAAATCACCATCAGCATGCAGCGGTGGCTCTTATATGCGGCCCCGTTCGTCACTTTGGGGGTGGAATGAAGTTGGCACAGAGCCTCACTGAGCCACCTACTGGTGTGAAGAAGCAATCCTGTTTAAATCTTCTGGATCCAGCCTGGGGATATTTTGAAGGTGAAGAATCTGCAGTTAGATAGAGTATTCACTAGAAAGAGTGCTACCAAAGTTAAGTAACTTGTTTGTCATGACTATAATAAGTCATTATGGTCAATGTCAGTATTGTTTAGAATTGCTTACCCCTCTGTGCTCATATGTTGTGTTGATATTAGGGTCATGTTATACCTGTAGGTCGATATTTCGAACTCTATAATTTGCAGTACCTCTTGGCAGTTTCCCAATGGAGCTGGAATCGCATATGCATCACCACATCTAGACAAGAGAAAAACAACCTGGAAGTGTGATGCTAGCTAACCACCCATCCTGCTCTGCTCCACCCTCAAGAGGGCTATAGAGGGATAGGCTACTTAGCATTCTTCCTGTTTTTTCACCTTGTTTCAAACTGTGATTAGGATCTGGATGGATGGAATTCCTCTGGGTTTGGGTGCATGACACCACTCCCCTTATCCTGCTTCTCCAGGCACGAACAATTTAGGCCATGCAATACTTCTTTGCACATGGTGGGATGTTAGGCACTGAACCCTGCCATGTATGATCTCGCTAGTTTGAAACTGGCTTTGATGTGGGCAAGCACTGCCTTAAAAGTGACTGGTTGTATAGTATGGCATTTGACCTATATCTATGCTAACCTCTTGCCTGGTGGTGCTAAGCAGATTTTTTTTTCAGTACAGGTCGCAGAGAGGAAGTTAATGCATCTCTGCGGTCCCAATATGTTTACCGCATGCAGATGTAACTGAGCTGGGCTTTAGATGCTCATGTGCGACCTTTTGCTTTTCTTTTCATTTCCTCGACTCACTTTCCTGGCCTTCTTTAGGAAGTGTGTTTCGCAGTGAGGTGCTGTGAGTTTTCCCTGGAATTTGGTTTGACTTTTTGCTGAATAAATCCTTAAACTTTGACTATAGGTGAGCACAGGAAGAACAGACAGCCTCCAGGAGGATAGGCTGAGCAGAGTATTTATCTTGTCACACAATCTGCCTCTCTCCAGAGATCTGCAGGATCATTTGCCAGAGATTTGGGAGACTCTTTATAGATCAGTTTGCCTCCCTAGAGGATGCACAGCTCCCAAGACTTAGCTTTTCTGTTCCTACTCCAGTGTCTTGGTGGGGGTAAAAGCTCAATATATACCTTGGCCACACCGTTTTCTATATGCCTTTCTTCCTTCTTATTCTTCGTCTTCTATGAACTCAAAAGGAAGCGTTGGAAGTGATTGTGGCCCTTCCTTTCTACCCTTGTAGATCTTGGTTTCCTCTCCTGCAGTCTATGTATTTGTCTCTACTCTTCTCTCTTTGGGTCCCAGTCCAAGGGGCTGCATTTCTTGGATACCTATGTAAGGTTTAAACTCTATAGAATTGGGATATAGAAAAAAGAGTAATTCTAGCCTTGAATTAATGCAAAATTAATTAAAGGGGGTCATTCTGACCCTGGCGGCCGGTGGCCACCAGGGCCACCGACCACGGGAGCACCGCCAACAGGCTGGCGGTGCTCCCACGAGCATTCTGACCGCAGCGGTTCAGCCGCGGTCAGAAGCGGCAAGTCGGCGGGCTCCCGCCGACTTACCGCTGCTCGGGGGAATCCTTCATGGCGGCGGAGCGCGCTCCGCCGCCATGAGGATTCTGACCCCCCCTACCGCCATCCTGTTCATGGCGGGAAAGCCGCCATGAACAGGATGGCGGTAGGGGGGGTAGCGGGGCCCCTGGGGGCCCCTGCCGTGCCCATGCCAATGGCATGGGCACGGCAGGGGCCCCCGTAAGAGGGCCCCGCAAAGTATTTTAGTGTCTGCCTTGCAGACACTGAAATACGCGACGGGTGCCACTGCACCCGTCGCACCTTCCCACTCCGCCGGCTCGATTACGAGCCGGCATCCTCGTGGGAAGGGAGTTTTTCCCTGGGCTGGCGGGCGGTCTTTTGGAGACCGCCCGCCAGCCCAGGGAAAAGCTCATAATACCCTCCGCGGTCTTCTGACCGCGGAGCGGTATAATGGGGGCGGAATTCTGGCGGGCGGCCTCCGCCGCCCGCCAGAATCAGAATCACCCCCTAAGTGTGTTATGGTTGGTTATTTCCTCCTAGATTGAAACTTTCTTCCCATCAATTTCTAGAAGTAAGAGTTGAAATAAGCCCCATTTTTAATAATAGTAAATTTGCAAATGGAGCTAGATTTCCCTTTTTCACTAGTGCCTTTAACATGACTCATTCCTTCATCCCCTGTAGGACCCAATACATCACAAGAATGACATTTTATGTCAGCCAATGTCACACCTTTGAAGCCAGGTAAATGTAAACCTGGATCTTAATGAGAAGAGTGCATGCAATGGCTTGTTAAAACTTCTCTGGGTTCCACTTAATTATTATTGATCTTCTGAAAAAAAAATGTTTGACAGAGTGGCCTGTGATGAGGCAAAGATGGAGCCTCAGCAATGAGCTCACACCAGAGATTCCCTATCCTGTCCCTGCACAGCAGAATGGAGAGCTCAATAAGTTTTACAGTAGCAGTATCTGCTAGCAGGGAAGTCTGGATCCCACCGGTCTTCCTCATTGAATGTAGAGTTGCCTGCAGAAGATGAGCCACTGCCTCTCCCTCAGATTACTGGGATTTGCTGGGCCGGCCATTTTGAGGCCAGCTCTCCATTTGGCAGCTAAAAATGAGGCCAATCTCATGTAGGAGCTCGGCCCGGCACACATTCAAGGAGTTGGGGAGCGACGTGCTCGAATCATGGAAGGAGGAGGAGAGTATCGGACCGTAATGAAGATCAGGGACAACTTCATTGATGGAATATGAACACTGCATAAAGCCCATTGGAGGACATTGGGCCCTTGTTACTTAAGGCAGTCTTTACAGGTTTGAGTCCAGGCTACATCTCAGGAAATGCTGTGTAGGGTACTTTAACATTTTGAGGAAAATTGCATGGGGTGCTGCCTGGACTGAGAATTACTACTGGGAATTATTACCTGCGTCCATGTTAGTTTGTGCACAGTGGCGTGCTCCATTGATGCTTGATTCCTGATGAAGCGTATGGGAAGCTAGGTTGGTAGGAGCTAGATGCCCAAGTCAAAATTGAAATGTACAGAGAAAGTCCCCCAGAACTGTTGGAGGAACGTGCCAAGAAGCACAAGTTGAGAGGACTGGATCTAACAGCTTATAAGAATTGGTGGAGAAGGTGGTAGCTAAGAGAGCTGAGACTGCGCCATCCCTTTTCAAAGGAAGAACTGCAGGTTTGTTTATCTACGTTCGATCAGAAGATCTCTCACACAGTAACCACACATCTGCAAACCTTGAAATCAGGTATAAATACGCTCTAGCTGATATGAATAAAGATATCTGAGCCATTAGGGAGCGAGTGGCCACTAATGAAGAGGACATTGCTGCCCTGGGCAAAGAAATGGGAAAATCCCAACCGTTGCATTTCCGCATAGAGGAAAAATTAACAGAGCAATGGCATAAATACACCGACCTAGAGGATAGCTTGTGTAGTGACAATGTCAATAGCAAGGATCCATTGAAGGACCTGATATAGTACTGTGGTGATCTCTTCAGGCTAATACTACAGGAAAACCAGAATTTAGCAATTTCATTTGTCATGGCACTTAGAGAAGGAGCTCCCTGAGATGTATTGCGAGCCCAGCCCAAAGAAATCCTAGTGAGCTTGGGACCTTCACAACCCAAAGCCAGGAAAGCTGAACAATTTCATCTTACGAGGTTACTTTGTGTCCCTGTTTCAAGATCTTTCTCTGAGTACACTGAATAGAAGGAGAGTGCTGATACCTGTCACTGTGGAACTTCAAGGGAGACAGGTTTAATATGGATGGACTGCTTTGTGCTTTCCATTGAACTTTAAAATGTATGTGATATGTATGGTTCAATACGGCCAGGGAGTTCTTGGGGGCACAGAAGAAACAAAATTGTCTGTCATACAAGAGATGCAGGCACTAAGATGGCTTCTAAAGGAGAAGTGGGAGAAATCTAGACTACTAAGGAGAACAACACAATCAATTAATAGATTTATAGAGCGCTACTTGTCACCTGTGAGGGTATGCAGGCCCTGATAGATTTTTTACAATAAATTATTCACATGAACTCTGACAGTAAAGGTGCCTGTTTAAGAGGGCTGAACCCAGGAGCCTGTAGGCTGCAGGACACTGCTTTCCACTGATAATTGAAATGGAGAATGCAAACCACTTATAGTAACTTGTTTTGAGTTATTTTACTAGTTCACTATGTGTAGCTCAGTAGATGCCTTCTTGGGATGGGAGGGGATCACGGAGGAGTGATAGACCCTGGGCCACTTCAACACTACGCCAGTGATGGATCTATCCCCTTCCTGGGGATGTGGCACAAGAGTTTGGGGTGCATAGGTACGTTTTTCTAGTTGAGGAAGATGGGGGAACAGGAGAATGTTTTACAGTGATCTATTACATTTGTAGTGGCTTCTATTGATAGACTGGGGAGTGCACCGACATAGCACAGGTCACATGGAAATATTTGTCCCACCAACCCCATTGCAAAAATTCTATTTTGGGACATTAGGGGTTTAAACTTCTCAGTTCAGAGGCATACGATCTGGAGCGAAGTATCCGAGGAGTTCACTGATATAATATGCATTCCGGAAACCCATATTATCAAAAAAGAGGTTTTGCTCCTAAAATATAAAGCATACCCCCTTCAGTACTGTGCTAATGCTGAGACAAAGAGATGTATGTGGTGGTAGCTCTACATAGAGATCTCCAGAATAAAGTGGACAAGATGCTCTGTAATATGATGCAAGATTGATGTATTTAGAAGGACATATAGAGGGGGATGGCATAGTCGTACTCGCCACATATACATCGAATGATGGGCTGGATACATTTTTTTTCTGTGCTTGATAAACTGAAAAGTTGGGCCCCAGCAGAACTCATCTGGATGAGGGATTTTATTTTGGTCCAGGTCTAGTATTAGACAGGCATCCACAAAATAGGTACTCACAAGGAGTGATGTTCTGGAATCCTCTAAGGCTACTACCCTGGGCTCGATCATAATATTTGACCATGCTATGATCACCTGGGAAATGGATTTGGGTCTACATGTCAACAAGAAAGCTAACCGGAGATTTGATAAATCTCTTGCAAAGGACAGGCTTATAACACAGATCCTAAAGGAGAGTATTAAGAAATCCTTTGAGGGAAAATGATACAGGGATCTGCTGGAGTACTCTCTAGGATGAGTTTAAGGCAATTATTAGAGCACTGTTGAGTAGAAGAAAAGGCATAAACATAATCTTACCATAGAAAGAATACAGGTGAACTTCAGAACAGAGGACGAGAAATACATATAATCTAGCTCCGGTAAGCTCCTCGGAAGCAACAACGTAACCGTTTGTCCATAGAGAGATTGAAAAAGCACTTTTATGTCTGATGCAGAACTTTTATGAGAAGTCCAACAAGGCAGATTCATTCGTACTGAGGAGACTTAAAATGCTTTCTGTTCCCAAGAGAATTCCTACTTTGTCTGACCCCGTTGGTTATGCCCTTTAAAAGGACGAATCTAAAAGAGAGGCCTTCATGGATTCCTCCCTCAAACGTTATACCAAAGAACATGTTGAGCAAGGGATTTTGGATGCCTTCCTGAGGACAATTAGTTTGCCAAAAATAACAAAGACTAACAGAAAGGTGATGGACACTTCAATCTCAGATGAAGATGTTTCAGTGGAAATCAAAGACACACACCCCCCAACAACACTCCATGTCCAGATGGACTGCCAAGTTTATTCGATAAGTACTTCAAAATGGAATTAGTCCCATGGCTTGAAGCTACATCTAAGTCATTTCTCCATCTCACATTGCAATTCCTTAGATGACTGAAGCTAATGGTACACTAATTTATAAAGTCAACAGACCTCACAACTTGTGCACCTCATACAGGCCGAAAGCACTCAAATTTGAATGTAAAAATTCTTACTAAGGTTTTGGCAAACAGACCTTCCCCCCATCTACCCTATCTGATCCCTCAAGTTCAGTTCTGGTTCCTAATATATGCGTTTCATGATATAAGGCGCATCCCTACATCGAGCAGAAAAAGGTACATATGGCAATTCTGTATTTGGATGAGTAAAAAGCATTTAACAGGGTTAATTGGTAGATCTTCAGTCGAGTACTAGAAAATATTGGAGTTGGTCCAAATATGAAAACCTGGATAGAGGCTAATTACTAAACACTGGCAGCTAAAATAATTGCTACCGGGCCAAAATTACAAACATTTTGTATTTTCAGGGGGACACAACAAGGCTGTCCTCTCCCTCCTCCCTCCCCCCTCTTTATAATGGTAATAGAACTTCTAACTGCCAGAATTAGGGGACATCAAGGTATACAAGTGATAACTTTGGAGGTAAGCACCATAAAATTCATTTGTTTGCAGATGGTATTCTGTTTATGATAACAGACCCAAGGTCTTTCCTCAAAAGGATGTTGGATATCATACAGGAGTATAGCGCTTATTATGGCTTTAAAGTGAGCATGGAGAAGTCAGAATTGTAAGCCTGCCCTATGACATCTAATCGCAGATCTCTGGAATTGCGCCGGTGGTCAAAAGTGAAGATCAGGTATTTAGGGGTTTACATCACTCCTACAATTTAGAAACTGTATGCTGAAACTTTCCCAGACTTTTCACCACACTCAGAAACAATCTCCGAAGATGGCAACGACTCTTTATATTTTGGCTGGGAAGGATTAGCACCGTGAAAACGAATGTATTGCCTGGACAGTGTCAATGGCTTGAAAAACATGAGAGACCTCCAAGTAACAGGCTGCTCCTCCATCATAGTAAAGAAGCAGCCAGAGGATGCTAGAATTGTCCTGATGGTGGGGGTGAAGTCTGGCACAGTAGGTCTTGGGACCTTGAGATAAGCTTCTTGTTAGTTACACCATAGTGAAAGAGGCTTATATGAAGAGGTGGTAGCATGTCCTGGGTAAGGATATTCCAACTCAACAGTGACAGAAACTATGGGATTAATCAATCAATCAATCAATCAGTAACTTGTTAAGCGCGCTACTTTACCCGGTAGGGTCTCAAGGCGCCACAGGGAAGGGGGGGTGCTACTGCTCGAAGAGCCAGGTCTTGAGGCGTTTCCTGAAGGTCAGGAGGTCCTGGGCCAGACATAGGTTGATGGGGAGGGAGTTCCAGGTTTTGGCGGCAAGATGGGAGAAGGATCTGCCTCCGGTTGTGGTACGGTGGACGCGGGGGACGGTGGCGAGGGCGAGGTTGGCAGAGCGGATCAGAGATGATATTCCGTATTTGTGTAGAAGTTTATAAACATATGTTCTTGAGGCATACTACTTTGCAAAGAAAACAGAGTATAAAGTTGGTAACATTGAAGGGAAATGTTGGTGACAATGTGGCCAGGATGGGAATGACTTCCATGTATGGTGAACATGTATCATTATACAGACTTTTCGGAAGGAGATTTTAAGTCATTTAAAGGGCGTTCTGGGCTACCGACTGTATCCCGACCCAACAGTGATGATCCTCAGACTGAAACCGATTGAGATCCAAGGGCTACCCAGAGATGACCGGAGAATGGTGACAAATATGCAACTGGCAGATAACTAATAGAAGTTGAAAAACAAATTCATAGGCAGTATTCCGGTTTTGTTGCGTAAACTTATGATCGCTGCTGGAAATGGAAAATTGACCTGAGACCTGTGTGATAAAGGGGGGAGATCTGAAAAAATGTGGAAACCACTGCCTAATTATTTGTTGCAGGTCGCTGCATTTTTTACATGGTCTTGAGCGTCAAAGTAACCGAGGCTTGTGTGCACATAATTAAAGGATAGTAACGTGCATGATGCTGTGAGTTAGAAGGGTAGGACGCAAGATCCCAGGTGGCTCCTTGAGGAGCGCAGTTGCATTTCTATGTTAGTTACATAGTTAAGTGCAAGTTCGGGAAGGGAGAGGAAAAGAGGGATAGACCAAGGGGAAATCTGAATTTGTCACTAAACGGTGCTGACTATTGAAGGCATACTTCCAGATGGAATTTAAAATCAATAAAATATCTTTGCAGAAAAAAATGAAAATAATTTGAAAACACACGATGCTGCCAATTTACATTTTCCTTTCCAGCTCCTCCTCCAGGTTTGGGGTGCTGTGGCCCCTCCCTCACACCCTGCGGTTCCAGCACCCCTGATTTCGAGCAGGAGGGGCCTCCACTGGGAGAGGGGTTCTGCTGATCTCTATCTCGTTGGGAGGCAAGGCTTCTCTCCAAGGACCCTTTGAACGGGAAGCTCCCTTGATACAGGTTTTTGGCCAGCTGGCGTTGAGCTTCTTCTCTGTAAAGTTGGGTTTAAGTTTATTTCCTCGCGACAAAGAAGACGGACTACGGATGAAAGAGTTATTTATAGTTTGTGCAGTTGAGCTGACTGGGTGGGAGTTAAAGAGCATCTGATGTAGTTCACATTTGCGTCTGTTTATTGGTTAATTTTTTCTTACACTCTGTACTCCGCTCTTTGCTGCTGAGTGGGTAATGTTAAGAGGAAATGCAGGATTGTAGCCTCCATATGCAGGGGCGTAGCTCGGTCAGTAAGTTGTGGGGAGGGTTTTCCGACAACCAGGCTGGCATGTAATGTTTAAATTCATTACAGGACAAGCAGGGTGCGTGAGAGGGGCCGAAGGGGCAATGGAAAGGGAGAGGAATGCGGTTTGGTAGAAGTACTGAGAGAGAAAAGACATTCTGTAAAGTAACCAACATTTTTTAGGACTTTCAAAACAGAGCGTGAGCGGTTTTTGCTTGTGTAAAAAAATTCCTGCTGAAATCTGACTGACAGCTCACAATACCCAACTGAAAGCATTTGTACCAACCATTTATCTGAAAATATATTTATTAGGGGGTGTAACACCCTCCCCACCCCAAGCTTCGCCCCCGTATCTTCCATAAAATAAGAATTTTCTTGCATAGATGGCTATGAATATCAACACTGAGGGGCACAGGAGCAGTGACACGAACAAGGAAGTAAGACGGCATGTCTGCACACAGGCCAGGAGCACAAGTTATGGGAAACAGGGTGGGGTACATACCACACCTCTAAATGCCATTCATCAGGCATGGTAAATACCTCCTAGTCACAGTTTCCAACTTGAAAAGCAGGCATAACATGAAGAATCAATATTTAACACACCAAATTCTGCAAGCTTTGCCTTTTTTTGTAGCCCTTTGGCTCTGACAAATTTTGTGGGGCCTGACATGCCAGAATCTGACTGGGAAAACTGCGACTCTTCTTAATTTGTAAATAAAAACGTGCTGGTGCCCAAAGCTCTCCTTTGAAACATGGGCCTACTGCATTTAAATATGGGAGCACTGAATGCTGAGGCAGCGTAACCCTAAACCCATCTCGGGTCTCTTTAATCCATTTTCAGCCACTCTTGGCCCCTTCAGCTCACTCTGGCAGCTTTCTGCTTTCTCCCTTTGTGACGCGTTTTCGTTTTTCTCTTCCCCTGTCTTTCCCATATGTGTCTTTGTCTCGCAGTAAATGCTTGAGGCAGAAAAAGAAGTGCCTGTGCTCTGCACCGGTAACCACCCGCTCAAATTAAGCTCTGCAGTGTGCAAATTCCTATTTTACAGGGATGGGAATTTGGCCATGACAGTGACCACGGCCACAGATGGACTGACTTAGAGGGCAACCAGACAATTTCTCTGCAGGGCCAGTGCCCTTTTAGAAGCAGCAGGGTTGGACTAGGAATTTAAAGAAGCTTTGGAAAATGTTTTAAAAAAACACACCTGCATTTTACCTAGCAGCAAACGAGCAAGACCTTCTTATGTGGGAGGGTTTCCCCACAATACATGTATTTTAGAAAATGGGCCAGATGACTAATTTTGCAACATAATATCCCCACTATATAAAAAACAACTTAAAACGCAGTATAGTGAAGTAATTTATGAAATATCCCAGTACAGGGGAGCATTGTTTGTCCACAGGGTCAAATCATGTAAGTGCCTAAATGAAAACTGTGTGCTGCTTTTGAAGGTGGGTAGGCTGAGGATCCCTCATTCTACACAGCCTTGAAAATAGCTCCATCCTCCAACTTAGTGGGCGTTTCCCTATGCCCATAGGCCCAGCCCAGCCCTGAAAGCTCTTAGTTAGGGATCGTACATCCGTGCTGGCCTTGTATCCTAAAATGTTCCCGATCATACCTGCCAAGATGCTATGACGGAAAAGAAAGTGGGAGTTTTCACGTTTTTAAACTAAGTTAGCATTATGATGACATCGTAGGAAATGGAATCACACAGAATTTAGCCTGATGACGTCACAGGAAAACACATTTCACAACACTACACCGCTTCCGGAGGCTTGGTGGTTTCGCCTTGTAACCGGTTCAATCCGCAGCTTCCCCAAAAGCTGCCCGGTGACTCAGAGGAACCCGCAGGCTGAAAAAAGCACCATACTACCTCCTAAATCCAAAGGAGGTAACAAAGGCACCTGCAGCCCCCACCGTGCTTGGTGGGCAGGCTCCAGGGGACCCCTCAGCACAGTACACTGTGCACGGGCGGCAGGCCCCCGACTGTGTCCATGGGGGAGGGAACCCCTATAGGTACTTTGCCGGGTGGAGGGGGAGGCTTTACATTTCGTTACGTCACTGGTTGGCGATTATACCTCGCCCTTCCCCAGCTGCCTGAGACAGAGACTAAGTTGCGTAAATTACAAAACAAGCACCTAAGAGAGCCTCTTCTACTTATGCACACCACACCACTGCAAGCAGGAGTCCACCACATCAGACTGACTCTCGTGACGTGTACTCCTTCTGCAATGCTCGCATACCTGCTCAGGAGATGAGTGGGAGAGGCTAACAAGAGGAAGGAAATATGTCACCTTCCGCAGAATAGGACTGCGCAAGCAAGCAACGTCATCTGAAGGATTTTGGGGCACGGGGCCGAGCATATCTTGGGGACTCCTGTCCAGAGCAGCTTTGAATTCTATTTCAGGACCAGAGGCTCCGATTATGCTTTCTCTCTTTACTGATCCAAACACAGCAGCCAATCAAATGACATATAAACAAAAAACTACACATCCCAAGATGCTTAGTAAACGGTCTCATGGTCCAATCACCAACCCCAACCTTTGTCCATAAATACCATGACCTAAGATGTCACTTCCTTTTTCTTTGCTGCTTAGCAGCAGATAAGTACCATTTCTTTTTTCTTACTCATATTGGATTAATTATATGCATGTTTATTTCAAGGCATGTTTATTTCATTTATGCTATTAGCGATGCGATTCTGCTCGCTTGATTTCTATTTTTAGCGCTTCATGCGCTGTCAAATTTCTGCTTGTGCCAAATTTTAATGCCCTTCTTCATCGTGGAGCGCGAGCAGGCTACGCTCTATGCGCGTAGTCTTTTTTTTGTGTCTATTTTCCTCGCGTCGGGCACAAGCCGATCTCTCCAGTTTCCTTCTTCGGGGAGAACGGCTCGTGTGTGTGCTCACCCTCGATTCAGAGGCCTGTTTGTGCTTCCCCCTATGCTCCCTGACGCCCAGTTGATCCAATAACAACTTGGGATGTAAAACATTTGAGGCTTGGCCTAGAGTGCTTCACAGGCTGCTCCCTCCACACTCTATTGGGCATTATTCTGCCTGTTATGGGTTTTTGCACTCCCGCTCTTGATAACAAATATTAAAATATTGAAATTAATATTATTCCATTCCATAATTTTTTCTTTTTTCAACATAGCTCAATGGAGTGATCAGGATGCAGGGTATTACCGTGAAGAGATTGGTAACCAACTTGAGGTTAACCTACTGGAAGCCTATGATACTAGGGTTCAACAATCTGTTAATGATGCCCTGGTGAGAGCCTTAGGACTTTTTTGAGGTCAACTTTTTGATTACGCTCGTTCCCAGGGTTGGCTTCAAGGGTAACAACCGCAACCTAAAGTGGCAAAATTAAAGTCTAAATCTAAGAATTTAGAAGGAACTAGTGCGGCTTCTGATGGCTTACATGCTAACGCTTTTGACAAGCTGTGTAAAAAGCGAGTTGCTGAACACAACTATAGCTCTAAAAAGGATGCTTCCTTTTCTCTGGCCTCCTCGGATAAGGATTCCTCTTGTAACGACTCCGATGACTCAGATGCTCCGGGTCCCAGTAAAACGTCGAAGAGTCAGGCTTCCCCTTTTCAGGTCCTAGATTTCAATCCTACTGAGATTGTGCACCCCAGAGCTTCCAATTGGGTCCTGTCCCCTGAGGTGGCACAATATGTCCAATCCAATATTAGCCGGAGTTTTGATAAGGAGGTACGGTCATGCCTTCGAGCTGAATGCCCTAGACCGGATCTGGATGGTAAGGTCTCCGACACTCCTGAGATTGACCCCACTATGGTCACGTTCATGAAAAAATTCCACGAAAGATCCTAAGAAGGGTTTGGATAGGTCTTGGCGTAGTTGCCAGGATAAACCTCTGGTCTTGACTGGTCCTTTGACGAAGATTCTTGATATGGCCTTTCTTGCCAAAGAGTCAGAAACTCCTGTGGACACGGATGTGCTGATTGGCTGGGCCCAGAGAGCCATTTGTCAACTAGGCAATACTAATTGTGCTATTTCATCGGAACGCAGGAAGTCCATTCTCATGCAAATTGACCCTAAACTGTCTGATTGAGCTTCTTCTGAGGCAGGTGCCTCTGCCAATGGTCTTCTTTTCGGGTCATCCTTTATTAAAGAGTTGGCCAAGTTTTGTTCTACCTTCTCTTCCTTGGACAAGGCACAAATGTCCCTTAAAAAGGTGTTCAAGTGAGGCCTTTTTGTCAGGGCCGGTCTTTATGGAGGATGTATGCCCGGCCGAGGAACTTTCACTGGTCCTCAGAACTACTACCCCAGAGGGAGAGGAGGTTGGTATGGAGATCAATCTGACTCCACCTTCTACCCTACGTGCTCCAGAGGAGGTCGTCCCAGATATCGCAGAGACTCTCGTAGGGGACAACAAGGAGCAATCCAAGATGCAGGTTACTCAGGTGAGCATTATTCCGTACTCTCAAGTGATTCTTGGGGGCAGAGTGGGATTATTTTTAGAAAATTGGAAGAAGATTTCTGGGGATCCTTGGATTCTTCAGGCAGTTTTGGGTTTTCATCTAGAGTTTGTCGATACTCCCAAACAACTAATCCCACCGCTTCCAATGTATTTTTCCTTCGCAGATCAAGCTTTTATAGACATAAAGGTTCAGGCCTTATTGGACAAAGGAGCAGTACGATTTTCATCCCCTCACCCTTCCGGGTTCTTCAGCCCCATTTTTGTAGTAGACAAAAAAGGGGGAGGTCATCGGCTAGTTTTGAATCTGAAGGATTTCAACTATTGGATCTTGTACAGGCACTTCAAAATGGAAGGGATTCACATGTTAAGGGATATTCTATTAGAAGGAGACTGGGTGGTTCAATTCCCATCTTTTCCCCACACAGGAGATTTCTGCAATTCCTTTGGAAGGAACACTGCCTAGAGTTCAATGCGCTTCCGTTTGGCCTTTCGTCAACCCCCTGGTGCTCCACGAAACTGGTAAGACCAGTGATGGAATGGCTGAGGACCAAGGGAGTCTGATTGATCATATACCTGGATGATATTTTACTGATGGCTCAGACTCCCCAATCCCTTCTGATTCATTTAGACTGGACCATCAGCCTTTTGCAGGATTTGGATTTCCTTATCAATGTGCAGAAGTCATTATTGAGACCGACTCAGGTAATAGAATTCTTGGGATTCAGGATAGACTCAGTCTGCTCTCAACTAAATCTCCCTTTTCAGAAAATTCGTAACATCAAGCAGGAACTGAGGTCTGTCCTTGCCAGCCCAACTGGATCTTTAAGGACCATTGCCAGAATAGTGGGCCTTCTGTCCTCTTCGATTTAGGCAATTTTCCCAGCCCCATTACACTATCGTGCTCTGCAGAGACTCAAAATCAGACATCTGCAACAGGGTCTGAGTTATTCGGAGCAGATTCCTTTAACCGTCGAAGTGAAGACGGTGATTCTTTGGTGGCTCCAGTACATGGAAGCCTGGAACGGCAGGGCTATTTTCGGTTCTCACCCAGAAGTGGTGATCGAGTCCGATGCCAGTCGTTGGGGGTGGGGAGCCCGTTGTGGCTCTCTAGTGACAGGAGGTCGATGGTCGGACTGGGAACAGACTCTTCATATCAACTGTCTGGAGCTTTTTGCAGGCTCTTTTGCCATAAAGAGTCTTTCTCCGAGGAAGACAGACTGTTTGCATATTGTTAAGGATGGACAATATCTCAGCAGTGAGATATGTCAACATGTTGGGTGGGACGAAGTCCAGGATCTTAGCAGAAATTGCCAAGGATTTTTGGCATTACTGTCTCAGTCAGCACCTGGTTGTCCTAGCAGAATATCTCCTGGGAGATCAGAACACAATAGCGGATTGGAATTCCAGGTATCTGACAGATTCCACAGTCTGGAAACTAGACCCAGTGATTTTCTTTCAGATAATCAGGGAGTGGGGCTCTTGCGAAGTGGATCTCTTTGCCTCTCGCCTCAACTTTCAGATTCCAAAATTCTTCAGTTGGCGACCAGATCCTCTGGCACTGGCGACAGATGCTTTCCTTCAGGATTGGTCTCAGATTCGGGGGTATGCATTTCCTCCTTTTCTGATGATTTCCAGGGTACTGTCTCAGGTGCGGAGACAGAAAGCAGAGATTATATTGGCGGCTCCATTTTGGAGAGCGCAACCTTGGTTACCAATTGCTCTACAGTTAGCTTGTGCTCCCCCGCTTCTCATTCCTCCTCGTCAGGATCTCCTATTGAATCCAGAGGGCCTTCAACATCCACTGATCATATCAGAGCAGCTGACATTGTTGGCTTGGATGTTTTCAGATCGAGATGGAATGCCCCAGGCCTTTCGAAACAAGCTGCTGACTTAATTAAGCAGGCTTGGGCCTCAGGCACACATAAAAGATATTCCTCAGCCTGGCGCAGATGGAATAGTTGGTGTGATGGAAGGGGTATTAATCCCGTGGAGTCACAAGTTGAGCTGATTGTCATTTTTCTAGCAGAATTGGCAGGTTCAGGTGTGGCTTATAGAACTATCAATAATTTCAGATCAGCCATCTCAGCTGGCCATGTTCATATCGACGGTAAACCTGTTGGTGAACACCCGCTAATCTGTAAATTGTTGAGGGGTATCCGTTTATCAAATCCTCCTCAAACAAGGTATTCTGTGTTGTGGGATGTGAACATTATATTGAGATTCTTAGACTCTTGACCTGTCAATAAATAACTGTCTCGTAAACAGATTTCAGCAAAACTGACCATGTTATTATGCCTGATTTAATGTAAGAGAGTATCGGATGTCAAAGCGTTGGAAGGGTGTATTCCCCTGAAGGGGTTACCTTCACTATTACCAGAAGGGCAAAAACTAATTGCAGGTCAGTAACTTATACAATGCATCCAGACAACTCCAAATTATGTGTAGTTCAATGTTTAAAGGATTATGAGGTGGTTACAGAAGAATTTAGACAAAATGTTAATGGTCAGTTATAATTTCTTTGCAAAAACCTTTCAAACCAGTTACGTCAGCCACTTTATCTAGATGGATGAGATGGTTAATGAATGAAGCAGGTATAGATACCAACCAATTTGGAGCTCATTCTGCTAGAGGGGCTATGGCCTCCAAGACGAATGCTTTAGGATCTCGTTTGGAAGACATTATGAAGGCAGCTGATTGGTCTTCTGAGTTTGCTTTTCATAAATTTTATCATAAACCTGTGGTAGATGTTGCAACTGTAGTAATGGAATAGCTTTAAACGAGCCTAATCGAAGCCTCCGGTCCTGAAGTAGAATACAAAAAATTCTAGCTTACGTGTCAAGAATTTTCAATTCTATTAAGGACACAGAGGCGAGGATTATCCCTCCCATTGGAAAGTATTGTATCTTTTATTCAAAATATTTATGTTACATTGACTGTATTTTGATAGTATATATGTTACCCACCCGTTTTTTTTTATAGTAGATGGTTTTCAGTAATATGGACTGCTTTAAGTCGACAAGATATTACCTACCTTTGTACTATATTTATAGGTTCTGATCAGAAGACTACCTGAATTTCTTCGTTTTATGTGGTGATGAAGACTTCTTCTTGCAACTCCTCTTGTCTTGGAATTTTTTTCTGCAAGATTTGGCTCCTGTTAAGCCCTGTTGGTGTTCCGAATTGGTATTCCAGGATCGTTGGTTCTATGCTTCTGTAAGAAGTTTCTTTCGAATATTGAGGATTATCTGACTTTGACAAAGAAAAGGAAGTGACATCTTAGGTCTTGGTATTTATGGACAAAGGTTGTGGTTGGTGATTGGACCATGTGACCGTTTACTAAGCATCTTGGGATGTGTAGTTTTTTGTTTATATGTCATTTGATTGGCTGCTGTTTTTGGATCAGTAAAGAGAGATAGCATAATCCTTGCATCCGTGTCCTTAATAGAATTGAACATTTTTGACGCGTAAGCTCGATTTTTTTTTTATTTATGATCCAATTTCATCTCTTTCATGCCCTCTTAGGCCAGGGCACTGACAGTTCACAGGGGCTTTCCTTCAAATTCTAAAGTTGTTACATCTAGTATTCAGGGATAGTGACGTGTTTTCAATATTGTACCACAGCAGCTGTTCACTGATGTTACTGCAAGGAATCTCTGACAACCTCCCATTTCACATATGTAATCTGCTGTTTTGATCTAAAGGAACTTTTTGATGGATGTTGCATGAAACAAACAATAACATTTCTCTGCAAAATGTCTGTACGAGGCTCTGGCACATCACTCACATTAAAAATAAATTAAAATGAAACAATATTTAAAACAACCTGTTTAAGAATTATTCAAGGTCACCAGGGCAAAGGTCTCTGCTGAACTAAGCTGGCTCTATCAGGGGCCCGCTCTAAAGGCTGGGGCCCTGGGCCAGAGCACACTTTCCCTAGGCCTAAAAACACCTGCACAAGTCTACAATACTGCGGCGCTCTGAAGTGCACCAAGCAGTCACTATTACAAAACCAGTGCCATATCACAACGTCAGCCGTGGTACACACTATGGCCCTCATTACAACCCTGGCAGTAAATCCTGCTTTCCGCCGTCCAGAAGACCGCCAACATACCGCTGCGGCCACAGAATTCCGCTACAGGTATTACGACCCACAGCTCGGAATCCGACACAATACAGACACCGACACAAGTCCGCCACACCAAAGGTCAGTGCTAAACTGGCGATACCAAAACCAACACCGTCACGCCAACAGGAATATGCCCACACTATCACGACCCACGGATCAATTCAGCGGTCTTTCAACTGCGGTATTCCATTGGCGGTACACACGGCCGCGCTCAAAATACACACACATTTACAAAACACAACCACATTGGACAATTCGAAATACACACACCTGATACACATACACACACCACTCTCACACACCCTATCCAATATAAAGCACACCCCACATCACCCACAAACCCTTACTACCAAACGTTTGAAAGAAGGCCAGAGAGAGAGACTACCTAAAACAACACCAACATCCACAGACACACAACACATTCACTTACACAACATCCACGCACCTCAAACAACACACACCAACACATCCCCTCACACATCACAACAGACACCACCTCACACATCACCCACACCACATCATGGCACCTCAAAGACACCCCAGGTTTTCTGAGGAGGAGCTCAGGGTCATGGTGGAGGAAATCGTGCAGGTAGGGCCACAGCTATTCGGATCACAGGTGCAGCAGACATCCATTGCACGGAAGATGGAGCTATGGCGCAGAATTGTCGACAGGGTCAACGCAGTGGGACAGCATCCAAGAACACAGGATGACATCAGGAAGAGGTGGAGCAACCTACGGGGGAAGGTACGTTCCGTGGTATCCAGACACCAGATTGCTGTACAGAGGACTGGCGGTGGACCCCCACCTCCTCCCCCACAACTAACAACATGGGAGGAGCAAGTCTTGGCAATTATGCATCCTGAGGGCCTCACAGGAGTAGCAGGAGGACTGGACTCTGGTAAGACACATCTTTACTACCTTATCCCCCACACCCCACCTGCATGCCATCACATGCCCCCACCCTTACCCTCACACCCATCACCCCAACAACCCACAGATACCCCACTAACACAACCCACACATCCCAAAATCAAGCCCTGCATGTAACACCAATGCATGGACACCCATCACCAAAGCATGTCCAGTACAGAGACTCACTCATGCTCCAAAATCATCAATCACACAAGGACCAAGCCAATAATGCAAGCACAGGAGTAGAGGGTCACTCACCCATTGCACAAGATGGCACACACACACATACAATAACTATGCATTTACACCCCAACAGGACCCCTACCCAACGTCACCGGACAGGAGGTGCCAGACATATCCAGTCCCCCCACAGAAGAGACCCACAGTGATGACAGCAGCTCTGCACGCCTGGATCAAGATGACTAGCCCGGCCCATCAGGGACCTCGGGACAGTCGGTTCCTCTGACACAGTCACAAACCACCACAGAGCCTCCCTCCTCAGGAAACACCAGCACAGCACCCACCCAGTGGGCCCATCCCTCTGTCCCCAGGACACGTCAATCAGCAGTGTGTCCACCACTACAGGGAACCCAGGCAACCCCACTAACACAGGACGATCAGGGAACTGGGGGCAGTGGCAGTGGGCACACGGTTCAGGGGACAAAGGCACAGGATAACAGGGAAGCTGGGAGGACTGCTTTGTGACAGGGGGAGGACAGGCCCAGGGAACTCACTCTCCACGAGGCACTCTCCAACAACATGAGAGCATAACACCATTCCCAGGAGACCATGGGCATGGCACTGGCCAAGTTTCAGGAGACCCAGCGGCTGCAGGAGGAACACAACCAGGGGATCAGGGAGGACTTGAAGTCCATCAACACCACCCTGGTCGCCATTGCAAGGGTGCTGACAGACCTTCTGTGTCCTTCTGGGACACAGTGGCACACCAATGGGCCCATGACACTAGCCTGGACGATGAACAGCCCTCCATCTCCGCCGGCGCTAGTGGATAGGAGCCACCGCCACAGGAACAACAGGACACCAGCACCCCACCCCCTGCAGATGGATAACCACCCCGCAAACGGTCCCAGAAATCCAGGAACAAGACAGAGAACATTGCCAAGACCCCCGCCAGGAAATAAGAACCCCCTGAATGTCACCCTTCTGTCCCACTATGTCACCCTGTCCATCCTTAAACTGCCATTGCTCCACTTCCTATGCCCCTTTGGACAATGCACCTGTGAAACAAATAGACTGGACTCTGCCATGAACATATCTCCACCATCACCCCAGCCCATTTTACAACCCCCTCCACTTATTTGCACAGCAATAAACACACTTCAATCACAAAACAATCTGGAGTCAGTCTGTGCTTTCACAAATGTGTAATTGCAATATCTATGGAATATAGCAATGTCAATTTACTTGTTCACATACCAGTGTAACAGAGCTGTAGGCCAGGAGTAAACATAGCAGAGGGCACAAAGATCTGTGAAATGGAAAGTCAAAGTGACAAGTCAGTGTCCATACACTGAGTGAAAATGAGAGACTTATGCTAGCTCCAACAATAGTATTAGATGTGGGAAGCAGTTACATCTTCTTACCTGTGTCTCACTGGAAGTATTGCATGATGATGTTGTTTCAGTTGTCGATATCCTCTTCTTCTGCCTCCTCTTCTTCACTGTCCACAGGCTCCACAGCTGCCACAAGACCACCATCTGGCCCATCCTCCTGCAGAAAAGGCACCTGGCGTCGCAAAGCCAGGTTGTGCAGCATACAGCAGGCCACGATTATCTGGCACATCTTCTTCGGTGAGTAGTATAGGGAACAATCTGTCAGATGGAGGCACTGGAATCGGGCCTTCAGGAGGCCGAAGGTGCGTTCGATTATCCTCCTAGTTCGCTCATGTGCCTCATTGTAGCGTTCCTCTGCCCTTGTCGTGGGATTCCTCACTGGGGTCAGTAGCCATGACAGGTTGGGGTAACCAGAGTCACCTGCAAATGTCGAGAGACAACTGTTAGACACACACTAACCCTTAGGGACAACCCCATAGCCAGACACCTATGTCAACTGTATTGGGACCTTGGCCTCACCTATTAGCCACACACGGTGCCCCAGGAATTGCCCCATCACATAAGGGATGCTGCTATTTCTCAAAATGTAAGCGTCATGCACAGAGCCAGGATACTTGGCATTGACATGGGAGATGTACTGGTCTGCCAAACACACCATCTGCACATTCATCGAATGGTAGCTCTTCCGGTTTCTGTACACCTGTTCATTCCTGTGGAGGGGAGGGACAAATGCCACATGTGTACCATCAATGGCACCAATGATGTTGGGGATATGTCCCAGGGCATAGAAGTCACCTTTCGTTGTGGGCAAATCCTCCACCTGAGGGAAAACGATGTAGCTGCGCATGTGTTTCAGTAGGGCAGACAACACTCTGGACAACATGTTAGAGAACATTGGCTGGGACATCCCTGATGCCATTGCCACTGTTGTTTGAAAAGACCCACTGGCCAGGAAATGGAGTACAGACAGGACCTGCACTAGAGGGGGTATCCCTGTGGGATGGCGGATAGCTGACATCAAGTCTGGCTCCAACTGGGCACACAGTTCCAGCATTGTTGCACAATCAAGTCTGTATGTGATTATGATGTGTCTCTCTTCCATTGTCGACAGGTCCACCAGGGTTCTGTACACTGGAGGATGCCGCCATCTCATCACCTGCCCCAGCAGATGTGCCCTATGGAGGAGAACAGCGAGCAGAGACTCATCCAACACTGAGGTATCACAATGTGTTATTTGCAGAAATGTTAGTAATCCGCTATGTGCCGGTATCTGTCTGTAGTCCCGGCCTAGATGGGTGTGACGCAGTTTCTTTCCATGCCATGTGGCCCCCTGAAATGGCAGCTGCCTGACCTGTAAGGTGGGACAAGGAGATATGAGGTAACTGCGCTGGTGTTGTACACCGTCGCGGTGGGCGGTTGAAGACCGCAGCGCAATTCTGCATTGGTTAACATTGGGCCCTATGGGTCCCAGGAGCCAATGACTATGTACGCCGGCGGTGACGGTAGGCACCGCCGCGGACGTGACCGCTATTTTCTGTCTGTTCACTCACTTGATACCTGACCTTCAACAGGAGAGGACCTACACTGCAAGTGCTGCTGTGACCTGTGTCTGGAAGCGACTATGGCTACGGTGTCTGGGAAAAGGGCTCCTGCCTTCACTTCGGAGGAGTTGAAGAAACTAGTGCATGGGGTCCTCCCCCAGTACACGCAACTGTACGGTCCTCCAGACAAACAGATGAGTACACTGTGAGCATGCTGCATGGGCAATGCCTGCTTTGAGTGGTGTGGATGGAAGATACATGGGGGGGGCTGAGGCCTGCATGTGCGGATGGGGAGTGTATGTGCATCAGGGCATGGGTGGGAACTGGTGGGCAATGACTATGACGGTCGGGACGGGTGAGTAATTTCCTTTCCCCCTGTACCATTCCTCTAGGTCAGCACCCACCAGAAGAAGGGTATTTGGCGTGCCATCGCCAAGGACATACGGACTCTCTGGGTCTACCACAGACGGAGCACCCACTGTCGTAAAAGATGGGAGGACCTGTGCCGCTGGAGCAAGAAGACGGCGGAGGCCCAGCTGGGGATGGCCTCCAAAAGTGGAAGGGGTGCCCGTCGCACCATGACCCCCCTGATGTCCCGGATCCTGGCGGTGGCGTATCCGGAGTTGGATGGGCGCTTGAGGGCATCACAGCAGACACAAGGGGGTGAGTACACTCTCCTTCAGCTGACTCGGCACGCATAACGAGGTGTCTGGGTGGGGAAGGTGGGCAGTGGCTTCCCCTAGGCCAGGGCGAACTTGGTAGGCAAGGTCCCTTGTGAGGCAGGCTATGTGGCACCCCAACCCCACTAGTGGTAAGAGCCATCTACACCTAGTCAGGTTCCTGTGACTTCCAAGTGTGCAGCAATTGGGCTTAGGCCTCGTACCCCAGTGTCAGGTGAAATTTCTTGAAACTGTTAGTGCATGGCGTAGTGCAGAGGGCTGCTCCCTATGTGTTGTGTCCGCCAACGGTAGTGGTGTTGCTTGCACTGAACATGTTTTTCTTCTGTCTTTCCCCCCACTTTTTGTGGTCTCCCTGTTCTTATGTGCAATAGCATCATCAGGCGGAGGAGCATTGGCACCGAAGCAGGAGGGAGCTGCAACCCACTTGGCCCTGGAAGGTGAAGCAATGGAGTCTGAAGCCACCAGTGGGACGGAGGGCGAGGGGAGCTCCACGGCGGGGACAGCAGCAGACACCAGTGACAGCGACTCCTCTGATGGGAGCTCCCTTGCGGTGGCGGGCACCTCTGTGCCCACCGCATCAACAGGTACAGCCACCACCCCCCCTACCAGCACCGCCCTCCCAGCAGCCCCTCAGCGTGTGTCCCGTGCCCGCTCACCCAGGAGGGTGGGCATCTCCTTCGCCCCAGCAACCTCAGGCCCTGCCCCAGTCAGCTCTGCTGCCCTCAGTGAGGAGGCTATTGTCCTCCTGAGATCCCTCACTGTTGGTCAATCTACCATTTTGAATGCCATCTAGGGTGTTGAGAGGCAGTTGCAACAAACAAATGCATACCTGGAGGGCATTCATTCTGGGCAGGGGACCCAACAGAGAGCATTTCAGGCTCTGGCCTCAGCAATGATGGCAGCCATTGTCCCTGTGTCCAGCCTCCCGCCCCCAACTTCCTCCACCCAGACCCAATCCCCTGTACCTCACCCTATCCCAAGCACACCATCAGATCAGCATGCACCCACATCAACACACAAGAGTGGCTCAGGCAAACATAAGCACCACACATCCCACAGGCACTCACACAAGCACCATCCCCATGCAGACACAGCAACATCCACAGTCTCCACAGTGTCCCCCCTCCACGTCCTCCTCCTCCCTCCCTGTCTCGTCTCCACTCACACCTGCATGCACTACATCCTCAGCCACTACCTCCATCACCAGTACGCCCATCACCACACACTGCTCATGTGTAATCACCACCCCCACTACCATTCACACATCCCCTGTGTCCTCTCCCAGTGTGTCTGTGAGCCCTCCTCCCAAACTACACAAACACAGGCACACACCCACCCAACAGCCATCCACCTCACAAAAGCCTCCGGTCCATGCACCTTCACCCAAATTCAGCAGATGTACACCTCCTACAACCACTACCTCTTCCTCCACTCCCAAACTCCCTCCATCTTCCCGTCCCAGTGTGTCTAAAAAGCTTTTCCTGGCAAACTTTGACCTCTTCCCTTCACCTCCCCTCCGTCCTTCCCCTAGGGCCAGGCTTTCCAGGTCCCAGCCCAGCACCTCAGCCACCAAATCCCCAGGCACAGTGATGCCAGCAACTGCAGGGTCATCGAGTGCGCCACCCATCAGGGCTGCCAGTGTGCCACATAGTGAGGACATGGACATCCCGCCACCTGCCAAGGTGAAAAAGGTGCCCACATCCCGGAGGGAGAAGCCGAAACTACCAGCCACCAAGGGCTCAGCAAAAATAAAAGGGGATAGTGGCAAGACAACTGCGGCACCAGCAAACGTGGGGAAGCGCCAAAAGCAGAAGAGCAGGTCAGGAGAGGGCATGGTGCCACCGACTGAGGGACCAGTGTCACAACTTCTGTCCACGACCACACCAACCTGTACGGCGGCGAACACCGCTAGTTGCCCCGCCACCACAACCGCCACCTGCACCGCCACCGGTACGTCTACAGCCTCAGCGACAGTCCCCAGCCTCTTCCCCAGTGGGCAGCCGTCCGAGGCTGCAGGAGATGTCCTGCTGTGTCCCTCAGCAGATGCTGACCCATGCACCGCCGCCAGCAACGCTGCCACAGTCACCGCTGCAAGCACTGCCACCGGCCCCGTGACGTACTCGGACAGTGGCACCACCGCTGACATGTCTACCATCCCCAGTGGTCAGTGGTCCGAGGCTCGAGGAGAGTAGCTGGACCCTGGGAAGCTTCCATGAGGCATGACTTCCATCACTGTTTGCACCTGCAGGTGGGAGGCGAAGCCGCAGCAGTGTGGGGTATGTCTCTGCCTCCATGGCGTATCATGCTACCTGTACCTCGCCAATCTCGTGTCACACACACCCAGGTGAGGGAATTGTACCGGCCATACTGCACGTGGAGCACTCTGGGCACCAGGCCCCCTCCAGAACCAGTGGAGAGACACATCCACTACCTCAGTCCTAGGCAGGATGAAGCACTCTGGGCACAATGCCCCCTCCAGAACCAGTGGAGACTGTTATCCACTTGAAACACTGTGGCTTTGCACTCCCCAGGATAAAGCAGTGGGCAAACCACCCACTTGAGAGACTTGAGAGACTGTACCTTTGCACTCCCCAGGATAAAGCAGTGGGCAACCCACCCACTTGAGAGATTTGAGAGACTGTGGTTTTGCACTCCCCAGGATCAAGCAGTGGGGAAACCACCCACTGGAGAGACTTGTGAGACTGTGGCTTTGCACTCCCAAGGATGAAGCAGTGGGCAAACCACCCACTGGAGAGACTTGTGAGACTGTGGCTTTGCACTCCCCAGGATTCAGCAATGGGCATGGAGCCCCCTCGTGCAACAATGGCGTTGTGATTTCATCTGGCTGAGGTGCCCCCCTCCCGCTGAGGTGTCTGTATATTTTCGGTCTGATGCCCCAGCAGTGTTCTCTCTGTTTCCAGTCAGGTATCTAGTGTGGGCTTCGCCCATGCATTTTGGGCCCAGTGGTCCACGGACAATGATTGGTACACTATCCGGACTTGTGTAGTTGGTGTACATATTTGTATATACTGAATTTAAAATTTTGACTATCTGATTTTTCATGATTACACTGGTTACAATAATTTCCTTTTGTCCTTGCGTTCTTCCAGGGGGTGGGGGGTGTATATGTAATGTTGCTGCATGTATTTGTGTGTATGTTGCACTGGGTGAGGGTGGGGGTATTGTGTGTTGTGTGTGTGTCACTCTCTTCCCCCCCTCCCCTGTGTTGTAGGTGCAGTACTCACCATGGTCGTCGCCGCCACCGTTAGTACTCCTGGTAGATGAGAAGATACACCAACATTGGTAACACCTGTAGTTCGGGCTCCATGGCGTCCTGGTTCCTCGTAGGGTGTCGAGAGGTGAGTGTTTTCCCTTCTGTGTACTGTTTCCGCCGTGCTTTTGATCGCGTTGGTTCCGCCCCGGAAAAGGTGGTGGATAGGCATCTTGAAATACAATGGGCGGTACTTTGTCTTCCGCCTGTCTGTTGGCGGTGACCGCCGCAGTGTTTGTTTCTACTGCCGTGGCAGTCGGAGTGTTAAAGTGGCTGTCTATGTTGGCATTTCCGCCATGGTCGTGATTCCATTTTTTTTCCCGCCGGCCTGTTGGTGGTATTACCGCCGCTTTAACACCGACCGCCAGGGTTGTAATGAGGGCCTATGTAACAAACTTTGTTTCTTGCACTGCTTTTACCCCGACTGTAACAGGAATTGATTCAATTATTTACCAGTAATCTTCATTACCCTGATTTGTAATCCTCCTCGTACCCAGGGTTGGCCTTAGCGCTGGTGGCGCCCTGTGCAACAGTGTTTGTTGGCACCCCCCCAAAGACCACCTCCAACACGGATTCTCTCCCTACCACCCTTTAACAGTGCCCTTCCAGTGTCCACAAGCACTCCCTCTCAGGTACATTTAATTCGTTTTCTAGCAGCGCTCTTTCCAGTGTAGGGCGTCAGAGCGCTTTACATCACACACATATTGCACAGAGACAATCACTTAGTGTGTAAATCAGTGTATAAGAAATGTCACATAAAACAAAGCTCTACAAGATATCGGAGTCACATAATCCATACTAATAGGCAGTAAGAGCGCTTGGTCTAGAGAAGCACAGACTCAGAATTTAAAATGTAACACCATGGTTGGGGGTTCTCTTCGATAATAAGAATTGAGTTATACACAAATGAATCCTTCCTGGAACATTAGGATGATGAAAGACTGGGATAAAATGATAATGCTCTTGTTTGTACCTTGTGGAATGCATGCAGCTCTTTGACAACAGTTAATAGTTTACTGTTCTATATGAGGATTTTAAATTATAAACTGTAAGTAACAATAGAGCCTCTCTGACAAAAGCAGTGACCCACTGACCTATTCACGTGATCTGCACTCTTTGATCTGCATGGTACACGTTCTTTGAAGCGGGCGTATTAATCCTCTGCGCTACCTTAAAACTTCCACTAGAGAAAACTCTGATCTGTCTCGAGGCTGAACATTAACCACCAAGGTATTCTTGGCATTTTTATTGTTGTCTGAAAATTGCTGAAGGCAAGGAACGCTGCAGCTGGGGCTTTTAAAACTATAATATACCTGCAAACACGGCACCACCACCAGAAGTTAGCACCCGGTGCGGTGGCACTGGTCGCACCGCCCTTAAGCTGGCCCTGCTCATACCATTCCTAGCACATGGAGGCGAGAACGAGGACGTAGATGAGGGCGTAATAGAGAAATCTGGGCTTGATGCAGTCAGTGCAAATGTCAATATGCACAAGCATTGTGAATTCCACTAGATTCCAGTGGCGTAACAAACGCCCCCGTGCTCCAGGTCCTCATCTCAGTGCCCTGGGCTGTGGGCTCTTGAGTGAGCTCGAGGGGGTCCCTCCTTGTTCTTTGCAGCGGCCCCCCTCAAGTTTCGTTATGTCACCGCTAGATTTGCGTATAACAAAGTGCTTGGATGCTTCCATCCTTGTAGTATCTCATTCCTTTTTCCATGCGCTTAATCATTCAACATCAATGCACTGAATCACTCATCCCTCCATCACACGTCTAATTATTCACCCATTGGTTAATTCTTGCATTCAAGCCCTTGCAAATCCACATTACCACACACAGACAAATTTACAATGAACAAAGAGTCATTTTCAGTTCTCATCCAGACCTGCTACCTTTGCTGCGAGTTTGTGACAGATGTGAGACCGCTTCTAGTAGTGCATGACTGCTAGAGTGCCAGAGGTATAAGAGTGCTGTTGGTAGTAATTCACTGCTAGTCTGTGGAGTTAGATCTGTGAAGGGTGTGAAGGTGCTGTCAGTAGAGAGACTGCTATTGCATGAGGGGTGTGAGAGTGCTGTCAAGTAGGGATCCTGCTGGTATGTCAGGATTGTGCATTGTGAGAGTGCTGACAGTGGTGTCCGATCTGTGAGGGGTGTGAGGGTACAGTCAGTAGTGAGACTGCTAACGCGTGAGGTGTGTGAGAGTGCTGTCAGTAGTATCAGTTCTGGGAGGGGTGTGAAGGTAATGTTGGTAGTTAGACTACCAGTGTGTGAGGGATATGGGAGTGCTGTCAGTGGTGTCAGATCTGTGAGTGGTGTACAAGTGCTGTCAATAGGGAGACTACTAGTCTGTGAGGGTCAGTAAGGAGACTGCTAGTGTGTGAGGACTGTGAGAGTGCTGTCAGTGGCATCAGATCTGTAAGGGGTGCGAAGCTGCTGTTCGTACTGAGACTGCTAGTGTGTGAGGGGTGTGAGAGTTCTGTCAGTAGTATCAGTTCTGTGAGGGGTGTGAAGATGCTTTTGAGAGGGATATTGCCAGTGTGTAAGGGGTATGAGAGTGCTGTCATGGTTTCAGATCTGTGAGGGGTGTAAGAGTGCTGTCAGTAGGGAGACTACTAGTGTGTGAGAGTGCTGTCAGTAGGGTGACTGCTAGTGTGTGAGAATTTTGAGAGTGCTGTAGGTGGTATGGGAACTGTGAGGGGTGTGACGGTGCTGTCAGTAGGGAGATTGCTAGTGTGTAAGGGGTGTGAGAGTGCTGTCAGGGCTGTCAGATCTGAGAGCGGTGTGAAGGTGCCCTCAACAGGGAGACTGCTAGTGTGTGAGGGGTGTGAGAGTGCTGTCAGTAGGGAGATTGCTAGTGTGTAAGGGGTGTGAGAGTGCTGTCAGTATGGATATTGCTAGTGTGTAAGGGGTGTGAGAGTGCTGTCTGGGCTGTCAGATCTGGGTGTGAGTGTGCTATCAGGACGGAGGCTGCTAGTGCGTGAGGGGTGTGAGAGCGCTGTCAGTAGGGACACTGCTTGTGCGTGAGAATTGTGAGAGGGCTGTCAGTGGTGTTAGATCTGTGAGGGTAAGAAGGTGCTGCCAGTAGGGAGCCTGCTAATGTGTAAGGGGCGTGAGAGTGCTGTCAGCCATGTCAGATCTGGGAAGGGTGTGAAGGTCCTGCGGCTAGGGAGACTGCTTATGTGTAAGAAGTGTGAGAGTGCTGTCAGCCGTGTCAGATCTGGGAAGGGTGTGAAGGTCCTGCCCCTACGGAGACTGCTAATTGGTGAGGGGTGTGAGAGCCCTGTCAGTTGTGTGAGGCTGCTACTCTGTGTGCAGGGTAAAAGTGTCAGTATTCAGTGTGTTTTTCCCTTCCACCATAAGGGGTTTAACAAGTCTGTGGTGGATAAGTTGAGGTCTTGCCTGAAAACACACTGCCTACTGGTTGAATGATGTATGAGTACTATTCTTGAAACAATAATCCAGTAATCATTCACAAGTGGAGTTCCCTTCCTCCACCTGTGAGCCTTGATGGTTTAGTTTCTCAAATGAGGTGATTTGTTGTGGGTCATGAAAGTCCAAGCAATAAATAAAGATGCCTTTAAGTTCTGTATTTATCATGTCACATTTGCTGTGCTTCAAAGACAGAAGCCAAAGGTCAGGCTGTGCCTTCTTACAAAGTGCTGCTAATTTTGTTGTGACAAGGAGCTTGGTGTTTACAAACTCCTCTCACTGTGCAGTCAGAGAAAGAAAAGTAAAGCGAATTATGTGACCACAATGAGGGGTTACAGAGAGTGTTAAAGGAAAATATGTAGGACAGAGGACTATGGGGTCCGCCCCTGGGGGGCGCTCAAAAAGTGTGAGGACAGTACTACTGAGTGGCATGGGGCAGGGACATGGCTAAAAAGAAGAAAGGTCACAATTTTTATTGTTTTGTTATTCCCACCTTTCCATATTTGCATATAAAAACATGCACACTCCTCAAATTAAAAATAAATGCTAGTTAAAATAATCAAAGGTAAATATACTCTTTTACATTATGAAACCTCCGTTGGCTAATGTGATCACTGCAGATGTCTTTGTGTGTGACCAAAAAGTCACAGAATTAAATCCTGATTGTTGCTTTGAGGAAAAGTGACTTATTTATAAGTGCCAGTGCCCAGGACTGGAAACCACCAGCTCAAATTAAGCACCGGTGTCTGCTTTGTTTCGGTCTCTCCACTTTAAATGAGTGGACATAAAATCTGCAAAATATTGTGGGCTGAGTGCGAAAGACATACCTTTAACGCAGTGCCTAAAGGGGCTCACTGAAACAAGCCAATAAAATAGCTGATGGAGACTGACCAGAGGTTGTCTGCCAGTGCTTAATTTGTAAATAGAAACGTGCCGGTGCCCAAAGCTCTCCTCTGAAACACGCGGCTGCTGCATTTACATGTGCAAGCGCAGAATCCTGAGACAGCGTAATCCTAAAGCCATCTTGGGCCTCTTTAATCCATTTACAGCTACTCCCTGCCCCTGCAGCTTACTCCTGCAGGTTTCTGCTTTCTATAATGTGACCCTTTTTCGTTTTTCTCTTCTTCCGTCTTTCCCATATGCGTCTTTCGCTCGCAGTAAATGGTTGAGGCAGAAAAATAAGTACTGGTCCTCAAAAATACGTGCCGGTGCCCCGCACCGGAAACCACCGGCTCAAATTAGGCACTTGTGTCTGCCTTGTTTTGGTCTCTACACTCTAAATGAGTAGACATAAAATCTGCAAAATATTGTGAGTGTAAAAGACATGTCTTTAAGGCAGTGCCTAAACGGGGCTCACTGAAACAAGCCAATAGAATAGCTGAAGGAGGCTGACCCAGGCCTTCTGTATATTGGAAGTTCTACATGTTCTGATACGTGCTATGGCAGTCAACAAGCTGTCAAGCCAGACCTAATGAGTGGAGACTTAATTAGTATAATTAGCATTTTGGTTTACACAAACCATGTAACAAAATGCAATACAAACGTTACTGAATATCATTAGGTTGAATGCCTGAATATTATATATAGAAATCTCGCGTGCCATAACTATCACGTCCTAAATAATATTTCCGAAAATATTGCTTCTGGGTGTATGTTCTAGTTTTGTCTCCAATGCGGCAATATATCTGTAACGATATTTTGGATACAATATTTATGTTAGTCGACATTATGGTTCCACACGCGAGCACAAAACAGTGTCTAATAAGTTGTGAAGATACAGATGAAAACACAATAATACATGATTTCCGAATTAGAATTATGAATAAAAGTTTTTTTTACATATAGGTCTATCATATATACACAACCAAAACAAACTTTAATCAGCCGCTCAATTTAAGAAAATATTGCTATTGCTTATGTGCCAAAACTCAAAAGCTTATCCATTTTTTTCCTTTCTTTGTAGTATAACACAATTAAATTCTTCCATAATGGTTTGTTGGTGCCATTTCAGAAAGCAGGCCCCAGGCACCTTTCCACGGGTTCTACTCTCGTGGCCACGAGGGCAGAATACAATGAGCCTTACATGGGCTCCTGACAATGGCTTCACAAAGTAAACTCTTCCATGGCAATATTTCCGCAGACCAGGACAGAGTGTGTGAAGACTGTCCCTGGCAAGATCACAGAGCCCTTATTGTGTTGAGACTGTGGAGGTGCTTTCCAAGCCACAGTGGCATCCATGCCAGGTACGCGCTGAAACCGGAACTCCACAAATGAGCATCGCCCCCTGAGAGTGGAGCGGGCCTACCTTTGTGGGGAGACACTTGGATGCACCAACCAGCCTCTAATGTACTCAAAGAATCAATATCTGGCTGTCTCTTTCTCTCATCCGCTGCAGGACAATCGTGCACTCTGAAAGGTGAACACGCAGCCCCCCCCCCACTAACTGGGAGACTGGGTGGGTGAGGGGAAGTTGGCTGCTTAAACCTCCCTGACTCTCAGGTGTGGAAAAGCAGCCAAGGCTACGCTCAAAGGAGTTTGTGTGGTATGGGCTGGTAATATCAAAGGCAGAACACAGACGGGCCACAATAGCAAAAGGTAGGCTTGTATGCATTTTATATGTATATATAGCAAATCTAGAGTGTCGCTGGTGTTGCAGGGTGCTCCTTACTAGAGCAGCTCTCCACCTAAAATTGGGAACTTCCCAGAGTTCTCCTTTTTTTTTGTGCATAATTTATGCGTCACTCTAACCCTGAAAAGGGCCTTGGCATGATATATATATATATATATATATTACCTAGTGGTGATTGCCACTAGGTAGTTATAGTTAGGACCATGTTTCCATAGAAAAAGTATTTTTTGACTTGACTATATCTTTGGCACTGTTTGACAAATCTTCATGTCATTTTCCAAAAAAGTGCTCGGAAAGTGCATGGAAAGTTTTAGGGTGATCCGTCAAGCGGGGGGGGGTGAAAAAAAGGAGGCGGGGGTAAAAAAAGTGGCATTTCTCATGTTAATTGCAATAGGAACTTTGAACAAGGCTACAACCCGCAACACTGGATGAAATTACACCAAATTTGGCCGAAAGCAGATTGCAGATTGTGCTTTCACTTTGGTGTAAATCCGTTCAGTAGTTTTTGAGATATTAAAGGGAAAACAAATGTGCATCTCTGAGGTTGCGGCAACTTCACGAAGATTAAGAGCTCATGCATAGCAAATGCACAGCTCTGATTGGCTGCCAACACTTCAAACAAAGAAGTGTTTGCAGCCATCTTGGGACTTGGCTTGAGCCGAGTCCCACAAAAAAAGTGTAAGAAAAAGACAAGGGGCCATGTAGATGCACCCTCTCCCCTTAGCTTTGGTGCTGGGGTGCCAGAGGGACCCCGTCAAAGCAAAAAAATCACTTTAATATTTTTTTTTTTTTTTTTTTTAAATATATTTATTGGTTTTATATTTCGAAATATGATACAAATTGTTCAGTTTGCAACCACAGGATAGACCAAAATGATGGTTAATTATCTAAGTCTTGAAACAAATACACACAACCCCTCTATGCACTTCACGGAACGCTTCTGGTCTTGCAATATCATTCCTGGCTGCACCCTCCCTAGGTTTATCCTTCACTGTTTATTTTATATAGGCATTCGTTTGAGACCAGTGTGGACCTTGCTTTACGTGCATGGGTTCCCTGAGTGTCTGAGGGAAGGGGCATCAACTAGGTTAGTGTATGCGAGTGGCTCCCCTGGTTTTCTGCTCCCCGCGCCGCGCTACCACTGTGGTGACATAGTCTTAGTGGGCATTTATTACTAGAGAGATGGGCGGATGTGATGCATGTGCACTGTGTTGTCTGGGTGTCTTATGAATTCTGTTCCCGTGATGAGGGGTGCAGGTGAATTTATGCTGTGGTTGTTGCGAATACACGCGCCCCAATTTAAGGAGGCTTTTCATCGTTTTTGGCCTCCATCTTTGTTACCATATCCTTCCATGTAGAGCAACCTGTGTGTTGCCGCCCTTCACGCACCATTCGTTTTAGTACCTGATATTCAGTGCGCGCCCAGCGTGGTATTAGAGAGTGCCAGGATTTCAGATCGGGAGCCATAGAGGCTTTCCAATGCATTGCTCTTAACCTTTTATACATTAAAAAGGCCAGGTCTATACATTTATGTAAATGTCTTTGTTTTTTTGGTCTCTTCCTAAGTCCCAACAGGCAGGACCCGGGGTCTGCTACCAGTGCCAGTCCCGTAAGCCCAGATACCTCCTCTACCACCTCCGCCCAGGCCGTTTGTATATTCGGGCAATCCCATACCATGTGGAAAAAGGATGCTGACGGCAATCTGCATCTGGGGCACATTGATGCTGCATCAGGGAACATGCGCTTTATTCTGGCTGGGGAAAGATATGTTTGATGCGTGTAATTGAATTGGGTATATCTAAATCTGGGATTCCTTGACACACCTCTGATGTGGGATAGGGCCTTGGGCCAGTCTTCCAGTGGGATCGGGGTGGGGAGTACTGCGTTCCATCTATCCCATGTTTTCCCTGTCTGTGTATCAGGGGTCTTGTTGAGGATTCTATATAGATTGGATATTGTTTTAGTTTGATCGCTGTGTTGTAGAAGCTGGTGAAGCACAGGGGAGATCTCTGGTTCCGAGGTGCCCATTCCCCAAATTTTCCTGATTTCGTGACATACGGCATGATATGTCAGGAACTGTCCCGGATTTATCTCCGTGAGGGCCTGAAGGGCCTCGAACGTCATTAGTTTACCGTCTTCGTAGCAATCCCCAACGGTCAGTATTCCTGCTTCGTTCCACTGCTTTGCAGCTTGCATTCTGGCTGCGTTCCCCACTAACAGGTAATTCAGCGGTACGTGTGGAGAGTATGGGAGCTTATCTGCTCTTTTTTGCACGTATCTGGCCCAGCACGCGTACGCAGCTGCAAGCAGTGGGTTGACCAGTGCCACTTTGGGGGGCTTCGTCGACAGCCAATTTAAAAGGGGAGTCCCGTTCCGCCGAGGCTCTAGGCTCGTAGGTTCCGCTTGCTCTGGTCTGTGGATCCAATATTGGACCCATTGAAGTTGTGCGGCTGCATAGTATTTTTCAAAATTCGGGGTTCCTAGGCCACCATTGTCCAGTGGACATTGTAGTGTGGGTAGCGCCACTCGCGCTCTGCCACCTCCCCAAATGAGCTGCAGCAATGCTGTGTTTAGATTGCTGAAGAATCTTTTGGGAATAATTATCGGTAGGGCCGCAAAGTAATATAAAAGCCTAGGTAGAATCAACATATTAGCAATCGCCACCTTGCCGGGTGGCGAAAGAGGGAGCTTGTTCCAGAATTGTAGGGAGCCTTTTATAGATGTTAGCGCCTTCCCCAGGTTCCCATCTCTTAAATCTTCCGTGGCATGATATATGTTTATCCCTAAGTATTTAAATGTTGTAGGGCACCACTTAAGATGTCCTGTCACTGGGGGATCATGATTATTAGGAGCCCTTTTTACCAGGGGAAAGACACACGACTTCTCCCAGTTTACCACAAGGCCAGATAGGCCTCCGAATTCAGCCAATAAAGATATTACAGATGGGATAGCTGCACAGCCGTTCCTGATATATATCAACGCATCATCTGCATATAGTGAAATCGTGTGATGTACCCCGTTCCTAATAATTCTCCATTCATGCTCCATGAGGCGAACTTTTGCCGCTAATGGTTCCATTGCTATGGCAAACAGTAGCGGGGATAAGGGGCATCCCTGCCGTATCCCCCTAGAGATCGGGAAACTATCAGAAATCACCCCGCCTGATTTCACCCTCGCATTCGGGCTAGAGTACAATGTCCGAACCCAGCGGATATAGTTAGGGCCTATTCCCATACGGGCCATCGTGGCCAACAGAAAGTCCCACTCGAGCGTATCAAAGGCCTTTTCTATGTCTAATGAGAGCACCATTTCCTCCTGTGCATTCTTGGGGGTGTCTCCTATTATGCCCAACAATCTTCGAATATTCAGGAAGGTGTTACGCTTGGGAATGAAGCCACTCTGATCTGCATGTATCAGTAAGTGCATGAGGGGGGCCAACCTGTTGGCCAATATTTTGCCTAATATTTTGCAGTCTGTGTTCAGCAGTGATAGTGGTCTATAGGATTTCACATCTGTGTGGTCTCGACCCTGTTTAGGGAGTACTACTGTCAGAGCCTCCCTTTGAGATGTGGGCAAGCTTTCTGTAGTCCACGCCTCTTGGAACACTCCTAGCAGATGAGATTTCAAACTGGGTAAATAGGCTTTGTAATACTCCGAAGGGAGACCGTCAGTGCCAGGCGCTTTGTTCCTGGGTAGCTGTGCAAGGGCTAGTTCTATTTCTGCTATTGTTATAGGGGATTCAATTCCATCTCTATCTGGCTGTGGTAGCTGGGGTAGGAAGGAGTCCGCCAGAAAGGCCTCTAGTTGTGTAGCCGTGCACGCAGTACGTTTAGTGTATAGGTTAGAGTAATAATTCCTAAACACCTCGTTTATTTCTGCTTGTGTAGTAGCCATTTCTTGCGCGCCCACCCGGATGGCCCCTATCGGGGCCTGCTGTCTATCCTCACGTAGTAGCCACGCTAGCATTCTGCTTGATCTATCTCCTTCCGTTTGCAACCTGGTTAAGTAATATTTATAGTCGTGGCAGCGGAGCCTGCTATCTGCCTCATTATATTTTAAGCGCTTTTCTTTCAGGGCAGTACTGGTAATTTCCCCCCGTGCTACCGCTTTTTCCACATCCCGCAGCTCCTTCTCAAGTTTGCTAATTTCCGCCTGTAAGGAGCGTCTCACTCCCCACGTAGTGGACATACATACTCCGCGGGCCACTACTTTGTGGGCATCCCATTCTATCGCCCGGGTTGTTGCAGACATAGCGTTTATTTCCCAATATTGGCCTATAGTTTCCCCCAGTGATGTAGCGAATGCTTGGTCTTGTAGAGCTTCCGCCTGGAATCTCCAAGTGGGTATTACCTGACGTGCCCTGCCCCAATTCAGGGTTACCCGCAGAGGCGCATGGTCCGAGACTGTCTTTGCCAAGTATTCGGATTCAGTTATCAGCGCCCCTATTTCGCGAGTGCCCCATATTATGTCAATTCTAGTGTGGGTATTGTGTGGGACCGAATAAAATGAATATTCTTTTTGCTCTGGATGGCCTAACCGCCATACATCATATAGGCCCATAACATTTGCCCATTCTTGCAGGGGACTTACGAGCTTCCTATTAGTTGATGCGCTCTGGTGGGCGCTAGTTCTATCTAATGCTGCCACTGGGGTGCTGTTAAAATCCCCACCCCAGATGGCAAGGGGCATGGGGTGGGTCAGCAACGTTGGGGTGAGAGTGGTGAGAAAGCCTATGGTGCCACTGTTTGGGGCGTATACCCCGACCACAGCCATTTGTCTACCATCTAATCTGCCCTCCATTACTACGTACCTCTCTCCCTGGTCTATCTTGTGTGTTGACATGAGGAATGGAACTCCCGCTGCTATCCAGATCAGCACCCCTCTCGCAAAGGTCGAATATGTTGTGCCAATCAGCTGGCCCCCCCACTTCACTCACATGTCTCGTAGATCCCCCTCCAGCATATGTGTCTCTTGCAAAATAGCAATATGCACTCCTAGTCTCTTAAGTCGAGCATGCACTCTAGCCCGTTTGTTCGGGGTCCCTAGGCCCCTGACATTCCATGTTAATATAATATACTGGTTCCCCATGTTGCTTCTAGAAGACATCTTATAGGGTGCAGGGGATATGTTGCTGTGACATGAGCCTGGGTTTTAATGTTGGCCCATCTGGTCTCTGCCTTTCTGCTGCTAACATTTAGATATAACGGGTGCAGGTCCATCTTTAGTGCATTAAGTGATTCCGATCGCTGCATTTCTACTAAACTACTAACCCCCACCCCCCTAGTTAAACCCCCTATGCTACTTACAACTGCAATGAAACTACAAAACTTAAAAATGCGTAACATAACTTTTATCCAGTTGGATTTACTTAGTGGGATTCTCATATCTTACAGATGTGGCTTTTGTAAGGGGCTCACATCATGCCGCAGACTAAGTCTGCCAATATCTTCAGGCGCCCCCCCTCGGCATGTTTCCGTTCCTTCTAGCCCCACCCGCCCGCCTCTTGCCACCTGTTTGTGCCCCAAGTCACTTAGCTTAGTGTTTATATCAAAGATGTATATTGTTGGAAGCGTTCTGTCCCCGCAACTCGGCAGTGTCGTGGAGTCTCTGCAGGTTTTCCTGGTACGAGCGCCATCCCTAGTGTTCACTCTGGATCTGAGCGACTAGTTTATAGATCATCCGCAGATCTCGGAGTGACCTTCGGCCCACCTAGTTCTCCAGTTACCGTGGATACGGAGCTGGCTGTGTCTGAATCCAGTTCCAGCTCCACAAGCCCACCGGGAGTTATATTGCTGCTTTGCATGTGTAGTGGCGTCTCTTTAAGCACTTTTGCTCTTTCCTCTGCTGCTTGCCGGACATTGGGCTGGCCTCTGGTACGCCGTTTGGATCTCGTCCCTGCAGTGGATCTCCCCCATTTCTCGTCCTCATCTGCGTCTTCCCGGGGGTGTGCAAGGCCCTTGGCATGGAGCCATGTCCAGGCGTCCTCGGTACTGGTGAATATATGGGTACGGTCCTCCATCACTACTCTCAACTTGGCTGGGAAGAGCAGGGCATATTTTATGTTCTGTTCTCGTAAGCGTTGCTTGATTTTAACAAAAGAATTACGCCGATTCTGCACCTCTTGCGTGAAGTCAGGGTAAGCATTGATGTTCGAGTCTTCATACTTGAACGGGCCCTTATTGCGGAATTGTTGCAATATTGCATCTCGATCTCTGTAGTTTAAGAACCTAGCAATCAATGGTCTGGGGGGCTGGCCAGGGGCCGGAGGCCTACCCGGAACTCTGTAAGCCCTTTCAACTGAGAAAAACTTGGATGGAGCCCCACTTAACACCTCTTTAATTAGCCACTGCTCTAGGGAAATTTCTGATTCCGGTTGACGCATACTTTCCGTGAATCCCAGAAATCTCACGTTATTTCGGCGCGCCCTGCTCTCCATTTCCTCGGATCTTCTCCAGAGTATCTTCAGCTCTTCATCCATGCGCTGACTTTGTTTTTGATTCCCTTGCACTATTGGGGTTAGTTCCGCTATCTCAGCTTCAGTTGTTTTTGCTTTTTCGGCTAGGCTGCGATGATCCACTCGCAGGAGGTTCAAGTCTTGCACGACTGCATCAATTCTGCCCTCCAGTGATGACTTAGTGTCCAGTATTGCCTGCAATACTTTCTCGAACTGGGCTGAATGCGCTAGAAGTGTGTTTTCCAGAGATTGTAAGGATGGGCCAAGTTGTTGATCTGTTGGCGTTATCGCTTGGGTTGTTCGATCTGGGTTCTTGGTTGACTTGGCTCTACCGGCCATTTTGGCTGTCAGGGGGGTGCCTCCCGATCCGCAGGGATTTCGCACTGATGGGCTTGCGATTAGGCAGTAAAGCAAAGGAGCATCCAGTCCTGATTTGGCTAATTTTGGCCTGTGTGTTCAGTGACAAATACTGCAGTCATTGATAAGTTCAATGGTCTAACTCAGCGTTCCCATGGGGCTGTCCGCCAGGCGTGTCGAAATGTGTAGGGGATACTGTCCTTGGGGAAGAGCGCTTGTTTCTTCTTGTGTGGCGGCGGGGCTTGGTGTCAGAGGTTTCCCTCAGATAGAGGGGAGAATTGCTGGACGGCCGGGTGAGGCGCCGAGGCACGGGAAAGGTCCCGGGTTGGGGCGCTCGCGGGGTGCTGCGAATGTGCCTCGTGCAGCTAGAAACCCTTGTGGCAGGGACCCACTGCTAGAAAGTCCAGAACAGTCCACGCATCTACAGTCCAGCCCAGCCATCCATTCTGCCTGTGGTGGATAAGCTGTGCTCCCAGGAGCACGCAGTGCGCTTCTGTCTTGCCCAGTTGCGTGGGTGGAGCGGTGGAGTGAGGGGGGGGGGCGCTTGCCCCCCCCTAGGATTACCCCCTCCGTGAAGTTTGGTGTTCCCCTACTCGTGGGCGCCCTCCTCACCTTATTATTATTTTTATTCTTTTTTTTATTTTTTTTATTCAGATGCCCAAAGTTTCTGGTCCTGGACTCCCCGCTGCCTGCTGAGCCGCCGCCGCTCCGCGTCTGCCCCGCGTCTGCCCCGCCGGGCCTCCTCACTGCTCCTCCGCCGCCCTTCTCCCCGCCGGCCGCCGAGATCAAAGATGGCGCCCAAGCTCCTCAAGAGTCCCAGGGCGCCCGGCAGTGCAAGACTGCACAATACTCCGCCGGACGCGCCTTTAATAAAAAAAAATATTACCTCAAACTCGTGACATTATTGCGAATTTGTGGGAAAAATAAAAAAAAAACAAGCCCGGCCTTGTTTTTTAATAGGCCCTCAGGTGGACCGGGTCTTGGGGGCATTGAGTTTTTTAAACAAGGGGGGGGTTCCTGGCACCCTCTCAGCCCCAGCGACCACCACCTTTCTGAGGCTATAATGTAGTTTTATGCAGAGGGGGCCACGCAGCCCCACAGTAGGCCCGGAGACCACCACCTCCCTGGTGCAGCCACTAAATTTGGTGCGGGGGCCACATGGCCCCCCCACAGCCCTGGGGACCCCACCTCCCTGGAGATATGATGTACTTGTATGCAATGGGGCCGCGCAGCCCGCCGCGCCCCAGGGACCACCACCTCCCCAGGGCAAAATGCTTTTTGATGTGTTGGAGGTCTAATGGCCTCTCCCGCAGCCCCAGGGACCACCACCTCCCATGGGCAAACTGTAAAAAAAATAGAAAGGGGGTCTGCTTCATGCCCCCAACAGGCCCGGGGACCACCACCTCCCTGGGGCAATTCTATGTTGGAGGGGAGCCGTGCAGCCCCCTCAAGGAGCCTATGATAACTCAGGGGACCACCACCCCCCAGAGCCGGCTCCTTCTATGTCCCGGGACATCGCCATTTGCTGTGGCTTGGTGGCAGCTTTGACAGCTGCCACCAAGCCACAGCAAACACTCTGCCCTGAAGAAGGGAGAGTTGTCAAACAGCTCTCCCTTCGTCAGAGCAGAAGTTTCCTCTGTCTCTCTGCCTACAGGAAGACAGAGGAAACTGCTCTCAAAGAGAGGGAGCTGCTATAGCTAAAACTATACTCATGCCCTAAGACAACTATAACTCATGCCCTGGCCATGCACTGCTAATTATCCCACAAATTACAGCACTTCTGACATCTTTGATAACATCATTGATAATATCAATGTAAAAATGTCAGTCAAATTTTTCACAAAAAAACTATACATGACGAGGGCTTGAGTTATAGTTACATTAGGGCACGAGTTATAGTTACTTCTAGTAACTCTGGTAACTCTAATTATAACAGCTGAATTTCTATGGTTTTGTACATTTAAAATGGGTGCCTAACTATAACGTCCCTGTAACCTTTGTTTTTTTCAGTATATATATATATATATTCACTTAAAAAACAAAAGGTTACAGGGATGTTATAGTTAGGTTCAGAATTTACTCGTACAAAACCACAGAAATTCAGCAATTATATTTAGAGTTGTTTCAAGTCACTATATGGTAACTATAACTCGCGCCCCTACCATGCACAGTTTTTTCTTCAATAATTTGACTGCTAATGTTTTATTTATATTTTTATTGACATTATAAAAGTTGTCATGAGTGCTGCATAATCTCAGGTAATTAGCAGTGCATGGCGAGGGCCGCAAGTTATAGTTACTTGAAATAACTAACTATAACTGCTGAATTTCTATGGTTTTGTGTGAGTAAATTCAGGACCTAACTCAACAGCCCTGTAACCCTTGTTTTTTTAAGTGAATTTCAATGTTTTTTTTAAATTCCCTGTAACCTTTATTTTTTAGCGTAAAGTAATTTTCATTACTATACGTTATTTAAACCACCACCACGCATGGCCATGCACAGTAGGGGTTGGTCACAAGGCCCTGCATGCGGTCAGTACCTATGGCCGACCCCCTATAACCACCCAACACTGCACCGCGCATGGCCTTTATCCATGTGCAGCAGGAGTTGGCCGCAGAGTCTGTCTTTCTGGGTGTGAGAGGGTGTCTCTGGGCATGAGAGTGGCTGTGAGAGTGTCAATATGGGTGTGAAAGTGGGCGTGTGAGGGTCTGAGTGGGTCTGTGACTGGATGTGTGATGGTCCGAGTAGGTCTGAGTGGGTGCATCAGTGTCTGAATTGGTGAGTCAGTGTTTGAGTGGGTCTGTGAGTGAGTTCATCAGTGTCTGAGTGGGTCTGTGAGTGGTTGCATGAGGGTCAAAGTAGGTCTGTGAATGGGTGCGTGAGTGTCTGAGTGGGTCTATGAGTAGGTGCATGTGTGTCTGAGTGGACCTATGAGTGGGTGCGTCAGTATCTGAGTGGGTCTGTGAGTGGGTGCATCAGCATCTGAGTGGGTCTGTGAGTGGTTGCATGAGGGTTGAAGTAGGTCTGTGAATGGATGCGTAAGTGTCTGAGTGGTCTATGAGTGGGTGCATGAGTGTCTGAGTTGGTCTATGAGTGGGTGCATCAGTATCTGAGTGGGTCTGTGGGTAGGTGCATGAGTGTCTGAGTGGGTCTGTGAGTGAGTGCATGAGTCTCTGAGTGGGTCTCTAAGTGGGTGTGTGAGTGTCTAAGTAGGTCTATGAGTGGGTGCTTGAGTATCTGAGTGGGTCTGTGAGTGGGTGTGTGAGTGTCTAAGTGGGTCTGTGAGCAGGTGAATGAGTATCTAAGTGGGACTGTGAGTGGGAGCGTGTTTCTGAGTGAGTGTGTGAGTTAATTTGTGAGTGTCTGTGTGAGTGTGTTAGCAGCTGTGTGAGTGTCTCTGCCACAAAGGAACCTCATATGCCCTTTTATCCAACAAGTGTCCACAGCTTTGCACAAAATATCTACCAAAGGGGAGTTTGGGTAAATGTCCAGTGTGCATTCTACATTACAGCTGCGTAATGGAGCACAAGGAGGAGTCACCAGGGACCTTCTTTGCATTTGAGAACATGATTGTTCATCTTGCGCCTTACTCCAGAATTCTGTGATGGGCCTCCCCTTATTTTAAATGAATAGCCCTGGGGAGGTGGCGGTCCCTGGGGCTGCTGAAGGGTGGCCATATGGCGTTGGAGTTGGTGGTTTTCATTGCTGCGGGGATTAATTAATTCTTTACCCTGGGGAGGTGGCGGTCCTCGGGGCTGCAGGGGGTGGGGCCACACAGCCCCCTACATATAATACAATAGTAGGCCCCCGGGAGGTGGCGGTCCCTGGGGCTGCCTGGAGCCACACGGCCCCCCGCATGCTATGAAAATGAAGTCCTGAGGAGCTGGCGGTCCCGGGGGGCATACATAATTCTAGGAGGGGGGGCCCATGTGCCCCCCTCAATTTTGACATGCCCCTGGGACCTGGCCCACCCGGGGGCTTTACTAAAACAAGCACAGGATCCACTGCGATTCTCAGCAAAAAAAATGTTGTAATGCTTTTTTGCCCTGGGACCACAGCACCAGAGCTAAGAGGTCAGGGCGTCTCCATCCTGGCCACTTTTCTTATTTTAAAAAAAGAATTCTGGACTCGGCTGAAGAAGGCTGCCAACACTTCCCTATTGAAATGTTGGCAGCCAATCAGAGCTCTGCCAGATCTCTGCACAAGTTTGTTATTATTTGCGAAGCCTTTGCGCCTCTAGATGTCTATATTTATTTTTCTTTTAATATCTCAAAAACAACTGAATGCATTTACACCAAACAACAAAAAGACTTCTTTCTGGACCAAAGGCTACCTTTTTGCCAAATTTGGTGTAATTCCCTCCAACAGGGCTGTAGTCGTATTCAAAATCTCTTTGGGAATTATAATGAGAAATGCACTGTTTTTGACCCCTGTTTTCTCTGCCCCCGCTTGATGGACCACCCCGAAACTTCCCGGGAACACTTTTTTGGAAAATTTGGTGAAGATTAGTCAAACGGCACCATAGATACAGGCAAGTCAAAAAAACACTTTTTTTCTAAGGAAATATGGTCTATATATATATATACATATATATATATATATATATATATACTGGAGTTGCCAGTGGGTAGTTATAGTTAGGACCATATATATATATATATATAGTATGTAGATACGGAGATAAGTATAGTAAATTCTTACCACTCTCTGTGCTGTCGACATTTTCTCCCTCAACAGTCTGGTCACGATATTGTGACCTGTTAGTATTTTGGATTCAATATTACCTACCACAATCAGTTTATGCGAGGTTGAGCTGGGATACAGTAAAAAATAAATAACACAGCTGTAGCAAAGATGTAAATGTCCCACCAGGTTTTTGTTTTTTTAAATACTACATCATCAGTATCTCAAATATATAAATAGATATTCAATAAGAAGTGAGGTCAAATAAAAAAGCACACAAATCATATGCAAAAAATATATATCACAAAGATAACCTTGATAATCCAATGGTAAACCATATAAAGTCTACAGGACATTAGTGGAATCCACTGTAAAACCAGCTTGATGACCTTTTTCTCTACCTGTTTGGCACCCAAACAAGGATAACAATAAAGTGGAAATTGGACCATGGAAACCTAAGGGGAAGAAAGAGACCAAAGAAGTGTAGCAGAGATACAGGAAATAGCTATGAGTACATGGCTCCTACTCCCCTAGTCACCCCAGAAGGATCAATGTAATGGAGGTTTAAGAACAGCAGGGCAAGCTATAAGCTGCTTGAGCCATCATGGGGTCAGGCAAGAGTAGCTTCCCAATGCAACAACTGGCCTGCTGCCAGGAAGTTCTGACCATTCAGCTATAACGCAATGGGAAGGGTTGGGGGGGGTGTTGGGACGGAGACGAGGTAAAATTAAAAACTAAAAAAGCATTTACCTTTCCTCTGTTCCTGCCGCCTCCTGTCGCCTCGCGCTCCTCTTTGTCTGGTGTCTTGTGTCCTAGCATTCACTGCTGGGACACCAGCACATGCTCCCCAGCAATCCTGGCAATGCTCTCATGCGCAAGCTAGCATGAAAGCAGCACCAGGATTGGTCTGAGCAGCAGTGACTGCCGCTCAGACACAGCCCTGGGGTGTGTACAGTTTCTCCAGGTGTTAAACACAGCCGGGCTGGAGAAACCTAACTGCGCATGTGTGTTTGGCCGGCCTCAGACTGCTGGCCAAACACACATGCGCACTTAGGGGCACTCTCCCCTGCTCCAGCTCCTGAGGCCCAGCCACACCCCTCCCATCATATGCCGCAGCAGCAGAAAAATAAAACGACAGTAAACTAGTGATTTATTTTTCTGCTTCTGGATCCGCCAGTGGGGCAACAATCCTTCGCCATAGCGAAGGAGCAGACACTGTTTCTAGATATAAATATTTATTTAGTTAGAAGATTTGTACGTACACAGTAAAGTTTGTTAGTTTCTAGACACAACCCAAAGGGATAAGACAAGCAAAAATCAATAGCATGGCAAGCTGACTAGTAGAAAGAATAGTTCTGAAAGACTTTCTATCCTAGTTTTCCTTGTATTGGTGAACATCATGTAAAAAGAAAATCAGCTACATTTCCAACTACCTGGACCCTTTGAGTGGTTTAAAGCACCAAGGCAGACTCAAGATACATTATCAGGCGTACTCTGCCCCAGCCATCTTAGCCTATCAGAGACACGTGCCAGTCTTACATTTGCCCAGCAGCCTAAATTGCCTCTAAACTGCAACTGTGTTTTTTTCCAAAATTGTTCACCAAAACTTTTGATAGGACTAATTACATGGTGTTTTTGAAGGGAGAGCAGCGATGAAACCCTGGGTCACCTGCATCGACTGCCCATTTTTAGGTCTCATCTGAGACAGCACATGCGCTACATGCGGTCTCGCTTGCAAGACTATATACAAAGAAGGGGCTTGGAGCCCACCCATTGCTTACCATTCGTTGGCTTTATTGACACTCTTATTTTCTGCCTCCTAATTGGGCAACACTCGCTGGCTTCACTTCCTCTTCTGTCCTCCGGAGCACAGACCAAGTATAGATAATTAGGGTACTGCCAGTAGGCTCTATGACTGATGTACTATTTTTCATGTCACTTCTTATTTTTAGTGTTGCTTTGTGTTGCTTCTTCCCTCTCACTCCAACCCTCCTGTCTGTGTGGTTTCTTCCCTCCCACCCTTTGCCCTTCTGCTGTACAAGTTACTATTTTCCTACCATCTCTCACCCCCTCCATTGTCCGTGTTTCCACTTCCCTTCTACCCCCCAGCCTCCCCCTGTCTGCAGTACCTCTTCCCTCCCACCCCCTCCTCCTATTTTCCGCGTTTCCTCTTCCCTCCCGCCCCAAGCTATGAAACAGCCACTGCAGACTGCGTCATAGGTTTTTTTTTTTTTAGCTTTCCCGGTGGTCGCGCTTTTTAAAACGAACTTTAAGGCGCTTTTTTTAATGACTTTTGGTCATGCCGCTCAGCAGCCACGCTACTGTACAAGAAGGCTAAAGTATGTTGGCAAAGTCAATAGCTCTTGAGTAGGTACGACCTATTGGCTTTGGCAATGCTTGTTTTTCCACCTTGTATTTTCCTAGTAGGTCTGAGGCTGTGTTTTTTAAGGCAGGAGGCTGCTGCTCGCGCCTCTGCGACTTTCTGCGGGAGAGAAGAAAGGCCGCCCGCTGGTCTGATCAGTTTTGTCAGGTTCCCAGTCCATTTCCGGTCATCTGACACTGAGATCACCATATTACTCAGTAGATCATGTCTCCTTCTAAGCAACGGCGTGGTGGCCTTCGGGGGGGACGGGGGATTTCCTAACAGGCTCTGATTCCTCTAAAGGCGGACAGAGATGCACCAGAGATGACCCATGCGGTTGCCTGGCTGGACACGAGGCGGCATCCCTTCCATGTGCTCAGCCAGCCCTGCCCTACAAGAGCGGGCCACTGGCAAGGATCCGAGTGGAACGCCTCTGCACATGGCCACTGGATTTTTACACCTGCAGTCCCGGATTGCTTGACATAATGAAAGACTAGGCAGTAAGATAGCTCGGTGGGTTAGGCACCAACAGAAGATCGCCATGTGCAGAGTTATGAAAAGTGCAGTAGCAAAAGCCATGTAAAACAAGCTTTTTCATGTTATAGTCACAGACCAAATATACACCTCCCTTCATCATATGAAGCACATCTGGTTTTAATACAAGGCTACGTGCTAGTTCTATAAAGTGTCTTTTGTTTATTTACTTTTTAGGGTCGAGCGTGCAAGGCGCTCTGTCCTTGGTGTAATCTCTCTATGGGCTTTTAACCACGCCCATCAGTTTAGTTGGTTCCTGAGCTTGCCTTTTAAAATTTGCTTGATTTCATTAGTGAAAGGTATGCACACGTCATGCCTTTTCCGGTGTTTAGCCCTCCTCGAGCGCACCGACCAGCCACTGAAAACATACGAGGCTCCATGTTTTCTGTATGATTTCTGGACTACTTTTTCTTTTTATTTCGTAGGCAGCGCGATCTCGAAGGGCAGTAATCAAACGCTTTGCATGACATCAACCCTGTTACATGGATAATTTCACTTTTGCCGATATGTTTCACTGCAAGCAAATTTCTGTTTCCTTTTGTGTGTCTTCTTTGCGCTCATGGCGGCCGTCGGCTCGCTTATGTTTTACTTTTCAGTTTATGTGGCAAGAAAAGTCCGGTTAGGAGTTTAAAACGCTAATAGCTCTAACTCAAGCAAACGTGAGACCCATTGCATTGCAAATGCTTGTTTATTATGCAGTGGCTTAGCAAAAAAATAGATAGTTTTTAGGTCTCGCCTCTGACAGCACATGTTCTATCGGTTTCAATACATTTTGTTAGCTTACAGGGGGCTTAGAGCCTGCCCAATACTTACCATTAGTTGCTTCATCAGCCAGCATTGACCATGTCATGGCGTTTTTTTTTTAAAAGTTTTTTTTTTTACTTTTAATCATACTGTTGTGCACCTGTACAACATAACTAAAAAAACACACTAACAAAGCCAATGGATCTCGCTTAGGTGCGACCTATTGGAATTGCCAATGCTTGTTTAATAAATTTACATTCCTGAATTGTCCTTGGCCAAACTTCCCTGCAAAATATGTGGATGTCGATTTGTTTTCATTATCGATGAACTTTATGTGATATGGCATTGTGTGTGTGAAAAGATGTTTGATGTGTGAAGCAGTGCCTGATGGGGGCTATGACGCTGGAACAGTTTTTTGAGTGGGGGTGCTGCCATCAATGTTATGTTATTGAAGGCAGATAGATGTTGAAAAATGTAAGTGCTATGCAAAGGAAGCCAATGAGCACGGATCATGTAGCAGAAGAGTGGTTGGGGAGCAGTTTGCGTCCAGTGGTGCACTTTGGAGCAAACTGTCCCACATATATGACTAAACATAGAGTGGGGGGGTCTGCTGTTTACAGAGAACACATTTTCCATTGAAATGGTTTCTGGAAATGGGCACAAAATCTGCATCGGGCCTGCAGTTTTACATATATGACACACAAATAATAATGTGTAGAATTTGGTTTATGCGCATAGGTGTAATTTGATTGGTCTGTTTTATTTCTATTGAAATTTTTGTTTCCACCACACTGTAGAATTACAAGACATTTTGTTAGATATCAGGGGCTTAGAGTCTACCTATTGGTTCGCTCCATCATCACTCACATTTCCTTGCTTTTCTTTGGTCAGTGCATGCCGGTTTCACTTCTTCTTCATGTGTTTGCCCCTCCGTAGGAACTTGGCCCAAGTACTGCTTCCTTGTTGAATTTTGTATCCTTCTACTGCTTGTGCTTTTGGAGGGACTTTTTAAAAAATGTGCTTCTCCTATTGTTCCTTGCCATCATTGTTGTTTTTTCTACCCCCTCTCGCATTGTTGCTGTGCCCCATCCTTCCTACCCCACTCTCTCGGTGTGATGCTTCTCCCGTCCCCCCTCCCACCTCCTGTTTTGTCTTCCTTCTCTTGTGTTCCTAGAGCCCTCTTGCCTATCTCTTTGTTGCTTGCCCCCCTGCCTTCCTGCCACTGTCCATGTTGGCATGCCCCACATTTTTTTCAAACTTTATTTTGAATTATTTATGCTGTGACCTGCTATATTGTTGCTTGCCCCATCCCACTCTGTCCCGCCCTTCCACCCCATCCCATATTGCTTGCCCCTCCATCAGTGATAGCTTAAGGATGTGTGGGGATCCAGGTAAGATAACTGTTGGAGCCCCCTGTTTGGAACAACTTTAAATTGATTTCCCATTTGTGGCTCTTTCAAGCCCTTCTAGTGGCCAACAATACTGAATTATAGGTTAAGCCTTCAGAAAAAGGGGAGATTCAAAAACAACTGAAAGGCCAAGCTGCCTGGCATCTACCAGCCAAATGGAAACAAATAAAATCTTCAACAAGCATTAATAAAGCAATTCTTGAATTGGGTTCTACATTTTTAGGGTCGAGTCTGCAACAGCATGCTCATGCGTCTTGCTTGCAAGACACCGTTGTTAACTAAAAAGGGCCTGGAGCCCGCCCATTGTTTACCATTTCTTGGCTTGCCTGGCACTCTTCTTTGAAGCCTCTTAATTCGCCACTGCAGGCCTAGCATCATTTCTGTTCCTCTGTGGATCAGGGACCAAGCACTGATTGATTAAACCCAGTGATTCCCAACCTGTGGTCCAGGGACCCCTGTGGGTCCGCAAAGCCTTCTCTGGGGGACTGCAACTGCTTAGAAAACTAAATAATATTAACAGATTAATAACTTGTATATAAATAAAGTGGCTAAATGTACAATACAATTTTAAAACACACTGTAAATGTCAAGGAATTTTAAATTGGAGGCTAAAAATTAAATTGGTATCCTCAGATTGATTTGTGGGAGCAGTGCAGGTGCCTTAAACAAAATACAGAATGGACAATGTGTGGTTTGAGTTGAATTTAGAAAAGCTCCAACCTTCCTATTAAAATTATTATTCAAAAATAATTTTTGTTTGCAAAAACAAATGAAATGTGTTATAATTTGTGTATATGTTTGATGAATGCTTATTTCAGTATTTTTATGTATATTGTTTTGCATTTCAAATCACTGACAATGTTAAGGTCGGGGCTCCCGGCTTTCATTAATGACTCAGTGGGGGGGTCCCTGGGTTCCAGTAACGATAAAGTAGGGGTCCACAGAAGTCAAAAGGTTGGGAACCACAGATTCAACCTTATCCGCTGCTCCCAACGTGAATGAGGTACTTCTTTTTAACTTCTAGGGCCCTGCAAACAGAAGGTGTGTGACTGGCAAATCCTGCCCAGCAGGACAAACACAATTGCAAAGTTTTATTTTATACAGTTAACTCTTTTATTTTATTTTGCCAAGTCTTATTTTCTCACTTTGCACTCATGTTTTATTTTGTTTTTGCTCATGGGCTCTATTCTGAAAAATTACGATTACCTTGTTCTAAATATTGCAAAGGGACATTGTTTCTCTCTTATGTGTAATTTACCAAATTATGCTTTAACACATAGTCATGCAGTACACCCCAATCCACCCCACTCCAATCCAATCTGCCCACTCCAATTCAAGACAGTCCACCCCACTCAATCCAATCCACAACACTCAATTCACCCCTCTCCAAAACAAATCACTCACCCCCAATGCACTCCAATCCACCACACTCCACGGCTCCCAACCCACCCTAATCCAATCTGCCACATATGCCCCACTCCAGTCTGCCTCACTACAAGCCAAAACAATTTGCCCCACTCAAATAAAGAACAATCTGTCCCACTCCAATCCAAAACAATTTGCCCAACTCCAATCCCAAACAATCTGCCCAACTCCAATCTAAAACAATTTGCCCCACTCCAATCTAAAATAATCTTCCCCACTCCAGTCTAAAACAGTCTGTCCCACTCCAATCCAAAACAATCTGCCATACTCCAATCCAAAACAATCAACTCCACTCCAATCCAAAACAATTTGCTCCACTCCAATCTAACAAAATCTGACCCAATCCAATCTGACCCACCCCAATCAAAAACAACCTGCCTCACTAAAATCCAAAACAATCTGCCCACTTCAATCCAAATAAATCTGCCCCAGTCCGATCCAAAACAATTTGCCCCACTCCAATCCAAAAAAATCTGCCTCACTCCAATCTGTCCCATTCCAATCTGCCCCATTTCAATCCAAAACAATCTGCCCCACCCTAATCTGCCCCACTCCAATCCAAAACTATCTGCCTCACTCCAATCCAAAATAATCTGCGACACTCCAATCCTCCCCACTCCAATCTGTCTCACTCCAATTCAAAACAATCTGCCCCACTCCAATCTGCCGCACACCAATCCAAAACAATGTGCCCCACTCCAGTCTGCTCCACTCTAATCCAAAACAATCAGCCCCACTCCAGTCCAAAAAAATCTACTGCACTCCAGTCTGCCCCACTCTAATCCAAAACAGTCTGCCCTGCTCCAATCTGCCCCACTCCAATCCAAAACAATTTGCCCCTCTTCAATATGCCCCACTACAATCTGCCCAACTAGAATCTGCCCCACTTCAATCTGTCCTATTCCAGTCTTCCCCATTCCAATCCAAAACAATCTGCCCCACTCCAGTCCAAAAGAATATGCCCCATTCCCATCTGCCCCACTCCAATCCACCCTACTCCAATCTTCCCCACTCCAATCCAAAATGATCAGCCCCACTCCAGTCCACCCCACTCTAATGTGCCCAAACATTCCAGTCTGCCCCATTCCAATCTAAAACAATCTACCCCACTCCAATCTCCCCCACACCAATCCAAAACATTCTGGCCACTCTAGTCAGCCCCACTCCAATCCAAAACAATCTGCCCCACCTCAATCCGCCACACTCCAATCCACCCCAATTCAGTCTACCCCAGTACAATTTAATTCACCTCACCACAATCCAGTCCAGCCCACTCCACCCCACTCCAATCTAATCCACCAAAATTGACCCCACTTCAATCGAAAACAATCTGCCCCACTCCAATCTGCCCCACCCCAGCCCAAAATAATCTGCCCCACTCCAATCCAAAGCAATTTGCCCCACACTAGTCCAAAACAATCTTCCTCACTCAAGTCCAAACCAATCTGCCCCACTCCTGTACAAAACGATCTGCCCCCTCCAGCCCAAAACAATGTGCCCCACTCCAATCCAAAGAAATTTGTCCTACTGCACTCCAAAACAATCAGCACCACTCCAATCTGCCCGCTCCAATCCAAAAAAAATTGCCCAACTCCAATCCGCTCCACTTCAGTCCAAAACAATATAGCCCACTCCAATCTGCCCCACTGCAACCCAAAACAATCTGCAGCAGAACAATCCAAAACAATCTGCCAAACTCCTATCCAAAACAATCTGCCCCACTCTTATCAGCCCGCTCCGATACACCTTGCTCCAATCTAATCCACCTCATCCCAATCCAATTCACCCCACACCAATACAATCCAACACAAACCACCCCACTCCAATCCACCCCCCTACACTCCAGTCCACCCCAAGACAGTCTAGTCCACCCCACACCAATCCAACCCACTCCAATCCAGTCCAACACAATCCACCCCACCCCAGCCAATTCCAAACCAATCCACCACACTCTAATCCAATTCACCTCACACAAATCCAATCCATTCAACCTCACTTCACCCCAATCCATCCCACTCCAATCCAATTCAATCCACCCCGCTCCAGTCCAACCCAACCCACCCCACTCCAGTCCAACCCAACCCACTCCAGTCCAATCCACCCCACACCAATCCAACCCACTCTAATCTGGTCCTGCGCAATCCACTCACTCAAATCCATTCCACCCCATTCCTCTCTAATCCACCCCACACAAATTTAATTTACCACAATCCAATCCACCCACACATTCCAATCCACCCACCCCAATCCAATCCAATTTACCATAATCCACCCCACCACAATCCAATTCAGTCCACCTTAATCCACCTCACTCCTACCCAATACACCCACTCCGAACCACCGTAACCCACCCCACTCCAGTCCAATCCACCCCACACCAATCCAATTCACCTGACTCCAATCCACCCCACTGAAATCCATCCCACTCTACAATGTCCACTCCTTTCCAAATAGTCCACCCCACTCTAACCCAGACCAATCCAATTCACCCCACTCCTGTCCACCCCCTCCATTCCACTCAAATCCAGTCCACTCCACCCAACCCAATCCATCTCGCTCAAAAAACCCACCCCACCACACCCATTCCAATCCACCGTATCCAGTTATCCCACTCAATCCAATCTACCTCACTCCAAACCAATCCACCCCACAGTAATCCACTCCACTCCAGCACACCCATTCCAAACCACCATACTCCAATCCACCCCTCTAAACCCTTCCCCACTCCAGTCCACCCCACCCTGTCTAATCCACCCCACTCAATCAAAGTCACCCCACTCTAATCCAGTCAACCCCACCAGAATGTAATCTACCCCACTCCAATCCACCAACCCCAATTCAATCCAATCCACCGAATCCAATACACCCCACCCCAATCCACCTCACCTCACCCCACCCCAATTCAATCCAATCCACCCAATCCAATAACCCCACCACAATCCACACCCCTCAATGCAGTCCCACTCCAGTCCACCCCACTCCAATCCACTGCACCCCTATCCAATCCACACTACCCCAATCCAATCCAACCCACCTCACACTATTCCAATTCACCTTGTTTCAGTCCACCCCACTCCAATCCAATCCATCCCATCCAGTCTACCACACTCCAATCCATCTGACTCCATTCCAGTCTACTCCAATCCACCCCACTCTGCCTCAATCCAATCCACCCCACCCTAGACCACCCCACTCCAATCCACCCCACCCTAATTCACCCCACTCTAGTTCAGTCCACCCCACTCTAATCCAATCCATCCCACTCCAATCCAATTAATCCAACCCACCCCACTCCAATCCACCTCACTCCAGTCCAATCCAATTCATCCCACTCCAGTTCAATCTAATTCACCCTACTCCATGCCAGTGTAATCCACCCCACTCCACTCACCCCATTCCAATCCAATCCTCCCCATTCCAATCCAATCTACCCTACTCCTATCTCTCCACTTCAATCCACCCACCTCAATCCAATCTAATCTACCCCACTCCAATCCACCCCTAATCCAATCCAATCCACCACATTCAGTCCAGCCACTCCAATCCATTCCACTCCACCCAATCCACTACACTCTACCCCAATTCAATCCAGCAGAGTGTCTCAATCCACTCCAACCCACTCCACCCAATTGCAACCCACTCTACTCTACACCACTCCACTCCACTGCACTCTATGACATTCTGTGCCACGGAACCACTGAACTCTACTTCCCTCTACTGAACTCTACAACACTCTACTTCCCTTACTCCACTCTATGCCACTCTACTCCAACAAATACACTCTACAACACTACTCCCCCACTCCATGCCATTAACTTTTAGCCATGCTGAGCAGCAGCCACACTGGTGTACAACATGACAAAACACATTGCCAAGCGAATAGCTCTTGTAAAGGGGAGACCTATTGGCTTTGCCAATGCTTATTTTTAATTGCATCACCAACATTTTATATGGAATTCACTGTCTATCTAGCTTGCTACTCCCATTATAGGAAAAACATACTTAGTGTGACACGTTAGATTTTTAATGGACTCATTGTCATGCCACGGAGGCCCGCTGCGTCTCCGCTTGGGCTGCGGTGGGGGCGCAGTCCGTTTTCCGGATCGCGGGGCCTGCCGCAGCCCATCTTTCCGGCCGCGCTCTGTTTTCTTTACCGTGGGCGTCGGTCCTCGCCACGTATAATGCATGGCGCGGGTGTTGTCGCAGGGTGCCCGCGCCCCCCCCTCGGTCCTCTCACTTACCTGGTGCCCCATTTTAGGGCCTTCTTCTTTCACGCTCCGGCTGGTCTTCTTTTGGACTCCAGTTTTTGCTCCTGTTTCTTCCTGGTCTTTCCAGTGATTTTCCAGGCATCGAAGTTCTGATTCTCTTGTGTCCTCCTTTCTGTTCTAAGGAGTTCCTGTCTAAGAGGTTTTTTCCCTTTGGGTTTTTCCTCTGGGACTCCTTCTGGAGGGCACAGACTGTGGTGGCGTACAACTGTCAGCAGCACCATGGCTACCGGAAGGGGTCGCCCCTACCTCGGCCAGAGTAGGACTTGCAAGAACCAAGGCTGCACACCATCCCCATCTGATCTGGGTGGTAAGCCAAAGGTAAAACGTGACACTCATGTGCAATATTAAAATAAGAAATAGCCACATGGCACTAATAGGATTATTTGCTTTGTTAGATGTTTAGTGCATTAATTCTTTATAATAAAATAAGACGTGAACAGTGTTTGAAAGTGTAGCTTTAGGTGTTAAATATTTGTAATCCTAAATACATCCATTTCAATACTGGAGATATTGCTACAAAATTGGAAAGAACAGTACTGCTATGAAGATTTTCACCATTGCAATGGTTAAAATCCAATAATGTTCTAATTTCTCTTGCACTGCCTTGTCCCTTTCCTCCTATTTACAGTTACCTGTGACCCTGCTGAGGATTGGGACAGGGCAATATACATGAGTTGAAGAGTCATAAGGAAAACAGTATATCAAGGGATGTGAAGAAGAGAGAGAAGGGGGTAGAGTCAGAACTGACGTAGAAAGGTAGGTGAGGTAGGGAGAGAGTAAAGGAGATACAGAAAGGTGAGGTGGTCAGAAGGAAAGATAAAGAGACATGGAAAGGGAAATAGATAGTTAGAACAAAAGAGGTAGATAAATGGCTAGGTGTTTGAGTGTGGGAGAGAGAGACAGGGAAAAGAAAGGGAAGAGGAGTATAATACTCCAAGGTGTGAGGCAGAGAGTGAGGTAATGTAGAAAAAGAGGTGAATTACACACAGCTGAAGGCAGCAAAAGGTAGAGGTAGACAGAGAGACTTGAGGAAAAACAAAGAAATGCAAGGTAGACAGAGAGAGATCAAAATGAGAAGATGGATCAAGTCAGACAAGAGAGAAAAGTAGAGAGAGGGCTGAATGGGTAGAAAGACAATTGTGATGCAGGGTGAATTGGGGATACTAAGAGACATATGAGATATAGAAAAAGAGCTAAGCTTATACAGATGTAGAGATTTGTGAGAGGAAGAGATGGGGGAGGTAGAGGTTTCTAAAGAAAGAGAAGATTAAGAGACAGTTTAAGTGCATGGGGGGAGCTGAAATGGAGAAGCAGGTCCAATGTGAAATGTGTTTGTGAGATGGGGAAAGAAATTGGTGATAAAGAAAACAGGTAGAAGTAGGGATATAAAAGTGGGCAGAAAGGAGTGAGGTATTTAGAAATGTGAAGCAAAGCGGACTGCAGTAGAATGAGAGTTGGAGAGGTGATGTACGAATCTAATAGTGAGGTAAATTGAGAGGAGATAGTGAGAAAGCGGTAGGATAGAGAGAGGTGAGGTAGAGAGTGAGATGTAAGGTAGAGAGAGAAAAAAGGTAGAGAGAGAAATATGGTAGAGAGGTGAGTGCAAGTGGTGAGGTAAAGGAAAAGCTGAGAGAGAGGTAGAGACATGGAGAGCAATGAGGTCACGCTAGAGACAAGATGAGCTTGTGCTACACCAATACTTGTTAAATAAGAATCTATGAATTTCACATTGGTTTCATAATTTCTTGCTAAGATAGCCATATAATAGCACATTCGGGAACAATACACAATTCCCCGCCGCACACGTCACGCTCAGTGGAATGACACGCTCTGCAATAGCAGCAGACGTTTGAGCTTGCTCAGTTTGTGTTTTACACACTGCACATCTCGGAGGTGATGTTAACCTGTAAAAAAGTGTAATATAGTGGGGTGTTAAAAGTTTTTGTGCACTATAATCACCATTTTTTGGGTGGCCACCTTGTTGGGGCCGTCTATGCAGAGCGGTTAGCAGTGTTGCCAGAATGGGCGATTTCCCACACAAATGGGTGATATTTTTCTTATTTGTGTGGGAAAAAAAAACAATTGCGGATGCCTAATTGTTGGGCACTTATTAGCCCGTTGTGAGGAAACTTGTTTGAGGGGTGGCACCACCAGCAGAGGACGTGCACTCACTAGTCCCGTCTCAGACAGGCAGCCACACAAACGTCGCCCAGCGAGTCAGCGACGCCAGTGCAGCCCACCACGTCACCACCACCACTCGCCCCCCACAAGAGAATATATTAAATGGACTCACACTGACATGCTTGTGCACGGCTGGTGGCAGTGGGCAGGATAGGGCTGCCCCTGCTGAGTGACAGCGAATGAGCGTGCGATTTGCAATATGCGTGCAGCATTGATGAGACAGCGTGGGCTGTCAGTGAAATGTAGAGGACTGTGGAAAATGGATACAAATTATTTATAATGGATTACTATGACACGTGCAGCAGCCGGCAGCAGCACATGTGTGGCTGACTGTGAACTGCTGACAACAAAGATCATTCATGTTGCTAATTGGTGGTGTGTCCGGACCGCGCACCATCCATCCTTAATGGCCGTGGTGTTGGGGCAGAGGGCTGTCAATCTAGTAGCGCGTGAAAGAGATACCAATTGACGAACCTGCCAAAAATTATTGGCCTGCCCCCGTGGCACAGTTTAAAAGCTGCAAATGGTGGACACATGGGCCCTCTCTTCTCTTGTGTGCGACGACGACGGCTGGCGACACATGGTGGTGCATGGCATTGGCAGACGCAGAGTCACTGACTTGTGTGTGCCTGTGCCCTGCCCATAGTGAGAGATTGGGGCCCCCCTGACACTGCCGTGCAGATGGTGCGGAAGGCAAAGTAAGGTAGGTGTGCTGCGCCGCGGCTGCCTGCAATTTAATTTCCGTAGTTAAATGGTAGCCCATAAGTTGATGTTCTTTGATTGCGTCACTCTCGTCATCACTCTCGTGGCTGTGTGCTCGCAGTCTCGCAGTCACACACAATCACACGCACTCCCTCTCAGTGGTCAAAGTGGTGTGGGCGGGTGGAGGGGAAGAGGATTTATCATAAAAAATTCGCACAACTGGTTAATCTGCTTTGGTTCGGAGCAGCTACCAGTTTAAATAATGGAATCAGAGCGTAATTTGTTAATAAAAAGGTGCCGGTGCCCAAGCCCTTCTCTTAAACATGCGGCTGCTGCAATTAAATGTTTGAACACAGAATACTGAGGCAGTGCCATCTCGGGGCTCTTCAATCCATTCAAAGCCACTCCCTGCTCCTTCTGCTCACTCTTGCAGCTTTCTGTCCATTGTGACGCTTTCCATCTTTGGTTTCCAGATGAACTTGGTGATCCACAGGCCTAGTGTCCTTGGGTACTAGCTGGACTTGGTGACCCACAGGCCTGGTGTCCTTGATGCCAGCTGGACTTGGTGACCCATAGGTCTTGTGTCCTTGGATACCAGCTTGACCTGGGTGCCCCTCTTGGGCCTAGAGTCTATTGACGAGGAGAGAGACCATCAGTGAGCTTGGGGGGGAACTCTCCCATTAATGTATGTCTTGTCAGCAGTTCCCATTTCACAGGGCAGAGGTGTCACTTGAGCCCACCCATCTCTCAATCTGCCGAGGTCATGTCTGTGGGCACAGCAGGGAGGATGAAGAGATACTTCCGAGGCACCAACCTGCAGGGAGGGTAAACTATACCAGGACACTTCAACCCAGGCGCATGAGGCCCCCTGCAGAGATTTACGTATCTCACCAAGTCCAGATTTACTACTTGTTCCAATTTGCTGCTCATCAATCAATCAATCAAAAAAAATTGTAGAGCGCGCTACTCACCTGTGAGGGTCTCAAGGCACTAGGGGAGGGGAAACCAGGGGGGGGGGAGAGAGGGAGGGTCACTGATCAAACAACTATGTCTTGAGCTTCTTTCTGAAGACCAGTAGGTCCTTGGTTTTGTGGAGGTCGGTGGGGAGGGACTTTCAGGTTTTGGGGGCAAGGTAGGAGAAAGACCTGCCTCCTGTGGTGGTGGGTGCGTTGGATGCGGGGGACTGTGGCTAGGGCGAGGTCGGCTGATCTGAGGTTGCATGTGGAAGTTAACTCTTTCATTGAGGTAGGTTGGGCCGGTGTTGTGGAGGGATTTGTGTGCGTGGATGAGGATCTTGAATGTGATTCTCTTGTCTATGGGGAGCCAGTGAAGTGATTTGAGGTGTGGTGAGATTCGTTCGTGGCGGAGGAGGCCAAGGACGAGGCGGGCGGCTGTGTTCTGGATTCTCTGGAGTTTGCGTTTGAGTTTGAGTGTGGTGCCGGCGTAGAGGGCATTACCGTAGTCCAGTCTGCTGCTGATGAGTGCGTGGGTGACTGTCTTTCTGGTTTCTGGGGGAATCCATTTGAAGGATTTTTTTAGAGTGCGGAGTGTGTGGAAGCAGGAGGAGGTTAGAGCATTGATTTGCTGTGTCATGGAGAGGGAGGGGTCGAGGATGATGCTGAGGTTGCGTGCGTGGTTTGCAGGGGTTGGTGCAGGGCCTAGGGCGGTGGGCCACCAGGAGTCGTCCCATGTGGTTTTGTTGGGGCCGAAGATGATGATCTTGATTTTGTTTGAGTTGAGCTTGAGGTGGTTAGTGGTCATCCAGTTGGCGGTGTCGAGGAGAGTGGCGTGTAGGTTGTTTTTGGCGGTGGTGGGGTTGCGGGTGAGGGAGAGGATGAGTTGGGTGTCATCTGCATAGGAGAGGATAGTGATTCTGTGTGCTCGGAGGATGTTAGCTAGGGGGATCATGTAGATGTTGAAGAGTGTGGGGCTGAGGGAGGATCCTTGGGGACAGGTGATCTTGGTAGTGTTGGAGTGGAAGGGTGGAAGGCAGACTCTCTGGGTCTGGTCGGTGAGGAAGGAGGTGAGCCAGTCTAAGGCTTTGTGGCGAATTCCTATGTTGTGGAGGCGTGTGCGGAGTGTGTGATGGCAGACGGTGTCAAAGGCTGCGGAGAGGTCTGGGAGGATGAGTGCGACGGTCTCGCCTTTGTCGTCTTTGTTCCTGATATCGTCAGGGTATGCGATGAGGGCGGTTTCTGTGCTGTGGTTCTTGCGGAACCCAGATTGTGAGGGGTCAAGAGTGTTGTGTGCTTCGAGGAAGTGGGATAGGCGGGTGTTGACTAATTTCTCTGCAACCTTGGCGCGGAAAGGGAGGAGGGAGATGGGGCGGTAGTTGGAGAGGATCTCTGGGTCGGCTTGTTTTTTTTTTAGGAGGGCGGTCATTTCCGCGTGCTTCCATCATAAGAAGTGAGTGACCATTTTCAATGTTTATTTCCAATTCTAGTGTGTAATGCAATGAATAATTGAGGCACTGTGAGTTCCACATATTTGCTTATAATAGAAATTTGATTTATGCTTTAAAATGTTTGCTTCAGCCTACGATTGCATTATTTCAGTGTTAAAAGTTTGGGCTACTTTTTGGGCTGGGACAGGTTCATTTTGGGCTTACTTTGGGCTGGCTGTGCAACAGCTTTGGCCTTTAGAAGGCTTTTAAAATCTGGCAACACTGGCGGTTAGCGCTCTAGCTCTTTGGGGATTTTTTCACTTGCTCCTGGCCAGGCTTATTTAAGCGCAGCCATGGCATTATCACACATAGTGGGCATGCCAAAGGCAAGCCATCTGAGATCAAATGGGGCCACAGGCCAGAAATTCTGGCCTTTTTTCCCCAGACGGGTTAGTGTATTTGGCTTCGCGTTTCCGTGTTCTTTGTCCTATAACTCCAGCTGTCTGCTTATCTTCTGTTAACTTGGATACTAACAATGATAGAGGTGCCCATTGTGATTTCAGAATTGTTAATCCCTGCACAACTTCCAAACACCCCTGTAAGCCGGCTAACACTACAGCGGGCCCTATTCCATTACGACCCACTACAAATGTAAATATACAGAAGCCTAAACCGGTCCAGTATCACTTTTTCAGAATTATCTGTCGTTCCTTATTTAAACATCAAGTGGACATTTTCAACTTTTATCCAGATGCTCTTTTTCTAACTGAAACGTGGCTTAACGATGTGTAGATAGTTTGAGTTGAGTTAGAGTTTATGAATTTGTAAAGTGCAAACAAAATGCCTGTGGGTGTCTCAGTGCTGCCTTCTGTCTATTAGATTGAGAACTGCCTCACTTATTGCAACATAGGCTAATTAAAAAGCCATGTTTTTTAAAAAAAGGTACTGGATACAATCGCTGCCCTACCCACAGCTTTTCCCATTGTTAGACTTGATCGCCAGGACAGGATTGGGGGGGAGGGATTGCGATCATTTTTACAGCGCACTATCATTGCAAACTGGTGAGTCTGGAGATCCCTGACTGAGAGGTTCTTCTGTGCTCCCTGGCATTATCTAACAACTGGGGCACTAATGCATCACCCCCCCAAAACCGACGTGTAACTGGAGCACCCATATCTCAGAGATCCTCTCTCCGTATATCCTAAAATATGCTAATTTCACAGTGGGCGGAGACCTTAACATTCACTTTGACCGTGAGGACTGTAAATTAGCTTTCACAGTGATAGAGGATCTCAAAGCCTTACATATCCAGTTGATTAACCGCGTGCCTACTCACCGGGCTGGACATCTGCTTGTCCGCCTACTTACGAATGTGCAGGGCATCTAAACTCATTCCCTGATTCCCCTTTTTTGGTAGGACCACTATGAAGTCCCTTTTACTTTTTATATTTCATCCACACCTGTTGACCAGGATCATGGCTCCTCCTCACTATCTAGGAACTGGTTTAAACTCCACATTTTTGCCATAAACTCCATGCTGAAGACCAGACGCCCAGCTCGGGCTCACACACTAGAGGTTGTCTCTACTATTATTGGTAGTTGGCTCCAATCATCAGTTGACGCTGTGCTACCTATGACCAGAGTCACACATCACAGAGCACTTCCTCCGCCGCCATGGTTCAATGAGGCGCTGCGCAAAAATAAAAGGAAGTGTGAACATTTGGAAAGCATCTGGCAGAAATGCTACTCTGAAACTGATAAAGTAACTTAAAAACAAGCTTTAAAAGTTTATCACAAAAACTGTTGCTTCTCCAGAGCATCCTTCTTCTCAGAAAAAAATCACCAGGGCTCAAAATTGCCAAAAACTCTTCTTTTCAAAAGTTTATCAAGTCCCACTAATACAGCTTCCTCAGTCTTTCTGTCTCAACCACAATGCGATGAACTAATCTGCTTTTTTGTGGAAAAAAGTGGCTGACATACTGGCCTCCTTTACTTCTGTAACCACACTAGGCAGTTTTCCGGATGCTACAAGAGCAATTAGTGTCCGGAATATATCAGGATACCATCAGATGCAGGCCAGAGGAGATCCCCTATTAGCCCTGTCCTGCCCTGTTTGCTGAACAACATTTCACCCCTGGATCTTGCAACATTCACAATCATTAAATCAGGCTCTCCTTTAGACCTGCTTCCGCCCTCGTTTCTGGCTAAGTTGGGCCCACAAGTTTTAGAATATCTAGCACAGCTTCTGAATGTCTCTACAGGAAGGATACATTCCTAAGGCATAGAAAAATCCTATGGTCAGGCCGTTTCTAAAAAAGCCAAACTTAGACACCTCAACCGGTCGAATTACAGACAAAAAATGTTAATAAGCAGCTCACAATGTTTATTGTCGCAAATGACCTCGTCCACACATCCCAATCAGGCTTTAACGCAGGCCAGCGGCAGCCTTACTTGGCGTCACAGAAAATAGTAAGTCTCAGTTAGACAAAGGAGGCACCGCTGCTTTGATTTGATTGGACCTAAGTGTCGCCTTTGATAGGGTTAATCACAACCTCCTGTTGCAAAGGCTAGAAGAAATAGGTGTGCGCGTCATCGCTTTGCGATGGTTTAAGTCTTGTCTGCAAGATCGTTCCTTTTAAGTGCAAACAAAACAGCATTGTTCACAGATCTATTCACTATCCTGTGTACCACAGCGTTCCACACTCAGCCCAACTCTGCTAAATACCATGGCCCTCATTACAACATTGGTGGTAAAAGCCGCTTACCGCCGTGCAGAAGACCGCCAACACACCGCCGCGGAATTCCGCCACAGCTATTATGACCCACATCTCGGAATCTGCCAAAATTCAGACACCCACACAAGTCCGCCACACCAAAGGTCAGTGATAAACTGGCGAAAACAAAACCTCCACCATCACGCCAACAGAAATACGCCCACACTATCACCAGACATGAATCCACGCGGCGGTCTTTCAACTGCGGTATTCCATTGGCGGTACACACCGCCGCGCTCAAAATACACACACATTTACAAAACACAGCCACATTGGACGATTCAAAATACACACACCTGAGACACATACATATACCACTCCCACACACCCATTACAATATAAAACACATACCCACATCACCCACAAACCCCCACGACAAAAAACACAGAAAGAAGGCTAGAGAGAGACACCACCAGCAAGTACAACAGCATCCACAGGCACATAACACCATCACCCACACAACTTCCACGCACCTCAGACAACACACCACTACATATCACCACACTTATCACCACACACTCCACCCCACACATCACCTACACCACCCCATGGCACGGCAAAGACACCCCAGGTTCTCGGAGGAGGAGCTCAGGGTCATGGTGGAGGAAATCGTCCGGGTAGAGCCACAGCTATTGGGATCACAGGTGCAGCACACCTCAATTGCAAGGAAGATGGAGCTATGGCGAAGAATAGTGGACAGGGTCAACGCAGTGGGACAGCACCCAAGAAATCGGGAGGACATCAGGAAAAGGTGGAACGACCTACGGGGGAAGGTGTGTTCTGTGGTCTCAAGACACCACCTGGCGGTTCAGCGGACTGGCAGCGGACCCCCACCTCCTCCCCCACAACTAACAACATGGGAGGAACAGGTCTTGGTGATTCTACATCCTGAGGGCCTCGCAGGAGTAGCTGGAGGAATGGATTCTGGTAAGTCAAAGCTTTACTATTACATCCCCACCGTACCTGCATGCTATCACATACCCCCACCCTCACCCTCACCCCCATCACACCAACTCCTCACAAATGTCCCAATATCACAAACCACCCATCCCAACACAAAGCCCTGCATGCAACAACAAAGCATGGACACCCATCACTAAAGCATGCACACTGCACATAGCCATACACCCCCCTAAATCATCATCACACAAGCTCCCACACAGGAATGCCAGCACTGGGGTACACGGTCACCCACCCTTTGCACACCATGGCACATACAGATACAATAATCAAGCCTTTCCACCCCTGCAGGACCCCTACCCAACGTCACCAGACAGGAGGGTCCAGACATGTCCACTCCACCCACAGAAGAGGCCCACAGTGATGACAGCAGCTCTGTCCAACTGTATCTAGATGACCAGCCCGGACCATCGGGGACCTCTGGACAGTCGGGTCCCCTCACACAGGTACAGGCCACCACAGACCTTCCCCCCTCTGGAAACACCAGCACAGCACCCACCCAGCGGGCCCATACCTCCGTCCCCAGGACATGTCAATCAGCTGTGTGTCCACCACTACAGGGAACCCAGGATAACCCTCCACCCCAACAACAACAGGGACCTGGGAGCAGTGGCAGTGGGCACACGGTCCAGGGGACGGAGGCCCAGGAACACAGGGGAACTGGGAGGGCTGCCGTGCCACAGGGGGCGGACAGGCCAAGGGAACCCACTCTCTACGAGGCCCTCTCCTCCATCATGGGAGCATACCACCACTCCCAGGAGACGATGGCAACGGTACTGGCCAAGTTTCAGGAGACCCAGCGAATGCAGGAGGAACAGTATTTGGGCTTCAGGGAGGAACTCAAAACCATCAGCTCCACCCTGGGCGCCATCGTAGGGGTGCTGAAGGAACTACTTAACACCAGAGGGACACTGTGGCACAACAAGGAGCCCCTGACACTAGCATGGACGATGAACTGCCCACCACCTCCGTCGGAGCTAGTGGACAGGATGCCCCGCCACAGGACTACCACACCAGCACCCCACCCCCTGCAGACGGAGAACCACCCCGCAAACGGTCCCTGAGATCCAGGAACAAGACAGGGAACGATGCCAAGACCCTCGCCAAGAAATGAGACCACCCTGATTGTCATCCTACTGTCCCACTTTGTCACCCTGTCCATAATTAAACTGCCCCAGCTCCACTTCCTATGCCCATATGGGCAATGCACCTGTGAGACTAATAGACTGGACTCTGCTATGGACACTTCTCCGCCATCACCCCTCACCATTTAACTTTCCCCTCCAATATTTTGCATTTAAATAAACACACCTAAAGCACAAAATGATCTGGAGTCTGTCTGTGATTTCGAAATAGTGTATTTGCAATTACAGTGACAAAATGTGTTTGAAATAGTAATGTCAACATACCTATGTCACATAGCTCTAGTCCATGAGGAATGTAAGCAGATGACACACAGTGGGACCCACATCTGTGAAACCGTAAGGGAAAGTGATAACTCAGTGACCATACACAGGGTGAAAACGACAGACAGGATAGAGGTAGTAGTGTAAAAGTACATGTAGTAGGCAGGATTGTATTCTCACCTGTGTTTCACTGGAAATATTGCTGGATCACTGAGTCCCTGTTCTGCATGTCTTCTTCCTCTGCTTCATCCTCATCACTGTCCACAGGCTCCACCGCTGCCACAACACCGCCATCTGGACCATCCTCCTGCAGAAAAAGCACCTGTCGTCGCAAAGCCAAGTTGTGAAGCATACAGCAGGCCACAATGATCTGGCACACCTTCTTTGGTGAGTAGAATAGGGATCCACCTGTCATGAGGAGGCACCTGAACCTGGCCTTCGGGAGGCCGAAGGTCCGCTCGATCACCCTCCTAGTTCGCCCATGGGCCTCAGTGTAGCGTTCCTCTGCCCTGGTCCTGGGATTCCTCACTGGGGTCAGTAGCCATGACAGGTTGGGGTACCCAGAGTCACCTGCAAATGGCGAAGGACAACTGTCAGACACACACTAACCTGTAGGGATAACCCCAGACAACCATTCCCGCTGTCTTGCTTCCAGGGGCTCACCTAATAGCCACACACGGTGCCTCTGGAGTTGACCCATCACATAAGGGATGCTGCTATTCGGCAGGATGTAGGCGTCATGCACTGAGCCAGGGAACATGGCATTCACATGGGAGATGTACTGGTCTGCCAAACATACCATCTGTACATTCATAGAATGATAACTCTTCCGGTTTCTGTACACCTGTTCACTCCTGTGGGGGGGACCAAAGCCACATGGGTCCCATCAATGGCACTTATAATGTTGGGGCTATGTCCCAGGGCATAGAAATCACCTTTCACTGTAGGAAAATCCTCCACCTGAGGGAAAACGATGTAGCTCCGCATTTGTTTCAGAAGGGCAGACAACACTTTGGACAACACGTTGGAAAACATAGGCTGGGACAAGCCTGATGCCATGGCCACTGTTGTTTGAAATGACCCACTTGCAAGGAAATGGAGCACTGTGATTGTGGCACGGTCAAACCTGTAGGTGATTATCAAATGTCTCTCCTCCATTGTCGACAGGTCCACCAACGGTCGGTACACCGGAGGATGCCGCCATCTCCTCACATGTCCCAGCGGACGGTGCCTATGAAGGACAACAGCGAGCACAGAGTCAAACAACTCAGAGGTACGTACCCACAGTTTACACAGAACACCAATCATACACAAAAGGTGGCCTGTATGTGTGTTGAGGCTAGGCCTAGGTATGTGTGACGCAGTTGAAAATGAGGCCATGTGGGCCCCTGAAATGGCGGCTGCCTGACCTCTAAAGTGGGACAATGGGATATGAGGTAACTGCGCTGGCGTTGTACACCGTTGCGGTTGGAGACCGCGGCGCAATGCTGCATTGGTTAACATTGAACCCTATCGGTCCCAGGAGCCAATGACGATGTACGCCGGCGTTGATGGTACGCACCGCCACGGACGTGACCGCCATTTTCTATCACTTCAATCACTCGATACCTGATCTTCGACAGGAGAAGACCTACACTGCAAGTGCTGCTGTGACCTCAGTTTGCAAGAGACAGTGGCTCGTGCATCTGGGGAAAGGGCCCCTACCTTCACATTGGAGGAGTCGGAGAAGCTCGTTGATGGTGTCCTCCACCAGTACACGCTACTCTACGGTCCTCCAGACAAACAGGTAAATACACAGGGAGCATGTTGTATGGGCTATGCCTGTGTGGAGAGGGCTGGATGTAAGAAGGAAGGGGCAGAGTGCTGCGTGCATGTAAGACGGTGAGTGCATGTGCCACATGGCAAGGGTAGGGATTGGGGCCACTCACTTTGACGGTGCAGATGGTAATGACTTCTCTTCTTCCCCTGTACATTTCATGTAGGTCAGCACCCACCAGAAGAAAGATATTTGGCGTGCCATCTCCAAGGACGTCCGGACCCTGGGGGTCTACCACAGACGGAGCACCCACTGCCGGAAAAGATGGGAGGACATTCGCCACTGGAGTAAGAAGACGGCGGAGGCTCAGCTGGGGATGGCCTCCCAACGTGGGAGGGGTGCCCGTCGAACCATGACCCCCCTGATGTTCAGGATCCTGGCGGTGGCCTACCCGGAGTTGGATGGGCGCTTGAGGGCATCACAGCAGACACAAGGGGGTGAGTACACTCTCATTCAGCTGACTTTGCGTGCAGTGGCGTTGTCTGGGTGGGGGAGGAGGGCTGTGGGTTTCCCTAGGCCAGGGCCAGTTCCATAGGCTAGGCCCCTCTGTAAGGCATGGCCCTGTGGCCCCCCACCCCACCTCTGTAGAGTGCCAAGTACAGCTATTCATGCCCCTGTGTCATCTATGTGTGCAGATGTCGTCCATAGCCTTGTAGGCCATTTCCCAGGAATTGCACTGTGGAGCCCAAGAGCGTGGTGTAGTGCAGGGGGCCTCTGTGTCTGTCTTGTCCCCAGGATTGAACAGTGGGCAAACCACCCACTGTAGAGACTTGAGAGACTGTGGCTTTGCACTCCCCAGGATTGAACAGTGGGCATTGAGCCCCCTCGTGGATCTGGCATCGTGCACTCATCCGGCTGAGGTGCCTCCCCTTCCCTTCCCCCTGAGGTGCCTGTTGTATTTCTATCTGATGCCCCTGAAGTGTTCTCTCTGTTTTGATCAGGTATCGAGTGTGGGCCTCACCCATGCATTTTGGGCCCAGTGGTCCACGGACTATAAATGGTGCAATACCTGGACTTGTATTATTGGTGTATATATTTGTTTATAGTGTATATATATTTTTGAGTACTGGATTTTAATATATTACAATGGTTACACTAATTTCCTTTTGTCTTTACATTCTTCTGGGGGGCTTGGGGGGGTGTAACTATAATGTATCAACATGTATTAGTGTGTGTGTTGTAGTGGGTGAGGGTGGGGGTGTTGCATGTGTGTGTCTCTGTTTTTTCCCTCCCCCCTCCCCTGTGTCGTAGGTGCAGTACTCACCTTGGTCTTCGCCGCCGGCATTCGTGCTCCTGGTAGAGGAGCAGGAAGACTATCGCAGGTAGAATTTGGAGTTCCGGGTCCATGGTGTCCTCGTTCCTCGTGGGGTGTGTAGAGGTGAGCGTTTTTCCTTCAGAATTCTTGTTTCCACCGTGTTTTTATCCGTGGTGAATCCGCCCCGGAAAAGGTGGCTGATTGGCCTGTCATAATAGTGTGGGCGGTACATTGTCTTCCTCCTGTCTGTTGGCGGTGACCGCCGCGCTGTTTGTTTGTACCGCCTGTCTGTTGGCGGTGACTGCCGCGCTGTTTGTTTGTACCGCGTGGCAGTCGGAGTGTTAAAGTGGCTGTCTTTGTTGGCGGTTTCCACCACGGTCGTAATTGCAATTTTTTTACTGTCGGCCTGTTGGCGGTCTTACCGCCGTTTTAACACCGACCGCCAGGGTTGTAATGACCACCTATGTACATTGTCTGGCTGATATTGTAGACAGCTGCCGTCTTACACTTTTCTTATATGCTGATGATACCCAGATTGCGGCCTTTTTGTCAGCTCGGGAAAACAGAATGCTTGTGCCTTAAACATCTACATCTGCCTGTCAAAAGTGTTGGCGTCGATGAACATTAACCACCTAAAATTGAATAGTGATAAGACAGAGATTTTGTTGATAGGTAACCAGCCCCATCTCTGGGGACCTCAGTTGTGGCCGAAGATTCTTGGGACATGTCCTACTCCAGTGCTGGCTGTGAATAGTCTGGGTGTTTGGCTATATAACAAACTTTCAATGAACACCAAGATCACTAAGGCAGTGGCTGCCTACTTTGGAATGCTCAGATGGTTAAGAAAGATTCTTTCTTTCTTTTGCACAAAAAACAGTGATACAGGCTTTGATTATCTCAAGATTGGATTACGGCAACATTCTTTATCTGGGTGTTTCTAAGGGTGCACTTAGGTGACTGCAGCTAGTCCAAAATGCTGCTGCCAGGCTTCTTCTAAAACTGCGTGGACTTACCTCCACGTACAAACCTTTGCACAAGCTTCATTGGCTACCTGTCAAAAAAGGAATTCCGTTCAAAGCTTTCTGCTATATGCACAAACCTTTTGTCAAATACAGGTTCTTGGTATCTCAGATCCTTTGAGTCACCTTATAAACCTTGCTGCTGCCTGCGAGCTAGCAGTTCCAACTTTTCCTCAGTTCCTGAAGTAAAAAGAACCTGTCAAGGAGGCCTTGCATTCTCTTGCCTAGGTCCCAAACCGTGGATTTCACTGTTGCTGAGATCTTGTCAGCCTCTTTCTTCTTTTTGTAAACAGCTAAAAACTTGGCTGTTTTGAACAGGTGCCTCAGTACTACCATGAGAAGGTATTGTGAGGGTCATAGCGCTGGGAAATCTACTGTGGGTAGCTAGGCGCTCTATAAAACTCTAATAATAATAATAATAGTGCTCCTGAATGCATTGTTATACTATGTAGAATTGGAAACCTGTCACTGAGGGATTCATTTCTACAGATTTTGTTAGTAAAAGCTTGTAGTTTAGAAGGGATCCTATAAGTCAACTCATATTATATGACAAATTAATTTACTTGGATGTAGTACTTAATGCTACTTCAGTTTTTTCTGCTAAAATACTATTGAACACTAACTGTGTCATTATTATCACCGTATGAATGTTCATGACAGACAGAACATTTAAAAAAAACTATGGCCCTGTAGAGCTCTGAGCAATTTTTGATGTAGCTACCAGAAAACTTTATTCGCTGCTACTAAATTTGCCTGCCTCAAAAATGTTATTAATATCGAAAGGCCCTATTCACAAAGGTACATTTTCACATATAGGTTAAGTCACTTGTAAATTTATTGTTGCACCTCGGCGTATGTCTACACTTTTTTGCTATAGTGTAGATTTACATATTAGTGAAGACTTGCATGTCTCCAACGCTTATATCGGGGGTGGTGATATCTACAACAGAATTTACAAGTGTAAACCTAACACTAATAACTTTTCACATGCAGGAGGAGCTCTCTGCCACTGGGGCAGAATCTCCCTATGGGAAACTATAAGAAAAAAATAATAAAGTTTATTAATACTTCTATATTACATGGGATTTTGAAATCTCTTGAATATAAACCTAGCTCTAATTTCTTTATCATTAGTGACTTGTGACTCACCCGGTCACTGCTTATATATACAGATATAAGTACCCCCTGCAGTACATTATAAGGATATTACAAGTCACCAAAAGTGACAGCAAATATTGTCCAGTTCAATATTTGCAACAAATAATTTTCGAGGGGCACAGATAACAAATACTCCCATGGAATCACAGACATGTGGAAACACATGTGGAGAATGTATCCTTGGCAGCTTGCAGAAGCAGAGGTTGAATGTGGTGCTCCAGAAGCTTCCACCTCTACAACTGGATCATCAATTGTTCCTACAGATACGGTACCACGACAAATAACTGAAGTGGTACCGAACCGTGTACCACAGTACAAGGACATGATTATGCATTGCTCAAAGTGCAACAAAATCACTGATGTTGGGCAGCAGTCTACCGGTGCCCGCATTTAGGGGGTCATTACAACATTGGTGGTAAGAGCCGCTTACTGCCGTGCAGAAGACCGCCAACATACCGCGCAGCTGCGGAATTCCACCATGGTCATTATGACCCACAGCTCCGAATCCGCCAAAATCCAGACACCCACACAAGTCCGCCACACCAAAGGTCAGTGATAAACTGACGATAACAAAACCGACACCGTCACGCCAACAGGAATACGCCCACACTATCACGACCCACGAATCCACGCAGCGGTCTTTCAACCGCGGTATTCCATTGGCGGTACACACCGCCGCGCTCAAAATACACACACATTTACAAAACACAGCCACATTGGACAATTCGAAATACACACACCTGATACACATACACACACCACTCCCACACACCCAATACAATATAAAACACACACCCACATCACGCACAAACCCCTACGACCACAATCCCGAAAGAAGGCCAGAGAGAGACACTACAATCTACAAACAAGCATCCACAGGCACACAACACCATCACCCACATAACATCCACGCACCCCACAAAACACACCACTAAATATCACCCCACATATCACAATACACTTTCCCCACACATCACCCACACCACCCCATGGCACGGCAAAGACACCCCAGGTTCTCTGAGGAGGAGCTCAGGAAGATGGAGCTATGGCGCAGAATAGTGGACAGGGTCTACGCAGTGGGACAGCACCCAAGAAATAGGGATGACATCAGGAAGAGGTGGAACGACCTACAGGGGAAGGTGCGTTCCGTGGTATCCAGACACCACATCGCGGTACAGAGGACTGGCGGCGGACCCCCACCTCCTCCCCCACAACTAACAACATGGGAGGAGCCGGTCTTGGCGATTCTGCATCCTGAGGGCCTCGAAGGAGTAGCTGGAGGAATAGACTCTGGTAAGTCAAACCTTAACTACCTTATCCCCCACCCTACCTGCATGCTGTCACATACCCCCACCCTCGCCCTCACCCCATCACTCCAACTCCTCACACATGTCCTACTATCACAAACCACGCATCCCAACACCAAGCCCTGCATGCAACACCAAAGCATGGACACCCATCACCAATGCATGGCCACGGCACATACCCATACACCCCCCTAAACCATCATCACACAAGGTCCCACACAGGAATGCAAGCACTGTGGTACACGGTCACCCACCCATTGCACACCATGTTACACACAGATGAAATAATCATGCTTTTACACCCCTGCAGGACCCCTACCCAAAGTCACCACACAGGAGGGTCCACAAATGTCCACACCACCAACAGAAGAGGTCCACAGTGATGACAGCAGCTCTGTCCAACTGGATCTAGATGACCAGCCTGGCCCATCTGGGACGTCGGGACAGTCGGTTCCCCTCACACAGTTACAGGCCACCACAGAGCTTTCCCCCTCTGGAAACACCAGCACAGCACCCACCCAGCGGGCCCATACATCTGTCCCCAGGACACATCAATCAGCAGTGTGTCCACCACTACAGGGAACCCAGGCTAACCCACCACCCCAACAACAACAGGGACCTGGGGGCAGTGGTAGTGGGCACACCGTTCAGGGGACAGAGGCCCGGGAACACAGGGGAACTGGGAGGGCTGCTGTGCGACAGGGGGAGGACAGGCCCAGGGAACCCACTTTCAATGAGGCCCTCTCCAACGGTACTGGCCAAGTTTCAGGAGACCCAGCAGCTGCAGGAGGAACAGTATTTGGGCTTCAGGGAGGAACTCAGATCCATCAATTCCACCCTGGGCACCATCGTAGGGGTGCTGAAGGAAGTCCTCAACACCAGGAGGGACACTGTGGCACAACAAGGGGCCCCTGACACTAGCCTGGATGATGAACTGCCCACCACCTCCGCTGGCGCTAGTGGACAGGAGGCACCGCCACAGGACCACCACACCAGCACCCCACCCCCTGCAGATGGAGAACCACCCCGCAAACGGTTCCTAAGATCCAGGACAAAGACAGAGAACGATGCCAAGACCCCCCCAAGAAATGAGACCGCCCTGAATGTCATCCTTTTGTCCAACCTTGTCACCCTGTCCATCCTCAAACTGCCCCAGCTCCACTTCCTATGCCCCTTTGGACAATGCACCTGTGAAACAAATAGACTGGACTCTGCCATGGACATTCCTCCACCATCACCCCTCACCATTTTACAGCATTCTCAAATATTGAGCACCAAAATAAACATCCTTAAAGCACAAAACAATCTGGAGTCTGTCTGTGATTTCGAAATAGTGTATTAGCAATTACAGTGACAAAATGCTCTTTCAATTGTAATGTCAATATACCTATGTCACACAGCTCTAGTCCATGAGGAAACAAAGCAGATGTCACACAGTGGGACCCACATCTGTGAAATCGTAAGGGAAAGTGAAAACTCAGTGACCATTCACTGGGTGAAAAGGACAGACAGTAGAGAGGTAGTAGTGTTAAATTACATGTAGTAGGCAGGTTTGTCTTCTTATCTGTGTCTCACTGAAAGTATTGCAGGATAACCGAGTTCCTGTTGTTGATGTCCTCTTCTTCTGCTTCCTCGTCTTCACTTTTTCACTGTCCACAGGCTCCACAGCTGCCACAACACCTCCATCTGTACCATCCTCCTGCAGAAAAGGCACCTGTCGTCGCATAGCTAAGTTGTGAAGCATACAGCAGGCCACGATGATCTGGCATACCTTCTTTGGTGAGTAGAATAGGGAACCACCTGTCATATGGAGGCACCTGAAGCTGGCCTTCAGGAGGCCGAAGGTCCTCTCTATAATCCTCCTAGTTCGCCCATGGGCCTCATTGTAGCGTTCCTCTGCCTTTGTCCTGGGTTTCCTCACTGGGGTCAGTAGCCAGGACAGGTTGGGGTACCCAGAGTCACCTGCAAATGTCGAGGGACAACTGTTAGACACACACTAACCTGTAGGGATATCCCCAGACCCAGACAACTATTCCCACTGATTTTGTTCCAGGTGCTCACCTAATAGCCACACACGGTGCCTCTGGAGTTGCCCCATCACATAAGGGATGCTGCTATTCCGCAGGATGTAAGCGTCATGCACTGAGCCAGGGAATTTGGCATTCACATGCGAGATGTACTGGTCTGCCAAACACACCATCTGCACATTCATCGAATGATAACTCTTCCGGTTTCTGTACACCTGTTCACTCCTGCGGGGGGGACCAAGGCCACATGTGTCCCACCAATGGCACCTCTGATGTTGGGGATATGTCCCAGGGCAAAGAAGTCACCTTTCACTGTAGGCAAATCCTCCACCTGAGGGAAAACGATGTAGCTCCGCATGTGTTTCAGCAGGACAGACAACACTCTGGACAACACGTTGGAAAACATAGGCGGGGACATCCCTGATGCTATGGCCACTGTAGTTTGAAAAGACCCACTTGGAAGGAAATGGAGTACTGACAGCACCTGGCACTTGAGGGGGGATTCCTGTGGGATGGCGGATAGCTGACACCAGGTCTGGCTCCAACTGGGCACACAGTTCCAGGATTGTGGCACGATCAAGCCTGTAGGTGATGATTACATGTCTTTCACCATTGTCGACAGGTCCACCAGCGGTCTGTACGCCGGAGGATGCCGCCATCTCCTCACATGTCCCAGCGGACGGTGCCTGTGAAGGACAACAGCGAGCACAGAACCAACCAACTCAGAGTTACGTACACACAGCTTACACAGAACACGATACATAATCCGAAATTAGCATGTATGAGTGTTGAGGCAAGGCCTAGGTATATGTGACGCAGTTAAAAATAGAGCCATGTGGGACCCTGAAATGGCAGCTGCCTGACCTGTAAAGTGGGACAATGGGATATGAGGTAACTGCGCTGCCGTTGTACACCGTCGCGGTAGGGGGTCGAAGACCGCAGGAGCCAATGACGATGTACGCCGGCGGTGGCGGTACGCACCGCCGTGGACGTGACCGCCATTTTCTATCTGTTCAATCACTCAATACCTGATCTTTGACAGGAGAGGACCTACACTGCAAGTGCTGCTGTGACCTCAGTCTGGAAGAGACAATGGCTCGTCCATCTGGGGAAAGGGCCCCTGCCTTCACATCGGAGGAGTTGGAGAAACTCGTGGATGGGGTCCTCCCCAAGTACACGCTACTCTACGGTCCTCCAGACAAATAGGTAAGTACACTGGGAGCATGCTATATGGGCTATGCCTGTGTGGAGTGGGGTGGATGAAAGATGGGGGGGAGAATGAGGCATGCATAAAACGACGGTGAGTGCATGTACCACATGGCAAGGGTAGGGATGCGGGCCAATGACTGTGACGGTGCAGTTGGTAATAACTTCTCTTTTTCCCCTGTACAATTCCTGTAGGTCAGCGCCCACCAGAAGAAGGATATTTGTCCAGACCCTGGGGGTCTATCACAGACGGAGCACCCACTGCCGTAAGAGATGGGAGGACATTCGCCGCTGGAGCAAGAAGACGGCAGAGGCCCAGCTGGGAATGGCCTCCCAACGTGGGAGCGGTGCCCGTCGCACCATGACCCCCCTGATGTTCAGGATCCTGGCGGTGGCGTACCCAGAGTTGGATGGGTGCTTGAGGGCATCACAGCAGCAACAAGGGGGTGAGTACACTCTCATTGTGCTCATTCAGCACGTAGTGGAGGTGTCTGGGTGGGGGAGGTGGGCTGTGGGTTCCCCTAGGCCAGGGCGAGTGTGCTAGTTAGGTTCCCTTTTTCAGGCAGGCCCTGTGGCACCCCACCCCACCTGGGTACAGTGCCAACTACACCTAGTCAGGCTCCTGTGACATCCATGTGTGCAGATGTCGGCCATAGCCTTGTAGGCCATGTCCCAGGGATTGCATAGTGGACCCCAAGTGCGCGGCGTAGTGCAGGGGGCTTCTGTGTCTGTCGTGTCCGCCAACGGTAGCGGTAATGCATGCACTCAACATGTCTTTCTTCTGTCGTCCCCCCCCTTTTTGTGGTCTCCCTGTTCTTGTGTGCATTAGCATCATCAGGCAGAGGAGCAGTGGCCCTGGAGCTGGAGTGCACTGCATCCCACATGGCCCTGGAGGGTGACACTACGGAGTCTGATTTCACCAGTGGGACGGAGGGCGGGGGAGCTCCACGGCGGGGACAGGAGCTGACACCAGTGATACGGACTCGTCCTCTGATGGGAGCTCCCTTGTGGTGGCGGGCCCATCTGTGCCCCCCCCATCTACAGGTACAGCCGCCACCCCCCTTCCAGCACCGCCCTCCCAGCAGCCCCTCAGCCTTTGCCCCGTGCCTGCTCACCCAGGAGGGTGGGCATCTCCTTTGTCCCAGGCACCTCAGGCCCTGCCCCAGTCACCCCTGCTGCCCTCAGTGAGGAGGCCATTGACCTCCTCAGGTCCCTCACTGTTGGGCAGGCTACCATTTTGAATGCCATCCAGGGTGTAGAGAGGCAGTTGCAACAAACCAATGCATTCCTGGAGGGCATTCATTCTGGTCATGCAGCCCTTTAGCGAGCTTTTCAGACTCTGGCCTCAGCACTGATGGCAGCCATTGTCCCTGTCTCTAGCCTCCCCCCTCCAACTTCCTCCACCCAGACCCACACCCCTGTACCTTAGCCTACCCCAAGCACACCATCAGACCAGCATGCACACACCCCAACACACAAATGAAGCTCAGGCAAACATAAGCACCACACATCCCACAGGCACTCACGCAAACATCACACACATGCAGACATAGCAACATCCACTGCCTCCAATGTGTCCCCCTCCTCCTCGTCTCCCTCCTCCCTCCCAGTCTCGTCTCCACTCACACCTGCATGCACTACATCTACAGCCACTACTTCCATCACCAGCACACACACCACCACACCCCGCTCACGTGCAGTCACCACCCCCACTACCATTCACACATCCCCTGTGTCCTCTCCCAGTGTGTCTGTGACGCCACCTCCCAAGGTACACAAACGCAGGCACACACCCACCCAACAGCCATCCACCTCACAACAGCCTCCAGTGCATGCACCTTCACCCAAAGTCACCAACCCTACACCTCCTACAACCACAACCTCTTCCTCCACTCCCAAACCCCCTCCAGCTACCTGTCCCAGTGTTCCCAAGAAACTTTTCCTGTCCACCCTTGACCTCTTTCCCTCACCTCCCCCAGCCCATCAGTCTCCTAGGGCCCGACTCTCCAGGTCCCAACCTAGCACCTCAGCCACGACATCGGCGGGATCAGTGGAGTGCACCAGGCAGCAGGGCAGCCAGTGTGGCAAGGAGCCACAGCGCAGACAGTCCCCCACCTGTCAAGCATCAAAAGTTGGCAGTGTCTGGTGGGAGAGGGGGAAGACACCAGCCACCAAAGCCGCTCCCAGGGGTACAGGTGGGAGTGTGGAGTCAGCTGCGACACCTTCCAAGGTGGGGAAGGGGCACAAGAAACCCGGCAAGTCTGGGAAGATCGGCACGGCGGAGAAGACCGCCATCAGCCCCCACTGCCCAGGAGGCGACCGCCATCAGCCCGCTGCCCAGGAGGCGACCGCCATCAGCCCTGCTGCCCAGGAGGCGACCGCCATCAGCACCGCCAGCAGCAGCCCTGCTGGCCCAGATAGGACCGCCAGCACCAGCCCTGCTGGCCAGGAGGCGACCGCCAGCACCAGCCCCGCAGGCCCAGACAGGACCACTAGCACCAGCCCCGCTGGCCCAGACAGGGCCGCCCGCACCAGCCCCACTGGCCCAGACAGGACTGCCAGCACCAGCCCCGCTTGCCAGGAGGCGACCGCCAGCAGCAGGCCCGCAGGCCCAGACAGGACCGCCAGCACCAGCCCTGCTGGCCCAGACAGGACCGCCAGCACCAGCCCCGCTGGCCAGGAGGCGACCGCCAGCACCAGCCCCGCTGGCCAGGAGGCGACCGCCAGCACCAGCCCCGCTGGCCCAGACAGGACCGCCAGCACCAGCCCCAGCCCCGCTGGCCAGGAGGCGACCGCCAGCAGCAGCCCCACAGGCCCAGGCGGGACCGGCAGCAGCTGAGTCGCTGCCAAGGACACTGCCGCCACAAGCACCACCGCAAAGGACACCGCCGCCACAAGCACTGCTGCAAAGGACACCGCCGCCACAAACACCGCTGCCAAGGACACCGTTGCCACAAGCACCGCTGCAAATGACACGGCCGCTACAAGCACTGCTGCAAAGGACACCGCCGCCACAAGCACCGCTGAACAGGACACCGCCGCTACAAGCACCACTGGCCCATGAGCGCCAAGAGCACTGACGCTACTGAGTCCGCCACGAGCAGGATGAAGCACTCTGGGCACCAAGCCCCCTCCAGAACCAGTGGAGATTTACATCCACTACCTCAGTCCTTGGCAGGATGAAGCTCTCTGGGCACAAAGCCCCCTCCAGAACCAGTGGAGTATCACATCCACTACCTCAGTCCTTGGCAGGATGAAGCACTCTGGGCACTAAGCCCCCTCCAGAACCAGTGGAGATTTACATCCACTACCTCAGTCCTTGGCAGGATGAAGCACTCTGGGCACAAAGCCCCCTCCAGAACCAGTGGAGATTTACATCCACTACCTCAGTCCTTGGCAGGATGAAGCACTCTGGGCACAAAGCCCCCTCCAGAACCAGTGGAGAAAGGCATCCACAACCTCAGTCCTTGGCAGGATGAAGCACTCTGGGCACAAAGCCCCCTCCAGAACCAGTGGAGACTGTTATCCACTTGAGAGACTGTGGCTTTGCACTCTCCAGGATTGAACAGTGGGCAAACCACCCACTGTAGAGACTTGAGAGACTGTGGCTTTGCACTCCCCAGGATTGAACAGTGGGCATGTGCCCCCCTCGTGAATTTGGTGTTGTGCACTCAACCGGCTGAGGTGCCCCCCCTTTCCCTTCCCCCTGAGGTGCCTGTTTTATTTCTATCTGATGCCCCTGCAGTGTTCTCTCCGTCATGTTCGGGTACCTTGTGTGGGCCTCGACCATGCAGTGTGGACTTAAATGGAGCAATACCTGGACTTCTATTCTTGGTGTATATATATGTTAATAGTGTATATATATTTTTGCGTACTGGATTTTAATAGATTACAATGGTTACACTCATTTCCTTTTGTCTTTGCTTTCTTCTGGAGGTTTGGGGGTGTAACTGTAATGTATCATGCTGTATTAGTGTGTGTGTTGTAGTGGGTGAGGGTTGGGGTTGGGGTGTTGCGTATTGCATGTGTGTGTCCCTGTTTTTTCCCTCCCCCCTCCCCTGTGTCATAGGTGCAGTACTCACCGTGGTCTTTGCCGCTGGCGTTCGTGCTCCTGGTAGAGGAGCAAGAAGATAAAGGCTGGGAAAATGTGAAGCTCTGGTTCCATGGCGTCCTGGTTCCTCGTGGGGTGTGTAGAGGTGAGCGTTTTCCCTTCGAAGTTCAGTTTCCGCTGTGTTTTTGTTCGTGGTGAATCCGCCCCGGAAAAGGTGGCGGATTGGTAGGTTGTGATACTGTGGGCGGTACATTGTCCTCCGCCTGTCTGTTGGCGGTGACCGCCGCGCTGTTTGTTTGTACCGCCATGGCGGTCGGAGTGTTAAAGTGGCTGTCTTTGTCGGCGGTTTCTGCCACGGTCGTAATTCCAAGTTTTTTTTACCACCGGCCTGTTGGCGGTTTTTAGGCTGCTTTAACACCGACCGCCAGGGTTGTAATGACCACCTAAATTAGTGGTTCCACACAGGTGTGGAAAGAAGTAGTTATATTTTTTAAAAACATCCACATTCTGACGACCTTTTTGTATTTTTTCTTAATTTTCCTTATAAAAATAACAAAGAATAATCAAAAAAGTTTTGAAAGCTTCTCTCCCCCCCAAAAATGGTTCTTTTAAGAACTGCCTACTCAGGTTTAATGATGGAAAATGTCTTGTTCGTTGTCATGTATGGGCATTTATGTCTCTATGTGATAGCAGTCTTTTCTTGGTAATTAAACTAACTATATTATGATGGTTGAAATAACCACAAATGCTTACAACAACAGATTTATCAGGTTTTTGTTACTTTTATAATGCATAGCTGATATAAAATATATATTTATATTTATATTCTAACAGAGAATATTTTTTTCTGTTAGGTTATAATCAGTGCAAGGCAATGCACCTAATGCAGCTTCAGTGTAATGTTGTGTAGGTGTTTGGAAGGCGTTGGCTGTCTGTGAGGTCTTCTGTATAAGCCATAGTCTGTGTGTTGTAGAGGCTTGAACACCTAAGTGGGTATCTGCAAGTAGCGATCTCTCTATAATCACAAGTGTTGGGTGTGTGTAGTAGTGCTTTCACACCTAAAGGAACGCGGCTTTCTGAAGGGAGTGGGTTATACATGAGGTCTTCTGTGAACTGTAGGGCTTTAAACACTTAAGGAGTGTAAGTATGTGGATGTAGTGGGCTCTCTGTGAAGCCTTTTCTACAAGGTTTTGAGTGTGTAGTATGGGCCACCACGTCTAATTTGGCATAAGTGTGAGGAGCGAGTGGTCTCTTTGTAAAATGTTGTATACAAAGTGCGTAGTAGGAGCTATCGCACCTAATGGAGCTTGGCTGTCTGAAGGGGGTGGGATATATGTGAGATCTTCTGTAGAAGGTATAGACAGTGCATTGTAGGTTCTTACCCATCTCAGGGGGTGTCAAATCTAGATGTACTTTACTGTGTTACTTATTTATTTAATTTCATTGTACTTTTAATGTTCGGAACTATCTTTAATGCTCTCATACTACTAGAATGTTTTATATGTTCCAGAAGTATTGGCTTGTCATTTTTCAGAGAGTAAAATGTAAACTTCGCACTTGTATAGCGCACTACTCACCCGTTAGGGTCTCAAGGCACTGTAAGCACACCGCTGTAGAACCCCTCCTGGCTTTTCCCTGTGAGGCGCCCACTCCTGGGCAACCCCCAAGGTGAAGCCAGGCATCCAAGCACTGTCAGGGCCGTTGTGGAGATTTAAGCAAGCTATTGCCCAGAGTTACAGAGTGGGACCCATTAATTAGATTAGGCACCGAAGCAAGAATTATCTGGTCCAAGGGAATTGAGCTCAAGACCCACCGAGGCAGGAATTGAACCCTGGTCCCGGGCCAGATCCCTGCATCAGGGTCTGCCGCTCTAACCACTGTGCCACACTTCTCCACACTACTCTAGAGAGTCAACGTGTCAGTCGCTGTTGCTGTGGGAACTGACAGGACCTGTACTGAGTTTGTGTCACATACTTGGAAATAAATTCTCTTTAACGTATAGACAGTATCCTGCAGTCTATACCAGTGTTCGCTGCCTACTCACATACCACAATTTGGTATCGGGAGTGGGTACTAACAGGAGCTCACTGGAACATTTTGTTTTTAAAAAAGGACAAAATCACTGAAGGAAACAGGGAAGAATTAGAGCATAATGTCTTGTAAAGCATCTACCCTGACCCACGGATGCAGAAGGTGATTTTTTTCTGATTTCATGGACAACAGGTAACTTCGAAACTTGCAGCCATTGGGCATCTACGCCCATTGCTAAGTTGCATGGGTCCATACTGCTTCATGCAGACAGACTGTGATACTTAGCTGTGGACTATTACTTTGTCCCTGTGTGATGTCCTTCTTCTTTATTTCGTGCTGGTGGTGACGTGTACTTTGGATTCTTGAATAATGTTAGCATTCCGTTACAAGTCAGTGTGTGCATTAGATACTGGGAAAGCGTGCAAATTACATCACTTCAGCGGCCATCTTGAGTGGGCGGCAGGACACTCTTAGTGGATGTTATATGTAGGCTGATGCACAGCTGGATGACCTGGAGGAGATGGTGGCAGCGGTCACTGGAATCTCAGGACAGGACAGCGCAGACTTCCAAAACTTACCACAAATGTACAGTACGTTGCAGTGGGGGACAATCTGGAAATTAACAAATGGCAGAAGGGAGAGGCACATAGGATACACTGAATGCATACAAAAGGGTTGCATGGGGACACACACTTCTAATGCACCAACACCTTCCCCCCCTATATGCACCAACCATTTCTCAACCCTCACAGCTATCCCTTCACTGTTGCCACTGATCCACTTGCCCATGGGCAACATGTACTACGCTTTTTTATTTTTTTTTATTTTATTTATTTATTTAACATGTACTACGCTTGTTGCACAGGGTGGCCCAACAAGAACTGCCACACACCTCCTTGCACCATTGGGAATGGGCACAAAAGTGAACATATACAACATATGGGGCATGTCTGTGATCATCATCTGTGCTGCTGTACAAGTAGCTTCCATTTCACCATGTAGCATGGTGGCCTGTGTAGTGGGAATGGTTGGTCTCATGCACAAAGGGGCACCTTCATGCATACAACTACACGTAGTCTCATCGTAGCACTAGGGGCTCAATTTTACAAGACTGTAATGCAACATTAGCATCATACCAATTGATGCCTGTGTGGATTCCAGCTGCCGATTCCCCTCGTGCACATTAACAAAGTCACACAATGCATTCATAGATCCACTTTATACTTCCTTCCACCACAATATGCCTGTGCCAGATAGGATGTATGCAAGGAAACATCCCTTACGCAGGGAGGGAAGAACTAATGGGGCTGACAATCCATGGACCACCCTTAAATGATGTAGGAAGGAGGCACCTAATCCGATTCTCCCTTTGCTCCTGTCGGGCTGACGATGGACTGAAGGTTGTGAAGAAGATTTGGAATAAATAACGGCCTCTGAGCAGAGGGAAGTCCTCTGTGTTTGCATCAAGCCCCTGTATGTTAAAATCACCCATCATAATTATTTTGTGTCCGGGGCGGCTGAAAATGACCATTTCCAAGCCTTTCAGGAGCTCAAGAATTAATTCTGATTTTGATTTACTTGGAGCATTTCTGTAGCAATTAATTAATATGAGATCCACGTTTTGCTGATCAATGGTCACACCACTAATTGTTATTACTTGGGCCATTTTGCTCTCGATGGTGAGCTCAGCAGTTACCAGACAAACCGCGTGCTTGATGAAAATGGATAATCCACCAGACGGTCGGCCGAAGATGCTGGGACGTGTGGCTGACTGGAAGATTTCGTAATAGCCTGGTAATAGAGAAGGAGCACATTCCCAGGTTTCTTGCATGCAAATGATGTCATTAGAATTAAGATAGGACATGGCCGCACCGGATCTACAGATACTCCTGAGACCTGCCACATTCCATGACAAAATTGACAGAATTTTCCATGCTTGTGTAAGGTGGTGCTCTATGGTCCCCATGGTGCTAGGGCCAACACCTTGGCTCTTCCTGATCCCTCCGCTTGCTTTGCAGGCGTGTTTGTGTAACTGTGTGAACTACTCTTCTGTTTTGTGCGCAGACTATGGTAAGCGGAGCCACAGTTGTCTTGATCAAGTGATTCTGCCCCCCACCTGAGCCTCTTAGAACCAATTTTCGTTCTTGTGAGGGAGCCGTGTTTAAGAGGATATGTGGGTATTTAACAAGCGGGGATGTGTAGTTCGATGCCCAAGTCTGCGAACAGCTCCCTTGCTTTCCAGACTGCTGTCCTCTGTGCCACCGTTTACCAAGATGTTTTAGTGATCTTGTTTTTTCCATCCAGTGCCCGGGTCACAAACCTTACCCATTCCATATCTTCCGAGGTGATATGGCTGAGAGAAGTAATTTGAGTAAATAGACACAATAAATTCCCTCTGTTTAAAATGTTTATGAGTCCTTTTGAGGTATAATGTGGAGTAAACATGAGGTCCAAAGAATCCTGCTCCACAGGGTCTGATGTGGCTTGACCCACTGGCAGTGCTTTCAAGCTAGCCCAGTGAGTGGAACCTCCGCCAATGTAAGCGTGAAGAATTGAGTTTACTGCTGGGAGGAGAGCAAGCTCTCTGTTAATCGCTAGAGCAGTGATTTGAGCTGTTTCCGTGGGCTAAAACAGTTGTGCCCTCCTTGTGGCCATCTGCCACTCTTGGTAATTAATCTGTGTGCTATGTGACATAGTATTCTCCCTTGCTCCTTCCGTGGGGGTACACTCTGCTACGGGCCTTGCCGAAAGTGTTTGCGGGGAGGGCCTTGCATGTTGAATCTTTTGGTCCTTGGAGGAGGGCTGGGCCCCTGGACTGGTGGGTAAGGCGAATGGGCCGCTATTCCTGTTAGCTGAGGTTGCGCCCGACCTGATTGTTTCTCCTGCGTCATGGTCCCCGGGAGTCGGTGTTGTTTGTGCTACTATTTGATCTTGTAGTTGAGCCTGGGGCGAAGACTGCGGAGAGGAGGGTGAAACTTTCCCTTCCCCGTGTTACTGGGCCACCACCAGTTCCGCATCGTGTTCGTGTTGCTGGGTTGATTGAGTTGAAGTCATCATCCTTGCCAGCGTGACTGAGGATGCCCTCCGATCAGTGAGGCAGGAGACCCGATGGGGATTACAAGTCAGATCCTGGGCACCACGTCCATTCCACAGTGGGCTCCCCTCTGAGCGCCAAGTCTCCCCATCTTTTATACCTTAAAACACCTCAAATCAAATCAAATCAAATCAAATCATTAACATTTATAAAGCGCGCTACTCACCCGTGCGGGTCTCAAGGCGCTAGGGGAAAAAAGGGGGGGTTATCGCTGCTCGAACAGCCAGGTCTTTATGAGTCTCCGGAAAGCAGAGTGGTCCTGGGTGGTCCTGAGGCTGGTGGGGAGGGAGTTCCAGGTCTTGGCCGCCAGGAAGGAGAAAGATCTCCCACCCGCCGTGGAGCGGCGGATGCGAGGGACAGCAGCGAGTGCGAGGCCAGAGGAGCGGAGGAGGTGGGTGGGGACGTAGAAGCTGAGGCGTCTGTTGAGGTATTCCGGTCCCTTGTCGTGGAGGGCTTTGTGTGCGTGGGTGAGAAGTCGGAAGGTGATCCTTTTGCTGACTGGGAGCCAGTGCAGGTGTCTCAGGTGTGCGGAGATGTGGCTGCTGCGGGGTATGTCGAGGATGAGGCGGGCCGAAGCGTTTTGAATGCGTTGCAGGCGATTTTGGAGTTTGGCTGTGGTCCCGGCATAGAGGGTGTTGCCGTAGTCCAGGCGGCTTGTGACGAGGGCGTGGGTCACGGTTTTTCTGGTGTCGGCGGGGATCCAGCGGAAGATCTTGCGGAGCATGCGGAGGGTGAGGAAGCAGGCGGAGGACACGGCGTTGACTTGCTTGGTCATGGTGAGAAGAGGGTCCAAGATGAAGCCGAGGTTGCGGGCATGGTCTGTGGGGGTCGGTGCAGTGCCGAGGGCTGTGGGCCACCAGGAGTCGTCCCAGGCGGACGGGGTGTTGCCGAGGATGAGGACTTCAGTTTTTTCAGAGTTCAGCTTTAGGCGGCTGAGCCTCATCCAATCTGCGACGTCCTTCATACCCTCTTGTAGGTTGGTCTTGGCGCTGGCGGGGTCCTTGGTGAGGGAGAGTATAAGTTGCGTGTCGTCGGCGTAGGAGGTGATGATGATGTCGTGCTTGCGTACGATGTTGGCGAGGGGGCTCATGTAGACATTGAAGAGTGTCGGGCTGAGTGATGAGCCTTGGGGTACGCCGCAGATGATCTCGGTGGGTTCTGAGCGAAACGGAGGGAGGTAAACTCTTTGGGAACGAAGAGAGTTCTAAAGAAACCTGCCCTCTGATATGAAATTAAACACTGGCTGTACTTCATCTGCGTTGAAAACACCCATAGAAGCTGTCTAGGTTCCCAGTGTTTATTCGGAGACAGATTCGTACATTCCTCTGGTAAAAATAGTCTCAGTCTTGTAAACTTGTATCAAGTCCGCATTCCACATAATATGTTCCAGCCCTGTTCAACTCTTTGCTGGTAAAGAGAAAAACAACGTCTGTGAGGAAAAACACCTGCGCTGCCCTGCAACTGCCGCAGGACACAAAATGGAATCATTTGAACAAAAATGAAATTGATTATCAAATGATGGTCAAATTTAAATAGCATCACAGCTCCAACATACGTCTGGCAGTGTTCACTGGACTTTCACATGAGAAGTGTGACAACAAACAATACTATACAGCCAGGAGGGACCTGATGAAGAAGCATTCTACATAATGTGGGTGAAGGTTTTAATTTTTAGCACCATGTCCTTGAGCTTGTTCCTAAGAAGAATGGTCACTACAAATCAAAAATAAGTTATTGCTCCCTGGGTCTATGCTCAGGGCTTTAAGTGAGATGAAAATTGTGGGGGAAGGTGTGTCTAAAAGAGCTATGACCTAAGAAGTATAACTAGGAATATTTTCCAGCCGATGTGTCCTATGTAAGTAAGGATGTCTCTTAAAACATGCAAACTAAAGTCCTGCGCTTCCTATAGTGTAACTCCTGAGTGGTATTTTGGTGCACATCTCTGTGATATTTCTGTTATTGTATCCAGGCATGTCATGCAGTGATGGACATGCGCATAAAACAAGTCAAACCTATTGCCATTGCTTGTTAGCTTATCAGATAAATATGTAAAAACAACAAATTTATTGTGAATAATTAGAATGTTAAATGTTTCAGTTCTGAAGATATGAGACTCTGAACATTACTAAGGCATGTGGAAGGGGCTCAATCACTCCTGTTCTCACCTTCCCACCACTGTCCTCTGTAACCTCCCTTTGTGATGCAGCCTTTTTCTCCTTACATCGTTCTATGTGATCTACAGAGAGGCCAAGGATTGGGTGAGCATGGCTTCTGGGGTTGTGGACGAAGGGTAGGTCTATGGACCACAGCCTCCATATCTGCACAATTGTATGAGATGTATCGCTACGGCCATCCAAGGGCCTTTAGGAGGGTCATCTAACAGAGAAGTACATATGTCAGAGCCAGTTACATTATACTGTAGGAATACTTCTTCTGAGAGCGTAATCTTACTCTCTTTTAGTGAAGATTAGGTACTAATTTATCTTTCCTTGGTCCTGATGTAAGCTGCCCGATCCTTCGGATGTATCAGGCATGAAACATACTGACCACCATTTTGTAGTGTTTTTAATTAAACACAGAGCTTTCGATCTAGGAGAGGGTTGGAACATTAATGATGCAAAATTCTCCCCCTGTTTTTAACCTTGACAGAGGTAACAGCAACTATATTAGAATAGTATCAGCATAACCTACAGCCAATGTTAACACCCACCCATACCAATCTTTCACAACACACTGGGATATATTTTATACTCCCAGAATCATTTGACATTTGTCAAGAAGATCTCCGGCAAAGAGCCCCTTGTGGGGCCCGTCAGGTATTGCAGCGCGAGACCAATGAGGAGCAGGCCTGATGATGAAGCACACCACCTATGGGTGGATGAAGGCACTTGCTTTGGCTAAGAAAATGCTGTAGGTGTCTACGCCTGGACTCTTAGTTGGATTCCAGGACCATATATTGCGGAACAGTGTACTCTTAGTTGTTTATTGTATAAACACTGGGAGGCTGTACACTGGGTTGTCCCATCACCCCGTCCGTCTCTTTCTTTAACCAAGCACTTTTATGACAGTCACAGTGATAAACTCGCACTGCCATCAGTCTCAACTCCAGCGCTCTCCATCGTGTTCATGGACACTGAGCCACAATGTGAACTCATCCAGACACCTAGAAGTTAAACAGTTCACAGTATGCACTTGCAAGAGCAATATTAGTGCTTATAAAAACACTGCAGAGCGTCACACCATAATGTAAACTTTAAAAACAAGGCACACACTTCAGTAGCTAGAAAGCTAGTTGTTGGGTATAGATACCAAATAGCAAAGAAAATTTGGGCTTACACAACCCCGAGCGGTATCCCCTCAGAATATCTTACTCAAACCCTATGGCATCGCAAAATAAACAATATACTACACAATATAAAACCCTAACATGGAATGTAAAGGGCATGGCTTCCGCAAGTAAAAGGCATCGGATTTACACATATCTTAGGAGGCACCAGATACACATAGCCATGCTACAGGAGACCCATTTAGATAAATCCTTGTTGGCACTAACTAAAACAAAGTGGAAAGGACAATTATATGGGACCACCTTTTCGTCATATGCCAGAGGAACTGTAATCTGGATAGCCCCCGGGGTTCCATACACTGTGTCCCAAAAACAGTGCGACTCAGACGGGCGGTATGTAGTTCTAGAGGGCACTTTAGATGGCGTCCCATTAGCCTTGATAACCTTATATGCTCCTAATACAAATCAACGCGACTTTCTAGGGACAACGGGCAGTAGCATGCTCAGCGATCCCGCAATAGATGCCATATGGGGTGGAGACTTTAACTGCGTTCTGGATATTTTAAAAGACCGTTCTATTCCCCCACTAGAACGCGCACCGGCTAAACGAGCATCGCTTGATCTGATAGAATGGGCTGCTAATAACATGCTTACTGAAATATGGAGAACTTCCCACCCCACATTACGCGAGTACTCGTTTTATTCACCAGTACACAAACTTTATACTAGACTAGACATGTTCTTCGCTACATCTAACATAATCCCAAAGGTAACTACATCTGGCTACCTAGCCCGCACTATATCAGACCATAATCCACACTATTTCATGCTGCTGTGGGGATACATTCATGCCCGCATTCCAACATTGCGCCTACAGCCAGACGCCTTAACTGACCCCCCCTTTAACACTGAACTGACCACATGCCTATCAACCTATTTTTCTCTAAATAAAAATTCAACATCAACCCAAGCTACCGAATGGGATGCCCATAAAGTAGTAGTTAGAGGGCACTGCCTGGCAGCATCGGTGGGCATTAAGAAAATGCTGTCCTCAGAATTACTAAAATTGGAAGCCAAAATACATAGTGCAGAGATTGAAGCCTCAACAAACAATACACCACCAGAAACACTTATAGCACTGAGGGCAAAATATAGAGAAACGGACGTCAGCCTCGGTAAACACAATTATAGACAGTTTAAAATGAGACAACATGCTGAGGGGGATAGATCGGGCAAACTATTGGCGTGGCTAGTGCGCCAATCACCGCAATCATCGCCGATAGGAGCTATCAAATTACAAACAGGAATAGTGGTCAACACCCAAACTGACATTAACAAGGCCTTTTACACATATTATCACACGTTATACCAATCTTCTACACCTCCCACAGAACAGCAACTTGCCGAATTCCTAACTCAGATTCCCCAAAACTCGAGCATCGTCAACAACGCAGATATCCTAGATGGCCCCATCACTATCGAAGAACTCCGCTTGGCCCTCTCTCAGATGGCACGAGGCAAGACCCCTGGCACAGACGGTTTACCGCCAGAATATTATAACTCGCAAAGTACTCACCTGTTGCAACCCCTGTTAGAGGTGTTTAATGAAGCGCGCAACAGAAAACAACTACCAGACTCCATGAGGGAAGCACTAATAGTGGTCCTACCAAAACCTGGACGGGACCCGTTGGATGTCAGATCATACAGACCACTCTCTTTACTGAACACCGATTGCAAACTTCTTGGGAAAATTCTAGCAAATAGATTACTCCCCTATCTACCTGACTTGATACATCCAGATCAGTCGGGATTTATCCCGGGTAGAAACACTTTCATTAATATAAGGCGCCTAATTCGTATCATGCACCACACTACTGACCCAGAAAGCGTGACTGTGTCACTAGACATCGAGAAGGCGTTTGATACGCTAGGCTGGGAATATCTATTTAACACTCTTAAGATGTTCGGATTCAAGAGCGGCTTCATTAATTGGATCACAACACTATATTCCAAACCAACAGCCCGAGTTAAAACCGGCCAGATGGTATCGGAAGCCTTTCCTGTGTGCAGAGGAACAAGACAGGGCTGCCCACTATCACCATTGCTATTCGCAATAGCTATGGAATCACTTGCAATTAAGATCAGGAGGTACGCACATAAATGGGGAATAAGGGAGTTTGAAGCATACCATATAATTTCTTTGTATGCAGATGATGCCCTGGTATATTTACGCAACCACTCTGACTCCCTGCCCCAGATAATGCATATATTGGATAGCTTCGCTCTGGTGTCTGGCTTACGTGTGAACTGGTCTAAATCCTATATCTTTCCCCTCACTGGTTTGCCCTCTGAACAACAAACATCATCCTCCACACATCAATTAACATGGTCGTACAAAACCTTCAAATACCTGGGTGTCCAAGTGTACCATTCTATGGCAGATCTAAGAGAAGGTAACCTAGAGAGGCTTCTCCGCTCCACCCGTGGCTCCTTGGCATTTTGGAGTTCCTTGCCCCTTTCGCCCATGGGCCGGATAGCAATAGTCAAGATGCTAATATTACCGAGATTTTTATATTATTTCTCGGCACTCCCGTTGGCCTTACCGCGCTCGTTTTTCCATAAAGCGCATTCACTACTAACTGACTTACTCTGGGGTAGAGACAGACGCAGAGTAGCTTTAAACACCACGCAATACCCGCAAGAGGAAGGTGGTTTAGGTATGCCGAACCTTGAGCTATATTATGCAGCAGCCCAACTTCAATGGGTCACCAAATGGCTCAATGAGCCGTCCAACACAGAGGTCACATCAATAATGGACTACATAACCCCTACACAGATATTGGCATGGTTATTAACAGGGCTCCCTCATCTACGACATAATACTCCCCTGCTTAGTTTGGCCAGGCATTGCTGGAAAAGATATGTACAAGGCAAAATGCCATCACTCCCCTATTCTCCCTTGATCCCAATACCACAGATCCCGGGCTTCCATGCCTTATCCTCCCATCATGACTTACGAACGGTTAATACCCTCTATACAGGTGACCTATATACCGAATCCAGAGCAATCAAGTTTGTAGACTTGACGGCTGCGGGGGCAATGCAGCCACGAGCCTTTCTGACATTCAACGCCATCAATAATCTCCTACGCAATACATGGGGCTGTGGTCAAAGTGAACCAAACGAATCTCTCCTATTTACTGCAATACTCTCTATGGGAGAGGCAAAACACACTGTTACCAAATTATACAAAATACTCCTATCAAGAAGCTGTAAAGCTCTAACCCAGGTTAAACTTCGCTGGGACTCCGCTCTTCCTACACCAATAGCACAAAAATCCTGGGACACAGCCCTCACTTCAATTAAGTCCGTATCACGCAACTTTAGATTAAGATACACGCAATTCAATTATTTGCATCAGGCCTACCTCTCCCCAGCTCATATTCATAAAATATATCCAGGAGCTAACTCCATATGTCCAAGATGCGCTGCCCCAGCGGCGACCTTTTACCATATGGTCTGGGAATGTCGCACGATCAACACTGGCTGGAACCAAATCGTCAACACAACCATAGACCTATCAGGCCAACCGCTTATCCAGACTCCAGAATCCTGTCTACTTAATATACGACACCGGAAAAAAAAAGATAAGCACACCCACAAGTTTGTAGATTTAGCATTCGTGACATATAAACGTCTGATAGCCACACATTGGAAGGCCCCAAATGCCCCCCCCCCATTCTATCTGGCTGCGTGACCTGCACGATTACACATTGGCGGAAGCTCAAACTCTGAGGCTATCACAGCACAGAGGTCAGACACAAAGTGGGATTGAAAATTGGGATCTCTTTGTAGTTAGAATTGAATCTAGAGACGACAAATACCCCCCATAAACTACACCCTTTAATAAACTCAAAACACGCTATCCCTAGATCTACTCAAAATAACTGAAGCTTTCAAGAATAGATACAAATTACTGCATCACTAGGCCTAGCCCGCATCACATTTACCCAACGACTGACCCAGGATACAACTATCCCCCTATACCAAAGAACACACACAGCAGTGTAGCTCTCGGAGCCAGTACAACTTCACGCTCCCACTATCATAATGGACGCCAAAAGACATACTTAAGAATATTATTTATCATGTCAAATGTTATTGGTTATAGAATGTTCATGGAAAGCCAGTACATTGAAATGTATCAATACTGTGTAACGTATAAAAGTTAGAAGATAGGTGACTTTTCGCCTAAATATATGTAATGTACTGCTATGTCCAGACCTTGTTTAACTTTAAGTTTAATAAACAGATTTAAAAAATAAAAAAAAAACACTGCAGAAATGTAACATTTAAACCCTGGAAAAAAGTGATTACTCTTAGAGAATGCAAGATTAAATAAAACATATTAAATGTAAATAGGATTAACTTAGTCATTGCTCCGAAATCAATCAGTGTTTTCCCTGGAAAATTAAGGACGTGCATAAGTCCTAATAAGGACCCTTTTTCGTACCAGTTTTAATTACTGCTGGGTCTGAGGCCAGGAGGAGTCCCCCCACTTAAATCCCTATCCCCAATATTACTCTCACTCGACATCCCAATAACTTTGTGCGATATTTAATTTCATACTACGTCATACTGTGTACCAAGGCAATGTCACGTTGGCATGAGCCTTTGATACAGGATACACAAATTAACTTCACTACTGTTGGTCTTTTATAATTTATTTATAAGGGGACGGGTTAGAGGTTATATGGACCTTTTAACTACACTTAGAGTGATTCCACCATATATACAATCTTTTCTCATAATCTGACCATCAACATCATAACATGATCAACAAATAAATTATTAGAACTTTGAGTCAGTAATCTTTACGCACCATGACCCATGTGACCATGAATAACTACGCATTTTGGTAAAATTAAAAAAGTTTATTTTTCTTTATTACCAATGCTAATATCATGTAAATTAATCTCAATACCAAATGCTATGCATATACAAACAACACCGGCTGACCAAAGCGTTGAATAAATCTCAATTTAACTAATTAATTTATAATTAAACATTCAAGAGTTACCGTGCAAATTAGTTAAACTAGTAACTGAACAACAGAGATAACATACATGTAGATTCAACCGGTGAGCAAACCAACTCTTTGTTAATAGCACTTGTAACCCTCCAATTAGAATAGCGTGAATGGGCTTCATGCAAAACAATTTAGTCAAAAGTTAATTTGGAAAATATCTAACTAGGGCTCTATCAAAATAGCGGTTGGTACCTAAAAAAAACAACAAAGGGCCAGATGTATCATCACGGCCCTTTGCGATTCGGAAATAGCGATTTTTAAGAAATCGCTATTTCCAACTCGCAAAGTGCCATGTATCACATTTGCGATTCGGTAATAACGATTTCTTAAAAATCGCAAATGCTATTACCGAATCGCAAATTGCGATTCCGGCCCAATTCGCAGCTATGGGCCTGTTGGCCCATATCTGCTAATTTTTTGCATTTCCAAAATTGCGATTTCTGAACCAGAAATCGCAATTTTGGAAATGCAAAACCCCAGGGTGCTGGGGGGCTAAGGCCCCCTCTGCTGCACCCCAAAACATTTTGGGGGGGACATGTAAGGTGCACACATGCCAAAGGGCATGTGTGCTTTACATGTACAATTTAAATATGCATTTTAAATGCATTTTTAAATTTTGCACATGGTTACCACCAAGTTCAACTCGGTGGTAATTACCGATTCCTAAATGCCAAAATCGCATTTAGGAATTGCTTCATACATGTGCTAAGAAATCGCAAATAAGGAATCCTTATTTGCGATTTCTAATTTAGAGAGTCGCAATTTGCGACTCTCTAAACAGGGTCGCAATTTTAAGGAATCGCTATTTTAGCGATTCCTTAAAATTGCGTTCAGAATGTATGAACTGGCATTTTGCATTCGCAAACGGGCATTCGCACCGTTTGCGAATGCAAAACGCTTTCATACATCTGGCCCAAAACCCTGTAACAATAGCATTTTGTTATATCTCTCCTCAATGGATCAGCAAGTTGTGATTTCTCTTCGTCAGTTGGAAATCCATCTGGTCAGCATCAGAAACGGGACAGTGAAAGGGATTGGCTCAGCTACGGTTGGGCTCTAAGTTAACTGAACCACTTAGGGACCGTTAACCTAAGGAATCAGCATCTACCATTAACAGACTAATCAATGAAGCTAAAGTTAAGAAGAAAATATCAGGAACTGCTCAGCTCCACAAACAGAATTACTAAGAGGTAGAGAATAGGACAGAACAACTAAACTGTTAGACAAAGGACAGGGAATAGGCTCTAACATGACTAGAATGGAAAAGCATCTGCACCTGCTAAAGAACTGAATGGAACTCCTCTGCAAAGTGTGGTCTGGATATATCAAAATTCATAAAGCATTTTCTCACGCCGTCATTGATCAGAAAATCATACTTTTACAGTAGGACCTATAGTCTCTGAATTCTCAATCAATCAATCATTGAATTTATAAAGCGCGCTACGTACCCGGGAGGGTTTCAAGGCGCTGGGGGGGTGGGAAGGGGAGAGCTGGTGTTACTGGTCGAAGAGCCAGGTCTTGAGGAGTCTTCTGAAGGTGAGTAGGTCTTGAGTCTGTCGCAGGTTGGTGGGGAGGGTGTTCCAGGTTTTGGTGGCGAGGTATGAGAAGGATCTGCTGCCGGAGGTCTTTCTTCGGATGAGGGGGACGATGGCGAGGGCGAGGTTAGTGGAGCGGAGCTGACGGGTGGGGGTGTAGAAGCTGAGTCTGTTGTTTACGTAGGCTGGTCCGGTGTCGTGGAGCACTTTGTGAGCGTGGGTAAGAAGCTTGAAAGTGATCCTTTTGTCCACGGGGAGCCAGTGAAGGTTTCTCAGGTGGTGGGAGATGTGGCTGTGGCGGGGTACGTTGAGGATTAGCCTGGCGGAGGCGTTTTGGATACGTTGGAGGCGTAGTAGGTCTTTTGCTGGGATGCCTGTATAGAGTGCGTTGCCGTAGTCCAGCCTGCTGCTGACGAGGGACTGTTCTTCTTGTTTCTGTCGGGATCCACTTGTAGATTCTGCGGAGCATGCGGAGTGTGTTGTAGCAGGAGGAGGAAACTGCGTTGACCTGTTTAGACAAGGTGAGGGAGGAGTCGAGGATGAAGCCCAGGTTGTGAGCGTGGTCGGACGGTGTCAGCGGGGTTCCTAGTGCGGTGGTCCACCAGGAGTCGTCTCAGGCGGAGGGGGTGGGTCCGAGGATGAGGACCTCCGTCTTGTAGAGTTCAGTTTCAGACGGTTGTTTCTCATCCAATCGGCGATGGATTTCATTCCCTCGTGGAGGTTGGTTTTGGTGGTGTGGGGGTCTTTGGTGAGTAAAAGGATGAGCTGGGTGTCGTCTGCGTAGGTGAGGATGTTGAGGTTGTGTTGTCGGGCCACTTGAGCGAGGGGGGCCATGTAGATGTTGAACAGCGTCGGGCTGAGGGATGAGCCTTGGGGGACGCCGCAGATGATGTCAGTGGCTTCGGAGCGGAAGGGGGGGAGGCGGACTCTCTGGGTTCTGCCAGAGAGGAATGAGACGATCCAGTCGAGGGCTTTACCTTGAATTCCGGTTTCGTGGAGGCGTGATTTCAGGGTGCGGTGGCAGACTGTGTCGAAGGTGGCAGATAGGTCCAGGAGGATGAGGGCTGATGTTTCGCCGTTGTCCATTTGGCATCTGATGTCATCTGTGGCGGCGAGAATGGCGGTTTCGGTGCTGTGGTTTCGTCTGAAGCCGGACTGGGAGGGGTCTAGGATGCCGTTGTCTTCGAGGTGGCTGGTTAGTTGTTTGTTGATGATTTTTTCAATCACCTTTGCTGGGAAAGGGAGCAGGGAGATGGGTCGGACGTTCTTGAGGTCGTTGGGGTCTGCTTCGGGCTTCTTGAGGAGGGCGCGGATTTCGGCGTGTTTCCATTTTTCAGGGAATGTCGCTGTTTCGAAGGAGATGTTGATGACTTTCCGTAGTTGGGGGGCGATGGTGGAGTCGGCTTTGTTGTATACGTGGTGAGGGCAGGGGTCTGACAGAGATCTTGAGTGGATGGAGTTCATGATCTTGCGTGTCTCTGTGTCGCTCACGTTGGTCCAGGATGTCAGGTGGTTTGCACAGGTGGAGTGTTCGGGGGTGGGGTCTGACGTGGGAGTGGCGTCAAAGCTGTCGTGGATATCGGTGATCTTCCGGTGGAAGAAGGTGAACAGTGCGTTGCAGAGTTCTTGAGATGGAGGGATGTCGTTGATGTTGGCGCTGGGGTTGGAGAGTTCTTTCACGATGCTGAAGAGATCTTTGCTGTCGTGTGTGTTGTTGTCCAGGCGGTCCTTGAAGTGGGATCGTTTGGCTTGTCTGATGAGTTGGTGGTGCTTGCGGGTGGTGACCTTGTGGGCTGTGAGGCTGTCAGGTGTGCATTTGAGGAGCCATTCCTTTTTTAGCTTCCGACAGTCGCGTTTGTTTAGGAGCTCGTCGGTGAACCAGGCGGCTTTTCTTCTGGCTTGGTTGTCGGTGGGTTTTTTGAGTGGCACGAGGGTGTTGGTGCAGTCGTTGATCCACAGGGTGAGGTTGTTGGCGGCGGTGTCTGGGTCGGTGGAGTCGGGGGGTGGGTTCTGGGAGAGGGCGTTGGTAAGCTGGACTTCCGTAACTTTGCTCCAGCATCGGCGGGGTGGTTGTTGGGTGCGGGGGTGCTCGGTAGGTTTCTTGTAGGTGAAGTGGATGCAGTGGTGGTCGGTCCAGTAGAGTACGGTGGTATGGTTGAAGGTGACGTGGGCGCTTGGGGAGAAGATGGGATCAAGCGTGTGGCCGGCGATGTGGGTTGGTGTGTTGACGAGTTGTCTGAGGCCGTGGTTGGTGAGGTTGTCGATCAGGGTAGTGGAGTTGGTGTTGTTGTTGTTCTCCAGGTGGAAATTTTGGTCCCCAAGGAGGATGTAATCCGTTGAGGTGAGTGCGTGGGTGCTGGTGAGGTCGGCGAGGGATTCGCTGAATGGTGCTCGTGGACCGTGGGGTCTGCAGATGAGCGTTCCTCTGAGAGTGGTGTTGGGGTCGGTGTGGATGCGGAAGTGTAGGTGTTCGGCGGTCTTGAGGGAGTCGTCAGTGTGGGTGTCGACCTTGAGGGAGGATTTGTGGGCGATGGCTATGCCTCCTCCGATTCCGTTTTTGCAGTCCCTACGTATGATCTTGTAGCCGTCCGGGATGGCTATTGCGATGTCGGGTGCCGAGGAGTCGTTCCACCAGGTTTCAGTAAGGAAGGCTATGTCTGGGGCGGTGGAGTCGAGCAGGTCCCAGAGCTCGATGGCGTGCTTGCGTGCGGAGCGGGTGTTGAGGAGTATGCAGTGGAGGTGGTTAGTTTCGGTCTTTGTTGGTTTCGTTGTTCTGTCGAAGGTGAATCTGCAGGTGCGGCAAGCGAAGGGTCCGTGGGTGTTCCTTGGTGAGGGCTGGGAGCATGCTGTGATGCGGCCGTGGTTGAGGGCGTTGAGTTGGTCGGCCGAGTAGCGGCGTCTGGAGGTGCAGGGGTCTCGCGGACCAGGGGGGTGGCGCTGGGCGCGGTCCAGGCGCGGACGGGCGTAAGAGGAGGGGAGGGTGGGTGTGGCAGCTGGAAGGCGGGAGGGCCTGTCCAATGGGAGGGCTGGGGGGAGGGGTCACAGGGGACGCAGCGGCAGGAAACTGGCTAAAGGAGCGGTGAGAAGGAGGGGGGAGGGGATGCAGCAGCGGGAAACTGGCTAAAGGAGCGGTGAGAAGGAGGGGGGAGGGGCCGCAGGGGACGCAGCGGCGGGAAACTGGCTGAAGGAGCGGTGGAAAAACAGGATGGAGCTCGGAAAGGCAGAGCGGGGAGTGACCTGCCTGCAGTAGCAGGGTCAAAGGTTGCTCCCTGTCACCGCGCCGCGGCTGGCATAAGAGGAGGGGAGGGTGGGTGTGGCAGCTGGGAGGCGGGAGGGCCTGTCCAATGGGAGGGCTGAGGGGAGGGGACGCAGGGGACGCAGCGGCGGGAAACTGGCTAAAGGAGCGGTGAGAAGGAGGGGCCGCAGGGGACGCAGCGGCGGGAAACTGGCTAAAGGAGCGGTGAGAAGGAGGGGGGAGGGGCTGCAGGGGACACAGCGGCGGGAAACTGGCTGAAGGAGCGGTGGAAAAACAGGATGGAGTGTGGAAAGGCAGAGCGGGGAGCGACCTACCTGCAGTAGCAGGGTCAAAGGTTGCTCCCTGTCACCGCGCCGCGGCTGGCATAAGAGGAGGGGAGGGTGGGTGTGGCAGCTGGGAGGCGGGAGGGCCTGTCCAATGGGAGGGCTGGGGGGAGGGGCCGCAGGGGACGCAGCGGTGGGAAACTGGCTAAAGGAGCGGTGAGAAGGAGGGGGGAGGGGCCGCAGGGGACGCAGCGGCGGGAAACTGGCTAAATTCTAAATCTAAAATATAACTAGACAGTCTTACACACGTTGATTGGCTCCTCTTCTCTTGTTCACATCATTAGTTTTTTTCAGGTAACTTTTTAGTTGCAATCCTAACTGCAGTCAGTACGTCCATTGTTATCTCCTGGGAATATCTTTGCCTCACACATCCAGTTTACAAAGTATCCACTTCTAGTGCAGGACATTTCAATGCTCAATACTTCTTTTAGAACACCTTGCCTTACAAATTCTGCAATTATAGGGGTAATCCGTTCAAAAGTATCCTGTGTCATGTGGTATTGGGGATTCTGGGGACAAATTGCATTTGGCTTGACTGGGACTTTAACTGGCTCAACTCCTCTGATTAGACCAATGTCTTTTCCTGCAAAATCCCATACTTTCATCTTAACAGTTGCCTGTAAGTCAGAAGGAAGGCCCCGTACTGTGAAAACAGGAAAGAAACTGATTAAGAGGCACTCTTCATTCACTGAGTCACAATCTATTACCTCACATTGGTCATCTTCATCATCACTATTTTGTCTGAATGGCAATCCCATCATTTGAACAGGTAACTGAACATCTCGTTTTGCATAGCAAATCTTTATCCAGTAAGGAAACTGGACTTGAGTCACAAACTAAAAATTTGTGTAAGCCTTTGAAGTTTCCAATTTTAACCGAAACTGGTTCTGTAATCGGTTTGGTTAAATACTGGTTTGCAACTACTACAATCTGTACCGTTTTCCCTAAAAGGGGCAAGTTGGGAACTTCTGCAATTCTCTCTGTAGAGCGTGTAGCTACTGTGTCGACTAGGAATGAGACTTTGTGGCCCATCACTTTACCCTTCACATATGGACCCTTCTGGTCTACTTCTCAAGAAGCTACTAACACACATTCTTCCTCATCTGACCTCTCACTCACCCACTCATCATTTGATTAATCCTCACTGTGTAATGGGTATTGGTGTATTGTGTTATTACTCGTGTTAAACCTTTGATCTGTTCCCTGCTGAGGAAGCATCTCCTGCTGGTGTTTCATTGGGGCTTGAGGTATCTGGATTTGTTGCCTAGGTACCATTTGGACTTGGGGTCGCATTTGCTGTGACTGGGACATCTGCAAATGTGGCATCTGCATTTGAGGCATAGACTGAAGACCCTGCACCTGGTCACATTACTTTGGAAATTAGGATTTTGACCTCTCATTTTTGGTCCTCTCAAGTTCAGAAAAGAATTGATTTCATTCATCTTTTGAACAACACCTTCCTGTCATTGCCTTGCACACTCCTGCTTCCAATGTCCGAGGCCTCCACAAGCGTGACACGGTAAAAACCTTTTTATTCCCTGTACATCATGTGAGCTACTACGGTACTATAATCTGGACCACGTTCACATTTCCTATTCCATCTCTACCTTTCGTCCGATTCTGAAACCACATGTTTCCCTGTTGCTGCTGCGGAGAAATCCCTTGCATTCCTGATTGTGCTGCTTTAATCTGCTTCACCTTTGCCTTCTCTTTTAACTTTCTCTGCTTCAATTCAATCTTATCACTACAGTATTTAGCATACTGCAGCACTTCATCAATCAGCTTTGCTTGCCAACAAATCAAATGACTCTTAATCATCTGGCTAATTTCAGGTCTCAATCCTTCAACAAACCTGAACACAAAATGAATCATGCCTTTCGGCTCAATTGTTTCGGTACTACTGTAATGTTTAAATGCTTGCAACAATCTCTCGTAAAACACATGTATGGACTCCTTCCCTTCCTGTGCTGTCCTATCTATCCTCTGCCAATCTATGTTCTTGGGGGAAATTCTCATCTTCAAGAATTCAATCACTTTGTAATAGTACTTCATTACATCAAGAGATGGTGCACCTGTAGCCAGATCTCGTGGGGAGTCTCTTGTCGGCCAATCTATGCTTCTTTTCACTCAACCCATAAGTCTGATGGAAACACTATTTCCAATAGAGTATTCAAATCCTCTCACAGGCATTTTGCAAGCTTCACAAACCTATCTGTTTACTGGTAGCATGCCACTAGTTTCTCTCTCAACCTGGGGTAATCATTTGTGAATGACAGAATGTCACTTCTGCTCTAAGGGACATGTACAAAATTCCCACCCAGAATTTCTCTCATTGGTAATATTTTCACTGGATTATCAGTCTGATGCACACTAGCAGTAAGATTTGCAGAATCCCTTTTCTTCTTGTCTAGTTTCTTTACCCATCTGCCTTCCCACTTATCTAATGTTCCCCATGTTTGAATGCTCTGGATTAATTCCCTAAGGTGAATTTTCATTCCCGGTATCCTCATGTTCTCAATGTCTTCTGAGTCAAATTCTAATCTGTAACTCCTTTTCAAATTCAATGTCATATTTCTCTGCCAGATCTGCTAATTTCTGATGTACTAATCCTGCTTTATTGGTAACCAGTTTGCACAAATAGCGCAACTTTTCTTCACGGTATGAGTCAATTCTGCTTAACCCGATTGTTCCCTCAATTAATTAATCTGCTTCTAGTCTAATCCTGGTCAAAATCAGTGCACTTCCTCCAAATTGAATCTCCTGCTGTGCCACTCATCTTCTCCAGCCATTCAGTTAAGAGTTAGGCTGTCAAAAGATGTTGTTATTACTTACACTGGGTATTTGCTGTAACGTTAGACACAGAGGGGGTGATTCTGACCCCGGCGGTCTTAGACCGCCGGGGCCAGGGTCGGCGGGAGCACCGCCGACAGACCGGCGGTGCCCCGCAGGGCATTCTGACCGCGGCGCTTTGGCCGCGGTCAGTGCAGGAAAACCGGCGGTCTTCCGCCGGTTTTCCGCTGCCCGGCAGAATCCTCCAAGGCGGCGCAGCATGCTGCGCCGCCTTGGGGATTCTGACACCCCCTACCGCCATCCTGTTCCTGGCGGTTCGCCCGCCAGGAACAGGATGGCGGTAGGGGGTGTCGCGGGGCCCCTGGGGGCCCCTGCAGTGCCCATGCCAATGGCATGGGCACTGCAGGGGCTCCCGTAAGAGGGCCCCGCTTGTATTTCACTGTCTGCATAGCAGACAGTGAAATACGCGACGGGTGCAGTAGCACCCGTCGCATCTTCCCACTCCGCCGGCTCGATTACGAGCCGGCTTCATGGTGGGAAGGTCGTTTTCCCCTGGGCTGGCGGGCGGCCTTTTGGAGGCCGCCCGCCAGCCCAGGGGAAAACTCAAAATACCCGCCGCGGTCTTCCGACCGCGGTACGGTATTTTGGCGGCTCCCGCCGGGCGCGCGGTGACCGCGCCCGGCGGGAGTCAGAATGACCCCCAGAGTCTCTGGTGTCACCAATGTTGGGTTTGGACCTACGTCTGATCTCCCTGGATTGTTCAGTGGAGTCCTGGGGCAACTCAAGTCAATTAACGGACCTGTCCGATCAAGTGCTGGTTTCATTGGAGTCATCATTCCTGTATGTTCATTGAACCTTACCAATTCTACACTTGGATTCAGAATTTTCTATTCACTGCTCTTATGTTTCCCTGGGCAAACAGTGGAATAACTGGACCAATAGTAATGGGTACTAACACAGCGTCTGGACTCAGTCGGATGTTTACATCTCTAGGGTACATTAGTCCTGTATTCTGGCTTGTCAGTGCAGACATCTCTGTCTGTGACCCTGTTATGGGGGGTGTATCTCGGGATTCTCTGTATCTGCATCTGAAATATTAAATTAGGAGTAGGCTCCATCGGGATCAGAGTCGGCTTCCAATAAACCTGTCTCATGTGGGCAGCTTGTCCTGTCGGCACCATTCAGCTTGTTATAGTATCTACAATAGGTACATATGGATAAATTCTCGGTATGTCAACCTGCAGCATAGGTATCTGTATTGTAGAAGTGGTAGGACCATTATGGGTAACCTGTGCTTGCCTTGGTGTAGTTTCAATCGGTGCCAGAGCTGTAGGGTCTGCGCAAGTACTGGGACCTGTCTCATGTTCTGCATATGGTGGGGGACGAATTCTCAATAATTGCAAAATAAACTCATCATCATCTGATTCTTCATCATAAGTCAAAGACTTTCTAGACTTCTTTAAATTCTGCTCTCTTTCATCAGAAGGATATGAATCCCTCTTATTGGTACTCTTTCTGGCCTTGCTCTTATTCTCTTGTGTAACTGAAGGAAACATCTTAATTCCCTGTAAAGTCTCAGTCCTCCAAACTTTCTGCTCCCTATCCCATCTCGCCTCAGCTAAAGTTTTCCTAGTTTTTCTCATTCTCCTCTCAAATTTCTGTTGCTGTTTGGCCACTATCTCCCAAATAGCTAATGCTTCGAATTGTGCAGGTCTCTGAGGAGGTTTCAAATCTTACAGTACTCTCCTCAAATTCTCTAAAATTCTCAAATTAAATGTTCAGTGGGCAGGAAACGCTAAGCTCCCCTCTTTTTCTGTCTCTTTGCACCATTGTTTTAACCAAAGACATGGCGCAGCACCTTGTTCTTCAAAGACGGTGTATGCGGGTGTACCTTCTGGTGGTGTAACTTTACCTATTCGAACTGGAATTAACACATCTCCCCTTAGGGCACTCTTTAAAGCTAAGAGGAATTTCATCTCTATATTGTACGCTACACTTCACTCGAATCAGGAAGTAAATTTCAATCCCAAAATCCTTTTCATCTACCTTCCCTACCAATTAAGCTTCACGGTTGTCAACCAATCCTTTTGCAGCCTTTTTCACTAACCAACCTATCCCAACATGGCTCTAGTGACGTCACACTCACATGTACAGCGGCTGACAAAGCCCTTCGGCTTGTCTTCCTCAATTTCAGATCTGCACTAAACTAAATGCAAATATTGCGAGCACTAAATAAAAATCAACACACAACTTATCTGTTTACTACAGGTAGGTAACACAATCGCTTCAGAAACCTTACTAAATTTTCAACTGCTGCATTTATTTCTAACAGATACTCCTTCTATCTCAGTTTCCCTGACTCGCAAGCAAAATTCGACCAGCAAATTTTACTCTCAACTGATCACTGGATCCTCCTTGTGCACATAGGACTCACCAAAACGATGTTGAAAACTATCACTTTAACATGCACTCAGAGTTTGTCAACCACACCGACTGACCTATTACACAGCAAATTACAACATAAACCAAGTGTCTCATACACTTATACAATATTCCGGAGTCTTGGACCATGCAGGGTCCGTATACCAAGAACCACATGGCCAATTTTTTTTAAGCACAAAGCGCCACACACATGGAAGTCCGACGACTCTTTGGAGTACGGAAACTCCCTAAACAACTTCATTGGAGTACGCAAACTCCTTAGACAACTTATTCTGGAGTACGCAGACTCCCTATTCACTCACAAACATCACAATTTACCTGCAATTTGCTTAAGCTGTGCAAGTGCAAAACCTATTTCATTCATACTCTCACTAGAAATGCTGAGAACATCTTCAAACAAGCATTGGCAAACTCCAAGGTTTTGGGAAAGTCATGGTGGGCTCTTAGGGAGACATAGACCCTCATTATGACCCTGTCGGACGGCGTTTTTTTGGAGAAAGGTACTGCCAACAGTCTGGCTGTACCTTTCCCCAAAATTTGACATTGGTGGTTTGGCTTAAGCCAAACTGCCAATCTACCACTCCGTCCGCCAGGGCGGTAACAGCTGCCGTGCTGGAGACTTTGGTCTGCAGCCAGGCGGCTGTCACAATCCCACCCTCGGGATTATGACCCCGCCTACGGCTATGGTTTTCTTGGCAATCTTACTGCCACGAAAACCATGGTGGTGGACACTATCAGTGCCAGGGAATACCTTCCCTGGCACCGATAGGGGTCTCCCCTCCCCCTCCCCAGAGTTCTCTCCTACCCACCCCAACCCCCTCCAGACCCCCAACATACACACACCTACACGTGCAGACATACACACTCATACCCACATCCACCCATGCATGCATACATTCATACACACACACCGCAACACACACTAACATACATAAAAGCACACAGGCATTCACACAACACAACATACACGTACACTCACACCCACTCATGCACACACACATCCCACATGAGAATGTGATAGAACAACCAAACTGTTAAACAAAGGACAGGGAGTAGGCTCTAACAGGACTAGAATGGAAAAGCACCTCCTACACTAAAGAACTGAACTGAACTCCTGCTCTGCAGAGTGTGGTCTGGATATATCAAAATTCAAAGAGCATTTTCTCATGCCGTTATTGGTCAGAAACGTATACGTTTACAGTAGGACCAATAGTTTCTGAATTCTAAATCTAATATATAACTAGACAGCCTTTCACATGTCGGTAAATTGGCTCCTCTTCTCCTGTTCCCATCGTCAGCTTCGTCAGGTAACTTTTTAGTTGCAATCCTAACTGCAGTCAGTACTACCATTGCTAGCTCCAGGGAACATCTTGGTCTTACGCAGGGTTGGATTGGAAAGGCAGGGACTCGGACATGGCCAATGGGCCAGTGTGAGTTGGAGTTGGGTGCCACTTTTTAAGATAGGGTGTTCGGATGCCGCCGGTGACCCAGTGGGGGCCTAAGCGGCCTTCTTGAAGGCCTGTATCAGGAGGTAGATAGGCTTCTTCCTTCCTTCCTTTCACCAACAGGGCAGCACATTAATGTATGTAGATTGAGAAGGGACAGCGGGCCTGAACAGAAGAGACCTCAATGATATTCAGCTGTGGTTCACTTGTGTGAACCTATCCATGCACAAGGAGTGCTGGCAATGTTTGCATTCATTTTTTATCTCACTGGAGTTAAGAAAACGAAAGTTAAGTGTCAATATCTAGTTCATAGATCTTGGCAACTAGACTGAGATAATTCAGTTTCAATTTTTAGACATGCTTCTTTCACAGATTATTTTGATACTACTGAAAACACGAAGCAGTGTTATGCCAAAAAGGCATACTCCACAATTGTGGGCCACTTTTTTTTCAGGGTGCCCGGGCCTATTTTTAATCCCAATCCTACCCTTGTCTCACACATAAAGTTTACAAAGTAACCACTTCTAGTGCTGAACATTTCAACAAGCAGTTCTCATGAGAAAGTTTAAGACATTTAGAAATTGCTTGGTCAGCGCAGTTTGAACAATGAACAATATTAATTCTCTGCTTTCACAAGACATTTACGAACATTTATTAGGCCATAAAACTTAACATGAGGCTTTGACGACTAAGTCCAAACCTCAAAATTAATCAAAGCTCAATATTATTTAAACAAATACATAACATTAATATATTAGTATAACCCATTAATAATTAATACATTTTATTCTACATGTGCACATTATCTAACTGTAAATGTGAATTATTTATTCATTTTCACACGCGTTATGGTGGCCACTCAAGTGGGAACATTCTCCAAGGTATAGATTATTTTCTATGTTAGCCTAATTCAAGTAAATTTTTACCTATTAATCAATACAAATGTATTAGTAATTAATTCTATAACAGGACCGGAGGCGAGGATTATGCAGATCTTTCTTCACTTTTTATTAATAGCAGGTTCAAAGTTCAACACAAAAAACATTAGAACCACAAATCCCATGAGTCCGTCGTCATGGTAACCAAAGTCCAATGAACACCATTAACACCGACAGTATAAATGCCTAATAAAACGCCATCCGCCCTCTTTCTTCAATGCTCGCGGTGACAGATAAGTGCCTTTTCTGCCTCTGAGCTCTATTTTGTTAGTAGAGTGTGTATTTGATGTTTTGACCTTGCGGGCGTCACTATTATCGCTTCTTACAGTGTTTTCTCGTTGTAGCAACGCTGTTGCTACGCGCGTGGTAGGCTTTTTTGACAGCCCGAGCGCGTCTAACTGCGGTGACGTGTCGGGCCCTCTAGAGGGCGCACGTCCCGATTTTTCATACACGTTCAGCGCGCGAGTCGTTTTCACGCTCGGCGCTGTGTTTTTATCAACGCGTAGGGCATTTGGCCAGTTTTTTCCTCTGCCCTGTACTTTTTTTTCCCCCTCACTTGACACCTTTGGGTTGATTCTACCTAGAGCAGGAAGTACGCTCTCGTGTTTCCACGAACATTCGGGGTAGTTTCTGTTTGTTCTGTGGGTTAGGCTGGTGAATTCTCAAGCCTCATTTGTGACAGGAGTGTAAGGGGGCTTCCCCGGAAGGTTTAGGGGCGCATATATTTTTCTTTTCTCCTGTCTTTGCCACCTTTAACAGTATGCAACCTGCCCAAGACCCAGACTCTTTTCCCCTCATGTCTTCTGAGGCCCCTTCGCTACGCATCCTTCCCCCTGGGGTGGATGTCGTTTTGTCACAGGCCATTGCGCAGGCTCTCGCTCCTATTAAGGAGAGCATGGCGCAGCTGGCCGAACAGGTTTCTAAGGGGCCAGGCATGACGGGGGTCGCCCAAGGGGCTTCCCCCAAGAAATCACGCAAGCGTGCAGCAGAACCCCTCTTGGAAACGGAGTTTTTTTCTGCGCTGCACGGTAAGAGTGCGCGCACGCATATGCGTTTAACCTCCCGGGAGGGCTCTCTTCCCGGGGTTACTGGTGACAAGTGGCACCCCAAATCGGACCTCCTTGTGGGGTCTTCATCGGGCATGTATGATGACTCTGAGGGAGACTCCTCCTCAGTGGAGGAGGTGGAAACGGGGCGTCCTTGGCGCCCGGGGGCCTGTATCCCGGGATCCGGGGGAGTCGGACTCCGACATGTTTGAGCCGGAGGGGATCTACCACCCCCGCTCATCTGAGTGGCACCCGGACCCAAAAGTGGCAGACTATGTGGCGAGTAAATTTCGCCAACCTTTGGATAAGGATATCCGGGCGCGGCTCAGGGCTAAGTGCCCCCGCCCTGCTCTCCCTGATAGAGTGGCTTCTACTCCAGATATAGACCCTAAAATGTGTACCTTCTTTGGAAAGTACGTGAAGGATCCTAAAAAAGGGATTGATAGGTCTTGGCGGGCGTGCCAGGATAAGCTCCTGGACGTCGTTGGGCCTCTGACCCAAATTATTCAATTGGCCGAGCGGGCCAAAATGTCAAATACACCTCTCCAGACGGATGTTGTTGCGGGTTGGGCCCAGAGGGCATTATGCCTTCTCGGCAATGCCAACTGCGCTATATCAGCAGAGAGGCGCCACTCCCTGCTCATCAAAATTGACCCCAAGTTGGGGGAACTGTCAACTTCGGAGGCAGGGGCGGTGGCACAGGGTCATCTGTTCGGCAACCCCTTTGTCAAGGAGCTCGGGAAATTTGTGGCCACTTTTTCAGCCCTTGATAAAGCTCAATCATCAATAAAGAAGATCTTCCCGGGGAAGGTTTTTGGAGGGGCCGGACGAGGAAGGGGTCGATCTTCCGGCTGCCAATTCCACCAAGGCCCTGGAACTGTCCGACAGTTCGGTTGGCGAGACGGTCGCCAGGGAACATTTTTCCCCAACAGGGGTAAAGGAAGAAGTAAAGCGAGTAGAGGAGCCCGCGGAGCAGCCAACGCCCCAGGAGGAGCCTCGGGTAAGGATTACCCCTTTTTTCCCTCAAGAACTGGGGGGGCGACTTTGATTGTTCAAACGCAACTGGGAACTCCTCACCTCAGATGCATGGATCTTACAGTGTCAGCCTTCCACATAGAGTTCTGGGGGACTCCAGTTCAGGAAGTGATCCCCAGGCCTATGATTTTTTCGGAGTCAGACTCCAACCTCATAGACGCAGAGGTTCAGGAGTTGTTACGCAAAGGCGATATTTGTCCTGCGTTGCTCCACCCACGGGGTTTCGTCAGCAATCTTTTCCTCGTCGAAAAGAAAGACAAAGGTTTTCGCCCGGTGATCAATCTGCGTTCTTTCAACGAGTGGGTGGTCTATCGACACTTCAAAATGGAGGGTATCTACCTCCTGCGGGACATCTTACTCCAAGGGGACTGGATGGTTCGTCTAGATCTTAAGGACGCGTACCTCACGGTCCCCATTTTTCCCCCTCATTGCAGGTTCCTGCAATTTCGGTGTCGACAACAGATATTCGAGTTCACCTCTCTCTCCCCTTCGGGCTCTCTTCAGACCCTTGGTGCTTTACCAAGCTCCTCAAACCGGTGGTGGAATTCCTTCATTCTCGGGGACTCCGCCTCATTATTTACCTGGACGATATCCTTTTGATGGATCAGTCCAAGACTCATCTCATATCCAATGTGAACATGACTATTGCCTTGTTGCAGGATCTGGGGTTCGTGATCAAATACCAGAAGTCCGATCTGATCCCCTCGCAGTCAATGACCTTTTTGGGTTTCCTAATAGATTCCCAGGCGGCCGCTCTGAGTCTTCCGTTCCAAAAGATTACAAAAATAAAGAAGGAACTGAGGATTGTATTGAGGAGGGACAAGATCTCGCTTCGCCAACTTGCCAGAGTAGTGGGCTTACTGTCCTCATCGATTCAGGCCATTTTTCCAGGCCCACTTCATTACAGGGCTCTCCAACGCCTCAAAGCGCATCATCTTCGCCGGGGGCTGACTTACTCCGAAAGGGTTGCTCTCAATTCGGAGGCCAGGACGGAGATACAATGGTGGCTGGACCACATGGCATGGAACGGCAGGGCCATCTTTGGTTCCTCTCCCGATCTGGTCATAGAGTCGGATGCCAGTCTGCAAGGCTGGGGAACCCGATGCGGGGATCTTTCCTTCGGCAGTCGGTGGACACCCCAGGAACTCAGCCTGCATATCAATTGCTTGGAGCTCCTAGCGGGTTCGTTCGCGATCAAGTCCCTGACTCGGGACAGGGTCTCTTGTGTGGTACTCCTACGGATGGACAATGTATCGGCAGTTCAATACATCAACCGCCTGGGGGCACCCGGTCTCGGGCACTGGCGGAACTAGCGAAAGATTTCTGTCTGGCGCACCAGATATCAGTCACGGCGGAGTATCTCCCGGGCATCCAGAACGTCACGGCTGACTGGAACTCCAGGTATCTGACGGATTCCAGCAACTGGCAGCTGGATCCGCGGACTTTTCAAGCGCTCATGTCCTAATGGGGTCCTTGCGCGGTGGACCTCTTTGCATCCCGGTGGAAAGCGCATCTTCCGCGCTATTTCAGTTGGCGCCCCGACCCGGGAGCGGAGGCTGTGGATGCCTTTCAACAGACCTGGAGTCCGTTTCTGGGGTACGCTTTTCCCCCGTTTTTGTTGATTCCGAGAGTTCTGTCTCAAGTGCGTCGCCAGCAAGCCACGATTATCCTGGTGACTCCCCTTTGGTGCTCTCAGGCGTGGTTCCCGACCCTTCTGGAACTGTTGTGCGATCTTCCTATTCGCCTCCCTTCTTATCCCTCAATCCTTCGGGATTCCATGGGTCAGTACCACCCGATGGTGCTGCAGGGTCATCTGCAGCTGGCAGCCTGGAGGATTTCATTAACCGCTGGCACGATTGCCGACTTTCACAAGAGGCTCAAACCTTCATCTCTCAAGCCTGGGCTCCAGGGACTGGTAAGAGATACAAATCAGCCTGGTCTCCCTGGACTCGCTGGTGTTTGGACAGACATACCGATCCCGTGGGGGCCCACATTACAGACGTGCTAAATTTTCTGGCCGAATTGGCCGCCTCAGGTCTGTCGTACTGCACTGTGAATTCTTTTAGGTCGGCTATTTCGGCAGGTCACCCTCCTTTGGAAGGACAGCCAGTGGGAGCTCACCCGTGGGTGTGCAAGCTTCTCAAGGGCATTTGTCTATCCCGTCCACCTCAACCCTGATATTCGGAACTTTGGGATGTCAACCTCGTTCTGCGGTTGTTGTCCTCTTGGCAGGACAATTCTTTCCTTTCTCGTAAAGCGTTATCGGCTAAATTGGCAATGTTGTTGTGCCTCATTTCCTGTAAGAGGGTGTCGGACGTCCGAGCTCTGGACGTCTCGGCCAGAGTTTTTTCTCCTGAGGGAGTAACCTTTACGATCTCCCGTAGGACTAAATGTAATACCAGATCAGTATCGTATCCGGCGTTTCCGTTCGCTCCTAAGTTATGCGTTGTTCGATGCCTAAAGGCGTATGAAGAGATGTCAGCTCCCCTTCGTCTTCCGGGGGAATGCCAACTACTAATTTCCCTGAAGAAACCGTTTAGAGCGATTTCCTCGCCTACCATCGCTAGGTGGATCAGATGGATCCTAGCGGAGGCTTCTGTGGACATTCAGGTTTTTGGAGCCCACTCGACTAGAGGTGCTATGGCTTCTAAGGGCGTACAGGTAGGTGGTAGGCTGGAGGACATCATGAACGCAGCGGATTGGTCCTCGGAGTCGGTTTTCAAGAGATTCTATTTTAAACCGATCCATGAGGCGACCTCATTGGTGGTAAGTAAGCTTTGAACTTGCATAATCCTCGCCTCCGGTCCTGTTATAGAATGAGAAATTTCCTAGCTATCGTGAAGGAAAGTTTCAATTCTATTAAGGACACGGAGGCGAGGATTATCCCACCCGGCACTTGATCTGTTCCTCCCCACCCGAAGAGGACAGGTTGGATCTCGTTCTAAGGTGGTATATCTTGATATGTTTTTCTGAGAATGTTCTCGACCTGTGCCAGTATGTGCATTGCGGGGTATTCACCCGGTTTGGGGGCATGCTATTCCTGTACTAGATTACATGGTGTGAAACCTATTTTGTATATTATTTTCATGAATGCTTCATGTTCTTTGGTTTCAGATGTAATTCTCAGGTTTGTTTTAGATGATCTGATATTGTGTACGATTTCTCTTAGGTCCGGAGGTAGCGACCACATGAAGTTCGGATGTCCCCTCGCAGTGAAGTCGAGGGCGGATGACGTTTTATTAGGCATTTATACTGTCGGTGTTAATGGTGTCATTGGACTTTGGTTACCATGACGACGGACTCATGGGATTTGTGGTTCTAATGTTTTTAGTATTGAACTTTGAACCTGCTATTAATAAAAAGTGAAGAAAGTTTCTGTGTCCTTAATAGAATTGAAACTTTCCTTCACGATAGCTAGGAAATTTCTCATTCAGGTTTCACATTCTAACGCAGATAACGGGCTGCCAGTCAGCCACGATCTAAGAGCCTGTGTGTTTGAAAATATAAAACATTTTCGAAGAATGTTCTCATAAAACACCAATATTATTAAAGTATTACATATGTAAATTTCCGACGAACAGTCAGTTACCAAGCATAAATAATGTGCCTTAAGTTTTACGTTCCTGTGACAAACCAGGAAGACCGGTTTTCCAGGTGGCAAGGGCTGCTTAGATTGGGTTCAATCTCGATGATCAATTGCGTCAGACGATCTAGCCAATGGTGCTGCATGGAGGATACAGGAACAAAACGTGCACCCCGAGGCATCCAATCAAAAAGTCCTCGCCCTTCCAATCAGCAGAAAGGAAACACCCTTTCGCCGCCGATTAGCGGTTTCTCAGAGAATGTCTCGAGGAGGGGGGGTTTGCAGGCAGGGTGCTGCAAAGCGACGTGAGAGCTCGTGGTCGCCGCCCACCACGCCCCTCCACTTCCCCTGCGTTCATCCCACCTCTATGGAGTGCACGCGCGCCCTCGTCTCCTTTTCAGTCCGTGCAAGAGACCTGCGAGAGCGCCCGCCCCTTGCCTTTCATTGGACCCCAAATGTAAAAGTCGAGCGCGCGTGCTTTCTATTGGGCGAGCGAGACCTGGGCGGAGGCAAGGAAGTGGCTAGGCGCGCGCCCCTGGGGTATACTGATGGTCTGCGAGGCCTATTTTTTTTTTCTAATATACCGCGGCCGCCATTTTTTTTGTGGTAACAGTAGCTGGAGGCAAACGGACTGGTCTGTCAGTGCAAGGGGAGGACTCGCAGGCTATTGAATAGCTCTCGGGCAGCGCCGCTTTTCGGGTCCCTTGTCCGTACTAAGAGGATGGGAGCCCGCGCCTTCCGTGGCTGAGGAGGCCTCAGCCTTCCTCGTCCGGCGAATCGCGCGCGAGCAGCGGGCCCGCAGTGACACCCCCTCCGCAGGCCCCGGACCCTGCTCCGCCCAGCCATGTCCTCGGCCCGCTTCGACTCCTCGGACCGCTCGAGCTGGTACTTCGGGCCGGTGTCTCGCCAGGAGGCGCAGGCTCGGCTGCAGGGGCAGCGGCACGGCGTCTTCCTGGTGCGGGACTCGTCCACGTGCCCCGGTGACTACGTGCTGTCTGTGTCCGAGAACTCGCGCGTCTCGCACTACATCATCAACTCGCTGCTGCCCTCGAGGCGCTTCAAGATCGGCGATCAGGAGTTCGACAACCTGCCGGCGCTGCTCGAGTTCTATAAGATCCACTACCTGGACACCACCACGCTCATCGAGCCGGCCGCCAGGTAACGCCCGGGCTGGGTGTGGGTAGGTAGCTTTTGGGTGCTGAAGAGATTGGCGGGGTTCGCCGTCAGATGCCCCCCCCAATATTTCACCCCGATCGTAGTTTCGTTTGGGTCAGTAGAATGGGGCCAGGACTGCTATTCCCAGAATGCACTATTGTAAAGGTCCAGGCCAGGAGCAGTGTGTCCTTGGTGACTGTCATATGGCAATCTTGGGTAAAGGTCGGTGTAAGAGATCTGCAGGGGTGTAGCGATTCAGGGTAATCCAGTAGGGTCGGGAAGGATCATGGCAAGTTAAGTTTGAAGTGCCTTTTTCTCTTAGCCTTTTATCAGTTTCTTAGAAGAAAAAAAATGGTGTCATCGTGTTTTAGAGGATGATAGCAATTAGGTTATTTTATATCTTCATTAAGAGTCACCGTCCGACTGAATTGGGTGACATTTAAGTAAATTGCCGAAGCCAAAGCTAGACGACAAACAGAAATGTTGGAGGTAGTCGTTGGCTGGTGACAACCTAATATCCAGACGTAAGCGTTTTGTATGCTCGGAGATGGGTATCTCGCAATTACTCGGAGCCAGTGTCCCAAACGCAGGAACTTGTCCTTAGTTGAATCTGGCCTCGGGCTGGGGCCGGTGTCAGCTGTCTAGAGCTCAGCCAGGCAGAGGGATAGCCTTGCCCCTACAGTGGTTTGTGTTATAAGAATGGTCCACAAAGGAATAAGCATACCATACAGAGCTGTTCTTACACAGTTATGCGTCTGGAACAGATGAGTGAATGCATCCACCAGTGCAGGGTCTTCTATCTAAACCCAGAGGTCCGACGCTCTTGGGCGGTTCTAGCAAGCAACAGGTACTCTTTAAAGATTTAAGCGATAAAGCACCTGAAATAGGCGTGCCAATTCGCTGGAATTCACTTACAAGCAATTGACGCATGCAGACTTTAGGATGAGAACCGTTATTAGCTGTCCCTGTAACTTTAACCTTGCTTTGACCTTGTTTATATGGTTTTCTGTGGACTTCACTGGTCCGAGAGCCATTGTAATAAGTATCCTGGTTTGCTTTAAGGTACCAGTCCACATTTATTCAGTTGTTTGTTCCCATTCTACTATTATCGTTTTAACTCGCTTCTATCCAAAATTCATGAAACTAAATGTTTTCCTCTTCGTTTTACATGGCACACAAGACCGAGAGTTTTCTTAAAACAAAGTATATGGAAAATAAACACAAGGAAACGCATTTATTTTTTATTATAAATGACATTTTGGAGGCAAGTTAATACGGGGAAAAATATTCTATAAAATGAGTGGAAACAAAAGCAGGACAATAGGCAGGAGTAGGTATCGTTGAGTCACAAAACCGCAGTGCACCTGGGTGGACATAAAGTAGGAAGTGAAAAATGCGGACTGGGGCACAACCGGGAGCTTTGGGTTATCTCTGTGCCAACGCTGCAGGGGCCAGACCCAAAGATGATGTACAGAGAAAGCTTGGCTGCTTTCTTTAAGGGATCTTAGAGGTGTCATTTTCTTGTGTTTAACCCTGGAGCACGAAAGCGCGGGCTGCACCTGTTTGATCTCGGAAAGCTTTCAATGCTGGTAATCATATTGGTTGTCGCCATGGGCCTTACCAAATTATGGTATGTGGTTATAGGAGGAAGTTTCCATCAGGTAACCACAAACAATCTGGAGTTTACTGACTACTTTTGATCTCCCTTCCCGGGTATTGACTGACGCTATACCTAGTGAAAAAATGCTGCCACTGCACCGTTGATGCTGACTTATAGACATTATTTGCAAACCTCAGTTGTAGGCATTGATTCGTTTTGCGATTAGTCTTCTGGCCGCGGAAAATAAAACAGCTAAATTCCTGCTGCCGTTGGAAGTTTACTCGAATCTCCTCCCTTGTCAACCAAATTATCTCCGTCAGCTTGTTCTTGTCCGAGCCACCCCCTGGGTCAATAATGTTAACTCAAGTGCATCATAAGTTTACTGAAGTCTCGCGTGAGGAAGGCTTACATTTTAATTTTTGACCTCTGGTATTTAAGCTAATTTTGAAGCTTTTTTTATGAGTAGCTATGCCCATTATTCGCGTTTTGATCAAATATGTATGTGTTCCAGGACCACCAAACATTTCATGAAATGCGTGGGTTCTCTCTTCTTATACCATAGTACTACCACATCTTTACGTTTTCAGTTGACAGAAGTCCCATTGATAATTCTCTTTACGTCCTCCGTTTTATTTTGAAGGTGCAGACAGCATCATTATGTTTACTGTATAGGTATAAACTAAAGCTTTTCTCTTTTTAGGTTTCCAAACCCATCGGTGGGAACTGGATCGGTCTCGAGCTTGTCAGCCTCTGAAGAAAATGTAGAGTATGTGCGGACACTGTATGACTTCCTTGGGAATGACGACGAGGACCTACCTTTCAAAAAGGGCGAAGTATTGGTGATACTAGAAAAACCTGAGGATCAGTGGTGGCGTGCGCGAAATAAGGACAGCCGAATTGGCATGATTCCCGTTCCTTATGTAGAGAAGCTCCCCAGATCGTCCAAAACTGGACACAGGAATTCAAACAGCTATGGCATTCCCGAGCCTGCACAGGGATATGCTCAGCCCCAAACCACCAGTCCTTTACCGTCGTTACCAGGCACCCCTGGCGCTGTTATCAACCCATTGCCATCAGTTCAGAATGGACCTGTTTATGCCATCGTTGTTCAGAAACGAGTACCTTGTGCCTATGACAAGACCGCTTTAGCTTTGGAGGTAAGAATCTGTCGTACCATGAGATTTTCATTTGGTAAGATTTTCTGGTTAGTTGATTAAAAAGGATGCTGGCCTTACATGGGGTAACTACGGTAGCCTCATTATTTAAGACATCTGCAGACATCATTCAAACAAACCCCCATATATGAGATGGCCTTGAATATTTTAATGGGCCCTGAAGTATCTTTTTTTCTGTTTTTGGGCAAGCTGAAACAAAACATAATATACTGCACGTCGGTGGGCCCCCCCACATGGGATCAAAACAAAACAAATACAACACATTGCAGCTCCTTCACTGTTTTTCTCGCTACCCTTGTAAGCACGTGCTTCAGTGCGCTACATAGGCGTAGCAAGGTATACATGCATAACACAATAGACTGACAACTGAAATAAATTAACACGCTTGTTCCATGACTTCCCACCCATTTTGTCTCTTTTTGGGTAAGTTGTACCTTGGCTCATCTATTTTAGGTAGTCGCCTACCTGAGAGCACAGCTGACTGGTTTCTAAGGACATCTTGGAGACATTCCCGAATTTTACATTGGACTGCATTCTGCTCGTTGCTTGCCATTAGCTTTGTAACTCATATTTTCCTGCTCTCGATTTGCTGGCTTTCTGTTTTAGGCTGCTTGAGTTCTCACCTTTCCTTGCCCAAACCTTATTTACAGTATCCCTCTGAGTGCTCCCTTTCTGTAAATGGGGCAATGGGGCCTGTAACACTGGTTCTTATCAGATTTGCTCTGCGTTAAAGACCTAGGCCAATTGTCAGGCTGATGTCTTCTGAGGGGCTTGTTTGCTTTTCACTCTCTGACTTCAATGTGAGGATTTGTGCGACAGCCTTGCTGGATACTGATGGTAGGAAAGTTTCCCCCTTCTCTGCCCCCCCCCCACCAAATTTCCTCTAGCATTTAAATGAACTGGGCAAGTAATTTCAGAATATATCAAAATTAGGAACACATGAGGCATACTTTTTATTCCTGAATGTGTTGGAAACAAATACTTTAATATGATCAAAATAAATAATTATCGCTAATTGATGCAATTTCCACACAGTTTCTTCGGTGCACAGGTATAGTTTAATTAGTAAACCTGTATGTATGTGCAAATGAAATGGCAATTTCAGTTGAAAATGTGTTCTCTGTAATGGATGACAGTGTGCTACCACACCATGAGCACTGCACTCTATGCAACTTCATCTGCTGTACGCCACTCTAATCTACTTTGCACCACAACACTATATGCCACTGCACTCTACACTACTTAACTCCATGCCATTACATTCTGCATTGTGTGCTCTGAATTTGGTGCCACTGCCCTCCGCCACTACGCTGCAACACTATGCCAGTGCATTTCCTAATTGCCATACCTATCAAAGCAAAACAACTCCTTTGGGCTATCCAAATTTTTTTGGGGCTTTAGTGTTAAGCAGTTGGAAGTCAATTTAGTCTGCAGCAATCTGTCAGTCATGCAGATGTTCACAAATGAGGCTTTGGTGGAGGCCCGGTGTTCATGCCATGCATACATGCAGCTACCGCCTGATGTTGCAGCTGAGAAGGTGGGTCAGGGGAAACTAGCATGGAATTTGTATGATGTAATCAATTTGGTATGACCATGTTAGTGGTATAGTAGCTTACCACTCACAAAGGTCTGGATGATTTAGACAGGTGCATTTCAGGTTTACTCAGCTTATCAGTGAAATTGTAGTGGGCATTGCGCTTGCGAATGCAAATACTAGATACCATAGTAGGAATTCCTGCTACATTGCAAGTTGTCTTGTAGGATGATTTATAGTAAACACTTTGAGTGGGATAGTCAAGATGGTGGCAGATTTTTACTTTTTGCCCTATGATCTCGGCCACTGGATCCTTAATTTTGATGCAGGCAGTTTGGTCTTATTGTTTGCCGGTACTAATTGGAGTGCATTTTTGTCGCACGTGGACTGATTGAGTGAACTTTTGTGGGCGACTATGTGACTGCAACATCAGTGACTGGTGTTGATGTGCATACGGCCTCTCCCGTTTCACGTAGTTTTTAGTGCACGGTTGGGGCGCATTGTGTATTCCTGTCGATAAGGAGATGGGGCACTCACTGCCTTTATCTGTTTAATGAGGGGTAGGGTAGATCTGGCCAGCCGCATTTCTGCGGCCTCATCTGCCCCGAACGTCTTCAGTTTTCCTAGATTCCTTGTGGTTGTCTGGTTCTTATCTTTTGCTGACGGAATTATAGTTTACAGCAGCTAGAACTGAAAGTAAATGGACCCCTTGTATTTTTTTTTTTTTTAAGTACTTTTTTTTCATTTCATTTATATTTTTTTGTACTGGTGGCCCGGATTGCATTATTCTTTTTCTGACTATATAGTTTACTTGCGAGAAAGTTTGAGCCCTTACTGTTGATATTCTTCTATGTAAGGCAGAGGATCTTGAAAGTGTGTTTTGAGATGGGAAGTTTGGGAAGAGCTTTTAAGACCGAGGAGATATGGTAATGTCTTGAATCTTGGAATCATCTCGGCGTTCTGAAATGGTTGTAGTCTTTGTATAGCTGAAAGTGGGAAGCCACAGTGCAGTTCGTTTTCTTAATCCTGAATTGGTGTGATGAGGGAAAGTAGTCTGTGTATTCTTCTGGAATCGCAGATTGTGTAGGGTGTTTTGCAGAAACCATCTGATACTCAAGGCACTTCTTCCAATCATGTGGTTTACTTCCTAGGTCATGAGCAGGCTTTCCTACTCTATTTGAAGTTAGTTGCACCCAAATACTTTCGACCATTTTCTGATCTTGTGTGAAAACTTGTTTTGAAAGCATTGAGATAAATTAATTTGATATCCGTTTGTTTACAGCTCGGAGATGGTCATCTAATCTTGAGTTTTGAACGTTGTTTGACTTTTTCAGCTTTAGCGTCGTGTCTCATCTCCATGGTTGCACTGTCAGATTAAAAGATTTAGGGCCATATGTACAAACACATTTTCCCATTGACACAAAAGGGGAAAAACCCTTTGCTACATCTGGCCTTAATACTTTATTTATGGTGGTTTGTGATCAGTATTGGGGTGTGGAGAAATGATTGGTCTTTGATGTACACCAGGCTTGGTTAAAGATGGGTAAGCAGATGAAAGTAGTGAGGTAATGTTTGTATGTCAGTAGGCTGGGAAGAGATGGTCAAAAGATGCTTCCCTTTATAGTGTTTGTTTTTAGGCTCCAGGAGGGAACGTTGATACAGTTGACCAAAAAAAGTGATTAGTTCTAGTAGAAGTTATGCTGCCTTTCCGCTCTATCCACTGCTTTTCAAATTGTCCCTGATGTAAGTCAAAATAGAATCAGCGCTGTTCCCTGGGAAGCCTGTTTGCTTTGTTAGCTTGTTTACTTGAATGAAGTTGAAGACATAATTGAAGGTTGGTCTTAGTATAAGCTTTCCAGGGAATAATCCTTTTGATATTGTCCTGTAGCTAGTCTCACTTCTTGTGATAATGTTCAATGCAGATATTGAGACCTTTGTACTCCGCAAGCTATTTTTGAAGGTTTAACAGGGTAGGGTCCCATCATGCACCAGCATATCCACTGACATTCGCCACTACACAGATTTCTGAAAGTCAGCCATGCAATTGTAGATTGTTGTCATTTTAAGGTCGAGCAGGTGCTTTGACCTGTAATAAGTATTGTAGGCTTTTAACCATGCCCACCTCACGCCCATCGCTTTAACTCGTTCATGGGCTTGCCTTTCAAGAATCACTTGATGTTTTTGGTAATTGCTTTACATTTTGCCTTGCAAACAGCCCCTGTTATATGGATTATTGCAGGATTGCTGATATACTTCAGGGTTGGATAACTATTTCTTTCTCCCCTTTGTGTTGCGTGGCAGCAATGGCGCTGACAGCGCGAACACACAACAGCGTGAACTCAATCAGTGGTATTGAAGCACTGTTCATATTCAGTTACCTGATAAGTCGTTTCTTATGGCTCTCCCAGGGATGTGGAATTCCTATCGCCCGGGACATCTTGTTTGGGGTCAAGGGCAACAAGTTTTTATGTTTACTTTGTCCTTGGGACAAGTAGGCCCAACCCTCTGCAGCACAAACCCTTTGGCTACCTGTTTACAGAGAGAAGCATGAAAATAAACAAACACTGACCAGGCCAACTGATCTGACATATTTTTATACGTCTTTTAGTTTCATCAATGCGTGTCTTGTTTTGGCATAGCTTTTGTAACACTTTATTGTTGTGGGAGCTACCAGGCCCTCGACATTGTAACAAACACTGGCAAAAAAGCCCCAAAAAGTTTTTGAACTCTAAAAGCACACGTTGCCACCAGTGGCATAATAAAGGCCCCGCAGCCGCCCTCCAGGGGGCCCCTTCAGCACAGCACCTGCCCTGAGTGAGTCTGGAGAGGGGGCTCCTCCATGTTCTTTGCAAAGGGGCACCCTCCAGTTTTGTTACGTCACTGTAGTTCCTGACACTGAACAAAACTACTTTGTGTGCCAATATGCTCCTTATGGAAGAGCAGAATGCGATCACTCACAGTAAAGCCAGCCGAAAGAGAGAGAAATAGAAGTTTAATAAAAACAAAATGTCTTTGTTAACACAAGACCTAATTAGGGACCAAGACCCACATGTAGCGTGCAAAAAGAACATTGCGATGCACAAACCAGTTTTGCGACTCGCAATTAGGAAGGGGTGTTCCCTTCCTAATTGCAACTCGTAGTGCAATGTAGGATTGTTTTGTGACCGCGGGCGCAAACCAATCGCAGTTTGCACCCATTTCAAATGGGTGCTAACACTTACGCAAAAGGGAAGGGGTCCCCATGGGACTTCCCCATTGTGAATGTCACTGTAAACATTTTTTCAGAGCAGGCATTGGTCCTGCGGACCACTGCCTGCTCTGAAAAAATTAAACGAAAACGTTTCATTTTTCGTTTTTGTAATGCATCTCATTTTCCTTTAAGGAAAATGGGCTGCATTACAAAAAAAACTGCTTTATTGAAAAGCAGTCACAGACATGGTGGTCTGCTGTCTCCAGCAGGCCACCATCCCTGTGAGGGCCGCCATTCGCAAGGGGGGTCGCAAATTGTGACCCACCTCATAATTATTCAGGAGGTGGGCATTTGCGAAGCCCTTGCGAATCACAGATGGTGTCAGGGACACCATCCTACATTCGGATTTGCGACTCGAAAATTGCGAGTCGCTCTGACTCGCAATTTGCGGGTCGCAAATCTGAACCTACCTACATGTGGCCCTAAATTCTTAAAGAAAGTCACAAAAGTGCACCCATGGTATATGTTGTACCCCTATAAAATATTTGTCAACTGTATTTTAGCATGGGTAAATACGATGTGTAGATTTGCTCATGTGAAAATCTATTGAGCATTTGCAAGTTCATTTTCCCTCCAGCCACTTTCTTCCCAACCCTGGAAGAAGTTCTAATTCTGCCATTGTCAGGAGTAAATGTCCAACCTTTCTTATTATGGGAAAATATTAGAGAGATGCTGGTGAAAATCTTTAAAACATGCAGGTTATTAGGTTTGTAGGGTTTGCAGACTCAAAGGCGTTCCAGCCCTGAAACTATTGCTTACTGCTTCCTCCAGCCCCAGTATGCAGATCTGCAGAAAGGTGGCAAAATAAGGAAATTGCTACAGTAGGGATTGATACTGCAAGTATTCAAGCCCTACTATGGTAGTAGCCCTGGCATAATCAGAGAGGCTATTATCAGAGCTATTACATAATGAGATTGCTGGCATAATTTGTCGCCACACTACATGGCACCAAAGGGACAAGTAGATCTTTTTACAGGATAAGTAGATTTGAGAAGCAACCTGTCCCCTGGACAAGTAGATATTTTAATAAATTCCACACCCCTGCGGTGTTTGTTTCCCCTCCTGTTAATTTATCGGTCCCTGTGTGAATTGCCAAAGGGAAGGAACTGCTCTGATGTTCAAGGTGTTCCAAATCCTGATTGTCTTCATGCTGGGTAAAGTCAAGTTAATCGGTGCACGCACAAGTACTGCCTTAGAGTAAATGGTTCTGAGCTAGTCTCTACATCAGTGCATCTTTACTGCATTGGGAACTGCTACCTTAATTCAGTAGCCAAATTTCAGTGCCTTGTAAATGTTCAAACCCATTAGAACAGGAAGTGATTTACAAGAATTGCTCATAGAAAAGTAAAGCCGCTGCAGGTATTCAACCTTTCTGGGAGTTAGTAATCTTAGGAATGCACCTCATTCTGCTGCTCCCTTAGGCTTTGAATTCGTGTTGTAACTAGACTTTGTGGCGCTTCAATATACAAAGATAGCTCAGGATTATATCTTGGGGTGGATCTTAGACTGAAGTGAGTTGGTTTGCTTCGGCTGTGGCAAACGTTCATTGCTTTTCTTTATTCGAACCAACACACTGAGCACAGCCTCGAGAGTTCTAGATAGTCTTGCTTTATGTAATGCACAGTGGTAGCCCACTGACAGAAGCCTTTTTTTTTGTCAGTGGAGGTATCGAAACGCAAGTTAACTAAAATAGAAGAGGAAAAAAGAAACATCCGTTTTCTAAAGGGATGCACTTAGCGTTTACTTAAAAAAAACAACAAAAAAAACGACCCATAACAAGCATTTGCAAAGCCAGTAGGTCATTCCTTGTATACTTATTGGCTTTACCAGAGCAGTTTGCCAGTGCTGTGCCCCATCGTCCAGAATCAAAACAAAAAAGTTATGTCCTTTCCTAGATACACGCATGTGTGTGGTGACATGCACGCTCTGGGTGGTGTTTTGTTAAATTTACTGATCGAAGACAGCCGACACCACTTGGATTGGTAAAGTATGAAAGGAAACTTGACTTGCGGGAAAGTACTTTTGGTAAGGCTGAGCAGGGTCCTCTCCCAAAAAAATAAAAATACAATTTAATCTAGCCGCCCCCCCCCCCCCCCCCCCCCGGGCTGAGACCTTTTTTGTCAATTTGGGCTAGTTCGCGCTTAGGCATTCATAACCTTTTGTCCACATAAGCGATCCACACCAAATATGCATCCTTTTTTCCCCAGCATCCCAGGGATTTTAAAGGTACCCAAAGTTTGTGGGTTCCCCTGGAGAAGAACAAGAAATTGGCCAAAATACAGCTAAAATTTAGTTTTTTTTCCTTTCGAAAAATGGTAGAGAGGCAGCAGAAGAAAGGATGTGTTCCCCAACCCACTCCCCCCCCCCCCCCCCCTCCTCTGGAAATGACATCAACAAACGGTTTGCAGTGCTAAAATCACCATCTTCTCAGCTTTCTCAAGCACATACCAATTTTTTTTTTTTTTTTTTTTTTTTTTTGCTTTCAGCCTTTCAGCCTTGTTCCAGTTAGTGATAGAAATGGGTGTGAAACCAATGCTGGATCCCAGACAACTGAATATTTCTGAAAAGTAGACAAAATTCTGAATTCAGCAATGGGTCATTTGTGTAGATCCTACAAGGTTTTCCTAAAGAAAATAACAGCTGAAACAAAAAAAAATTGAAATTGAGGTGAAAAAAGAGCCATTTCTGTCCAATTTTTCTTCTATAACTTTTTTCTATCTATGGCAGATTTGTTTTAAAGCAATATACCTTAACGTCTGCTGGACTCTTCTGGTTGTGGGGATGTATAGGGCTTGTAGGTTCATCAAGAACCCTAGGTACCGAGAGCCAATAAACAAACTGCAACTTCCAATGGGTTTTCATTGTATCCCAGGTATGCAGCAATTCATTTGGTGAAATATAAATAGTGAGAAATAGTTATCAAGAAAACCTTTGTATTTCCATAATGGGCGCAAGATAACCACTGCTTCTCAACACCTTATTTGCACATCTCAAAATTCCGGGGTCCCCATACTAGCGTATGAATTACAGGGCATTTCTCAAATGGACTTCTTTTTTGCACTCTCTTACATTTGGAAGGAAAACACGTAGAGAAAGACAAGTGTCAATAACACTTGTTCTTCTATTCTGTGTTCCTCCAAGTCTCCCGATTAAAAATGGTACCTCACTTGTGTGGGTCGGCCTAGTACACGTAACGGGAAATTCCCCAAAACACAACGTGGACGCATCACATTTTCCCCCAAAAAACGGACCTGTTTTTTGCAAAGTGCCTAGCTGTGGATTTTGGCCTCTAGCTCAGCCGGCACCTCAAGAAACCTAGCAAACCTATACATTATTTTAAACACCTAGGGGAATACCTAGACACCTAGGGGAATTCAGAATGGGTTGACTTGTGGGGCTCTCACCAGGTTCTGTTACCCCGAATCCTTTGCAAACCTCAATTTGGCCAAAAAACACCTTTTACTCACATTTCAGTGATGCAAAGTTCTGGAATCTGAGAGGAGCCACAAATTTCCTTCCACCCAGCATTCCCCCAAGTCTCCCGATTTAAAAAAAATGGTACCTCACTTGTGTGGATAGGCCGAGTGCCAGCGATAGGTAATGCCCCAAAACACAGCATACACACATCACATTTTTGTAATCAAAACTGACCTTTTTTTTGCTAAGTGCCTAGCTGTGGCTTTTGGGCCCCTAGCTCATCCGGCACCTAGGAAAACCTAGCAAACCTGGACAGTTCTGAAAACCTGACACCTAGGGGAACCCAGGATGGGTTAACTTGTGGTGCTCACACCAGGTTCTGTTACCCAGAATCCTTTCCAAACCTCAATTTGGCCAAAAAACGCCTTTTCCTCAACTTTCGGTGATAGAAAGTTCTGGAATCCTAGAGGAGCCACAAATTTCCTTCCACCCAGCATTCCCCCTCGTCTCCCAATAACAATGGTACCTCACTTGTGTGGGTAGGCCTAATGCCCGTGTCAGGAATGGATATCACAACGGTCAATGTTAGACATTACGTGAGGGCAACTGTTGACCCTGAGTTGATCCATTCCTGACAGTCACTAGGTACAGGCACTCAAGTGGGGTAGCGTTTTTATCAGGACAGGTGCGGAAACACTGGGTGGTAGGAATTTTGTGGATTCCTGTAGTTTGTGTGACAGAAATGCAAGAAAAATAATAGTTTTTATTCAACATTTCATCTTTGCAGGGTATTGTGGGTAAGAACACTTTGGGGAATCCACACAAGCCACACCTCTGGACTTCCCCCGGTGTCTAGATTCCAGGAATGTCTGGGTTTGGTAGATTTCCCTATATGGCCACCAAGCGCAGGACAAAAAACGCTGGTCCTGCCTTATAAAACTAGGTTGTTTTGTGATAGATAATGTTGATGTCTCCACAATACGATTTGGGCGGTTGAATTGGGGGCTGAACTAAATTGGGTAGCTCCCAAGAGAGCACTCTGTGTTTGCCACCGCATGCACCTGCTCTCTGGGTTGGGCTAACCCGCTATTGTCCGCTGCACAGGCTGTGCTTACGAAGGGACAGCAGGACTGTCCTCATCACCTCCCTCAGAATCAATGGAAAAGGAGTTGTCGGATGGGACTCCTCTGATTGGAAAAAATCACTAACATAGTCTGTGCCACTGTCGTATCCCTTAGATGCTGTCTGACCCTATGTCAGAGCAGTCCTCTATAACCCGAGTTAGGGCTTGAGCACTAGTCATCCATCTTTGTCACTGGCTAAACTGTCGCTCTAAAACACTAGCCTACGTAGACAGTCACAAAATAGCTGGTTGGGGGTGGGGGGGCGTGTTAGATGCGTGCAACAGTAAAGGTCACTTTACCTTTGCTTCTTCCCTCAATCAGTAGGTTCTCTCAAGACGCAACAAAAAAAAGACACTATTACTTCCTTTCACCTTCGCAGCCCAATTCGACAATCATTATTGGTGCTCAAACTCCCATGACCTCCTCAGATTCCCTCACTACCACCCAGCAAGAGTGCCCTTTATCTCTTCATAGCCCCCATCGCACATACATTTCATTTGTATTATACTATTTACTAGTCCACTCAGCTATTCACATAAAATACAGATTTGATCTTTGCAGTAGGCATATAAACCTTCTGTGATACTTAAGGACATCAAAACTGCCACTAGACAAGTCAGATGCTTTTCTAGCAGAAACATTTTTTTTATTGCTGCCTAAAAGCTACAGTTGGAACGCTTTAGAGTATGTGCATTGCTTTGAAGACACAAGCTGCAAGAGAACTGGTGGCGAATAGAGATCACTTTTATATGTGGGTGTGGTTTCCCTTGGGGCTGATCGCAGCCCCCCAGGGAAACCCAACACGCATTGACAGTGATATCTATATAGATGTATAGATCTATATATATATTTTTTTAATAGCTGTCGTTTCCCCGTGGGACACTATACAGCTGTTTAAAGAAATTGTCCCCACTGGTGCATTCAAACTCCTCCCAGGCGTTGGCCGTTGGTCGTGACACACACCAGGGAGGTACTGGCCAACGCCCACACTAAGGAGGTTAAGGACAAGTGTTTTTTTATTATTTATTATTTTTTTGTTTTATTTTTTTGAGGAGCACAACAGAGTGGGAGGGAGGAAGTAACAGGGAGACGTGAGGGAGAGAACGGGGGTAAGCTTGAGGGGGGTGAGAAGCAAAACTGAATGAATGTTTGGGGGAAGAGGATAACCAGCATCAAAATCCTTCCTTACAAGGGTAATCAGTGACATTTCTTGTAACAAAGTACTAGACTGCCTTAACAAGATGAAAATACAAACCACCCATAAAGGCCTACTGCTTTTAACATATTTAGTAAAGTAATCAGACCTACAGCGTTTAACTTTTTACAATAAACTGAACAGATGTATGGCATCTGGAATACCTTAACCAACCCAGACATTTTAGTACGGAGCTTAACCTTTTCCGCAAGGCCACCATAAGGGTGCAAATGTATACCAAATTATAGATGGCAAAGCAAACTACTCTCTTCCAATATGGTGTTACAAGATGGTCCAATTGTTATATACCCAATGGTGGTGGTGATAGGTGATGTCTACCTTGTAGGCGGCTCTGTCAGAGGGGTCCTTGGTCATGTGCCATTGTTTCTCGAGTCTGTGGCAGTTTGGAGTTTCTGAGCTCTGGAGTGTACCATCTCGCTTGCTTGGATGTGTTGTTGATTTTAGCTGGTTTCAGCTGGTTGGCTGTTGGCGGATTTGGTGACCCAGATGGTGATGAAGTTTTGGGCGGCCTAGTTGAGGTCCAGGTCTGCCGTGGGCTTGGGTTGTGCAGTGCCTAGGGCCAGTGCCTAGTGGGTCCCGGTTACCTTGCCCCAGTTTCGGTGGGGGGGGGGGGGTGCTGAGGTGCTTGGAGGTGGTGTGCTGGGAACCGGATATAGTAAAGTGGATGATGATGTGGTCGGTCCAGGTGAGTTCAGGCACATGGGTCAATCAATCAAAAAAATTATTACGCGCACTACTCACCCGTTAGGGTCTCAAGGTGCTGTGGGGGGGGGGGGGTTGCCATTTACAGCTCAAAAAGCCATGTCTTGAGGTGCTTTCTGAAAGTTAGGAGGTCCTGGGTCTTGCGTAGGTTGGTGGGGAGGGAGTTCCAGGTCTTGGCGAGGTGGGAGAAGGATCTGCCACCAGAGGTAGTGCGTTGGATGCGGTGGACTGTGGTGAGGGCGAGGTCAGCGGAGTGGAGATGTCGAGTTGGTATGTGGAAGTTTACTCGTTCGTTGAGGTAGGCCGGTCCAGTGTCGTGGAGGGATTTGTGAGCATGGATTAGGACTTTGAAGATGATCCTTTTGCTGATGGCAGCCAGTGTAGGGATCTGAGGTGAGTAGAGATGTGTTCGTGGCGGTTGAGGTTGAGACGTGCGGCTGCGTTCTGGTTATGCTGGAGTTTTTTCTGAAGCTTGGCTGTGGTCCCAGCGTAGAGGGAGTTGCTGTAATCCAATCTGCTGCTGATGAGGGCATGGGTGACTGTTTTTCTTGTTTCTAAAGGAATCCATTTGAAAGTCTTGCGTAGCACGCAAAGGGTGTTGAAGTAGGAGGACGATATGGTATTGATTTGCTGGGACATGGAGAGAGATGAGTCTAGGGCGATGCCAAGGTTGCGTGTGTGGGTAGTGGGTGTTGGGGGTGGTGGGCTACCAGGAGTCGTCCCATGCTGTCTTGTTGGGGCCGAAGATGATGATTTCCGTTTTGTTTGGGTTTCACATGGATTAAACGCATTTTTTTTTCACTGGAAGTGAAGATGACATCCAGTGTGTCAGACGTGTGTGTGAGTTTGGTGACCAGTTGGGTGAGGCTGGTGTTGCTGGGATTCTCTGAGGGAGGGGAGTTGGTGGTGTTGAGGTCGTTAAGGTGGAAATTGCGATGGCTGAGTAGGATGTAGTGGAGGGAATTGATGGCAAGGGGGGAGATGAGGTTAGCGACGTCATCGCTGAAGGCTGGCCGTGGTCCTGGGGGTCTATATGAGAGAGTGCCTCACTGTTTTGGCATCAGCCTGGTGTCAGAAGTTGAGGTGCTCCGTGAGGGGCGTTGGGTCGTCGTTGGTGATGGTGCATTGGTTGGTTTCCTTGATGATGGCGATGCCCCACCATGTTTCTCGGTGTATCATCTTGTAGCAGTTAGGCGTGGTGGTGGTAGCGATGTCTGGGTTTGAGGAGGGTGTCTGCCATGTTTCAGGGATGAAGGTGAGATCCGGGTCGTGGGTGGTGATGGTGCCCCAGACTTCTGTGGCGTGTTTGCATAAGTAGCGTGCATTTAGCAGGATGCACTGGAGTGGTGCTTTGTTGTTCGTAGTCTTCTGTGTGGGTTCAGGTGTTGGTGTGTGCAGGTGGGCCCGCGTTGCAGGAGAACCGGCAGTGTAGGTTGATAAAGGGTCCTTTGAGCGTGGAGAGGCTGTGAATCAGCTGTTGATGGGGTGTCTGATGTTCAGGGCCTGCAGCTGTTTTTGTAACACCCACCGCAGTTCTTACAACTTTTCATAATAGACCAGACCTATAGCATAATAAACAAAACAGACCAGTCATATTTCATAATAAATAGACCAGACCTAAGGCTGGAGGTATTTGGAAGAAATGGTTCCAAGGTTGGAATGTATTTTTGAGTCTGCAAACCTAACTTGCATGTTTGGAAATTTACTCCTGACAAGGACAGAAGTAAAGCTTCTTTCGTGGGTCAGGTTGCTTCTTAAATCTACTTGTCCTGTTTAAAAAATAAATAAATAAATAAATCTTGTCCCTTTGGTGCCATGTAGTGCGGTGACAAATTATGGCAGCAATCTCCTTATGTAAGAGCTCTGATAATAGCCTCTCTGATCATGCCAGGGCTAATACTATAGTAGGGCTTGAATACTTGCAATTTCAATCCCTACAATAGCAGTTTCCTTATTTTGCTACGTTTCCGCAGATCTACGTACTGGGGTTGGAGGAAGCAGTAAGCAATAGTTCCAGGGCTGGAACACCTTTGAGTCTGCAACCCTACAAACTTGCATGTTTTGAGGATGTTCACTAGCTCTTCTCTAATTGTTTCCTATACTGAGAGTTTGGAAATGTACTTCTGACAATGGTAGAAGTTCTTCCAGTATTGGGGGTAGGGGGGAGTGGTTGGAGTCAACGCAAACTTGTAAACGCTCAGTAGATTTTTCTCATGAGCAAATCTACACATACATATTTGCTCGTGCTAAAATACAGCTCACAAATATTTTTTAGGAGTACAATTTATTGGTCTACTTCTGTAAGTTCTAGTGAATTCATGAGAGCCACTAATTCAGAGACGTATAGCATGGGTGCACTTTTGTGACTTTCTTAAAGAATTGGGTCCCTAATTAGGTCTGGCATTGAACAAGACATTTTGTTTTTATTAAAATTGTATTTCTCTTTCTATCGGCTGGCTTTACTGAGTGATCGCATTCTGCTGTTTGGCAAGAAGCATATTGGCACACAAAAGAATGTTGTTCAGTGCCAGGAACTACTGTGGCAATCAGTGGTGTGACAAAACTGGAGGGGGGCCCCTCTACAAAGAACATGAAGCTGCCACCCTCACCCCCTAAACCCCCCCACTAGACTCACCCAGGGCAGGTGCTGTGCAGAGGGTCTCCCCGCACTGCAGGGGCTGTGGGACCTGTGTTACACCACTGGTGGCAATGTGTGCTTTGAGACCACATTTTTTTGTTGCTTTTTGCCAGTCTTCGTTACAATGGTGAGGGCCTGCAGCTCCCACAACAATAGTTACAAAAGCCATGTCAAAACAAGGCATGCATTGACGAAACTAAGACACGCAACAGATGTCGGATCGCTTGGCTTTGCCAGTGCTTGTTTATGTTCATGCTTTCCATAACCTTGTTGAAAATGGTTACACTGATTTTTTTTTTCCATTAAGAATATTTTTTAGAAATACTAGCATGCATCAGCACATTTTACTAAATGATGCTTCAAAGAAATAGCCCCTAAAATTACATAACATTTTATTTTGAAAGCAAATAATGATCACTCTTGCTTACAAGCTTCAGCAAACATTTGCATCTAGTCAGAGCATTCTGGGAGCATTATACTTAGCCTCATTGTTAAACTTTTCAGATGTGGACGTATTGTTTTTTATTTTATTTTTTAATAATTGAACCACTGTCAGTAGTGCAGTGTGACCTTAAAATATTTATTTATAACGCTCACCTTAATAATGTTTCATTAATGAACCATAAATACAAATCAGAGCACCGTTAACATATGGACACTCATCACCTCAACTGCAGACCGTCCCATCTCTCTACACTGTTGGCCAAAGAGTTTGTGCTGCAGGGGGTTGGGCCTCCTTGTCCCGAGGACAAAATAAACATAAAAACTTGATGCCATTGACCCCAAACATTATGTCCCTGGCATTGGGCGGCAGGAATTCCACATCCCTGAATAAATCGTAGGAGCCTGTTTTTAATACATGCTTTTCACAAGGTCAGGCCTACTGGTTCTGGCATAACATTTCCTCAAACAGATCAAAGCTATGGAATATGCCCTAACTGGTCCCCAGGCACGGAGTTTATGTAGCCTCTACTTCATAACCAACATGGCTGAACATAAAGTAGTTACCATCATGCATACAGTTTTGAAACTGCAAATACGAAGAAAAATGCAGTTTATGAGTAATATGCGGTCATCAGTAGTGCCTAATGAGAATCCTGGTAGTGAAAACCCACAGATTTTGTCAGTGAGTAGCCACCGCCAAAACCTTTGCCGGCAATGTAATCTGAGATGACATGGAAAACACATTTGACTATATCCTATCACACATTGTGATAGTAATTCGGTATTAAAAGCCTTCTGGCTCTACAAATGATTTTCACATAGAATTAGGAGATTTCCTAGTGCGCATGGACCTATACTTGTTGTAGGGTGTACGATGTATGGAGTACATCACTAGTGAGGAGACCCCAGTTTTACCATGGCTAGAATGGTCCGTAGTTTTGAGTGCTCATTTCCTCCTTTTATGAGTTTTTGATTGGGCATTGAATGGCTGTGGGAAACGGTCTTCCGTTTGTGTTTACAGGATTCAGTTGTTGACATACGCGAGATTTCTCCTCTGACCAGATCGCCAAAGATCAAGTGAAAGAAGTCGGTTGGAAGTTTGAAAAAGATCCATGGCAATGCTGGGTGATTAAGGTAGTGCATTAGTTTAGAGATCCTTCATGGGGGAGTTTAATTTAGAAAATGCAAGTCCCTGAGTTGGAGCAGTTATTGACCCAAATACGAAAGTGTGCTAAGTGAATAGTTCGGATGAATGTGAGTGCTAGAATTCTGGGAGTAAGTGGAGGAGTACACGGAGGCATTTATGCAAGTAGTTGAATGCGTGATGAGGGCCAACATAGTGAGCAGTTAAAAGCAAAATTGTCATATGGTGTGAGGGTGCTGGAATGGTTCTTGCTGTATTCCCAGTAGTGTCCAATTTAAGCATCTACGCTTCACAGATTGATGGTTTTTCCCTATGGGGGATGTTGTGCCACAATTTATTGGCAAGGGAGTGGCTTATTTGCTGATCCTGCCACTGTGTGCACACCATTATGATGGTAGCCGCACTGGTTATTAAATGTCTGTTGTTCATAGTTATGTTGAGTATGACCCGGGATATAATGTTGCCCAGAAGATGTTAATCAATGACGACCACATTTCTGAAAAGTGGCAGTTGTGTGGTGATGTATTGAGGTTGTCACTACTTGATTGCCTCTTGTCTCAACCCTACTTCATTCTTCACCTGTTCTGTAGTACTAATTCTGAGCACCTTTGTGTGCAAAGTTCCACAACTTCGAGCAGCTTGAAGACTGATGTTAGTGGTTAGGCACCCATTGTATTACTTTAAGACTGGCTAATTGTTGGAGGGGCATAGCATCCATTAGTGCTGTCATATTTAGCCCCGGGGGCTGCATTTTGTTATATTGCACATCACCTGACCCTTCTGTTTCATTGGCAGTGCGGATGGTAGAAACACTAAAGAGACAGTGGCAGAACTGGGTAACAGCATTAAAGGACTCAAGAATAGTTGCAGCTACACCAGCAGCATTGACGATTGTAATGATACCAGCAGTGCTGTGAATATAGCAGTCATGCCACCATAAGTACTTAGGCACACTGAGACTCGCCGATCAAAAGCTTCACATGACAGCCCACATGGGAGACCACCTTAATGATGCTGGCAACGTTTGGCTGAGGTGACTTCAGAACTGGATAACATTTCCTAACTGATCTGCAGAATTGAACTCTATACCAGAGGGACTTTCTAAATGTTGCAATAGTACTTCCAGCGAACTATGATTAACTACCTGGTTGTCTGGCGCAAGGATGCCTGAATTCTTAATTTGCTTGAGAACGTCAATTATTTTTTAGCTAGTGGGAAGAATTAACTGGACTCTCTGATTAACGAGTTGCTGTAGTACAAGAATGGCATACGCATGACCAGTGTCATCCTGCCTATGAGCCACACCACATAATTTAGGCCTTCCAGTGTTTTCAGACACTGCTTTTCAGCACCAAGCTTCTGCCAGGGTTTTTCCTGCTTCCAGTTCCTCAACCTCTGATCAAGAAAAACAGTTCTGCATCTCGGGGCTCAACTTGGACTAAGTCCCAGAGACACACTAGTGGGCCACAATTTCGCATTTGTTAGTGAGTTGGAAGAATTGCCCCTGGTGCCATATTAATTGCTGTTATGTGTAATGCTGGCTACAGGGAAGATCTAAGACTAGTGTTCTGACCTGTGTGTGGGGGTGTGTGTGAACAGGTTCCATACCTATTTTTGGAGACCTGGACAGAGATGGACGTTTTTCAAATGAATCTGATTAAAAGTGCAAAAAATGCCTTCTATTTAAAAAGGAGCCTCGGAATCGCAGGAGACTGGTCCAGTCATTCTTCTGTGACTTGGCTTAGACTTGACAGGAAGAGTTCTTCATCCCTTGAGCAATAACTCCGTTTTGAGTGCCCAAAAGTTTGCCTTCGTTAGTCTCGGTCCTGCCTCTTATTATCTAGTGACTCTAGTTGGCAGATCAGGGTAAATAAAACGCATGGTTGCATGGTCAATAATGAGTCCTATTTTGTAAGTATGTGGTCCTGCAGAACCAGGTTTTAAGGCCAATATGAACTACCCGTAGTCCATTTTCATGCCTAAGCAGTTTGAAACCTCAGTCTCTTAAAGGCCTACGCCCAGGTCTTATGAAAAAACGATAGTGTCTTGTGATCAGACACTCTCATGGAGAACAATCTTCCTGGTTTGCAAGTTGTACCTGTAAGCTGCAAGGCTTAGTCACTTGTGCCCAGTACATTATTTTTCACTGCACGTTATTTTCCATGAGGATGATGTGGCGCTTATGACACATTAATTGGAAAATTGTTGACTTGAGCTCAGCTAAATGAGATGTCTTCATTTCTTACCCACATTCTGACCTGGGTTTAGGGTTTGAATAATACTGTACAGCTTGTACTCGTACTTTATCAGGGCTATTCTTATTGGTATTTGTGGTGTTATGATGGACCTTTTGTGACTTAAGATGTTATATATGCAGGAAACAAGCATCAAAGACCACAATTACTAATTGGATCACCTCATCTTGTTGCTCTGCTTGGGTGGAATTTATTCTACGGAAGGTGAAAATATTTTACCTAAGCAAAGTCAACTCGAGGCGATTCCTTGCCCGAATGATGGCAGCTCTGTGACCCAACAAATGCTTTCTGAAATCATTGCTCTCCTGATAATTCTTTTAGATGTAATGTAAAGGTTTTGGTGGGGATACTGGAGTATCTGACTTTGATGTTGCTATTTCTCATGTTTTGAAATGTACCTACTGTTTGGCAATAGAGACCCAGATGTAGTTGTTTGTGGTACCTCAATTTCGCCTAGTTTGCAAAGTATTGGTATAATCCCAAACCCTCTTGTCCTCCCCTGTGTTGCTAAGACAGGGTATGTTGATAAATTACTTTTCAACTTTCAGTTGAAACTACATTTTAGAAGTGGGAAACTAGGAAGACTGTACCTTTGCAATGGAAGCAAACATGAACTTTTATAGACTGGTATGCGTGCTGGTATCTGTTAAAACATAAACTCTGATTTAAAATGCTTTTAGAACCTCTTTCAGATCTGGCATTGGTTGGGTACGTGTAGCTTTTGAACAGAGGCAGCCCCATGAAGTAGGAATAACTAGTTTTAACATGCAAATCCGACCAAGAATCCTATGGTGTCACAGAAAGGTACACAACCTGGTTCATCATGTATCTACTGTTAATTCATGTGATATGCCCTCTCCTGCCATATAAATTACGTTCTGAAATGCATTTTTATGGGCAAGCACAAAGTGCTCCGTCCATTGTGTAATCTCTCTTTGGGCTTGAAACCACGCCCATAGCAAGTCAGTCACTTACATTGGTTCGTGGGCTTGCCTTTTAAAATCCGCTTGCTTTCATTTGTGGAAAGGCATGCATACGTCATGCCTTTTCCGGTGATTAGCCCACCTACACAGCACCTGTAAAGTACCAAAAACATACGAGGCTCTGTTGTTTTCAGCCTGGAGTCCAGACTACTTTATCTGTTTATTTTCCACTCCGCGCGATCGCACTGCATTTTACATAGCGCGATTGCGTTGCGTTTTTTTTGCTTTACAACGCTGATAGCTCTAACTCGAACAAATGCGAGACCCGTCGCATTGAAAATGCTTGTTTATTTTTGCCTTCGAGTCTGGCTAGAATGACTTATTGACTGAAGGCCAGAATGGGCCTACCTACCCTTAGTCGTTTTTTGCCATCAGTCCTGGTAGCCTTTTAATTATCCACGGGGTGTTTCCGTTTATAGTCCTTGGGTGGACCTTGGACAATGGTGACTTGACACAGGTAAAGCATAAATAAAAGGCACGTGTGACCCACCTATATTTGCTCCCCTTTGATGCTCAAAAGTACGTCCTGGGGGGCCGCATGCAGCCCTCATGACCCTTACATAGGCCCCCTAGTAAACAGTCGCACTGGGCTGCTGTTTACGCAACTCGGCACTAACAATGAAAATATGTTAAAAAAAAAAAAAAAAAAAAACAGGTTTGATTGGTTAAAAAGGTTATTTGATGTTAAAGGAAGTAACTAGGGAGTCCTGCTCCATTTAACTTAAGGAACACCTACATTTTTAAACACATCTTATAGCAAACGTGTAAAAATGAGTCGCGTCCCAAAAAAACCAAAACATTTTATATTTATATATATATATATATATATATATATATATATATATATATGTGTGTGTGTGTGTATATATGTATATATATATATGTTTAAAAAAAAAAAATTATTTAATAAACATGCAGAACCTTTTCACCTTAGCACATCCGATTATATCGGTGCATTGAGAAGTAGTCATTTAGAAGTGATAGGTTAGGAACATGAATTTTGAAACTTTCATACATACCTTCCTCCCCCCCCTCTTCCTCCTCCCAATCCCGTTGTTATCCATGCGGTCCTCTGTTCCATAACAGACCAAACTTTTTGGTCCCTGGGGAAAAAGTTTGAGAGTATCAATGCTATATCAGACACCTGATAAGAGTACGCATTGGGTCATAAAGAGAAGCATCGTAGTTTTGGTGGCTGCCATAATTTAGTGAAGTGTAAACTCTCATTGCTCAGTTTGTTCTATAGATCCCAGTGTTGGACGGAAGACCTAGTTTAATATATCGATGTCCTCGCGGAAAAAGAGTGCAGTAGATCTTTAGGGGGTCATTCTGGGTGTTAGGACTCATTTGTTATGATGTGTGCAGTGAATGCTATGTTTCTAATACGTAGACTTGCATGGGGTGGGCTCAACTGAGGTGCAGCAGCACCTTTTTTTAAGCTTTCATTTTGATAGTTACGTGTGACAATTTAAAAAAAAAAACCAAAAAAAAAACCTGCAAACGCTCATGCAGACTTTGCTACAACAAATGTCATACCTTAAGAGCACAGTGGATCATAAGTCTGATTACCAAATTCATAAGAACTTTCCAACCGCAGATGCCCCAACACCCTTAACAGTATTCAGTTATTTTTGAGACAACACAAGGTCAGAACTCGGAGGGCCTCAATCTAAGCCATTGACACTTAAAGTACGTCCTTACCTTTGCCTGCCGCCCCTTGGTTAACACCAGTACTGAGCTGCTGTTTTCTCGACTCGGCACTAACATTCGCAGAGATGTTAAATAAATGGGCAAGCATTTGTTTATACTAACTAAAGTAAACGAAAATAAGTAAATGTGTGTCCTGTACCTCTTGACGTTAAGAACGCCTTCATTTTTTTTTAAGACCTCATTCAGCAAAATTATAAAAATTAGTCATCAAAATTCAGTGTATTTCCTTAACATGCAGAACCTTTTCACCTTAGTACATCAGATTATATCTATCTATTGAAGTTTTTTGTGTGATAGTTTTGAAGCATGATATTGGATATATTCATTTCATATTATACATAAATAAAACACTAGTTTATTAAATCAGATGGGAGAAGGTTTTGTACAACACACATCCTGAAGTCATATATTTTGAGGGCCTTATGTGATGAGGAAAAAGGCGCAAAAATGAAATAAAACTGCATAGGATCATACAATTGGGGCGAGTGGGGAAGCTAGGATTGATCCAGGTTTTCTAGTTTCACATTCTGCAATTCAGCAACTAGATGTACATACTTTGTGGCCCTTACTGCCCCCCGACCGCCTATCTGCTAGCATCAGTTCAGCCTCTGTCACATGATAGACCAAACTCAGTGGTCATTGGAGTATGTACATGTAAAATTGGCTGCCATATTTTCTAAAAACTTACCCACAAGAATTGTTAGGACTGGTAGTAACATTATAGTCTGACACCACAGATCTATATGAATGGTACATGTCCTCGTAAAAGAGAAAGGAAGGTTGTTGTTCACTTGGAATATGATCTTTACATTATAGCATTCCAAATAGTGAGAGGTTATTTATTAATAATGAAGATTACTGATTTTTTTTTTTTTCTTTTTTTTTTTACAAAATGTATTGAATTTGTTCTTTCATAGTTTCAATTACGATGGTGTTTCTACAGACTGTAAGCATAGCTGGAACAACATGGCTGTCACATGATCAAATTTGTACATGTACGCGTTTGAAAGTAAATGCATTTTGGAACTTGAATAGTAACAAGAAGGGCTCTCCAGATAATGGAAACCTATTAAAATATTTTGAAGAGGTTGTGACTCTAAAATTGAACTAGAACAATTTCAGATGTTAAGTAATTGCCCTTATCTGTTAAAATTGACTTAATATTGGAAATTAAAACTGATCTTTTGACAAAAGAATGGACAAACTATTAATTACCCACTACAGTGTTCATCAGTAAATAATGGACAGCGCAGCCAGCTATTAAGAGTACATATAGTTATCAAAAAATGTCCATGCTTTTCTTGTAGCTAAGGTGGCATACAGAAATGCTGGTGAAAAAGCATACAATAAAAATAAGAGACAAAGCGACAATTAACTTTTGATAGAACAACCTTGTTACAAATTAATGCACCAAGTATCTCAGATGAGGTTTAAAATACGCTTTACCCAGCAAACCAAGAAATAGATAGTGGTTGTGTAATATAGTAACCATTGTTTCATCACACATGCATTTTAACGCCACAAAGCTAATTGGTTCATACGGAAAAGACGTAAATATGGATTCATTAACGTAAACATGGATTCATTAAGCTCAACACCAATGTATGGAACGATTCTTTAAAAAACCTACATTAACTGAACTTGCAAGAGTACTAATTTATGCAGTATAAATTGGGTGTGTGTAAAGATGTGCATATGACAATCATTGGGACCCATGAGGATAAGATTAAATGAACATAAGTCGTATATTGGAAATTGGGATTCAAAATCTTGTCTCTCCAGACATTTTGGTATAATTTACACTCAGTTGCGCAAATCCATTTTCAAATTAATTTCAAAATGAAGAAAAAGTTCTTAAATATGCTCTGAGCATCCAGAGTACAGAAAGAAAAGAAAAAAAGGTGAAACCTCGCATGACATCATAAACATATATTATAAGTGGCATTAATGATCTGAGCAGAATAATAATATAGGTCTCTGGAAAGTTGACGGAGCGGAGAAGGTAAAGTAAAGATTATACTGATGTACAGTCTACATATATTGACAGTGTTTGCAGGTGGGGGGCAATTCCACAGGTACTGACAGCTGAGGCACCAGAATTAATTACTTGGGGGTGCTATCTGCTGTAGCTGGACCATTGCGTCTACTCCCTGATCAGTATGATTTAACAGAACACATCTCCCAACCATGTCCCCAGCCTACCATAGAAAGACATACACACACTTAGCAGCACTCCAGGTATGTGGATTCGCGGGGGGGTGTGTGTCATTGTTTTTTCCCTTCACCTTTCCCCAGCAGATACTCCCACACAGCCAGGCCCCGAGATCTCATTCTTGTGAAAGTCTGATTCAGCCCTGGCCCATATCAATAGATAGTGTGTCGTGTCCCTCCATAGGAGAGCAAGACTTGTAATAACTGAGATTGAGGAGGTTCCTTCCCCTGTACTCCCCAGATGTCGTGCAGTGCATGCTGGATCGCATGATGTGCCAGAAAGTGTCCTGCCAGTTACCCGTTCATGTCCCTGGCAACCTGGAAGAACATGCAGTGCTTCTCATTATATAGGTCTCCGAGAACGGATATATCAGCCTCAGTCTATGCTGTCAGGTCAAAACGATGTGCCAGTACACGGAGGGTAGGCATCTGTCAGACTGGAATAACGGGTAAGTAAGGCAGAGGGGCATCTCCGTTCAGCACATACCAGGACCAACACAGACTTGCCACTCATCAGTTGAGGCTCTTCATGGTTTAGGACAGCCAGAGACAACAGCTATGTATATATCTGCATTCCCACAGTGTCCTCGTCTCTGCCATCATCTCCGAACAGGAACCCTTGCCTAGCCAGTGCATCAGCCATGGCAGTTCTGCTGCTGCTTAATACCACTCATAATTGGGTGCGCCTCTTTAGCATAGAGAGGTAACCTATGTTCCCCCCGCAATAGATTGGGTGAGTGACAAAGCAATACTGGAGCAGAAGCAGTATCAACATCTTTGATATTGCCACCCGCCCCGCTGGGGATAACAGCAGTAATGTCCAGATTGTGTAGGACCTACGAATTCCTGTCTGTGCTCTCAGGATTCTCATCTCAAAAGTCACTACGGTTGTGATAGATATGTACCCCTAAATATTTGAAATGAGTATAAAACCACTCCAGCCGGCAATGTGGGATGAGCCCCTGATCTGGTTCTGGTACCAGCGCTAGCGATAGGTACATGACTTGGCCCAATTCACTTTCAGGGCTAGAAACTTCGCCAGAGTCCTCTAACAATGTCATCTGGGCCAGGAGAGTAGTGAGAGTATCTCAAATATACCAAAGTATTGTCTGCATATAGGTAGATAATGTTTCCCCTGGGCTCGAACCCCCCATTATTGCACCCACCTTCGTAGGGCACAGACCAGAGGCTCAATGGCCAAGGTGAATAGAGGAGACAGTGGGCAACCCTGCCTTTTGACTTTCTGAATCTTAAAGCAGTCAAATGACACCCCATGCACTGAGTAGTCCGAATTCTATGTAAAGTACTGAACCAGCTCATAAATGTAGTGCCAGAACTCCTTTGCTCGAGGGAGGCCAACAAGTAGTCCCAACTTGGGGGGTGTCAGAAGCTTTTTCTATGTCCATTGACGCCGGGCTCCGTCCTCTATCACAAGGGGGAGTAGCATCTATTATGTGTAGTTGCTGGTGTACATTTAGAAAGGTGTTGCGTCATGGAATAAAGCTGGATTGGTCCTAGTGTACACAAATATTCACAATTGGAAGAAACCTATTGGCCAACACCTTCCCTAGCACTTTATAATCAGGGTTCAAGAGGGACAACGGCTGGTAGGACCGAACTTCCAATGGGGTTGTGTCCTGGTTTAAAGAGTTCCATAAGCAATCCCTCCCTGAGAGACTGCAGTAATTGCCCCCAACTATCTGGCCTTTTTAAAGACCTTTAGAAGTTTCAGTGCCAGCGACGCTGCATAGGCCTCATAATACTTTTATCGGAAGCCCATCCATACTAGGAGTTTTTAATGGAAGCATGTGTGTTTTTTTTTTTTGTGTGTTTTATTTTTTTATTGGCAAGCTGAGTATAGTGGAGTTCCTGAAATATGTATTTTCAAAGGAGGATTTCCCAGAACTGTTACTAGACAATGTTGCCCAGTTCGTAAGTGAGGAAATGGAGGGGTTTCTTTACTCAGATTCTTCCACCTGCTTGTTACTAGGTCACACCCAAACAAATGGTATTGTTGATAAATGAACCAGGTGGTGGTTGAATGTGTTAAATTGGCTGTTGCCGGTAAGTCAGAAGTGCTTGGTGCATTGAGAACTAGGTTATGGTTCTATCACAGTACTCCATGTTTGGTGACTGGAATGATGCCTTTTTCAACTTTTAAGGGCTAGGAGACCTGCTTCCTAGTTGTGCCCTGGCTGGATGAAGAAATGGCTGCAATATAGTAATGAAATTCAAGAGGTGGATGGTTGGGTGTGATCCAGGGTTGAAGCTGCACATATAAGTAGAAACAAGTGGTTGATGTTGAGAAAAGAGCCAAAGGTGCTTAATTTCGAGTGGGAGATGTGGTTTGCTTCAAAAGACAGGCACATCACAAAAGGAAGCCCTAATTTTGGTGAATCTGTTGTAATGAAGGTATGTGCTAATGTGATAAGGAGTTTATGGCCAGCATTAGTGGAATGGTAGCAAAGAGGGAAGTGTTCAGTGCAAATGTTTGAGTTGAGTGGGGAGATCAGAGATTAATCCCGTTTGCTTAAGTGATCACATTCACAGGCTTAGTCGGTCAGTGCTTCTTAACGTGTGGCCTGGGATCCTCTGTGGGAGGGGGGTGGAGAGGACTGACTGCGAACCCTTCGTAGGGGTTTTCAACTGCTTAGAAAATTAAATACGTTTATATAAATAAAGAAGGAAACAAAATGTAAAATGGAACATTTTAAAACGTTCTGTAAATGTGACGGAATTTTAAACTGGAGGCTAACAATTGAGTATCCTCAGATAGATCGTGGGAGAAGTGCATCCAGTGGAATATAGTATGGTTGAGTGGCCTCTATTGAATTTACAAAAGATCTAGTCTTCCCATTAAAATAAGCTTTATATTTTTTGTGAGGATTGTAAAAACTGAGTTGACAATATCTGCTCGCATCTTGCCTTGCTGTTCTTCTGGCTTGCACCACAGAGCATACGGTCTGACTACATCAGGCCTCAAAATCTTGAAAATGTTAGGAGACCCTCGAGTCTAGTGGCTTGAATAATGTACTGCACCTAACTGTAATATACTTAACACTTTAAGTGGTCTCATTGTGTGGTCCTAATCAAATATTTTATTTTGCAAAGCCTCCTCTTCCTTTATCATATAGGAGTGCACCTTCAAAAAAGCAAGTTCAGCATTTCTGCTATACAAAACACTTGTTTGATTTAATAGAGTAACCTTGGCTCCATGTACAGTAAGAATGTAGCTGCCATGGCATAGGAACAAGATCAACGGTTCAGGGATGGCAGTGGAAATGTGGCAATCTGGGACACCTACATTATAAAGTTGACTGATAAAATAGCGCTGCGAGAGGGAGAAGACAACAGTCCTGCGGGTTCACCCAAGTTGACAGAGTAACACATGGAGGTATGACACACAGCCCGGTGCTAACACCCTGCACTACATAAAACAGTTACCTGGCTACTGTTATTTACCATTTCATCCAGGTGCCTTATATACCTTTAGTCGCCAGGATCCTTGATGGGTAAGATGGACGTTATGCCCAATATGATTGCGGGACAGACCCCCTGTTGTGTGGGGCTTGAGGGCTGCTAATGTCCCTGTGCCCTCCAGCCCTGAACTGCACATACCTGGCACATACTATAGTTTGTATTTTTTTAACCAAGTTTTGTTCCCTCCCCTATATTAGCCATGTGAAGGCCCTATGGCAAACGTAATCAACTGGGTACGGCCAGATATGGAAGCGATGTTATAGATCTAGGACACATGCTTAAGATACACATCGTTGGATAGTTACTGAAAGGATTCTTGTGGTGTGACTTGTATTTCTGATATCGTTTTAAGGCCAGGTCCCGTTTACGTGATGTTATAATCAACTGTAATGTGATACGATGTTGTTACTGTTACACTGTAACCCCTTTTGAAAAAGAAATTGTAATACATCTGGAGACGCTGCCACTGGCTATGTACTTGACATTGTTGAAAATTAAGAAAAATATTAAGAAAAAAAATACAGTAAGAATTTAGCTCACATGTCCACCAATTGCAGTCATCTGTGTGAGGGCAGGAATATTTGTTTAAAAACTCATTTTTAATATACCAAAGCATGATGTGGTGGCGGACTCTGTTACTGGCAGCACAGCCCATTTCCATTGAAATTCTAACAAACTTTCCCACAAACATGCACTTTTACTGCTAAATCTGTAAAGCTTATAAATAATCTGGGTTTTTTAGCCAAAGTGTTTCATTTGTACATCACTGTGTTCTGATTTGTTTTCATTCTATTAATGTTTTCTTCAAACTGAATTGCAAAAAGTGCTTTCATAACTACTGAAACAGTTTGAAATGTTTGTTCAGTTAATTTTCAAGCAAAATGTTGATAGGAAAAAAAAAACCTGACATTCTACAGCACTTTCTTTGCACAGTATGATTATCAAACCCTTCAGTTTACAAAATCCTCTAGCATTGCAGTTGGAGAAAGAATAGTAAACGCCACCCTCAGGATAAAATAAGCAGTCAATTTTATGAAAACATAAGCTGACATTTGGCCGCTCAAAAAAATGACAAAATAAAGATTTAAAGGGATCTTTACTGCTTATTCACTTTGAGTGAACTGAACACGTTCTTTGTTAGCTCGCCAGAAAGACCTAAAAATAGCTTGCCGAGATAAAATCTGACTTGCCATAGGGAGTGGGAGAGTAGATCTGTTAAGGCCTATACATTTTCCACCAGTTAATTCATCTTGGACCTCCAGTTTGTCTTTCTAGCCCTAGTTTTTGGTGAATTCCTTCCAAAATATTCTTCATTGCCAAAGCTATGAGCGTATCTTGCACTACCCGGAGGACCAGCAGTTTAAATGTGACGTCCTTTAGAGTGCATTAAGTTTTCCACCCCATCCAGCACTTTTTTGATTATCTTTTGGAAATATGCAACAGCGGAGGCTAACCCAAAAGATTGGCCACTAATGAGGAAAGTCTCTAATGCGGTCAGTAAATGTCAGCAGCCTCCGTTAGTAATGGTGATAGTCAGATGACAAAATCCTAACATTGGTAACTGCTTTCAGAACCTTGGAAGAGGTTGTTTGTTTAAATATTCTGTTAAAATTGTGCAGTTACAGACGCATTCAATATTTTTTTCCATCCTTAAGTGCTAAAACGGATAAAGCCATTCCAGAGCTTTAACTTCCATCACCCTCTGCGCCTTTAGCCTTTACAGTAGTTCAAGAGGTTGCAACATCAGGCTTGGCACCCTCCTGACTTTATGAACCACATGCTTAACTCCATTCTGCAGAATTATATTTTGTCCATAACCATAAAGCAAACTCAGTACTCCTCGGGTACCCTCGAAAATCTGCACAGTATTTTCTCATCTTATTCCAACGTCAATCAGTATTGATTGTTCAGGGGCAATGGGTTTGGGCATGGTGCTTAACAACCTTTGGCTGTTTTCATCCAAGCAAATTACCACATCTTTTTGCCTTGTATACCTTCCCTGCTGTCTCTTCAAGACAGTTTTCAGAGCGGTAAAGGCAGTTAAATCAGTCTGCTTTTCTATACCCTCCAGGGCTAATGTTGGTTTCCAGCAACTTTATCTTGTCCTCCCCTTCTCGTTCACAAGTGTGTCGCCAAAGCACATGGAGATCAAGAGGCTACAATCTGTGACTAACTTGCCTCCAATCTCAGCATCACATTCATGTATGGTCACTTCCACTGTCCAGCTACCTACGATACTTAAATGCAAAACAGTCGTGTTTAATTCCTCTTGGTTCTCCTCCACTTTTAGTTGCAGCAAGAAGTTTTTTTTGCCTAACAAATCATGTTAAAGCATTCCCCCACACTGCCTCCATGGTAATACTTTAAAGTTTTTGCCCCATTCTGCTGTTTATTGGTAGTTTGTTCTTACCATTTTGCATGCTTTGACCTTAGCGATATCAGCCGCCCCATGTGTATATTTTTTCAGTATTCGCCCAACCTGTAGTATGTAATAGTCTCCAGAATGTCAATGGAGACTTTAAAATTAGGATTTTTAGAAACCTTTTTTGTGCAGTTTAGATTGATCACAGGACATGACGCCAGCTGTTTACAGCCCAGTGAATCCGTTAAATCCTCACTCACAGGTGCACGTCATATTATTTAGGCTGCGTACATGGTTCCTGAACATTTCCGATTTGACCTGTGTATGAAAATGGTCTTTTATGTACCGCATTGAAGCTTGTGCCAAATTGTCCTTTCATCGTTCTAACAGACATTTTGTAGATGCCCTTTAGCTTGCCTTCTCTATTACCACGATGTATATATGGTTTCTATTTTAATTAAAAATTCTTCATAGCTAAGGTGGATCAGGTAGCTAGTTCACATGGAATAAGTTGCAGGTTTTTTGAAGACGTCATAAGTTATGTATTAAAATACCCCTACAGGAGCAGCATCCCCTCTTCTGAGGCCACTTACCTCCTCCCCCCCCCCCCCCCCCACAAACACCTACCGGCACTCAACATCCAATGACATGTACAGCAAACACATACTCCACACATCTCCTACACTTTTTTCTCTGCTGCCTACTCTAACCTCACTCTACCTCTGTGACCTCCCACACAACCCTACTATATTCTCCTGCATTCATCTCACCCTGCTACTATGCTCTCTCTTACCCTTCCACATACTCTTCCCCCTCCACCCCCCCTTTACTCATCCCAAGCCTTTGGGTTGAGTAAATGAAGGTTATACTCCCAATTAACACTTCTGGATTTCTTTCCTCCTCCACCCCTCCATTACTCCAGTCAATCTAACTAACAAACTCTCATATCCGCGGCTCAAATTAACTCATGCTAAAACTATACTCATTATTTAACGATACTAATCCATCACTAATTCTTGTTGGGTTCCGGAGTAGCGTGCTACTCATCGAAAAGCGCTTTGACGCCTCATCAGGGGTAGTAAGCGCTATATAAATACGATTACAATACAGGACCAGGGACAAATACTACCCATTCACCCTATTCTGCATATTAAAAAAAAAAAAAAAACAACTCTAGGATGTGCCGCTCTTGCTCGTGTGTACACCTGGTTGAACTGCCCTCTGCTTTCCTTATCTTGAGTACTTGCTGGATTAATCCTGTTTTTAATATTCAGTATATTAGCGCTATGGTCCTACCTCCCACCACAGGTGAAAGGATACGCTCTAAACTTCAGTGACAACCTGCACAGTGCAGCTCTCCTCATGCTGTACAGCAGTTACCAGGACTCCTTCCCTTCAAAAGCCAGGCCCGCCGATGCACACTTCTCCCAGCTGAGCACGCGCCTCAAATGGTGGAAGCTGCCTTATCTGACGAGACATGCTGTATCACCAGTGCCGCCTATGCGCTATGTGAGCTACATGCAGCTATTTTCTGATGCTGCTAGTGTTCTAATCTTTTTTTATTTTTTTATTTATTGTTGTGACATCGGATGACATGCGGAGATAGTATTCAACCTACACTCGGATCACTTCACACAAAAACACTCTGCATCTGAATGCATGCACCTCCAATCGTTCAGCTTGGGCTAAGGGCCAAATATAGCAATTTAATGTTAATTGCAGTGGCAGCAGGTATACAGCGCCCATCGAGTGCTTCCATTCATTTATTGCGGTTTCACTCACCACTGGTTTGTCTCCCAATATTGACAAAAGGTTCACACATGGTCCCCAAGGCGTCTCACCTTTTGACACTAAACTTCTATAATTTGCTCCCTGCACTGTGCACAGGCTTCACGTTCATGCTGAGTTCTCACCATACCTCTGAGGGGTGTTGGTGGAAGAAAACCTGCTACACTCAGGTACTCCTCTTCAGCGATCCTCTTTGTTCATATGGAGTTTAACAGCCACTCTCTTAGGCTTAGTCTTTGGTTTCATTGTCCACAGGCTGTTAGTTAGTATAGACATTTCTTTTACTATTATGCGGTCGATCTTTCTCGGTTTCAATTAGTTTCTCTCCCTTATAGATTTGCTTTCTCTTCAGCCTATCTTCTCTTTTATTTTCCTCCGTCTCACACACGTAGATTTGTCTTTCCTGTCATCACCAGTGTTGTAATTAAGCATAATTGCTAAGTAGGAGTCAGATGGGCAGTTGATGTAGAATAATAAGTTGTAGGTTTATTGAAGTTATATTTTACATAGTAAAATACCCCAGCAGGAGCACCCTCATCTCTGGTTAGCCCACTCTGACACTCGTCAGCAATCCATGACATCACCTACTGGCTGAGCTGCAGAGAAGAGAATCTATGGAGAGAATGCATTACAACTAACAGCAATTATAACAGTTACTCGAGTCCTAAATTGTGGCGTAAAATTCCTTGCTTCCTAACTGGAGAGGTGTTTTTTTTTTTTTTTTGCGCCTCCAATGATATGAATCTTCGCTGGAAAATGGACCATCTGTGGCATACAGACAGAACGTTTCCTTCTCTTTGGTTCCTTGTTCTTCAAATAATAGCAGTGTTGCTTCCTAAAACAAATGTGTTCTTTGGGTATTTCTATGTTGCTGCTTTGGTAGCCAGCATCTCAGATCACCTTCTGGTCATGACCCTGCAACACAGAGTACTCGGTCGGCAACACAAAACTCGGCATTTTTTGTGTTCACCCTGAAATTTGAGCTTTGGTCATGTGGCAGCATATTCGTATTTCAACTTGTGATAGGCTAAGGACACATTTACTAGTGCCAGGTGCACTTGTGGCAAGATTATTGCTGCGTTTGTGCTGGGTGGGTTGTGATTTACGTCGAAAGACAGTTTAATTCCCGCTAATTCCAGTCATTAATAAAATTTGAGAGCTGCACAACCGTGCCTGTATTTATGGATTCACTTTTGTCTTAGATACTTTCCTCCACTCCTTCCACGCTGTCTTCTTGATGCATCAGGATTGGTAGTTCTGAGATTGCCAGCCCCTGCCCAGGCATCACTTGATTGCACCTCTTTTTGCAGACCACAGTCCTAATTCATGGTGAAGTGTTATTTGGCAAGAGCAGAATCCGTTAAGCCCAGTCAGTTTGACAGCCCTGGGGTAATTGACTAGTGACCCATAACTACCTAGCTTTCTTGATGACTTTCCCCATCCCTGCTGGTTGTGGTATACTTACTCTAACTTATTTCCAGTGAAGTGGTTGTAATTGAATGCTGATTTTAAAGAATTCACTACAAAATTTGATGTTATCTTAAATCTGATTTTCTGCCATAGACACATTAAAAACCTGGTAAGCCCCTTGCTGTACCTGGATATTTTATGTACATAAACAAGTGAACTAGTTTGACATGTCTGATTTTAAGGGGTGTGCATGCATGTTAAATCCGGTGTAATTGCCCAATTGCCTGTAAATCTAGTGGAGGTCACTGCAGATGTATTGAAATGTGTTCTGTTTATGGTTTCTCACGCAATGTTGTGTTTATTTACAGGTTGGCGACACTGTAAAAGTAACAAGGATGAATATAAATGGTCAGTGGGAAGGAGAAGTTAATGGTCGAAAGGGGCTCTTCCCTTTTACACATGTCAAAATAACTGACCCTCAAAATCCAGAGGATATTGATTGATTTAAGAATATTTCCAGCTTCTTAGCCTTTCTAATAGCATCCCAGAGACATGATCACAATAACTGCCTGACTGATCTTTAGCGTTGTATATGTTTCAGCTGCTTTGCAATATGGCAGTCCGAAATTAACCTGTCGGCAGGGCTCAGTTGACTATCCAAGGGCTCCTGTCAAACTGCAGTTGCTTCTTAGAACATGCCGCTACCCTGGAACTGTTGGATTGATGTTTGTTTGGAAGACGCAAGAAGCTAGAATCTCCCCGAAACCCTTTATAATGATCAACCACACGAGACCGAAGCAACTCATCTCGAACAAATCCAAGTCAATCTCTGAATAGACAATTGCCAACAGTCTAAAGGGTTGGTGGACATAAAGATCAGTTATGATTGTTTTGGAAGACAATTGGCTCTTTGTGTATGATCAGCTGCTCCTTGTGGCTGCTTTATTATACACAGGGGTTCTGCTTTTATCTGAGCTTAGAAGAATGTTTGTGAGAATAAATGACTGTATTTAAAGAGCGCCTTTACAATTAGGCTTATTTATACAGAAGTCTATTAAATGATGCATTGTACTTTATTGCCTGTTGTGCTGTATTCCTAAAATTGCAGCTCTGTATGCTGAGAACTCAAATAAATCTGACCTCTTACAAGCACTGTAACTGTAGAAAATTGGCTATAAAGGGACACTGATCACTATTAGTTATGTTCCTATTATGAACTTGTGGGCAAACTAGCATATTTTCTGCTTGCCTTACTAATTGTTAAACCTAAGCCTTTTTTTTTTTTTTTGCTGACACGCCGTATGGGTGTGATTATTCTAGATAGCTTTACTTTGAATAGCATACCTGTTGTGTTAATGTGCTGTACTTTGAAACCGTCTAGGTGGTAGCTGCATGTACAAAGCATGCCTTGAACGATGCCAAACCAATCAGGCTGCAATTACCATTTAGTAATGAGTTTAAGAGTACTACTGAAACCTTTATGAACAATTAAACTGCACTAAATGATGGCATTCAGCCGTGATGGAACTGATTTCAGCTAAATGTACCAGTAAGCTACAGCCTGCATAGTACACGTTCATTGCACACCATTTTCTTATCTGTAGTTTTTTTTCCCCTTAAATGCGAGACCAAATATGTTGGATGGCTGTTAATTCAACTAACCAAGATGTTAAAGGCCCTACTGGCTTTATGTAGCTCGTCACATTACTTTTATTATCTTTTGAAGTATTCTCTTGAGAAACTCAAGATGCTAGCCTTGGGAGGGATTTATTTTTTATGAAAAGTTGTTCGCTCTGTGATCGTAGCATTTGATTCTTAAATTGTGAGCAATCTTTCAAAGATCTATGCAAATTGTGTACATTTGGCAAAGCGTGACCAGTTTATCAATTATGCCTAATTGAGGACTATGCCTAAATGACATTTGTGGTGGTTTTGAGCGTCAGTACATAGAAATACTGTATTGTAACTGAGCATTTGTATAATGTCTTGTTTGGCCATTAACTTAAATCTCTCCTCTACGCTTTAACCACACAGGTCTTAAGTTTTTCTCCTTTTAAGGCTCTGATTTTGTTGAAAAGGGGCCCTATGTCATGCATGGTTGCCATAAACCACGTATCTGAGCAGCCAATCTTTGCACATGGTTAGAATGAGTAATGCCCTTTCAGACCATCCATGTGTAGTTGTTTTGCCTGCTCATTTGCTACCTTGATTTGTGTACTCTTGTCCTCCGTTGGTGCCCTGGCAAGCATCCAGATTGTTCATTCAGTAGGTCTCCTGACACGCTACTGGATAAGTATGTCCATCCCTGCTGTGTAAATTTGTATGCCCCTGAAATATGTTGGCCCTTTTTCGCATTGCCATTCACCAACATGTATTGGTAGACCCCACCGTCCTTTTTTACTTAGTAATTTGTGTGGGGTTATTCTTGCTGTTCTTTCTTTCATTGTTCAACTCTGCCCACCTAATTCTGCCATTTTGTTGAGTGCCTTTACATGAAATGGTGAGCGCTGCAAATGTTTACATTTGTTGCCAATATATGCAGTGAAAATAAAGGGATGTATGTAGGTTTACTTTTCTGAAGGGATTATTGTTTGCTTTGTACTCTAACGATGTAAATGGAATCGAACAACATTTTAATCTCAAACCTACATTTGGCAACCAATCTAAAGATTTTGATATTTGTTCCTATTTTGAATAATGATGTCTGTTAATTGTGAACTGATCTAGGCCACGCCTGAATCACACCAAAGGCAATATATTACACAATTGTCACTGCACATAAACCATTTTTATTCTGTAGCCAAATGATATGCCACATCAACAGTGAAAATGAGCTTTTTAACCTTGTGGGTGAACGGGGAAAATCATAGCTCTGCGTTTTATTTTTCTGTTATGAAATTAACAGTATTAAATGACTTATATTCTTTAAAAAAAGTCTTAATTTTCCTTTCATGCTCACCTGTTTCTGATTAATATTTGAAGAAGGAAGAGAATGTTTTTAGAGGCAAAGTCAGAAAGCCGGTACCAGCAGCTGTGTGGCCAGAGCATCCTCTGCCCTTACCTGGGAGATTGAGCTGGACTATCTTTCAATGAAAGGTGATATAGGACCCGCATCTGACAGTAGACCACCTTCAAGATCGGTCACCCCCCCAACATCAGTGGAAACAGTTCAGTCCTGTTTGTCACTCAATTAGGAACCGTTTTAGAAACGTGGATCCGAAGTGTTTCCTCCTTAGGGCAGGATAAATGACAGTGTCTCAGGGAGAGCTTTTGAGTGGGCATGCAAAACTCTACTGTGGCTCTCATGGTATGTTGAATCTTCCTACTGAATGCCATAGTGCACATGAATAAGAGATGTCGAAGACAAATGGTTCTAGATGATCGGAAACTCATGTGGAATAATTTCAAAGAATAGTGTGGCGCTTCCATATTATGGTGTTATCGAAAGTCAGAAGTGCTATAAGGTGTAACTGAATCCTTTATGAAGGGTAGTAGGACGGTACCTGGGAATGCCTTAATGAATTCCTTTACGCTGACACCTGAACAAAGTGTTTTTTTCAGCAAAAGCCTTTACAACTTTCATTACCATGAATATGCCTTTAGCGTGAAAATGTAAGTATTTTACAGGTAAGCATAAACCCTTTATTTTTATATGTGTAATAGGTTTATATTTACCTGTATAATACTTATTTTCATTCTAAAGGCACGCATGGTAAAAACGTGCACAGTAAAAATATTATTGGTAAGTATTAACTTGTGTATATATATGTGTGTAAGTCACCCCTAAAGTAGGCCAAAGATAGCCACCGGAGCAGAGTGCAGTGTATTTAAACGGTAGGAAATGTACTGGTGTGTTTTACATGTCCTGATATTGAAATACTGCTAAGTTTAGTTTTCACTATTGCAAGGCCTATCACTCGAATAGGGTAACATGGGGATTGCTTTCAAATATCTTTTGAAAATTCATCTTTTGGTGAAGTTGGTTTTGAATTATCAGTTTGTAAATACCACTTATAGAAAGTGGGCATTTGTTGCTAAACCGTTCTGTGCCGCTGCCTGTCTGCTGGAATACATATCTGGGTAAGTGTAGGAAAGTGCCACTGTTGGCATGGTCACCCACTACCTTTTGCCTAGTGTTGATGCCAGCTTTGACCCTGCTAACAAGGCTCCAGCACCAGTGTTCTTTCCCTAAAACGGTATCTTCGTTTCCACAATTGACATAGCCCTGGCACACAGATAAGTCCCTTGTAAATGGTACCCCTGGTACCAAGAGCCCTGTGGCCAGGGAAGGTCTGCAGCATGTATTCTGCCACCCTAAGGGACCTCTCACTCAGTACATGCACACTGCCTTGCAGCTTGTGTCTGCTAGTGGGGAGAAAAGACAGTCGACATGGCACTCCCCTCAGAGTGCCATGCCCACCAACCACTGCCTGTGGCATAGGTAAGTCACCCCTCTAGCAGGCCTTACAGCCCTGAGGCAGGGTGCACTATACCACAGGGTAGGGCATAGCTGCATGATCACTAGGACCCTACAGTGTCTAGGTCCATTCTTAGACATTGTAAGTGCAAGGTAGCCATACTGAGTATATGGTCTGGGAGTTTGTCATTACGAACTACACAGCACCATAATGGCTACACTGGATACTGGGAAGTTTGATATCAAACTTCTCAGCACAGTAAACCCACACTGATGCCAGTGTGGGATTTATTGAAAAATGCACACAGAGGCCATCTTAGAGATGCCCCCTGTGTGTTAACCCTACTGCTAGTGTAAGGCTGGCCGGTCTATGCCAGCCTCCCACTTCCAGACGAGTTTCTGACCACATGGGGTGAGGGCCATTGTGCACTCTGTCCAGAAACAAAGCCTGTCCTGGGTGGAGGTGCTTCACACCTCTGCCTGCAGAATCTGTAACACCTTGCGGTGAGCCTCAAAGGCTCAGCCCTGGTGTTACTGTGCCCTAGGACACTCTAGCCAGTTGAGATGTCTGCCCCCCAGACGAGCCCCCACTTTTGGCAGCAAGTCCGAAGGGATAATCGGAAAAACAAGGAGGAGTTCTCCCCTCAGCCAGGACCACCCCTAAGGTGTCCAGAGCTGAAGTGATCCCCCTCCTTGAGAAATCCTCCATCTTGCTTTGGAGGATTAGGACCAATAGGGATGGGGATGTGTTCCCCCCCCCTCCTCCCCTCCTCCCCAGTGGGAGTGGGATCAAGGAAGGTGTAGCCACCCTCGGGAACAGTAGCCATTTGCTACTGCCCCCTGACCCTAACACACCCCATAATTTAGTATTTAGGGGCAACCCTGAACTTGGCTCTTCAGATTCCTGATGACCTCAAGAAAGGACTGCTGAGCTGAAAACCCCACAGAGAAGAGGAGACAACAACTGACTGCCCCAGCCCTACCGGCCTGTCACCTGCTTCAAAAAGCTGCAAAAGAAGCAACACATTCTGCAGGACCAGCGACCCCCTGAAAAGCCTCCAGGGGACTGCCTGCCCCACCGAGGACCACGAAACTCCTGTGGACAGCAGACGTGTCCAACAAGAAGACAAACCATCTTTAAAGGGACTCTCACCTCACTCCAGAAGCGGGAGTCCAAACTCCTCTGCACCCGATGCCTCTGGCCCATGTCCAGATAATCCAGCTAGCCAGAGAGGATCCCCATGCTATTCAGACTACCTGTCCATTGTGGGGTGGGAAGACCTCTCCAAATACCCACGACGACGCCTTCAGAGGGAATCCCGAGGACCCTCCTGACCGTGACTGCCCGGGACGAAGATATCTGTCACCTGGAGAAACATTGCGCCCGCAGCCCCCAGGCCAGAGAGAAACTGACCACCGGTGCAGCAATGACCAGCAGACGGCCCTCACTCTTGCCCAATCGGTGGCTTGCCCAAGAAGCCCCCTTGTGCCCTGCCTGCAGCGCATAAGTGACCCCTGGGTCTCTCCATAGACTTCTATTGCGAAACCGACGCTCTGTTTGCACACTGCACCGGGCTGCCCCTAGGTTGCTGAGGGTGTGGTTTTTGTGCCTATTTGGGGCCCATCCAGAGCTCCTTCAAAACACCAACCCCCCCCCCCCCCCCCCCCCCCCCCCCCTTCCCCCAGTCTACCCTCCGACAACGCAGGTATTTACCTGCAAGCAGACCGGACCCGGAGTACTCCCTGACACCATAGGGGCCCATGTTATTTTGGCCTCTGTTTGACCTCTGCACCTAACCAGCCCTGAGTCACTGGTGCTGGGTGTTTGGGGTTATCTTGAACCCCCAATGGTGGGCTACCTATGTCCCGAAGACTGAACCCATAAGTTTGTTACTTACCTCAAAAACTGTTCTTTACTTACCTCCCCCAGGAACGGGTGAAAATTGTAGTGTCCACTTTTAAAATAGCTTTTTGACATTTTAAAGATAACTGTGTACATTGCAGATTCCATTCAAAGTCTTAAGTATTACTATGCAAAGTACCTTTAATTTAATTACTTACCTGCTAAAAGAATCTTGTGGTTCTAGAAATAAATTAACAAAAGAATATTTTTCTAGAAAAAAAACCTATTGGTCTGTAGAGAAGTCATTGTGTGTGTTTTCGCCTATTGTTTGTGTGTATAACAAATGTTTAACACTACCCTCTTATAAGCCAAACTGCGTGACATCACTACCACAAATAGAGCATTAGTATTATCTATTGCCTCTGTCAAGTCTATCTCATTTTGATATAGTATATACAGAGCCAGCTTCTTACATTGGTGGCAGTGGTGGGATCTAAGACTTTGCATTTACTGGACTACTTAGGCAATACCTGATCACACAACTAACTTCCAAAATTGCCTTTAGAAAACTCATTTCTGAATTGAATGGTGGCAGCAACATAAATAGGGTCAGAGAGAATACTGGGATCCTGAAAATCCCCAAAGGGATTGTTTAAAAACATGAAGGTGATGATATCACCAAATGTTCACAGCTTTGGAGAGGGCTTGTGCAACCAGAAAGTTAAACAGATCTCACTGGGTAGCGCTCATTTGGGATCTATTCACTGGTAATTGTAGGGATAGACTCCTCACACTCTGGTAAGGATACAGAATCCTATGACCTCATGAAGGCTACCCTGATTGAGGGCTTTGGATTCTCAACTGAGGAGTACACAATTTGGTTCAAGGGGGGCTCACAAAACCTCGAGCCAATCCTGGGTTGATTTTGTTGACTACTCAGTGAAAACACTAGATGGTTGGATAGCTGGCAGTGGAGTGAATGACTATGATCGGCTGTATAATTTATTTATGAAAGAACATCTGTTAAGTAACTGCTTTAACAACAAGGTGCCTCAAAATCTGGTAGACCTAGGTCCAATTTTTTCCACAAGAATTGAGAAAGAAGGCAGACCAGTGGGTCAAGACAAGGGTGAGCAAGACTTCCACAGGGGTGACCAAAAGAAAAGGGTCTCAAAACCTCCCCGGGGAAAGGGTGGTGAGACATCCAAGGACAAAAACAAAGTCTTCTCATGGGCCCAAAAAACCTGCTCAGGAGGGTGGGCCCAAGCCTCTTCACAGTCCACAAAAGGGTATGAGGGTAAAAACTTTGATCCCAAGCAGGCCTAGTGTCACAACTGTAAACAGCATGGACACCAAACTGGAGATCAGGCCTGTCCCAAGAAATTTCCCACATATTACTCCAGTTAGCACTGGAATAGCCAGTCTCCAGGGGGGATCAACAGTGCCCAGAACAAATCAGGGTTCACATTGAAGCTACTTAAGTCTGAGGGTGTGGTGGATATAGCTGCACTAGCTGCCTGGCCGCCTAACATGCAGAAATACAGACAGCAGCTCTTGATAAATGGGACAAAAATAGAAGCCCTGAGGGATATAGGTGGGGGGGCAAGGGGGGGAGGGGAGGGTTGTTGAAAGGGTTGGTGTGGACATAGTGGGTCCACTTGAACCTCCCACAGCCTCAGGGAACCAATACATACTGGTAGTAGTGGATCATGCTACCAGATAACCTGAAGCAATTCCCCTTAGGTCGCCACTGCGCCTGCAGTAGCCAAAGCCCCCCTCCCCCCCCCCCCCCCCAAGGAGGTGGTTTCTGACAGATGTACAAACTTCATGTTAGCTTACCTCAAACACATGTAAAATGAGTGTGGAGTGACTTAAGTTCACCACACCCTATCATCCACAGACCAATGGCCTTGTTGAAAGGTGTAAGACATTGAAGGGCATGATCATGGGGCTCCCTGAAAAAACTCAAGGAGATGGGATGTCCTCCTGCCATGCTTGCTTTTTGCCTACAAAGAGGTGCCACAGAATGGAGTAGGGTTTTCCCCTTTGAGTTTGTTTGGCCATCCTGTAAGGGGACCTCTGGCACTTGTAAAAGAAGGCTGGGAGAGACCTCTCCATGAGCTTAAACAAGATGTGGTGGACTGTGCTTGGCCTCCGCCCCAGGATGGCTGAGCACATGGAAAAGGCATCCAAAAACCTTGAGGCCAGCCAACAACTCCAAAAGTTGTGGTATGACCAAAAGGCTGCAATGATTTAATTCCAGCTAGGGCAGAAAGTCTGAGTTCTGGAGCCTGTGCCTCCCAGGACCGATAGTGGCCCATACCCAGTTCTAGAGAAAGAGTCTGGTCACTTTCCTAGTGGACCTAGGCACTAGCAGGACACCCAAGAGGGTGATCCATGTTAGCCGCCTGAAACTCTATAATGATAGGACAGACCTAACCATGCTGATGGTTACTGATGAGGATCAGGAGGCAGAAAGTGAACCTCTCCCTGACCTTCTCTCAACTGACCCTTAAGATGGGACAGTAGATGGCATGGTCAATTCAGACACCCTCTGCCCAACAGCAAGCTGACTGTAGACCAGTCCTGAAGCAGTATGCTGAGCTCTTCTCTTTGACCTCCTGGTCAGACACACCTGTGTACCCTTGATGGGGACACAGTTGGTCAGACTACCTGTCAAAAACAAAATATTCATACAAAGTCAAAGAGCATCAAAGTGGAAGTCCACAAGATGCTGGAGTTAGGGGTAATAGAGCACTCGACAGTCCCTGGGCTAGCCCAGTGGTCTTGGTCCCCAAACCTCATACCAAAGATGGCAAGAGAGAAATGAGGTTCTGTGTGGACTACAGAGGGCTCGACACTGTCACTAAGGCAGATACACACCCTCTTTTGCCTAGTGTTGATGTCAGCTTTGATTGGAAGTGTGCTGGGACCCTGCTAACCAGGCCCCAGCACCAGTGTTTTTTCCCCCCCTAAAACTGTACCTTTGTTTCCACAATTGGCACAGCCCTGGCACACAGTTAAATCCCTTGTCAAAGGTACCCTGTGGCTGGGGAAGGTCCCTAAGGGCTGCAGCATGTATTATACCACCCTAAAGCCTCACTCAGTAAATGCACACTACCTTGCAGCTTGTGTGTGCTATTGGGGAGAAAAGACAGTCGAAATGGTTCTCCCCTCAGAGTACCATGCCCACCAACTACTCCCTGTGGCATAGGTAAGTCACCCGTCTAACATTCTTTACAGCCCTAGGGCATGGTGCACTATACCACAGGTAGGGGCTTAGCTGCATGAGCATTATGCCCCTACAGTGTCTAGGTCAATTCTTTGACATGGTAAGTGCAGGGGAGCCATACTGAGTATATGGTCTGGGAGTTTGTCATTATGAACTCCACAGCGCCATAATGGCTACACTGACTACTGGGAAGTTTGGTATCAATCCTGTCAGCACAATAAACCCACACTGATTTATTGAAAAATGCACACTGAGGGCATCTTAGAGATGCCCCCTGTATGTTAACCCTAATGCTGGTGCAAGGCTGACTGGCCTATGCCAGCCTGCCACTTTCAGACGAGTTTCTGACCACATGGGGTGACTGCCCTTGTGCACGCTAAGGCTCACTGCCAGGTATTACAGTTCCTGCAGGGGGAGGTGTGAAGCACCTCCACCCAGGACAGGCTTTGTTTCTGACCACACAGGCCTGGTGTTACAGAGCCCCAGGGCATTCCAGCCAGTGGAGATGCCACCCCCGTCCCCTGATGAGCCCCCACTTTTGGTGGCAAGTCCAGAGGGATAATGAGAAAAACAAGGAGTCACCACCCCCACAGCCAGGACCACCCCTAAGGGGTCCAGAGCTGAAGTGACATCCTCCTTGAGAAATCCTCCATCTGGCTTTGGAGGATTAGGACCAACAAGGATAGGGATGTGACCCCCCCCTCCCCCCCGTGGGAGTCGGCACAAGGAGGGTGTAACCACCCTCTGGGAGAGTAGCCATTGGCTACTGCCCCCTGACCTCAACATCCCCCTACATTTAGTGTTTAGGGGTGACCCAGGTGAACCCAGCTCTTCAGATTCCTGGTGACCTCAGGAAAGAAGGACTGCTGAGCTGAAAATCCTGCAGAGAAGAGGAGGAGATGACAACTGACTGCCCCAGCCCCACCGGCACATCTCCTGCTTCAGAAAGCTGCAAAAGAAGCAACGCATTCTACAGGACCAGCAACCCCCTGAAGAGCCTCCAGGGGACTGCCTGCCCCACTGAGGACCAAGAAACTCCTGCGGACCTGTCAAACAAGAAGAGAAAGAAACCATCTTTAAAGGGACTCTCGCACTCCTGAAGTGTGAGTCCAACCTACTCTGCACCCGATGCCCCCCCAGCCCATGTCCAGAGAAACCAACTAGCCAGAGAGGATCCCCAGGCGATTCCGACTACGTGTCCACCCTGGGTTGACCTGTCCAGATCCCCACAACGACACCTGCAGAGGGAATCCCGAAGAACTCCCTAACTGTGACTGCCCGGGATGAAGATATCTGTCACCTGGAGAAGCAATGCACCTGTAACTCTCAGGAGAGAAACCAACTACCGGTGCAGCAACGACCAGTAGGTGACCCTCCCCTTGCCCAGTCGGTGGCTGGCCTCAGAAGCCCCCCTGTCTACAGCACCTAAGTGACCCCCGGGTCCCTCCATAGAGTTCTACTGAGAACCCGGTGCCCTGTTTGCACACTGCACCCAGCCCCCCGTGCCGCTGAGGGTGTGGTTTTTGTGCCTCCTTGGGTCCCTTCCAGTGCTCCTTCAAAGTCCCCCCCCCCACCCCAGTGTGCCCTCTGACAATGCAGGTACTTACCTGCAAGCAGACTGGAACCGGAGTACCCTGTTTCTCCATAGGGGCCCACATTATTTTGGCTCCTGTTTGACCTCTGCACCTAACTGGCCCTGTGTTGTTGGTGCTGGGTGTTTGGGGTTATCTTGAACCCCCAATGGTGGGCTACCTATTCCCCGTAGACTGAACCTGTAAGTTTGTTACTTGCCTCAAACTGTACTTTACTTACCTCCCTCAGGAACTGTTAAATTGCACTGTGTCCACTTTTAAAATAGCTTTTTGCCACTTTAAAGAGAACTGTGTACATTGTTGTTTCCATTCAAAGTCCTAAGTATTACTATGCAAAGTACCTTTCATTTAATATACTTACTTGCTAAATGAATCTTGTGGTTCTAGAAATTAAAAAAACAGAATATTTTTCTATATAAAAACCCATTGGTCTTGAGTTAAGTCCTTGAGTGTGTGTTTAAACACTACCCTCTGATAAGCCTAACTGCTCAACCACACTACCACAAAGGGAGCATTAGTATTATTGCATTTGTCACCCCTGGACTCTGTGCACACTATCTCATTTTGATATAGTATATACTGAGCCAGCCTCCTACAATAAGGATGACAGTTGGGTTGTTTGTTTCAATATGGCTGAGTCCAAACTGGGGTGGTGTGGTGAGCAAAAAAAAAAAACGATGGATCAAACCCAGATCTTTGTGTCGGGGGGGGGGGGGGTGTTGAATGTTTGATTTGCTCTGCATTTTGTCCATCATCTTTTCTTTTTGCATTTGTCGCGCAAAGTGGGAAGGGTATACCCAGACGTGGGTCCTGTGATCACTGCGCCACTGGATTCAAGGTAACCTAGCTGATGAAGAGTGATACCCTGAAACCAGTCCTAGGATGCTTGTTTCCGGTCCAGGGAGTACCTGGCTTGGCAGTTCGGGCTGGACTGTTCCCATGAGGAACAGGGTCAAGACTGATTTGCATATGAGTGGGTCCAAACTGGGGTGGCGTGGTGAACAAAAAAAAAAAAAACGGGATCAAACCCAGACCTTTGTGACGGGGGGTGGATGTTTGATTTGCTCTGCATTCCGTCCATCTGTTCTTTTTTTACATGTGAATTCACTCTAGACAGTAATACAAAGAAAGCGGAGGTGTTCCCTGCATATCTTGATGGGTCTGACACTTGCACCTGCAGAGGGCTCTGTCTGTCTTTACAAAAAGCAGTCTCCAACCCCCTGGAGTGTGTCTGGGTCCAGGTCAGGGAAAAGCAGTGTCATGTGCACTACAAAGATTTTTCTTTGAAGCTTGCCCGCTTCAAGGACCAAAATGGTATAAGTACTGGACCTCTGACACCACATAAAACATTTCTGGACTGAGGACATTCTGTCAGGAAGAAGAGCTAGATGTTTAGGAGAGGAGGGACTGTTACTCTGCTTTGATGTGCTGGCCTTCTGCTTGTGTCCTGGGAGTGAAAGGACTGGACTTGGCTTTCTACATCCTGCTTTCCAAGGTTTTCGAAGGGATTGAACTGAGCTTGACTCCTGTTAAGAAGTCTCAGGGACATCAAATACTTTAATTACTAGTACCTGGTCTCTTTTGCTGAGAGTCCTAACTTGCCAAGTGGTGCCAGCTCCAGTCCCTTGGAAGCTGGTGACCTGAAGGAGAAAATCCACATGCCGGTGCGCTGCAGCAGAAAAATCAATACATCGCTTGTCCTGCGGCTGCAGAATCGACACATCGCCTGTCTCGGTGTGATTCCATGTGCTTAGCACATCTGGATTTTCCACACATTGTCCCAGGGCGTCAATTTCTCATCAAACAACCCCCCACACCACCACCACGGCACTAAGCCACTGAGGCTGTGTCCAGAAATTGACGCATCACCTCTCCTGCCAGTAAGGAACCAACGCATCATCTCACCTGCGAGGAAAGAATTGATGCATCACCTCCATTGTGCTTTTCTGGCGCCTCATCTCCCATATGGCCCACATTATCTTCGACACATCCCAGTTACTGTGTTAAAATAATACAACCATTGGTTCTCATGTATTAAGACTCCTTTAAACCTTTACAAAAGTGATAGCTTTACTTGTGTATGTTGGATTTTTGTCGTTTGAGTCTTGTTTTACTCAGATAAATATTGGCTACTTTTCCAAACTGGCGTGGAGTACTTTTGTGGTGTTTTCATTGTGTTTTACTCTTTGTGTGAGAAATACTTTACAAATTGCCTCTGAGATAAGCCTGACTCCTTGAGTCAAGCTACCATGGGGGTAAGCAGCAGTTATCTTAGCTGTGTGGCCCCTTTAACCTGACTAGAGTGAAGGTCCCCTAGAGACCCCATTTCTAATACCCATCTAAAACCTAAAAATGTCCTTTCCACCCAAAAACCTTTACCCACCCTAAATTCCCTTTCCACACTAAACCCTAAAAATGTTCTTGCCCCAAAACATATACCCACCCTAAAAATTCCCTTGCCACCCAAAAACCCATACCGATCCTAAGAAAACTCCCTTTCTACCCAAAAAAACCCCTTCCCATCCTAAACCCTAAAATACCTTTGCCACCCAAAGACCTGTACCCATCCTAAACATACCCTTGCCACCCAAAGACCCATTCCAAACCCTAAAAATTCCCTTTCACCCAAAGACCTAAACCCACTCTAAAAACCCTGTGCCACCCAAACACCCATACTGATCCTAAAAATGTCCTTGCTCATATATATGTGTATATGTGTGTGTGTATATATATATATATGTATAGAGGTTTATATCTGTATGTTTTCTATTGCATGTGTAGCTGCAGATAAACATGCTTTGCATAAGTCTGCAATCTAGTGTTGGGCTCGGAGTGTTATACGTTGTTTTTCGTCGAAGAAGATTTTTCGAATCACGAGATCGAATGACTCCTCTCGGTGATGGTGTGCATGGGCATTGAGTCCTTTGTTAGGTTGTTTTCTTTCTGCTGTCTGGTTCTGAGGTGTTCCCTCTTGCTCCAGTAGATCTCGGTTCGGTAGTATCTGAACTTCTCTCTAAACATTGGTATCGTTTTTCAATCATGTTTTTCTGACTATACTCTATCCATTTGTAGTGCTAGGATCGGTTAAACGCCCTTTCGGGTAACAGCACCCTTCTCGGACCTACTTTGACACAGGCTGATGGATCGGACTCTGTTTCTCTTTTGCCCTTGGTGCCATGCCAAGTTCCCCTACGCCGACCAACACTCAGCCTCTACCTCTCTCACTCCCGATCAGAAGGAAGAAACCTGTGAGGTGTCGATCCTTACGTTCTAAGAAAACTCAGTGGGATCGAAGAGCGAATTGGTTAGAGATGGCATCCAAGTTGACGGAACAAACGCCCAACATTTTTGGTGGGGAACAAACTCAGACTGAAGTTTCCATTTCAGATTCTGATTCTGACCGAGACTGATGGGGACAGCCAAGTGATTCCAGCGGTGCAGTACAGGAGCACACCAGCCTTTTCCCATCACCAAAAACCATCCAAAAAGTCTTCACAACTGGTCTTGGGGCCACCACTGCTTTCCAGCCATGGTACGACCCAAAAGATGCATCTCAATGACCAACCCTTGGGTTTGGCATTGAAAAAGACGAAAATGCATACGGTGTTGACCGAACAGCGTTCCACCCCTGTTTCAGGATTGACTCGAAGAGTGGAGGCTTCCACCCTGGAGCCGAAACATCCATCTTCCTTTCACCTCGGAGCCAAAACACCCAACATCCATTTCAGAGCTAACATTTTCAGCCCAATTAAAACGGTTAGTCTCCAAGCTTTCAGAGCTCAAACCTGTGGGGAAGAAATATGCTCCAACTGTAGAAGAATCGTCAGACATTAGGCCCATACTTGAAGTGATGGATAATAAGGTAAAATCCAAATGCACAAGGATACTGAAAGGATTATAGCTTCTTCTCCTTCTATAATTCAAAGGAAACTCTTTCCAAGAGACTTTGGAATCTGGGCCTTCACCTGCCAAAATTGTCAAGCACAAGGAGAAACCAAAGGCAGTGTATCAGCCTTCATCACCACATTCTCCTTTGGTCTCACTTCTCCACCATCTGATAGTCCACCACCTACACAATTTTCCTCCGCAATCCCCTGTTTCTTCACATGGGGATGACTTGGGTGACAATCTTTACAGTGTAGACCCATGGGATTTTTATGATCCAGACCCTATTTTATCTAATGACCCTGATGTATACCCCACTAGGCCATCCCCACGGCCTATAATCAGGTCATTGCTAGGGCAGCTACCTGTTACAATGTTCAGTTGCACTAAGATCCCATAGAGGATGATGTTTTTATTAAACACACTATCCTCTACACACAAGTACCAATGCTCCCAGGTATGCTTAAACATGTAGACAACATTTTTAAAGAGCCAGGGTACTTAAACCAAGTTTGGACAAGAAATATAAAGCTGCACTTTCAGATCTACTCTTCATCACACGACAATTGCTGCCTACTTCTATTGTTACTGCAGGGGTAAAAAAAAAGGGCAAATAGTCAGTCCATCGTGGATGCTCTTACCACGATAAAGAAAGCCGTAAATTTGATGCAGCAGGGAGGAGAGTGGCAATTCCAACTGCAAATCCCTGGAGAATTGCCAACTCCCAGGCTCTTTTAGCCAGATACGATGGAGTCCATTGGAATTAGATAGGGGAGCTCCTACAATATCTCCCACTGGAACACCAAAAAAGGTACAGAAGGCAGTTGCAGAGGGACAAGCTATTTCCAACAACCAAATTAGATCAGCCCTAGATGCAGCAGACACTGCAGCTAGGGGTATTAACCCTAGTGTAATCATCAGAATGCATGCTTGGTTGCGATATTCAGGGTTCAAACTTGAGAAACAACAAGCTGTACTTAATATGCCTTTTAACACCAGTTATTTGGATCAGGGGTGGATACCAACAAAGATTTTTTTTTTAAAAAAGACTGACTCCGCTAAGGCCATGGGTGCCCTTTATACTACACCTTTTCAGGCTACATTTCGCAGGCCCCAGTTCAGAGGTGGTTTTAAACCATCAACATTAGAGCCTTCTACGTCCCAGCAAAAGCAGGGACAGCAATATTATTCCAGAGGGTCTTTTAGAGGATCCTACAGAGGAAACAACTCTAGAGGTAGAGGGAAATCCACTGCCACAAGCGGTGCCTCCACCTCATCAAAACAGTGACTTTCTCCACATCCCCACACAGTATACATCTCCTGTGTGAGGAAGACTGGAACATTTCTACCATAAATGGTACAACATTACATCAGATCAATGGGTGCTGTCAATTATCCTCAATGGTTATTGCCTAGAACTCAACTCTTCTCCACCAAACATTCCCCCTCGCTCAGGCTTTCTCTAGGAACACCTCATTTTGTTAAAACAAGAGGTACAATCATTTCTACTCAAAGGTGCAATAGAGATCGTTCCTATGTCCCGAGGGACATTCTTCCTCATACCAAAAAAAGATGGTACTCTAAGACCAATCCTGGATCTCAGAGCCCTCAATCAGTACATTCTCTCAGAGCATTTCCTCATGGTCACTCTTCAAGATGTCATTCCCTTATTGCGAAAGCAGGACTCCATGACAGCATTAGATCTAAAAGATGCTTACTCCCATGGTACCATACACCCAGCACATCGCAAATACTTAAGATTTGTGATGCAGGCAAGAGCTACCAATTCAAAGTGCTACCCTTTGGAGTAACAACAGCACCAAGGGTATTCACCAAATGCCTAGCAGTTGTTGCAGCATACCTCAGAAGGCAACATATACATGTCTTTCCCTGTCTGGACGACTGGCTCATAAAAACCAGCACAATTCAAACCTGTCAACAGCATACACAATCGATACCATACACAGTCTAGGGTTCACAATCAAGTACCAAAAATCTCATCTGCAACCAGCACAAATACAACCATATCTGGGAGCAATTCTGAACACTCAGTCAGCATTAGCTTACCCAAACCCACACCCACAGATGATTCAAGCTTTCCACAATCTCATATCTCAGCTACACAGTAAGGTTTATCATGAAACTGTTGGGAATGATGGCATCCTGTATAGCAACAGTACCCAATGCACGTCTGAACATGAGATCCCTACAACAGTGTCTCTTGCAACAGTGGTCTCGGGCACAGGGTCAACTTCACGATCTAGGTGGAATCACACCAACTTATCAAAAGGGCGGCCTTTTCAGGACCCTGTGCCACAGGCCATAATCACTACTGCTGCATCAATGACAGGTTGGGGATCCCATCTCAACAATCTTACTATACAGGGACAATGGGACTCAACCCAACAAACTTGCCACATAAACCACTTGGAATTGCTAGCAATGTTCTTAGCACTCAAAGCATTCCAGCCACAGATCTCACACAAAACAGTGTTAATAAGGACAGACAACATGACATCAATGTATTATCTGCAAAAACAGGGGAGGGCGGGAGACACTTATCTCAATTATCCCTTCTAGCACAGACAATTTGGAAATGGGACATTGACAATCTCATTCATCTACTAGCAGAGTATATCCCAGGGATACACAACCACCTAGTGGACCTCTTAACCCCTTCGCTGCCAGGCCTTACCCCCCCCTCCTAGTCCGCCCCAACCTCAGATGCCAAGCATTTTTTTTGGGTGTTTGGGGCAGTTCGCTCTTAGGCCCTCGTAACATTTTGTCCCCATAACCTACCCATGCCAAATTTGCATCCTTTTTGTTTTTTCCAACATGCTAGGGATTCTAGAGGTAAAAAGACTTTGTGGGTTTCCTTGAACGAGACCAAGAAATTAGCCAAAATACAGCAAATTTTTAAAAAAATAAATAAAAATAAATTGGAAAAAAGGGCTGCCGAAGAAGGCTTGTGTTTTTTTCCTTGAAAATGGCATCAATAAAGGGTTTGTGGTGCTAGAATCACCATCTTCCCAGCTTTCAGGAACAGGCAGACTTGAATCAGAAAACCCAATTTTTCAACACAATTTTGGCATTTTACTGGGACATACCCCATTTTCACTCTTCTTTGTGCTTTCAGCCTCCTTCCAGTTAGTGACAGAAATGGGTATGAAACCAATGCTGGATCTCAGAATCTAAACATTTCCTAAAAGTAGACAAAATTCTGAACTCCGCAAAAGGTAATTTGTATAGATCCTACATGGGTTTCCTACAGAAATGAACAGCTGAAATAAAAAAATATTGGAATTGAGTTGAAAAAACAGCCAGTTTTACTCTCTAACTTTTTCCTGCGATGTTAGATTTTTGAAAGCAATCTACTGTTACGTCTGCTGGACTCTTCTGGTTGCAGCGATATATAGTGCTTAGTAGGTTCATCAAGAACCCTATATACCCAGAGCCAATAAATGAGCTGCACCTTTCAATGGGTTTTCATTCTATACCGGGTATACAGCAATTCATTTGCTGAAGTATAAAGAGCGAGAAATAGGTATCAAGAAAACCTTTGTATTTCCAAAATGGACACAAGATAAGGTGTTAAGAAGCAGTGGTTATTTGTGTATCTCTGAATTCCAGGGTGCCCATACAAGCATGTGATTTAGAGGGCATTTCTCAAATAGATGTTTTTTTTTGTTGTTTTTTTTATACACACACAGTCTTACATTTGGAACACTTGTTTTGCTATTCTGTGTTTCCCCCAAATCTCCAGATAAAAATGGTACCTCACTGGCGTGGGTAGGCCTAATGCTCGCGACAGGAAACGCAACATGGACACATCACATTTTTATATTTAAATTTGATGTGTTTTTTGCAAAGTGCCTAGCAGTAGATTTTGGCCTCTAGTTCAGCCGGCACCTAGGGAAACCTACCAAACCTACACATTTTTGAAAACTAGTCACCTAGGGGAATCCAAGATGAGGTGACTTGTGGGGGCTCTCACCAGGTTCTGTTACCCAGAATCCTTTGCAAACCTCAAAATTTGGCCAAAAAAAACACATTTCCCTCACATTTCGGTGACATAACTTTCTGGAATCTGAGAGGAGCCACACATTTCCTTCCATCCAGCATTACCCCAAGTCTCCCGATAAAAATGGTACTTCACTTGTGTTGGTAGGCCTAGCGCCCTCGACAGGAAATGCCCCAAAACAAAACGTGGACACATCACAATTTCCCAAAGAAAGCAGAGCTGTTTTTTTGCAAGGTGCCTAGCTGTGGATTTTGGCCTCTAGCTCAGCCGGCACCTAGGGAAACCTACCAAACCTGTGCATTTTTTAAAACTAGACACCTAGGGGAATCCAAGATGGGGTGACTTGTGGGGCTTTCACCAGGTTCTGTTACCCAGAATCCTTTGCAAACCTCCAAATTTGGCTTAAAAAACACTTTTTCCTCACATTCTGGTGACAGAAAGTTCTGGAATCTGAGAGGAGCCACAAATTTCCTTCCACCCGCGTTCCCCCAAGTCTCCCAATAAAAATGATACCTCACTTGTGTGGGTGGCCCAGGTGCCTGTAACAGAAAAATGGCAATAACCTGAAGAGATTGAGGGGTTAGCACAGCAAGTTGATAAGTATATATTTTTCTTTTATACATCTTTTAGGCTGACTCTACTTTATAAATTTTCCCTGGTGTCTAGTGTTCTCTGCTTGAGCGCAGAAATGGCATAGAATATATTGCCCCCTTTGCGGGGGTGTGTGTGTGTCTCTCTCTCTCTCTCTCGCTCTCTCTCGCTCTCTCTCGCTCTCTCTCGCTCTCTCTCTCTAGTGCTTTTTGCCCCTTGGGGGGCGACCCTTGCACCCCCCTAAACACAGAAAAAAAAAAAAAAAGAAAGAAAAAAAAAATCCCTGGTGTTTTAAAAAACTAGGTCAATCTGCCCCCAAGGGGGGGGCAGAAATGGCATAGGTTATATTGCCCCCTTCGAGGGGCAACACTTGCCCAAGGGGCCACCCCCCCCCACACAATGCACACACATTCATGATCCCTGGTACTAAGTAGATTCTGCCCCCAAGGGGGGCAGAACTGCCCAATAGTCCAGTCCCTTGGAAATGGTACCCCTGGTACCAAGGGCCCTGTGACCGGGGAAGGTCTCTAAGAGCTGCAGCATGTATTATGCCACCCTGGGGACACCTCACTCTGCACACTGCCTCACAGCTTGTGTGTGCTGGTGGGGAGAAAAAGACTGTTGACATGGCCCTCCCCTCAGAGAGCCATACCCACAACCCACTGCCTGTGGCATAGGTAAGTCACCACTGATGCCAGTGTGAGATTTATGGAGAAATGCACTCCGAGGGCTTCTTAGAGATGCCCCCCTGCATGCCAGCCCAACTGCTAGTGCTAGGCTGACCACATGGGGTGAGTGCCTTTGTGCACTCTGTGACCAGGAACAAAGCCTGTCCTGGTTGGAGGTGGCGAACACCTCCAGCTGCAGGAACTGTAACACCCGGTGGTGAGCCTCATAGGCTCGCAGGAAGACACCCAACTCCTGCCCAGATCGAAATCAAGCAGCAGCAGAACAAGCTTGAGCAGTAGTGGCAGCGACACAATATCGGAATAACTCCTTCGCTTCTCTTTGTTCCGATCATATACAAACGTCGGGGTCCGACACTGGTGGATCCGAGATCTCCTCGACTGGCAGCAACAAGGATCGTCACATCACACCTGGATCAGTGGACGACATTATTTGAACCTAAGCAACCAATGGGTTTTGCATTACGATCCAGTAGATACCACCCCCTCCCTCATTGACCGATGGGACCTTCCTGTAGACATTGACTCTTCTGGAATCCTCCTTCATAATATATCACAGGCCCCACTGCGGGGCAACCCAGTATCTGTGTTGACATTATCCCCACACAATGTATCTTTGGACACGTTGTTCATTAAGGTATCATGGTAAATGTTACTTCGCGGATAACTATGCGCATTGGGCGGTATACTATATAGGTGCGGCCCTGGGGGGATTGTCACTGAAGCTGTTTTTTTTATTTTATTTTTATTCTTTACCTGCTTGCTTTACTATGCTAAAAATTGCATCAATGTGCACGACATTGCTGTTATGGGCATGGGCATGGGAGAATAAGAACGGAGATGAATATGAGTGGTGACCGCTGGGAGTGCAGTGGGGGAAATCCAGCAGTAAACTTCACCTAGTAGATAAAAAGATATTGGGGGTGATTATGACCTTGGTGGACGGCGGAGGCCGTCCGCCAAGGTACCGCCGCCAAATGACAGCACCGCGGCGGCCATTCAGACATTTCCTCTGGGCCGGCGGGCGCTCTCCAAAAGAGCGCCCGCCGGCCCAGAGGAAATGCCCCTGCAACGAGGACGCCGGCTCAGAATTGAGCCGGCGTAGTTGCAGGGGTGCGACGGGTGCAGTTTGCACCCGTCGCGTATTTCAGTGTCTGCATTGCAGACACTGAAATACACAGTGGGGCCCTCTTACGGGGGCCCCTGCAGTGCCTATGCCATTGGCATGGGCACTGCAGGGGCCCCCAGGGGCCCCGCGGCACCCCCTACCGCCATCCTGTTCCTGGCGGGAGACCCGCCAGGAACAGGATGGCGGTAGGGGGTGTTAGAATCCCCATGGCGGCGGAGTGCGCTCCGCCGCCATGGAGGATTCCCCCGAGCAGCGGGAAGTCGGCGGGAGACCGCCGATTTTCCGCTTCTGACCGCGGCTGAACCGCCGCGGTCAGAATGCTCGTGGGAGCACCGCCAGCCTGTTGGCGGTGCTCCCGTGGTCGGTGGCCCTGGCGGCCACCGGCTGCCAGGGTCAGAATGACCCCCATTATCTCTCACGCATTGTTTTAGTAATGATGTCTAACACACCCTCAGTGACCCACAATCCGTAATATCGACTCTTGACCTGGAATGTAAGGGGTATGGCATCCTTCAGCAAACGTTATAGAATATACTTGTATCTCAAACGCCATCAGGTGCACATTGTAATGCTCCAGGAGACTCATCTTACGACCTCAGAACTAGGTAGAGTAAGGTCTAGATGGCGGGGACAAACATATGGTACTATTACATCTGCAAATGCCAGGGGAGTTCTCATATGGGTGGCCCCTGGAATCCCCTTTGCCCTTAAGCCACAAACTAAAGACCCAGAAGGCCGGTACGTTATGTTAGAAGGTAGGCTAGCTGGCACACCCATTAACTTGGTGGCTGTATATGCCCCTAATGCGAACCAAACACAATTCTTAGATTCCCTAACGCCAGCACTTTTTCAAGACCCACTAGTTCTGGCAGTGTGGGGTGGGGACTTTAACTGCATCCTGGACCCCCAACTGGACCGCTCTCACCCCTCACTATCAACTGCCACCAGTAACCGCATTGCCCACCACTTTGGGAATTGGAGTACATATATGGGGCATGGCGATATATAGTGCATGGGTCACCCGCACGACCACGAATACTCGTTTTACTCCCCTGTACATGACCTACATACTAGAATAGATATCCTATTTAGCACCACTAACAACGGACCCCTCCTATATCGCTCAGAATAATACTTAGCAAAAACACATCCGGACCATACCCTACTGACAGCAGTACTGACTTGGGGTTTATCGTGACCCTCCATACCTAACTGGCGCCTACAAACGGAGGATCTATTAGATCCCCCATTCCGTGAGGCACTGTCGCAGACCATCTGGCAATATTTCATAACGAATGCTGGATCAGCCTCCTCGCAGGCGATAGAATGGGAAACTCATAAAGTGGTGATTCGCGGACACTGCATGGCCACTACTTAGGGGGGTCAGGCGGCAGTTACTACGAGACCTCTCTGAGGTGGAACAAGACTTACGCCATGCGGAAATACATGATGCGAGGCAAACTGTATCGCCCTTACAGCTCCGTCAGCCCCGCATCCGTCGCCACGAAGTGGAATATACCTTGAGTCACCACAATTATCGTACACGAATGGCTCTGCAGCATGCCCAAGGAGATCTCTCGGGCAAGGTGCTTGCCTGGCTTCTCCACGAGGTGCACCGTGGTACACCGGCTCTGTCAATCAGGATAAATGATGGCACAGTAGCCACCTCACAACTGGCTATCAATGACACTTTTTGTAATTATTACCGATAGTTATATGACAAACCGATTAACTTGGACATGAGCCATATACAGGACTTTTTAAAAGGAATATCCCTCCAGAGTCTCACTGCCACAAAACACACTATCATGGAAGAACCCATACAATTAGAGCAGATCATGGCAGCTATAACGTAAATAGCTCGCAACAAAACTCCTGGAGCGGACGGCTTGCCCATTGAATATTATACTACTTATTCCACCACCATCACCTCTTGATTATTAAAGGTTTATAATGAGGCATTTGAACAGGGCTCCTTACCACATCCTTTACGCTAGTTCCCTGATAGCGGTATTGCCTAAACCGGTGCATGATGCACCAGATGTACGATCCTATCGCCCTCTGTCCTCGCTCAACTTGGACTGTAAGATACTGGGAAAGGTACTGGCCAACCGGTTACTCCCTGTAATGCAAACATTAGTACACCATGACCAATCAGGCTTTATACCAGGCCGCACCACATTTCTCAATATCGGGCTCCTTTTACATATGATCCACAACATGTCAACCGGGGATACACATCAGGTGGCGGTCTCCCTAGACATAGAGAAAGACTTTGATACCCTGGGTTGGGATTTCCTTTTTGCATGTCTTGAAACAATTGGATTCGGGCCTCACCTGCGATGGGTTAAAACGCTGTATAGGGAACCATTGGCTAGGGTGAAGACGGGCCAGGTGATATCTGACTGCTTTAGCATACAATGTGGGATGCAACAATGTTGCCCGCTGTCGCCGCTCCTCTTTGCCTTGGCCATGGATCCCCTGGCATGTTATTTGCGGAGCCAGGCTCAAGCTCGGGGGATATGGGACTCACAACAGTTCCACGTGGTATCTCTTTATGCGGACGATGCTCTCATTTATCTTAGAGATGTATGCACTACATTATCTGAGCGTGAACAATTGCTGACAACCTTTGGGAAGATCTCGGTCTCCAGGTCAATTGGCCTAAATCATGTGTGTTCCTGCTGGCACTATGCCCCCCGTCGACAGACCTATCATGACCAACTCCCGATTGCAATGGCAATATGATACTTTCGAGTATCTGGGAGTCAATATCCATCATACGGCAAAAGACCTTCTTGATGGCAACTTACATAGGGCGATTATGAATATATGCTCATCCCTTATTTTCTAGCAATCACTTCCCTTATCACCGATTGGTCGTGTGGCAATATCCAAGATGTTAATCCTACCCCGGTTGCTGTCATTTTCCTCAGCACTATCCATAGTGATAAGGCATCCCTTCTTTAAAACATTGGGCAGCTTGCTCTTAGATTTGATCTGGGGGGGCAAACGCTGTAGTGTAGCCCTTTCTAAACTCCAAAGGCCTCTTACAGAGGGTGGACTGGGTTCCCCAAACTTTGAGATATATTACGCAGTGGAACAATTGCAATGGCCGCCCTTGTGGTTGGTTTCACCACTGCATCCGGAAACACGTGACATACAAGCCAATCTGGGGAGCGTTGCAATATACACTTGGCTAACTGATAACAAAAGATCTTGCACCACTATGACCGCACTAATGAAAGTGGCACACACATGCTGGCACCGTTATTTACATTTCAAGGGACCTTACATCCCCTAATTACCGGAGATCTCAATATGGGAGGTTCCCGGGGTAAGACAGAACACACAGGCCCATGGTCGTGCCCATTAGAAAGAAAAAGGGGCTACCCGCTTGGGACACTTATTTTCGGAGGGTACACTCAGATCCTTTCCAGAAATGGTCACAAAATACGACATTACACTTGGACAATTTATTATCTACTATACTATATTATAGATCATGCATAGCCTTTGGGGTACAGTGTCTACTGAACCACCCATGTCTCACGCATTACACTCCATTTTATCAGGCAGGACCACTAAACGCGCTATCACCACCCTGTATACAGTATTGCACATGCCTGCAAGTAACCTTTTACAAACTGCACACGAAAAGTGGAACACAGTGCTGCCACAACCACTGACTTCAACGGATTGGGACAAAGTGGTACACTCGGTAAAGGAGATATCCCGAAACGCCAGGTTCCGTTTCACCCATTTTAATTATATACATCATGCATATCTTGATCATCATTACTTCCACTGCATGTACCCTGCACATGAACCGGTTTGCCCGCGTTGTGCCTCCCCCTCAGCAGGTTTTTACCATATGGTGTGGGACTGTCCGGTGTTACAGACTAGTTGGCACAAGATTACCGAGATGATATCGGAAATTACTACTCATCCTTTACCCGTGACACCGACCTCTTGCCTACTCAGCATTAGCACAAAAAAGAAAGGAGATAAATACCTTCACAGGTTCATTGATTTAGCATTTGGTTATTTAAACGTAGGATTGCCATGTCATGGAAATCTCCTACCCCACCGAACATAAAACAATGGCTAAAAGATTTGCTAATTTGGTCTAGAACAGAAGCTCATCATCTCCGCTGGCTTCAAGCCCGTGGTATCTTTGACACAGGAGTGGAATGCTGGGACCCCCTGGTTCTGAATGTGGAGGCCAAAAATTATTTAAATCCGCCCTTAGATATGTGATCCTCACTGATAAACGCATTACTACACCACACATCCATACCCATTCAGATGATAAAGGTGAATATTTATACTGCAAATCCTCTCTTTCCTCGGATACTCAACGTAGCACAACGCACTGCAAACATTCCGTCCCATTGTATCGCACACAAGCACATGCAAGCATAGTTATGTTTTTCTTCTTTGGTTGAAAGCTTTACTGTTATATAAAACAAAAGTTTGTACACTACTAAGTAAGGATGCTTTTTGAAAAAATTGTGAAAACTCAAAATACTTTCCGAACGTCTGTATTTTGCCACTTTCTGCAACAGTTTTAATTTGAACAGAATATTATATTGTACTGTATTACATAAATCTTTGAAAATCAATAAACAAACGTGAAAAAAAAGAGCCATAGCCACAAGGGATTGTATGACTGTTCCACAACTTGGAACTCACATTGAACCTTCAACAAAATCAAATACTGTCCCTCAACAGATCATCACCTTCCTAGGATCCATCCTAAATACCAAACAAGACAAAGCTTTTCTCACTATAGAAGGGCAACAAAAATTAACTCATCTAGCTCTAATGGTATCCTAAAGAAAGTCTGTTTCAGTGTGTCGATTTAAGTCTTTATTAGGAATGTCTTCTGCAATAATCTTCGTCCCATTAGCATACCTGAAAATGTGACCCTTACTGGAAGAACTTCAAAAACAGTGGATTGAGACAGAAGGCTCCTTCGAATACTTCATAACTCCAAAGATGATCCAGGCCTTGGAATGGCGGCTTCACACCCCTCACATTTCCAAAGGCCTTTCTTTACTACCATTGATACCAGATTTAATCATCACAACAGATGCCTTTCTGGAAGGTTGAGGTGATCCTCTTCAAGACCTGAAAATTCCGGGCAAATGGTCCATTTCACAATGATCCATGCATATAAACTGTTTGGAGCTCAAAGCCATCTTCCTCACTCTCCAGGCCTTTTTACCTTGCATACAAGGATCTGCAGTGCTGGTACATATGAACAACACAACCAGCATGCATTATATAAACAAACAAGGAGGTACAAGGTCGCAAGCACTCTCCAAAGAAGCACAGCATCTATGGCACTGGCTGACAGCGAACAACCTATCTCTGAAGGCTGAACATGTGTCAGGGGCAAGCAACACCTTGGCGGACACACTCAGCAGATCCATGAAGAGTTGCCACGAATGGGAGTTGGATCAAGTAGACCTCAACAAAATATTTCATGTCTGGGGCAAACCAGTTAGAACTTTTCGCTACGAATGAGAAGAACAAATGCTGTTTTTATGCCAGTCTGCACCCACTTCCGGGATCATGGGGGAATGCCTTTTTGATAAGATGGTCAGGGATTTTTTCATACACTACCCCGCACCCACATCCCCATGATACTGAGAGTGCCCACAAAGACGAAAGCAGAGAAATGCCGCAAATAGCTTCCAGATGGCCTAGACAACACCGGTTCATAAGACTTTTTATGTCTGAGACTGAGCTGATTTGCCTCCCCAACAAGCAAACTCTGCTGCCGAGCAATCAGGGCCAAGTTCTCCACCCAGATCCAGGCTCTCTTCGATTATATGCATGGCTCCTGAATTTGAGAATTTAGACAGTCACCCCCAGTCACAGATCTGGGTTTAATCTATCAGTTTTTTTTTGCTCACCATGCCATTCCAGTTTGGACCCAGCCATATGCAAATCAGTCTTGACCCTGTTCCCCATGGGAACAGTCCAGCCCGAACTGCCAGACCAGGTCCTCCGTGGACCAGAAACAAGCATCCTGGGACCGGTTTGGAGGTATCACCCCTCTTCAGCCAGGCTAGCTTGAATCTGGTGGCATAAAGAGCACAGCGGGCAAACCTCTTTCCCCCAAAGCAAAAGCACACTCAACGAGCGGTTTCCACTTCAACTGCATTGTTCGCAGGCGTTCCGGTGGAGAAGATTTATCATGCTGCAACGTGGAAGAGTGTACACACATTCACTCAACATTATTGTTTAGACTCCTATTCTGCAGTGATGCGGCAGTCGGGCAGGCTGTGTTATGACATCTGTTTCAGCAAGGTGATCCTCTGTCTTCACTATTATTTCTCAATTATATATTTGGCACCACACATGAAAAATGTATATTTTGCTCGTTGTTATTTATTCACATTGTTAGCAATATTTTTATATTGCTATCATTTTACTACCCGCCGTCCACAATGTATGACAAGCTTAAGTACATAATATTTTGAAACTGCTTGCTATTCTGATTCAAGCATGTGAATCTATGAAAGATCCAATACTGGAGAAGAAAATGAGTTACCTGTAACTACAGTTCTCCAGTATTGGTATCCTTAAAGAGATTCCCATGACCCCTCCCCTCCCAACCCTCTTACCCACAGAGGCTCCCCTTATGCCTCCTTAACACTTCCTTCACTTGTGCTGGAAAATCTGAGACTGGAGCTTCTGTGCTGAGGGTTCTAAAGGGTGCTGTTGCCTGATTGGCTGGACGTTTGGCTTTTCTAATGATGCAGATAAGCTGTAAAAGTGAATGCACTTAAACATTGTTTTCTATGAAAAATTCTCTATACTGCTATTTTAAGGTACCATGGGACTCCCACTTTGGGGGTGATTCAAGCATGTGACTCTATGAGTGATACCAATGCTGGAGAACTGTAGTTACAGGAAAGTAACTCATTTACTTATGTCATACCAAGCCTTCACCTTATTCTATACCTGTTGTAAGATCTCAGTTATTACTGATCAAGATCTCTAGACTATCATGCTCAAGACGAAGACTGGATTCTCCCTGCTGATCAGGGTGGTCAAGGTATATCACATGACTACTTCTGCTGGTCTCGTCTACATCGATACCGCTAATGAGGATAATACTCAAGACATTTCCTGTCAGGGGTGCCAACAAACGAAATACCTACTTTCAGACGACCATAGCAATCACATCAGTATTATTTGAGACACTGCGCCAATGGTCTATCCCGAGATTGCTACTACCTCTGATTCCAGGTCTCATAGAACCAGTCATGGATTTGTCCAGCATTTGTCAAGGCTGCACAATCCCACCCCAAAAAAAATATATATATATGTGCGCCACCACATCAAACAAGAATTGTTATTTGTCCATATGATCCCACTCTGGACTGTCATTGTTTCTGCTGCCTGGAAACTTCTAGTCACAGCCCCTTCCTCTACTGTTCCTCCTGATAAGAAAAGCAATAAGTTTGATTCTGCGGTCAAAAAAGTATGTGGCACTTCTGTATTATATTTCTGGGAAATCTTCATAAGGGCATGATAGAATCGAGCTGGATAGTGATGCAATGGATACATCTACCCTAGCTCACGGATCTTGTAACGGTGTAGCTTTATGCTGCTCAGACTCGCAGGTCTGCAGCACAATATAGATTTTGAACCTCCATTTTGTTTTTTTTGGTGGGGGGACACACTGTTTGACTAATGTCAATAATATGTCCTACATGAAGACAGAACTGGACAATCTACAGGTGGTAGGGCTGGAGAAAAAGAAGGAATATAGAAGACAGTCCTATAAGCCACCTATCAAAGGGTTCAAGCCCCTCAATGGCCTTAAGGGCTACAACAACAGTTACAGCAAAGGCATCAGTCAGGAAGCAAAGCGGGGAAGGCCTGACCTTCCCATGCCACTAAACCAAACATTGGAGGTAACCAATGAGTGTCTCCCAAACCCCCAGAATACACAAGTTCTGAATATTGAAAAAAATTGATACTGTCTCAGATTCATGTATTCACAAAATTGACCATCCTCATTCAATCAGGAAGAACTACAGCAAGAAGTCTCCATCATCTTGCAAAATCGGATGTTTTCCATTACTTGAACTTCTCTCAAAGGAATGGGAATTTATTCTGTTGTTTTCTTGTGATGAAGAAAGGGAAAAACACTACTTCCGACCTATTCTAGAGCAGAAAAGTCAACAAATGGGCTCACAAAGAAAGATTCAGGATGTGGCTTTCCGTCAGGGATACCCTTAACTCCATCAAGGGGCCTGGCTATGCTCAGTAGATCTGCGAGACACTCATTTTCACATCCTGATAGCCAAGGAACATTGGAAATTTCTGAGGTTCATCGTAAGGAGCGAACATTGCCTTTACAGTGTCTCTCCTTTATGTCTTAAATCTGCACCCTGGATTAAAATTGCAGAGTGGTTGTTGCAGCTCATGTCAGGAAGTTGGAGATCTTTGTCAGCCGATCTCAAGTAGACTAGCTCATCAAGGAGTCTATTTACCAAGAGGCATTATATTATCAGACGGCTGTTGTCATTATCAATAGACTGGGACTACATATAAATCATGAGAAATCCATCTCTGTAATATTTCAATTGCTATACTATCTAGGGGCAGTCTTAGACACTGTACATACAGGCTTTTCCTTCAGAAGAGATCATATTAGCCATCCTTTAGAAATGTCACAACCCTGATACTTACCTCTCTGTTAGGGGTGTTCACATGGACTACCTTCATCTGAAGGTGCAAGATCTCCGAATGAGCAAACCTGCTATGTCAACCTTTGAGAACTGAGGCCCATATTTATACTTTTTTAGCGCCGCATTTGCGTCATTTTTTGACGCAAAAGCGGTGCAAACGTACAGAATACAATTATGTTTTGTAAGTCTGCGCCGATTTTGCCTAAAAAAGCGGCGCAAATGCACACTAAAAAAGTATAAATATGGGCCTGAGTGAGTCTACCTAGATTTGAAGGCCCTACCTGTGTGATTAAAACACACAGATATATTTTGTGGCTAATGATGTCCCTCAAATAGACCTTCCCATGCAGAGAAACCAAGAAATGCCCAGACTTCACCTTGAGGTTTTACTAACCAGGCACATTGGAGAATGCCCTTTTTATCAACTGGTCAGGCAGATTTCTTTATGCCCTCCCTTATCTTCCTCCACTGCCAACAATGATCAAACTTTTGCACTCCGAGACCAGAGTGATACTAATTGAGCCAGAGTGGTTTTGACACCTCTCACTGTCCACACAGGAGGTAGCAATCATGGCCTACTGAAAATGTCCTTCACAAATGTCCTCCTTCAAGATTCCTGTAGTCAAGGATTTCCTTGAGGGCATTCAGAAAATGTATCCTCTCATCAGGAGACCAGTTCCGCTGTGGGAGTTGAGCATTGTCCTTAGAGCCTATACAGCGACACCTTACCACCTATCCTGTAAGGCTTCCCCCTTGGTTGCTATAACCTCTGAAAATAGTGCAGAAACTGATACAGTTCTCACAAGCTTTACACCGTGTTCGACAGTAGTAGTTTGGAGATTATGACCCATTCTAAAATCTTCTCTAAAGTAATCAGATTTTCACAGATGACTACTTTTTTCTTTTCTTTTCCCAAAACCTTACATCTTCTGCAGAGAGGTCTCTCCACACTATGTTAGGAGGTTGTTAAAGTTTTATCTGGAGTAGACTATAGGTTTGAGAAGTCCAAGCAATTGTTGTGCATTATGGTCCTTTACAAACAGGATGTGACACTTTGATATAATTCCCGTCTAGCTGGATTGTCTGTTCATAATCCTGTGTTACCAGAGAGCCAGCAAATCCTTACCTAGGAAACCTAAGGCCCACTCCTCCAGAGGCAAGGCAGCTACTGCTGTGTTACTTAGAAATATTCCAATCTTTGAGATCTTCAAAGTTACAACTTGATCTTTTTGCGCTTGTACAAGACATTGGCCCTCATTACAACATTGGCGTTAAAAGCCGCTTACCGCCGTTCAGAAGACCGCCAACACACCGCCACGGCCGTGGAATTCCGCCACAGCTATTATGACCCACATCTCGGAATCCGCCAAAATTCAGACACCCACACAAGTCCGCCACACCAAAGGTCAGTGATAAACTGGCGAAAACAAAACCTCCACCGTCACGCCAACAGAAATACACCCACACTATCACGACACACGAATCCACGCAGCGGTCTTTCAACCGCGGTATGCCATTGGCGGTACACACCGCCGCGCTACAAATACACACACATCTCCAAGACACCACCACATTGGTCAATTCGAAATACACACACCTGATATACATACACACACCACTCCCACACACCCATTACAATATAAAACACACACCCACATCACCCACAAACCCCTACGAATGACAAATGTACTGAGAAGGCCAGAGAGAAACACCACCAGCAAGAACAACAGCATCCACAGGCACACAACACCATCACCCACACAACTTCCACGCACCTCACACAACACACCACTACATATCACCACACTTATCACCACACAATCCACCCCACACATCACCTACACCACCCCAGGGCACGGCAAAGACACCCCAGGTTCTCGGAGGAGGAGCTCAGGGTCATGGTGGAGGAAATCGTCCGGGTAGAGCCACAGCTTTTCGGATCACAGGTGCAGCACACCTCCATTGCAAGGAAGATGGAGCTATGGCGAAGAATAGTGGACAGGGTCAATGCAGTGGGACAGCACCCAAGAAATCGGGAAGACCTCAGGAAGAGGTGGAATGACCTACGGGGGAAGGTGTGTTCCGTGGTCTCAAGACACCACCAGGCGGTTCAGCGGACTGGCGGCGGACCCCCATCTCCTCACCCACAACTAACAACATGGGAGGAGCAGGTCTTGGCGATTCTGCATCCTGAGGGCCTCGCAGGAGTAGGTGGAGGAATGGACTCTGGTAAGACAAAGCTTTACTATTACATCCCCCACCCTACCTGCATGCCAGCACAAACCCTCACCCCCAGCACCCCTACTCCTCACATATGTCCCAACATCACAAACCACACATCCCAACACCAAGCCCTGCATGCAACAACAAAGCATGGGCACACATCACCAAAGCATGCTCACTGCACATACCCATACACCCCCCTAAACCATCATCACACAAGCTCTCACACAGGAATGCTAGCACTGGGGTGCACGGTCACCCACCCATTGCACACCATTACACACACAGATTTATTAAACATCCTTTTATACCCCTGCAGGACCCCTACCCAACGTCACCGGACAGGAGGGTCTACACATGTCCACACCACCAACAGAAGAGGCCCACAGTGATGACAGCACCTCTGTCCAACTGGATCTAGATGACCAGCCCGGACCATCAGGAACCTCTGGACAGTCGGTTCCCCTCACACAGGCACAGGCCACCACAGACCTTCCCCCCTCTGGAAACACCAGCACAGCACCCACCCCGCGGGCCCATACCTCCGTCCCCAGGACACGTCAATCAGCTGTGTGTCCACCACTACAGGGAACCCAGGATAACCCACCACCCCAACAACAACAGGGACCTGGGAGCAGTGGTAGTGGGCACACGGTCCAGGGGACAGAGGCACTGGAACAAAGGGGAACTGGGAGGGCTGCCGTGCGACAGGGGGCGGACAGGCCAAGGGAACCCACTCTCCACGAGGCCCTCTCCTCCATCATGGGAGCCTACCACCACTCTCAGGAGACGATGGCAACGGTACTGGCCAAGTTTCAGGAGACCCAGCGCATGCAGGAGGAACAGTATATGGGCTTCAGGGAGGAACTCAGAACCATCAGCTCCACCCTAGGCACCATCGTAGGGGTGCTGAAGGAAGTACTCAACACCAGGAGGGACACTGTGGCACTACAAGGGACCCCTGACACTAGCATGGACGATGAACAGCCCACCACCTCCGTCGGCGCTAGTGGACAGGATGCCCCTGCCACAGGACCACCACACCAGCACCCCACCCCCTGCAGAAGGAGAACCACCCCACAAACGGTCCCTGAGATCCAGGAACAAGACAGAGCACGATGCCAAGACCCCCGCCAAGAAATGAGAGACTGTCCTACCTTGTCACCCTGTCCTTAATTAAACTGCCCCAGCTCCACTTCCTATGCCCATATGTGCAATGCACCTGTGAGACTAATAGACTGAACTCTGCTATGGACACTCCTCCGCCATCACCCCTCACCATTTAACTTTCCCCTCCAATATTTTGCATTTAAATAAACACACCTAAAGCACAAAATGATCTGGAGTCTGTCTGTGATTTCGAAATAGTGTATTTGCAATTACAGTGACAAAATGTGTTTGAAATAGTAATGTCAACATACCTATGTCACATAGCTCTAGTCCATGAGGAATGTAAGCAGATGACACACAGTGGGACCCACATCTGTGAAACCGATACTGGCATTATGAAACCTGGAGATGAGGAGCCTGCTGAAAGATAAGCTGCTGACATGGAGGCCAGAGTTGCTCAGAGCGAATCAGTCATGAGTGTGAAAAATAAGCCAAAGCAAATGACTAAAGGTCAAAAAGTGATGTCTACATGCAAAAAGAAGTTTGGACACCTATGGTGTTGGCACCTTATACCAGGTCCAGGTAACTCCTATTAGTGAATGAAGACAGTGTCTAGGAAGCCAGGTCTCTCTAGAGGTAGCTGTGGATGAGCAGCCAAGACTAATCTAGGAGACGTGTAAAGCCTATGTAATACCACAATAGTCACACAGCAACTTATCACACACAAAGGAACCACATAATGTTACAAAAATGAAGGTACTTTATTACAGTAACACTACACTACATTACTTATAGGCTGTCATCCCAACCGGAGGTAAGTATACACCATGGGGGTCATTACGACCCTGGCGGTTCCGGACCGCCACGCCGGCGGTGGCGGTAGTACCGCCAACATGCTGGCAGTGTCTACCAGGCGTATTATGACTGTGGTGCATTCACCATGGTCATACCGCCGGTACCGCCAGCCTACCTCTGTAATTCATGTCCAGTACACAGGTAAAATGGCTTCCCCACACTTATGAAGGCCAGTACAGTGGAACTGGAGTTTGTAGGGGCACCTCTGCTCATGAAGGGGTGCCTTTACACAGAGGGACCTGCACCCTGCCCTCTGGGCTAGGAGGGCCAACCATAGGGGTGACTAACAGTGACCTGGTTTAGTGACCTTTGGTGAAAGGGTGTATGCACCTTTTCACGCAGGCTGCAGTGGCAGTCCTGCAGACACATTTTGCATGGGCTCCCATGGGTGGCATAATAGATGCTGCAGCCCAGGGTAGACCCTTGGTGTCCCAATGCCCTGGGTACCTAAGTACCATATACTAGGGACCTATAAAGGGACACCAGTATGCCAATTGTGGAGTGCACAAAGGCCCAAGGTAACCAAATTTGGAGGAGAGTGCACAATCACTGGGATCCTGGTTAGCAGGATCCCAATGAAAACAGTCTAAGCACACTGTTAGCAGGCAAAAAGTGGGGAACTCCATGCCAAAAAGAGGGTACTTTCCTACAAAGACAAAACGGCCACCAGAATGTTCCAGAAGCAACGTTCAACGCACTCCCACAAGGCCAAGTGGCGACATCAGTTGAGGCAAATTGATACTAAATGAAGTCGATCATCATCTAAATTATCAAACAGTTAATCCGTCTCAATAACAAGTTTAGAAAGTTATTGTGCTATGTTGATGTCTACCTCAGAGAAACGTGCGCATGTTGGAGTGGTCGCATGTGAAGAAAAATGTCAGTAAAAGAAAAGATGAGATGCTAAAGCAGCAAAATCCTACAAACACTGTCCAAAGATTATGTTGAACATAAACGCTTGTTCAATACCTTTCATTATCGACAGTGGTACATCAATAAACATAACGCCTGAAGAGAACTACAATGAGCTATCTCTATTACCGCGGCTTACGCCATCAAAGACCAAAGTGTATTCTTTGGCTACATGGACACCCACAAAGAGTAAAGGTTTCATTGTAGCACCAGTGAAACATAAGAAAATGAAAGTACAATCACTGAGTCATGTGCTTCAAGGTAAAGCGTCCAGTGCCTGTTTACTCAGTTTCAACATGGCTGCTGAATGATTTCTGTGAATTACAACATGAATGCTCATCATGACATAGTAAGTCAGTTCCCTTCGTTGTTTCATGGTTTAGGAAAGCTTAAGACTATGAAAGTAAAACTGAAAATTAATGAAGATGTCCGTCCTGATGCTCAGAGTCATAGACAAATTTATTTTCATTTACAAGAAGCTGTTGAAAAAGAACTTGAATAGTTACCGAAGCATGATATTATTGAGCGTTCCACTGGTCCAACCCCATGGGTGAATCAATATTAGTAGTGCCCAAAAGGACAGTGAAGGAGCTGTGTGCATCTGCTGACCTCGTCAGCATGGGTTTCTTCCCAGTCATGCAGCTCTACCTGATAGCTGTAAGCCCCCCTGCGCTCTAGTTGTAGTGTTCCAGGCCCTCCTCGACCCGCAGGGTCTTGCCTGCATCTTATTCCTGGTGGTCCAGTGCTCAGTATTGTGTGTTTCTGTCTTTCCGGACTTTCTGTTATTTTTCCTGTGTTTATCTTTTTTTCTGTATTTCTCTTTCTGTGCTATTTTCTTTTGTTTTTCTCTTATCTGTATTTCTTTGTGCCCCTTCGCTTCCCATTGCACTTCCCGCCCTCGCCGCTGCCTGCCCCTGCGGCCCTGCCCCCTCTCAGCGCTGCTTCCCACCTTCCAACTGACCTGCACCTCCCACCTCCCCACCACTACTTAATAACGGCTGCTGCTTGGCTGCGCTGTTGGCATGCGGATGGTACGCCAAAAGCAAGCCCATCTGTGCACATCCATGCCTGAACCGCGTCTAGCGCCAGGGACGCTGGTCCCCACATTCCTCACCGCTACGATGCCAGATTCCTCCATGCCCTCAAAGCCAGACGAATCACCACCTGCCACCATGCATCACAGAGCAATACCCAAGGACCCTTTGCCTTCTCCTGCTGCCCGTGCACCAGCACCACCTACCACATGGCCCCAAAGAACCAGACACGACCACCTCAGCTGCATCCTGCTCAACACACACTCCCTCAAGAAACACGCTGTAGAGACCTGCTCGACTCCACCACCCCAATGTCGCATTCCTCACAGAGTCCTGGCTAAACCCCACCTCTGCACCGGACCTTGCCACCGCCATCCCCGACGGCTACAAGATCATCCACAAGGACCGTGCCAACCAACCAGGAGGAGGCATCGCCTTCATACGGATGAACACCCCCTGCCTCACAACCAGCAACGACGACCATGCAACCGACATGGAGCACTTCCACTTCCAGATCCAGACCAACCCGAACACCACCCTACACAGCACCCTCATCTACAGACCCCCTCCGTACCCTGCTCCCCTTTCAGCGAATCCATAGCCGACTTCATCGCACATCACGCCCCTGCCTCTACATACTACATCTTCCCCCACGACCTCAGTTTCCACCTGGACGAACTCGGCAATCCCAACACCTCATCCCTACTGGAGAACCTCACCAGCATCAAACTCAAACAACTGGTCACCTCCCCAACGCACTCAGCAGGACACACACTTAACCCCATCTTCTCTGCCAGCAGCAACATCTCAGTCAACCAGCAGCACATCTCCATCAGCCACACCTCCGAACTCCTATGGACCGACCCCTGCATACCTTTCTCCTTCACCAAACCCAGCAATCACCACCACACCCTCTGCCACCTGCGTAGAAACTGAAACAAGATCACCGAAGACCAACTCGACACCACCCTCCGCAACAGACCAACACTGACCTCCACAGACGCCACATCTGCACGCCTCATCCGTTGATGGATCTCCGACTGTGCCAACACTCTGGCCCCCTTAGGAAACTCTCCGGCAAACAGACCACAGAAAAAGCCATCTGGTTCTCCCTCACCCTCCAAGCGTCCAGAACACCTGTAGATGACTCGAGAGAGGATGGAGGTGCAGCAAGTGCCCAACAGACCATGCAGCCCTCAAAACCGCTGTCACATCACACCACCACCTCTTCTGAGCCAGGAAGAAAACCGCCATACATGAACGAATCAACGCCAATGCACACAACAGTAACATTCACCGAACCCAGCACTGACATCACAGACAGCCTTGCCTTGCCTTGCCACCTTCTTCCACTGTAAGATCTCCGACATCTACGAAAGCTTCACAACACAGGACCCACCCGCCCACACCTGCAACCACCACACCCAAAGGTTCCGGATCCCAGCTGACCCTGACTAACTAGACCACCCTCACCACTGACGACACCCTACGGATCATGAAGACCGTCCACTCCAGAGCCTCCTCGGGCCCGTGCCCCACCACATCTTCAACCGAGCCAGTGACACCATCGCCCCCGAGCTCTACCGCACCATCAACAGCTCCGCTGAGACTGCCACCTTCCATGAAGTCTGGAAACACGCAGAGTTCAACCCCCTGCTGAAGAAAACCTCTGCAGACCCAATGGACCTCCAGAACTACACAGCTATCTCTCTGCTCCCCTTCCTGGCCAAAGTAATTGAGAAAGCCATCAACGCCAAACTCACCAAATTCATTGAGACCAACCACATCTTGGACCCCTGCCAGTCGGGCTTCAGAAGCAACCAGCACTGAGACTGCTCTCCTCACCGCAACAGACTACATCCGCTATTTCCTGGACCAAGGTAAAACCACAGCCCTCTTTCTCCTGGACATCTCGGCTGCCTTTGACGCAGTCTCCCACCCCACTCTCTGTGCAAGACTCCACGACACTGCCATCCACTGCAAAGCCCTGAAATGGATCCTCTTCTTCGTCATCGGCTGAATCCAGAGAGTCAGGCTCCCACCGTTCACATCCGAACCTACAGAGATCAGCTGCGGCGTCCCCCAAGGCACCTCCCTGAGCCCCACCCTCTTCAACATCTATATGGCCCCGATGGCAGACATCGTCAGAAACCACGGACTCAACATCGTCTCCTACGCTGACAACACTCAGCTGATCCTCTCCCTCACTGACAAACCTACAGTCCAACTTCCAAAACTGGATGAAGGCAGTCACAACCTGGATGAAAGACAGCTGCCTCAATCTCAACTCCTACAAGACAGAAGTCCTCATTTTGGCACCACCCCGTCCGCCTGGGACGACTCCTGGTGGCTCGCAGTGCTCAGACTCTCCACACCAACAGACCGTGCTCGTAACCTCAACATCATCCTCGACTCCTCGCTCTCTGTGAATCACCAAGTAAACACCGTCTCATCCTCCTGCTTCCACACCCACTGCCTGCTCCGAAAGATCTTCAAGTGGATCCCCATCGAATTCAGAAGAACAGTCACCCAGGCTCTCGTCAGCAGCAAGCTCAACTACGGCAACGCACTTAATGCAGGTACCACCCAGAAGCTCCAAAAGAAGATGCAAAGAATGCAGAACACCGCTGCTAGACTTATCCTGGACATCCCATGCTGCAGCCACATCACCAGGCACCTGAGAGACCTACACTGGCTCCAGATCAATTAAAGAATCACCTTCAAGCTCCTCACACCCACTTACAAGGCCCTCCACAACATCAGACTTGCATACCTCAACCACGCCTTGTCTTCCACAAGCCCACCAGACAACTCCGTTCCATTCACCTGGCCCTAGCCACCGTCCCACAGATCCACAAGACCACAGCAGAAAGAAGATCCTTCTCCCACCTAACCGCTAAGACCTGGAACTCTTTTCCTCTTCATCTCAGGCAAACTCCCTCTGTGCCTCAATTCAAGAAGGACCTGGCTCTTTGACTGAACTGGCCATCCAGTGCTTCGACTGAGCTGCAGAACCCCCACTAGCCTCCCCCGAGCGTCTTGAGACCCAAACGGTTAATGAGCTGCGCTCTATAAGAACCCTGATTAATTAATTGAATGATTGATTGTGTTGACATGCATCAGGCAATAAGAACATTGAACGACAATGACATCCAGGTCCACACATTGCTGACATGATGATGCAATTGATTGGTGCAAAGGTCTTTTCTCATCTTGATTTAAATAAAGGTTATCATCAGTTAGAACTTGAAGAAACTTGCAGGTATCTTACAACCTTTTCTACACATGTTGGTTTGTTTCAATACAAAAGACTAAGGAATAGATTTACAAGAAAGTGGGCAGGCATTAAAAATGACAGAAAAAATGGCACAGTGAAATCTTGTAAATTTCACTGCACCATTTTTACGGGCCTCCTTGCGTGGTAACACCCCCCTTGCATACATTATGCCTGACGCAGGCATAATGTGGCACAAGGAGTTGCAAAGTAGCACAATGCATGCATTGCGCAACTTTGTAAATATGGCACAGAGGAATGGCCACCTTAACGCCACCTTAGTGTCATAAAAATTACACTAGGGGCTTGTAAATCTACCCCTTAGTTTTGTTGTGTCTTCGGCTGCAGAAGATTTTCAAGATGTCATTTGGTGTATCATACAGCCTGTTGTGAATGCATTCAATTATAGAGATGACATGTTTGTTTTCAGAGCTACACAGAAGGAACACAATATAGCTCTCACATAAGTATTTTGTTTACTCAGTGATGCAGGACTGACTTTGAATGCAGTCAAGTGAGAGTTCAACAAGACTAAACTAAAATTCTTCGGCCATATATTTTCTGATGGGGTATGACACCTGATCCTGCAAAAGTACAAGCTCTGACAAATGCTGATCTCCCACAAGATGTTTCAATGGTATGTTCCTTTCTTGGCATGGCCAGTTACTGTTTAAGGTATATAATAATAATTAGTTTATTCGGTCTAAAATTAGGCCATTAAAAAAGATAAAAACGAACCATACATACAAGATAAAACATGGATCATAACCATCACAAAGGAGAGAAAAAAAAAAAAAAACAATACAATTTAATACACTCCTTGTCCAACAGACCAAATGTTAAATGATACTCCTTAGTTGATACCTCCTGGCTTGTTGGATACCATTTACCAAAACAGTCTAAAAGGAAAACGGATAGTTTACTAAATCTTTTCTGATGTTATAGAAACTGCTCTAATGCAAATTATACATAAAAAGTGATTTGTGGTACTTCATAAAATAATTTGTGGTTACAATAATTAAAAAACAAACATTAAAAAGGGTACCATAGGGTTAAACACATTTCTTGAATAAATTATTCATGAGAATTAACTCTTGCCATTTGCAAAATGCTATATACTGCAATACTATAAGTCAATTAAATGAGAAAACCCAATAAAAAACACAGACAAGAGTAAAATCTAATATCGTAGGTAAGACAACTCAGATAATCGTATTTAAGTTCCCTAACCGTCTGAAATCCTCGTCCACTAGCTGCTGGACCTCTCTTCAGCCAGCAGACTAGGGTCTAAAATAGTCCTACTACGAATTGACCATGCTGCTGACAGATATTTGGAAACTGAGCTTACTATCAGCATGGAAGTATCATATTTGCATAATCTATAAGCACTAGTTCGATCATGCAATAGCAATACCTTGCACAAGGGAATAATCCACTTTCCTCTAGGACATTTATACAAGGGGCAGAAAAATAAAACGTGCTCAGGGGTTTCTTTACATAAATGGCAGTTTATGCATTTATCGGACATGGGACTGTTGGTCGACCAACGGGCCGTAAAGCTATTAACTGCTAATGTTCCGTATCTGAGCTGAAGGAATAAGGCTCGGGCACGTGCTGGTATGGGGAGATCCAGGAAATTCTCAGGCCGGGGTTCGTGTTTGACCAGCAGAAACTCTGCTGTCAGCCGCCCCGGCCCTTTGCAATGAAATGACTCATCGTAAATGTTTCCCCAATATCGCTCTTTGATCAACAATCTAGCGTTAGCAGGAATCATCCCTGGGTTCTCCCAACAATGGAAGAAGCCCAGCTTAACCCAAGCTGATTTCATCTCCCTCAGCCAACGAACTTTTTGCCATCCCTGGAAAGGTGGTATAAGGTCTTTAATTGCTAACCTAAAGGGCTCGAGTTCTTCCGTTTTCCATAGTCGGACCCAATATAGGAGTGGCCTTAAGCTTGCTGTGTCTTTAATACTATTTATACCCAGGACTAATCTTAGGGGAATCATCGGCGTGCTCTTCCCAAGCCTAAATATGTGTCTGAAAAAATGTTTTCTTTGGTTTGGAGGGTATCCAATTGTCTATATGAACCCCAGAGTTCCGCTCCGTACAAAGCAGCAGCACGGATTTGGACTTTATATATTTCAGAAATAGGGATCAGAGGGGGGCTTACTACTGTTTAAGGTACATAGAGTGCCACAGACCGTGATGGAGAGTAGTGTCGTAGAGTGGAGTGGCATAGGGTGACATGGTGTGTCAGAGTGGAGTAGCTTAGAGTGGAACAGAGTGCCGTAGACAAGTGTTGTAGAGTGTTGTACAGTGTACTGTAGTAGTGTCATAGATTTGAGCATTGTAGAGTGGAGTGGCATAGAGCTGAGTAGAGTGGCCTTGAGTGAAGTGGCATAGAGTGGCGTAAAGTGTCAGTGTAATATAGAGTGGTGAAGCATAGAGTGGAGTAGAGTGGAGTGGTATAGAATGAAGTAGTGTCAGAGTGGAGTTGCGGAGAGTGGAATAGCATAGAGTGGAGTGACAAAGAGTGGCAGAGAGTGGAGTGGCACAGCATTGAAGGGTGGTAGAGTGTTGTGGAGTAGAGTGTTGAAGAGTGGACTGGCGTAGAGTGGAGTAGACTGCTGTTACAGACAATACATTTTCAATTGAAATGACCATTACATTTGGACAGAAATTCAGTTTTACTGATAAAACTACACACCGCACAAACGATAATGTGTCGAAATGGCATCACAAAGTGTATTGATTCGTTTTGATTGTATTAAAATATTTGTTTCCTCCACACTTTGTGCTTTCCTAATTCTGATACATTCTGATATATTTGCACAAGTTTTTATTTTGCAGACATTTACATTTTGTTGTGTGCTAGAAACAATAACAACCTGCCTTTCCTCTCACATGAGTACCCAGCAGGATTATCACATAAATCCTCTCACTTTGAGTTCTGATCAATTAGGAATTTCACAACTGGGAGATGTATGTCGGGAGACACATATGTGTTCCTTCCACGAGCTAAAGATGACCTATCAGCTTGCACAGACGCAATTCTATAAATACCTACAACTTTGACATGCGCTCCAGGCACACATCACAGACGCTACCCCAATATCAGAATATAGCACATTTGAGGCTAAATTGCTAATGGGGACCATGGAGAAGGGTGGAGTGTCTCAGTTGTACAAAATGCTGATCAACAATACTCCAGGAGATCTGACCCATGTTAGGGCGAGGAGGGAGGGATAACTAATACCATTAGAAGAGGAAGACTGACGGGATGCCCTGGTGCCACCGCAACTTATCTCCATATTGTCCCGGCTGCAATTCATTCAAACGTACTATTTATATGGGGTGTATCTTTCCCCCACAAGACTGCACTGAGCGGGATTTCTGAGGAACCCCATCTGTCCCAAATGTGATGCACAGCCAGCAGGCTTCTACCATATGATTTGGTCATGTCCGTCCATAAAAAGTTATTGGACTAAGCTGGTGAAGGAGCAGTCTGATCTCCTGGGACGGGAGGTTCCACTATCCTCCTTAGCTGTGCTATTGGGAGTCATGCAAGGTATAGGAGGTACTAAAATGGATCAGATCTTTCTGTGTGCTGCCCTTATGGTCACCAAAAGAGACATTACAGCAAAGTGGAAGGCCACAACCCCACCGACCCTCTTGGGCCTGGAGGAGAGGGGTGGACTGATGTGTTGGGTAGGAGAAAACGGTTTATGAAGCACAGGGTTGTCCACGTAAATATGCTAAGATCTGGGGGACATGGCTGGGTGGAATATTGTGAATGGTATTGTAATGGGCACTTGCAAACGTCCTCCTTGTACCAATGCGACTTTTATATATACCTGATTAATACCATTGTCTCTTCACTGACTATTTGTGTAGAATCTATCCTAAGAAAGGTGCGTCATTTCAGTATTTGTGTATGTAATGCCTTTAAATTAATAAAATTGCTTATAAAAAAAACCCTTTCAATTTGAAGTCAGAGAAAGAAAAGTAAACACCAAGCCCCCTTGGAAGATGGAGCCTGACACTTGCCCTCTGTCTGTGAATGCACAGCAAATGTGACAAGATAAGAACAAAATTTAAAGTTGTATTTATAGAAAGTGAGCACTTGTGGAAGAATACAAGAAGCGAAGGTGAACAGGCCATGCTCCACAGGAGAAACTAACTCAAGGTGGACAGCCTAAAACAAAACAAAAACAACAAATAGAAAGCAAGCAAATGTGAGTTACAAACCACAAAGCCATGGGTGGAATGCATTTTGAGGGAAGCTTTCAGATTGTCCCTATGATGTCTTTGCAAACCAGACAGCTAAAGAGAAAATAACTCACAGCTTAGTTTGGTAATCTTGCTGTTCACTAAACACCATTCACTTTTGCTAAGCTGTTCTTAGTTAGAGCATGAGGCTCTGCAAACCGTGCAGCCTGGGTAAAATTACAGATCTGCTCACAAATGTTCCCTCTAGATATTCTTCCTGTTGTGCAGTACCTTTCTAGCTTGTGTGCCCGGTAAGTAATGAGATGTGCAACTAGGCAAATCAACTAGCTACCACTTATAGGTAGATAAAAAGCATTGGCAATGTCAATAGGTCTGGCTTGTAAATTAAAGTGCCTCCTTAGTTATTGATTGGTTTAGGGACAGAGTAAGTCATCATACATGCACTCTCCTATACTCATCTTACACTCATGCATTCATTCATCACTGGGTCACTCTTGCATTCACCCATTTACACAACCACAATAAGATGCATGCACAAATTCAGCCACACGCTTAAGATAAATTTAAATAAAAGTTGAAAAAAAGCACGTTATAACCTAAAAATGGCAGGCAAAGGCTAGTAATAACAAAGTTAAATAAATCAACAGATGGCCGCCTTGCAATTGTAGTATACATAGTGTACTGTTTTATAGTTTCATCTGATTGCCATGTTAAGAACCAGTGTGTTGGCCATCTTACAGTGCTACAAACAATTATACCTATGGACATTCCATGAATGTCAGCTGGTTTAGGAGCAGCAGCTGTGCATGCTGCAGTACGCTGCACATGAAGTGAGCGGCAAGCACGACACCATTTAGCACAGTCTTTGGGAGTGTAGTATGCTTTAAACACGAAAATAAAAAGAGGAGAAGCGAAGGGATGAAAAGAGGTCTATCGGTAGAAAATGGAAAACTAAAGAACTAGCCCACCCACCTTGACACTGAAGTGCACTCATTTTCAGGCAGATGTGCACATGTGATCAGACAAATGTCAATCAAAGGGAATGCTAGTCAATGACTGAAGTGGGCTGACCAGCTGCTGTCATGGAGTCATGGATGGAAGTGAAGTCTATATATATATATATATATATATATATATATATATATATATATATATATATATATATATATATATATATTCAAGCACCTTGTTTAATGAAGGTTCCGGCACCCCAACGGGGGATTTGATGACCTGTGTATGTAATGAAATAATACAACCAAATACAGAGTATACGGGACTTAGCCTTGTTCACAACAAAGGGGCGCCATTTTCAAAACACCATTTATATTCATCCATTGTGATACACGCTCTTAGACAGAAACAACAGACTTAAAACCTTGCCTCAGTTCATAGTAGCAAGTTTTGGCCATCGTGTCTCCTAAATATTTATTTTTGTTATTGTAAAATATTGCTTTATATTTAGTAGAAAAGGTGGCCAAAACTTGCTACTACCAAATGGGACTCTATGATACTCCACTGCATGACACTTTACACCACTCCACTCTATGACACTTTACACCACTCCACTCTATGACACTCCACACCACTCCACTCTATGTCACTTTACTCTATGACACACTACACCACTCTACGACACTCTACACCACTCCACTCTATGACACACTACTCCACTCTAGGACACTTAGCGAATCTCCACTGTACACCCCTTCAGACCACTCAATTTTATGACACTCCACTCCACAGCACTTTACGCCACTCACTTTACTGTACGCTACTCCACTCTAAGCCATTCTATTCCACTCACTGCCACTCCACTCTCCAAAAATCTACTCTATTCTAGTGCACTTTATGACACTCCACTCTATGACATTCACCTCCCCTCTATGCCAGTCTCTGCCAATAGCTTTTACCTAGGAGAGAACTATGGGCTTTGCCAATGCTTGTCATCTAGAAGCCTTCACTAGTATTCTCTTGCTCCAGCTGCCCAGGGCCCACAGCTGTAAGGCCTGGTTACAAGAGGAAGGGCCCAGGTGCCCTTGGTGTCTGCAAGCCTCAGCCCGTTCAGAAGGGTCATAGAGGGAAGGCCCGTGACCCGGCAGGATTCCTGAGGGAGGGCTCCCACCTCCACCCAACGCCAGACACACACCCCCTGCCCCCCCACACACACAATGAAGGATAGCTCTGTTCACTCACCAGTCCCCGGTGCAGTCTGCGTGTTACAGCTGAAGTGCGCCCCCGGGGCTGGGAGGTGGCCTCCTCTGCCTGACTGACATGCCTAAGCAAGATCCTAGCAGGCCACTCAGCCTGCCGATCCCACAGCTGGATTCCAGCGGCTGGAATTCTTAGGACTGACTATCAAATGGCCTTATCTCTCAGATGTGACGTACGTTTTGTAAAGTGCAAACCACGAGCCTGAATGTGCTAGCTGAACTTCCTGCGCATCGGATGTGTGACTCATTGGTATGTGACACCTCCACTGGACAGGAAAGGGCGCTATCTTTAGTGTGATATCTTCGAAAAGACAAAATAAGAGTGCACAAAGCAGTTTCATTTGACGGGGAAAGGACCAATTAAATGAGAGAAGACGTGCTGTGCTTTGAAAGAGTAGATGGCACGTGCTATTTGTAATTAAACTAATTAATGCCACTGCTTGAATAGCATGCGATTATATATTTTGTTTATTTAAGGCAAACTTAGTCCATGCCTTTCAGGCTAAATCAGACTCTCCTTTAATTGAACTTCACTCGCAGCCTTTCAGTGAGACGTGTCTGCCCTGAGGTCAGGCCGGTTGCAAAGCATTCAGAATTGTTTGCATCCTAATGATCAGTGATTTAGACGCTCACTCTGAAGAATAAGATTGAAATCTCTGCATTTAAGGGCTTTCATTTTACAATGTGCATTGAAAACTGATGTCTGGGTTTCTAGTGAATCACGGATGAATTTCAATATATTAAGGCATTATTTATTCCAGACAAAAAAAGAAAATCTGAAGAATTATGCAAGTTGTGCTTTGTCATTATAATGAGCTGTTACTCATCATTTAAATTCACCGTGGGGTGTCAGTTCCCTATTTGTGAAGATATTAACATTATGGATAAGAACGATGAAGGCTGTATCAGTTGTAGTAAGGAACCAGAACAGGATGAGGTCTTCAAAAGAAACCTCTAATCTTGTAGATAATTCTGTGTTCAGTTCCATACATAAGGCGGTAGCCTCCGCTTTTAAAAATGTGGCTACTGATGGTGGTAACTCAGTGACAACTGCCCCTTGTCTGCACTTACTGGGGACAAAAACTAAATCAATGAAGATAAAGCAGTTGCTAATTATTGAGAATTATCATGGGTTTGAACATGATATGCCTGGTGGAGGCCTAATTCTGCAATATGAAAAGGACCTAACGTCGCTAAGACAGGACTAGAATATGTGCGCATATGGTGATCCAAGCATGAGGACATATGATGAATTGATCGATCTGTACTCTGCTGAATTATATGATGTTGCTTATGGATGGATATCTCTTTATGATGCACTTTTCTCCAGTGGGGGCCCATTTTACTATTACAAAGTGTACAAAAATGTTTCTACCTCTATAGAGGTCCCATCATTTCCTTCACATCCCAAACTATGGCCCTCATTATGACTTTGGCAGTCTTTTCACAAGACCGCTGAAGCCACGGTCACCAGAAGACCACCAATGCTGGCGGTCTTCCGGCCACCATATTACGAGTACTGAAGGATTTCCACCACAATTTGGGCAGAAATCCTCCAGTAGTCGTGCTGGCGATGAGAGGTGCAGGGGTGGTTCCACCACTGGCCCGCCCTGCCAAAAGGACTCCACCAGCCGTATTACAACCTGTAATACGGTATGGCCGGGTACTGATGGCGGGGTTCCCGTTCTCTGCTGGACGACCGCTTCGCCGGACAAGGTAAGTCGATCACCCGACAGGGAGGGGAGTGGGAGGGTGGCAGGTGTTGGGTGTGTGTGTGTGAGTGGGTGTCATCTGCATGTGTGTATGCCTGTGTATATTGGTGTTTGTAAGGGTGAGTATGCGTGTGTGGATGGGTGTTTGTATGCCTGTGTGTATGGGTGTATGCCTGTGTATATTGGTGTTTGTAAGGGTGAGTATGCGTGTGTGGATGGGTGTTTGTATGCCTGTGTGTATGGGTGTTTGAATACGTGCATGGATGCGTGTGAGTGAATGCGTGTATGGATGCATGGGAGTGAATGTGTGTAAGTGTTGGTGAATGAATGTATGTGGGGTGCGTGTGTGCCTGTGCGCGGGGAGGGTGATGCTGTTCTGGAAGGGGAGGTGGGGGAGGAGGTGCTGTTCTAGAAGGGGGGGTGGGTTCTGGTATGAAGGGGAGAGGCAAGGGGGTATTGGGATTGCAGGGGGGGTTGGGAGAGTCATCTGCCGGTGACAAGAAAGAGATTTCCTGTCACCGATAGCCTTTCTGCCAGGGTTTTCGTGGTGGTGCTACCACCACGGAAACCCTGGTGGAAAGCAGACTCCTGATACCACCGGCGGTCTTCATTGGACTGCCGGGTTGGAGATGCTAATCTCCGGCCCGGCTTTCTAACCGCCCCAGCTGTACAGGCGGGGATGTGGCGGGTTGGCAGAGGCTAACCCACCACACTCAATGTGGCGGTCTTCACCGTCAGCCTGTTGGCGGTGGGACCACCACCGTGGCCCTGGCTGAGGGCCAAAGTGCAGTAAGGCACCTTAAGTATTATGTAAAGGTACCCGAGAACCTGTGAACGTCCTCTCCGCAATTATTAAATTAATTGCATAAGCCATTTTCTCAGGTAACCTCCACTACCTTAAGCAGGTGGGTCAAAGGGGTGATGGCCCTTGGGGAAATGGACACAGGGTGCTTGAGGTCTCATTTCACCTGAGTGGGGAAGGTGGTAAAGGCCTTTTGGGTGGGAGCTAGGTTGGAGGATATTCTTAAATTGTCTGATTGATCTAGTGTTTTGACATTTAAGATTTTATATTGTAAGCTGGTTTAGCATGCAGCAATGACAGCTGTGAACATGCTTTGAACGTGAACTCTCCTGTCTTCTGATAAAATTACACATTCTCCTAACCAGTTGTTAGAAATTCTTGATTTTATTAAAGACAAAGGAGGTGAGTATTATCCCACCGCTGGTATGGGTGCTCTCCCTTGTAAAAGTTAGTAACAAGTTTGTGATTATTCCTAGCACCAATCTCATGCACTCAGATGGCGATATACTTGGAGGAAAGCGTTTCCATCCAATGGAAGACAAGCTCCCTATATTGCTTCATGGCTTTCTGTTGCTTTGATATTGTTTTGGTTGTTCCGTGGACTATAGACTTCAATCATCAAGAAAAGAGGATATGTGTGTTGGACTACCCCTAATTATAGTATTCTGTGTATATCCTCTGTGATGTTACTTTCTGTCCGGGGGAGACTGGTTGTGGGGAGTCTAGTGTACTTTAAAGGTGCTACTAAATTAAAAAGCAGGAAAAGAGACTGCATAATAGGTGCCATCTTTGTCTTTCATAGAATCATGACGCTCCTTCACACCTGGCCAGGAGAAACTGCAATTTCATGGCTTTTTAATTTTTGTGGTGAAGCGACTGTAAACGCATGTCAGTTGTTTTCACTGACATGACTGAGCGATTTGAAAGTGTCACCAGTTCCCTGTTGCCCCTATGGGAAGCCCAGAAGTGACTGCACCCACCTACATTCTGTGATTTAATTCTGGTTATATGGCGAGGACCAGCCAGGTCCAGCCCTGTTTGTTACCATTTATTCCAAAAGGCTACCGCCTGCTTGCTGATTCTCTTATGAACTGAACATTATGGGCCAGATGTAGCAACGGGTTTTTCACATTCTGTATCAATGGGAAAATGTGTTCGTACATATGGCCCTATGTTATGCTCATAGCTCAGTGTGATCATTAGGGATGGACAGAACTGTTATTCAACCAGCATTTCCCCAGTGGGCTGGAGCCCTTGGAGATCAGGGCTGAAAGCTCAGGCCACCCTGGTGTCTGTCACACTCCCCAGCTCCCTGAGAATCGCAGCAGGCAGGGGAGACTTCAAGAAAGAGAGGATGGGGGATGAGGAGGTAGTGAGAAAGTGATGCGAGAGGGAGACGAGACAGAAGAGGATGGAAGGTGAGATTGAGAACTAATGGGTGAAATGTAAGTAAGAGATAGAACGAGGAGATGAAGGGACAGCGGTGCTCGAACAATTATCAGACTGGGGGCGCTGCCATCAATGTTACATCAATGAACCTATAGGAATTCTGAGAAATCCAAGCATCACATAAAGGACAAGTGCTGCAAATTGGCTCCGCCCGTTCATCAGGAGTGTCAAGGGTGTGGTATGTAGGGGTAATGTATTACTAAAGCATGGTACGGTAGCACACTGTTAGTTACAGACTGCACCCTTCCGTTGAAAAAAACACTATGGCCCATATTTTTACTTTTTTAGCGCCTCATTGGCTCCGCTTTGTGACGCAAACGCGGCGCAAACTTACAAAATGCAATTGTATTTTGTAAGTGTGCGCCGCTTTTGCGTCAAAAAATTACGCAAATACGGCGGTAAAGAAGTATAAATATGGGCCTATATTTGCACAGACATACAGATTTAATGATCAACCTATAAGGCACACAAAAGATAATGTATGACAATTGGGGTTCAGTGAATATTTGTCATTTGCACATCACCAAGTAAAGTGTCTTGTCTTGTTTTGAACCCATTAAAAACTTTGGTTCCATCACACTTCAGAATTAGAAAAGAAGTGCTCTACGTGTGTGTTCCTGTTAGTTTATTTGGAATTATTTGTACAGATTTTATAGGTATTTACGTTTTGTTGTGTGTTTTAAAATGGCAACAGTGCAATGTTGCTTAAAAGAGTAAGCAGCAATTTGTCAGGAGCCTAGACTGTCATTCGACCTCAGTCTTTTAAAGCACAGCAAATGTTACAAGATGAAAAGCAAAATTTAAAGGCCTCTTTAATGCTCATTCACCTTCAGAACACCAGCATGGTTATTTTGGGGGTGCTGCAGCACCCCGCCAACTCCATCTCAACTCTACTTCCATTGCCTATGCGAAGGGAGTGGGGCTGATTTGAGCATTTTTGCCAGGGCTGCTTTTGGTTCCCAGTCTGTCCCTCAAGAGCATATCAAGCCATTAGGGTTGCCACATGAACAGTTTTTAGATCGCAGCCTACCAGACAGCAAAGCTGTCTGGTTTGCTAAAGACATCTGGGGGACTTTCAGAAAGTCGACCCAGGAATGCATTCTGACCGTCGCTTGCCATTGACTTTGTGGTTTGTAACTCACATTTCCTTCCTTCCTATTTGCTGGCTCTATTTGTTTTAGGCTCTCCAGGTTCAGTTTGCCCTGCCTGATGAGAAAGCTGTGTTCACTGAATACTTCCACAAACTCCTTTTCTGTCAACAGGCCTTTAAATCTTGTTCTTATCTGTCACATTTGCTGGGCATTCAAAGACTGAAGTTAAATGACAAGCTGTGTTTTCCTAGGAGTCTAGCTATTTTGTTTTGCTTTCTGCTGTCTTCAAAATGACAGCCTTCATAGGAAAGAGGAATGCAGCCTTTCTCCACGGAGCCTGCTTGTGTCCCTTTTTTATTTTATTTTACACTTAGCCATCTCAAAATGTATTTTTATCTTAATCTGCTCAAAACATTTGCACGTTTTTGGCAAAATTCTTCTTCTTTGAGTTAATTTAATTTGTGAAACTGCCTTTTTTAAGAACAAAGTCAGCCAAACATATGGTGATCTTGGGTAATTTGCACTCTTCATTGCCCATTCACTGTCAAGCAAAGGATAAGATATTTTCATAGAAAAGAGCCAGCCGCATACTAACACAATTTAACAATGCCTGGTTTTCACTTTGATGTGTAAAGCATATGCTTTATTTATGACATCTGTGGCAACTCATTTCGGAGAGTTAGATACATTTAAAGGCACTTTTTATTAAAGCTTTTGTGTTTGTTTACCTACAAAATAATTATGTATTCCGTCTGCAACTGTGCCTTTTTCTGAACACATACATTACCGGATATAAACAATTTCCTCATGTTACCTTGCAGACACTAGGGCCATGATTTGGGTGGTGCAGCAGGTGCAGTGGCACAGGGGCCACAAGTTCTAGGAAACCTACTGAGTACCAACTATTGCAATATATGTTACCGCCAAACAATCAGTCACAAGCGCAGTTACTTTGCAGGCACTAAGGGGGCCACGATTTGAAAGATGCAGCAGGTGCAGTGGCACAGAGGCCAAAAGCTCTAGGAAACCCACTGAACACTGGTTATTTCTACATTTTACTACTAAACAAGCAGTCAGGAGTGCTTTTTTGATTCTTTTGTAATCATTGCACCCAAAGTAGCACATAGCCTGAAGCATCACTGTAATAAAAGTTGTAACCTATTGGACTTTTCTGTCTATCTACAACTTATGTTACATCAGCGCATTTATATGGTACATTTTGACAGTTTTTGTATGGTCCTAAAATGTTTCTGAATCTGGACTTAGTAACACCTTAGCAAGGGCATTCTCCGTTCTATAACATTAGCACTTCAGCCGTTGTAAAAAGGACTTCCTGTTTTCCATGTTTACTTATTTTTACAGAAAAATGCAGACAGAAAAAATTGTCTTTCCTGTCTGTATTTATTTTTAAATGTGGAGAAATACAGAATACGTGGCTTTTTTCGAGTGACTCACCATGCTGAGATTAATGACTTTCTGGCCAATAGCTGTACATATTGGCAGCATGAGGAGTTACAAAGCTGAATGAGATTCGCTTAAATTACTGCATATCTCAACATGAATATGTACTATAATGTTTTTTTAAATGTGGTTTTATTATTTAGGTATCACAGCATGGGTGCACGTTTATCCATTAAATAAATACAAAGATATATGAGTTATCACATCATCTGTTCACAAAACACAACATAAATATGGATAAAATACCAATAAGATGGCCCAAAAATAAATATGGCTAAATACAGGCTGAAATAAAAAAATACCGTACAACCTGGAGCCCTAGTAGTAAACACTATATAAATACTTATAACTTACCAAATGTCATTCGATACCGAGCATCAGAGCATTGGCAAAGCCAATAAGTTGCGCCTATGCGAGATCTGTTGGCTTGTCAATGTTTATTTAGCCGTATTATACAGCAGCACTAGCTTTAGCATGACTGAAAATACATGAAAAGTGATATAACGCGGACAACGCTGGCTGTCTTATACAGCTTTTTAACAGTACTTTCAGCCATTTGCAACATAGCTAAAAAACATTAGCAGGACCAATACATTTCACATATTGAAAACCTATTGGCTTTGCCAATGCTTGTTTGATGTTTCTGCCAGTACAAAAATAAGCAAAATCTTCTAAAGCTGGTATTTTCAGTCATTACCTGTACAGACTGAAAACAGCAAATGTAACTAGGAAGCACTTTTAAATGTGTTCTGGAGCTGCATTAATGTTCTATGGCTAATAATTACAGTAAACCAAGGCAGAAAATGTCATATTACAAATTAATACATTCGATTTTGTTTTGAGTCCTATTTAGTAACACATCGTGGTCTTTCTCATCTGGTGGGTACCTTGCGCCACCTGGTGGACAACTAGTACACATGCATGCAGCTTTTATTTATTAAAAATATTTTAGTGGTAAATAAACTTTATTGTAGCGCTTGAAATAACTACATATAATCAAATAAAAAGAACGTAATAACAATATTCAGTAAAAAAAAAAAAAGATTAATTATAAAATGATATACGTTTCAATAAAAAAATATATTAAGGAATGAGCCTTGCCCTAACTCACTACCTAAAGCACAATTAAAGTGCTTTGTATATAACATCGTGCGAGACGATATTAAACATTTTGCAAGCTAGGCACAGAGTATGAAAAGGCTATCCCCACCTTAACAAGCTTTTATTTAAAATTAACTTTACTTATTTAAAGCAAAGAACGCTGCACAACATTATGGGCCAGATTTACTCATTTTTCACGCAAGGTTGCGCAGCAACCAAATTTGCAAGCTGAGTTGCACAAGGGGAAACAACAGCACAGAGCCATTTCTACTAAGAATGTCCTGCTGCTGCAGTCATCCCCTGTGGTCTAATTAGACTTCCTTGGGTCATGCACAGTCTTGCACCCAGGAGCGGCTCGCAGCGCGGAAAAGGGGCGGGCGGCACATGGCGGGGGAGATTGGGGAAAAAGAGAAAAACAAACAAAACAAAAAAAACACTTACATGATTCCCCAGTGCTGCGCACATGCGCACTGAGGGGAGTGCTGTACACTCTCCCTCCGTCCCTGTCATGCCCCATGGCCCCGCCCCTTTAACAAATAACCAATAATAAACATAGTTTATTATCATTCTATTGTTAAAGGTTTGCAGCTGTTGCTGCTGGCAGGGGGCGACGCTCTTCCGCCATAGCGGAGATGTCGCGCCTGCTTGCACGACAGTGCAGATGTGAATATTCGCTGTCAGTATAGGGTCTGTACTGGAAGCACACCCTTCCAGTATAAATTCCTATAGCTAGACACTTTTCAGAAGGCTCACACACATTGCATGTGTGCTGTGCACTTCAGCACACATGCAATGATGCATGCTTTTTTTGGAGAAATGAACACTCTTTCCCTTAGTAGTGTCTGCCTCAAGAAGGCATTATTTTTTTTATACAAAGCCCAGTCTGGCTACCTTAGTTGATTGAGCTTTGCAAACATCTGAGTGTTTGCACTGATCCACCACAATGATGACCACATAACTTGTCGCAAAGCAGCATGAAATGCTTTTTGCGCTCAGAAAAGGGCACCTTTCCAGTACAAAATACCTTTTGTTCTGAAAAGTGACTGCATATGCATTGCATTGCCTCGCTTTGCAACATTATAAAGACTTAGTAAATCTGAGCCTACGACTGTAAAGTAGACGCCACACCAATTAAATCTGTATTTTTGGGGTGCTGTAGTTCTGTTAAGATGGGAAATCTCCCACGATGGTTGCTTGTTTTTGTTGAAAATCCCCTTTGTCTGCTCCTCTGTTGCGAAATTTGTTAAATAACCATTTTCAGGTGAATTGCTGCAGCACCAAAGTCAGCAGAGGTGGAATGAAAATGAGCATCTGAGACTGGCCACTGGAAAGAGAGATACTGAAGTGAGCAGGAAAACAGGAGAAAGAAATTGAAATGATACTGAGAAGGGAGAGCGGCGCATAGTCCAATTTTATGTGCTGCGCTGTATGTTTAGTGCTAGACAATATTGTCATCAGCTGTAAAACACATGCACAGGACACTTTTTGGCCTGGGAACTCTGCACTAACTAGATCACTGTGCATTATTAATTTTTCATCAGTCTGTACCTATACTGCAACAGAAAAGGCATTAGTGCTTATTCTTAAAGTACATTTTAAATCCAGCATTGAGACAGCTTTGGCTGTCTGGCCAGTCTCATGTTTGCCAAAACAAATCACAAAAATACATGCATATATACATACAGGTACTTTTGGTCAGCACTCTACTTTTTTGGTCTGTTCAAGTGCCAGTCACATATTGGTTCTGCAAACCACAACTTACAGCATGGACAATGGGTCAGCCCACTTCAGCCACTGGCATTCTTCACAATCACTCGCTACATTATGTGCATGTACACACCGTCTTAAAATGTGCACTTTATTGTCAGGGCTTATGGGCCCATCTCTGCTTTCATTGCATTTTTGTTGGCTTTTCTTTACAGTTTTCTGACCTAAAATGACATTCCATGATGTCTAGATGGGACACCAGATAGCCATATGGATGCTTACCTCTCATCTCTGTTTACACCCACATATAGGTCCACGCATATCTAACATAATTATACCACTTTTAGGTAATAGCATGTTTATTGTTTTACCACTTTTAAACGTTTAATGCCTATTGCATATATTTGCAAAGACCAGGCTTATTGGCTTTGCCAATGCTTCTTTCTGTTTTAGGCACATGGGCAACGTCTGCTCAGGTGCCTATTACTGAACACATTTTATTTCTAAAGCACACCTCAATGCATCAAAGCAGCCTCACCACAACCCCCCTCGGTTTCTGCTCCAGGGAGGGGGATGAGGGAGGCTTGTAGCGACCAATGGGCATTGTGGTGACAACAGACCCACTAGCGTTATCTGTCATTTCACAGTCAGGCCAGCCATGTGATGTGGGGACAGGAACAAAGCTTTAACGTATTTTTTTGTAGACATTTGTATTCGCATTTTAATCAAACAAATCCAAACATAGTGAAGTAGTGTGGGCAGAAAGAACATAGAGCAGTAGCAGCACACATTTCAGTAAGGGTATTCAGCGACATAGGGTCGGATTATGACCTTGGCAGAGGAGACTTCTAATACGGCAGACGGGATATCTGTCATGTTTGTGATGGACTATTCCCTCCACCATGGTCGTAATCAGGCCCGTAGTGTCTAACAAGCACTAACACAAAAATATGGGAGAAAGGCTTTGGGGGGGGGGGCAAAGACAAAACAAATTTACAAATAGCACTACATTAGATCTATAGTCCAGCTTAGCAATCCCGGGCTGCATTCACCCCTCCCCACATCCATATCCATCTGAAATCTTGGGCCAATCACACTCACACACCTGGAGTCACTCAGGGAGGCCCCTGTGTCACTGCAGCTGGGAAGGAAACTCCCGGGAGGTGCCTATCCACCAAAATTCACCACCAGGTTCCAACCTGGGGCAAGCCAACAATAAAGCATCCCAAGTGGGAAGAGAGGGCACTTTCCGTATTCTTCTAGCTTCTTCCCTTTGAATCACCTCTCTCCCGCACTCTGCCAATGATAGCAATTCCAGTCCCCATCTATACACCTCTGGGCCGCGAGTCGACTTCCAGCTCATAGTCAGTTGTGGACGGGCAAGAATCAGTGCCAGGGGAGTGAATTTATCTGCCACCTTCTGAGCCGCACCATGCTCGTGCAAGCCCAGCAGGCACACCTGGGGGGTGAGCTCAAAGTACTGATTGTTAGCTCTGCACATCACCTGAAAGACAGGGGTCGAATACAGGAGTAGCACTGGGCAGAACCACACACCGTATGAAAAAATCTGCATCATCCGTACCTCATCTAGGACAACCTGATGGTGAGCCAGGGAACATGGAATTAATTCATCACGGGTCAGATAGGCCCGATGCAAGTAGTAGAAATGAACAAAGCTTTAACATATGCCATTCAACCCTCCCCCTTCATCCTCCCTCCTCACCCAGCGCTTCCTGTGTTTTTTTCTTCTCGTCTAAGGGCAAGGACAAGGGATTTTGAGGATCAGACAGGACCCAAGGTTCCGCTGAGCATTCTCCCAGAGTGTACCTCCCCTGCAGGTCTTGGCGGGAAGCCTGGGAGTATCGAGGGAGCAAAAGAGCCAAAGTATCAAGGTGTATACCAGCTCATGACTGCAACTTACCAGTTGCATTGCAGGTACCCCCTGGGCTGTCCAGGAGAGCAAGCAAGGACAGCCAGTCATTGCAGAAATAGATGTTGAGGTACAGTGAGCAGTTAAGTCTGTGTATGCACCAGGAGCCCTCCATGCACATGCCAGCATTTCATTGGGATCAAACAATAACAAATGGCTCCTAATTCAGATGTAAGAGAGCAGTGAGTGTTTGGAGGCAATGACGTGCAATAGTTTGTAAAACTAGGGTGCTCATTCCGAGTTTGGCAGTCACTACTGAAGACCGCTGTGCAAACGGCAGCCGATACACTGCCAGCGACGGCGGAGTAAAGCCAGCCGCATTATGAGTGACCCACGCAACACCGCCAAAAATAGACTGAAAAAACAACTCCGTCGGCCCAGATGACGGTATGAAGGAGGCAGCTGCACCACCGCCACGCCGAGAAAATGCCGCCCGCCAAATTCCGAGTCACAAATCAGCATCGCCGAAACCAACACGCCGGTAATCCATTGGCGGCCCAAACCACTACGGGAAAAAAAGTAGCCACCACCGCAGCAACACTGCTCCAGATGGGATAACACCAATAGCAACACCTGAAACACATACACACACCTATCCACAGCACTACAAAACGCTCCGCCACACATACCCAGAACCCTTTGCAAATAGAAACCCTGACAGAGAGAGAAGAGCACACTGAACGGAGGCACTGCACCTATATACCACAGGCACCATCATAATTAGCACGAATCACACAACACACCACTGCACACAAACACCACAGAGCACACAAACATACCATTACACATATTCACAACTACAAACAGCACACACAGAATCCCTGCACATCATACACCCCCATCTACAACACAACCACCATGGCACCACAAAAAAAACAGATTTACAGAAGAGGAGCTCAGGCTAATGGTCAAAGAAATAGAGAAAAGTGGAACCGTGACTATTTGGAGCACTGGTCCAGCAGACATTCATAGCCCGGAAAAATTACTTATGGCAGAGGATAGTCAACAGGGTGAATGCAGTGGGGAACCATCCACGCACAAGGTAGGACATTAGGAAGAGGTGGAATGACCTTAGGGGCAATGTACGGGCCATGGCTTCCAGGCACCAAGTGGCCGTAATGAGGGCTGGTGGAGGACCCCCGCCACCTCCCCCAGAAATGGCACCATGGGAGGAGATGGTCCTGGCCATACTACATCCGGAAGGGCCGAAGGGAATTGCTACTGGACTGGACACTGCTAAGTCCACTGTACTCACTGGCCACCATGTCCCTGTGCACAGCATGTACCCCCACTACCTTCTCCCCTCAAACCACCCGAACGTGCACAAACCCACTATTGGCCCTATACCCACGCTTGCATGCCACATCTCCCCACTGACGCCACTCCCTCACAGCCCAACCTAGTGCATGTATGCCTCACACAGCAGAAAGTACCACAACTACCACAATGCAACACTCCCTACCCTTGCCTGACTGCTACATCCATATCACATCTCTGCAATTGCACGTTAAACCATGTCACTCCCCATCACCAATATGTGGTAGGAATGCACATCAGTACATGGCAATGACAGTGGCAAGCCAAATGTAAACTGTACTCAAGATTAGGACCATTGCAACCTTCCACTGATGGGAACACAAGCAGTGGACTGGAAACTGTCAATGCCATTACTGCTCTGCAAATACAGTGAATGAGGGAATACAACCATGTGTGTCACCGCTAGAGTACCATCACAGGTACTCCCAAGTACTGACACACAGCAGAGGAGCCCAGTGACAGGAAGCCCAGGCCTGGATGCAGCACCAATAGGGGAGGATTCACATGCAAGTCTGGATTCGGACAATGAACCTGGCCCATCAGGTATGAGTGGTCAGTCCACCACCACCAGCCTCACCCTGCCCACAACTCAAACCACCTCCCCTGTGGCAGCCAGTGCACAGCAGAGTCCACCTTCCCATACCTGGGTCCCAAGGTCACATCAATCATCAGTGTGCCCCACAGGACAGGGGCATGAGTCAACGGTGCAAACCCAAGACAATGACGGTCCTGGTGTCAGTTGGAGGGGGCACACTGCACCAGGGGCACAGGCACAGGGGGAAAGGGCCAGTGGGAGGCCAACTGTGGGACAAGGGACAAGGCAGGTACAGGACACGACTGGCCAGGAGGCCGTCTCCAGGGTCCTGGGAGCCTACCAGCAAACCCAGGACCAGTTGGGCTAGATACTCACCACCTTGCAGGACACACAAAGGCTGCAGGAGGAATACCACCAGGAGGCCAGGCAGCAGTGGCAGGCACACAATGCCACCATGGCCTCCATGTTAGGGGAGTTCAAGGGACTCAACTGCATCCTGCGGACATTCTCCAGCCAACAGCAGGCCCCATCCAGTAGTCAGTCAACACCACTGCCCTCAACATCAGCACCTGCTACTGGAATGGAGACACAGCAGGAGGACCCACAGGACAACAGCACCCCTACCCCTGCAGCTGAGGAACCCCCCGTAAAAGAGGTCACCCATCCAGACATCCTACAGGACCTCAGGCCAAGACCAATCCCCCCACCAGGAAGTGATCCCTCTTCCGGAATGTCACCCTTGTGTGCCATTGTTACACCCTGTTGGCTGTCCAATACCAAGGTCACATCATTCCGAGGCAAATGGACACAGGACCTATTAACCTAACAGCTGGACCACCCACTCTGTTCATCACCTAGAGCACTACCCCACGCCTCTGGACTCTGAAATTCGGCACTAAACAAACACCTACTATCACAAGTCATGGTGCATGTCTCTTTATTGTTAGTATTGCCAAATATGTTGAAGAACAACAAAAGAATACACAAGTCTACACAACCAAAATGTCATAGTTACCGATGTAGTGGGATGCTCCAGAAGGTAAGTACATCCATATTGTTTTAACATCCACTGTCAACTGTGCCAACAGGCAAATCAGCAAGCAGACTGCAAACAGTTACGTCACGTGAAGAGGGATAAATAAATGGAATGAGGTGCAAGGTTGCAAGGAATGTAATCCACAGTCGTACATCAATAGCAGTTGAACACAAACAGAGGATGAGTGTCCCAGCAGCTATGTTACACCATATGTAAGGGTCTGCATTGGTATCCACACATGTGTGGGACAGGAAAGATGAAACATAGGTAACATCCTCAATTGAACAACTCCCTGAGTAGTCAGGAACAGGTACTTGACACACAGCAGATGACAATCCATGACAAGCCTACACAGCAGGAGAAGACTGATAAGTCCCCCTAACATATCCCCAAACAGGAAGCCTGAGGACCCTAAGCCTTTAGTACAACTAGAAGGCTGTACCGCAGTGCCACCAGCATTCCACAAATGAACTTAGCAGCTGTGCATTTCCACTACCTCTCATGGTGAGTCACCTACCCTTCAAGGTTATTAACCAATATGTAAGGCTGTAGTCCCCACACCTTGATGCATGCAAATACTGGCTACAGATTGGCTTCAGCAATACATCTCCCATGCGCAGATGATATGTAATGCAGACATACCTGTACATCATGAAAGTAGTGATGAATCATGTCAGTCCTGTTGTCATGTGCCTCATCCTCATCAGTCTCCCCCTCAGCATCAGAGTCACTGGCCACAAACACTGCTCCAGCATGAACATCCCACTCCTCCAAAAGTGGGATGTGCCTTCTGAGGGCCAGATTATGGAGCATGCAACAATGATCTTGCAGACTCTCCCTGGATTGTACTGTACAGCACCACCAGACACATGAAGACAACAAAATATGGCTTTCAAGAGACTGAAAGTCCGTTCAATCACACACCTCGTCCGGCATGTGCCTCATTGTACCTGTTCTCCCCTAATGTAGTTGGATTTCTCACGTGTCAGGAGCCAGGGCAGGTTGGGGTATCCGGAGTCACCTGTGTGGAAAAGGAACATGGCCATAGGTAACATTGCTAGGCGGAGTGCTGACTGTGTCATGAGGGGTATAGACGTCTGACACGGAGAGCAGTACTCATACCTGTGAGCCAGGCCCTTTCTCCCTGTAGCTGTGACATCATTGCAGGGACACTGCTGTTCCTCAAGATGTAGGAATTTAGCATTCACATGTGTAATGTATTGGTCTGCAAGACACACCACTTGTACATTGAGTGAATATGTACTTTTCCTGTTTCTGTAGACCTGTTCATTGATCCTTGGAGGTACCAGGGCAATGCGAGTCCCATCAATGGCCCCAATTACATGTGGGACCTTTGAGATGTTGTAGAACGCTGCTTTTACAGTGGGAAAATCTGGAGGTAGTGAGAACCTTATGTACCTGTGTACATGCATAAGTATGGCATCCAGCACATCCTGCAACACCTCACAGAACTTGGGCTGCGAAGACCCTGCAGCCAGTCCCACTGTGACCTGAAAAGAGCCACTCGCCAGGAAATGCAGGACTGACAACACCTGGACTGTTCGAGGGATGGCATGGGGATTCCTCAAACCCGGCAGGAGGTCTGGCTTCAAATGGGCGACCAGTTTCTTGATGCACAAACGGTTTAGTCGATAGGTCATGATGATGTGGCGCTCTTCATTGGTTTCAAGATCTACGAGTGGCCGGTAACTTGGTGCATTCCTCATCACTCCACTGTGGCCAAATCTGTGCGGGGACACAAACAACAATCAGGGTATCTGTCACAATGTAGACTATTCAGTATGACACATGACAATCATCATGTAACAGTCATGCAAGTTTCCTGTAATAATGTGGGAGTCCACATTACTCTACCCTCCGTACCTAACAGACGATGGCACATGATTCCTGTGTGAATGGACGTATACAGGACATGTTCACCTACACCTTCCCTGTGTTCCACTATACTGATCAAATATGCTGACAATTGTTGTGACAAGTCTGTAAATGTCACAAGACATGCACTACATGTGTCTATATTCACCATGTCAGACCTGAAAAACGTATTTGTGACGCCATGCAGGTAGTCACGCTGTATAAACTCAGGACAGTAATGTCACAGACTAAAATGGCATCCACGTGTCCAGCATGCATTGGACTGCTGGAAGTGACCTTGTTCCGCTGACGGAGGTCGTCGTGGCGGAGTGTGGTCAGAACCGCCGTGCAACTCCTCATTGGTTAACGTTGATGTCAATGGGAGACTGGGACCAGTAACGTTCACCGCTGGCAGTGAAGGTCATGACCGCTGTGGTCGTAACCACCATTTTGTTTGGGACAGCTCACTTCACCCCTGGCATTTGGGATAGACACACCTCCACTTTGTGTGCTGCTGTGTCCTGTCTCTTGGAGTAATGATGGCACACACTGCAGGGGAAAGGGCCCCAGCCTTCTCAACAGAGGAGCTGGAATTACCTGTGGAAGGGGTCCTACCCTTGTATGGGCGGTTGTATGGAGCTCCAGGACAATAGTACAACATCCTTTGTCCCACAAGTTGGGTGGTGTTTGACGTATGTGTATGTACATTGACATGTCATGACTGATCAGGTGTGTAGCATGCACATGATATGTGTGGGATATTGCAAGTGTGCATGAGCAGTGTTCGTTGTGTATCGCCAAAGCTTACTGCTGTATTGGTATCATTTACATCATGTCCCCCCTTTTCTCACTGTTTTCCAGTCAGGTCAGCGCCCACCAGAAGAAAGGGTTGTGGCGAGCCATTGCCAAGGAAGTACGGACCCTGGGGGTCCATTGCCAGCAGAGCACCCACTGCAGGAAGCAGTGGGAGGACCTGCGACACTGGGCCCGGAAGACCGCAGAGGCCCAGCTGGGGATGGCCTCCCAACGTGGGAGGGGTGCACGTCAGACCCTGACCCCACTAATGGCCCGCATACTGGCGGTGACGTATCCTGAGTTGGATGGGTGCTTGAAGGCAGCACAGCAGCCACAAGGGGGTAAGTGTTGAATGTCAGGTCACTACTTCATGGTTGTGCTCTATCATCCTCCGTGGACTTGGAATAAACGGAGTCAAATGTGATTTAGGGAATGTACAGTCCTGATTGCCACTCCCATCAAGTAGGAGTGTGTGACGGTCGCTATGTTGAGCCAACTAGGATAAGAAGTGGTGGTACAGTGGCACATGATGTAGGTATGGGTCTCTCAAGTCTGCTATCATGTCAATGGCTGCATCCTCCATCTCTGCGTGTACCGTAGTAGTACGAAGTGGTCATGATGGAAATGTATATGGGTAATGACAGGCATGTTACATGAAGGTTGCAGTTGCATCACTTCCTACATCAATGGATCCTCTGTACCACATGTACGCCTCACATTCCTGTCAGTTAGTTAGTGTCCTGAGTCCCTCTCTGCTTATATTAGTATCATCCTCTAATGGATGACATGTGGTTGGGTATAGTCCTGGGCTTGATTCTAGGAGTAGTCATTTTGGCATTAATGGGCATGTACTTGTCTTCATGCAGGAGTTTGGTCTGCAGGGTTGAGATGGGTTTGGGCATAGCTTGCATGAATCTACTTGGGAATAATTGCTAATTGGTCTATTGTTTCGCATGCAGGGACTGTTATCTGCATTGTTTGTATGTGAAGTGGATGTGTGGGTTCTAATATTTTTCTCCCTTTCTGTTTCTACCACCCTCTTTTTCTCTCTCCTCCTCTGTCTATGTGTGCATTAGCATCATCTGGTGAGGGAGGAAGGGCACCGGCGAGTGGGGTTGCTGCAGCCCATGGGACTCAGGAGGCGGCCAGCAGTGAAGCTGAGGGGACCAGTGGGACGTGGGATGGAGGGCGAGGGGAGCACCACGGACTGGAGCTACCAGAACATCTGATTCAGATACCTCCTCCGATGGCAGCTCCCTGGCAGTGGCGGACCCTTCTGGGACCACACCAACACCATTGTTGTCCTCCACCCCCCTTACCAGCACCACTCTCCCTGTTGCACCCCACCCAGTTGCCCGTGCCTATTCACCCAGAAGGGTCGGCGTCTCCTTCGCCGCAGGCATCCCTGCCCTAGTCAGCCCTGCTGCCCTTAATGAGGAGGCTATTGACCTCCTGAGGTCCATCTCTGTGGGGCAGACAACGATTGTGGATGCCACCAAGGGACTGGCATCCCAGATGCAGCAGACAAATGCGTTCCTGGAAGGCATTCACGGTGCCTTGTCTGGCCTCCAGAGATCGTTTCAGGCTCTGGCCTCCTCGTTGATGGCAGCCAGTGTCCCTTCATCTTCCGTCCCCCCTCCAGCTACCTGTTCCCAATCCACAAGCCCTCTCCCTACACCCGTACATGGCACACCAACACACACGCATGCACCCAGTACAATAGACAAGGTACGCAAAGACAGACATGGGCATCACAAACGTTCACACAGGCATGCACACACACAACACACATCTGCAGACAGAATGGACACTTCTCCTCCTGTACAGTCACATCTACACTCATACCTGCCAGCACAGCATCATCACACACTGGTCCTTCTGTCAATCCTGTCATCCCCTCAATCACCACAACAGCAGGCTCACAGTCACACACCCCACACACCACATCCACACTCACCACGACTACCGTCTCTGCCACCTGCAGCACATACACCTCACTTGCACACACCACTACAACATTCACTCACACATCACCCATTCCCTCTCCCTGCATCGCTCCCCCACTCCCAAAAAATGCATATATACCCACTCACCCACCCAACATTCAGCCACTACATACATCCAGACACTGCACACACCAGCATCCACATACAGCACACAGACAAATCAGACGAGCACTCCCTCTAACCCACTCCCAACCCTCACTCATGTGATCTCCCCATGTACCTAAGAGAGTTTTCCTTGCCACCCTTGACCTCTACCCTACTCCTCCCCCGCCCCGTCTTCCCTGTAAACAGCGGATCCCCCTGCCCCTCTCAGGCCCTTCCACCTTCCATTCCTTGGGTACCCCCTCTGGTGTTTCCCCTGCTCCTCCACCCAGCAAAAAATCCACCCCTCACAGTGCCAAGGTCACCCCTCCGAAGCCCAAACAGAAACGTGCCCCTGCCACATCCAAGCCTCCCCCACCATCCCCACACCCCTGAGCCTGCCTGTCTCATTGCTGCCCCTATGAAGTGGAGGCCTATTTTCAATCAGGAGTCAAGTTGGGCCCATATTAATGGACAATGTGTCCTGCTGAAGTGGACATTTGGACTTGCCATTGGCACATTTTGTATATAGTTTATTTATTGTTTGAATACATCGGCCCACATTGCTGTGGTTGGTAAGATGAGATGCTTGTCCTGTTTTCCTTCTACATGGTGGTGTGACATCTGTGTGCAAAGTTGTGTGAGGTCTGTGTGTGGATTGTGCCTGTGTTGTTGCATTCGTTTGCTAGATGGTTTGCGACATGGGGATGTTGTGATGTGTGTGTCTGCCCGCTTGTGTGTTTGTATGGGGTATTGTGTGCATCCGTGTGTCTAGTGCTGCATGTGTGTATTTCCTTGATTGTTGGTTGTACGTGTTGTGTCACTTGTATGACTGTTTGGATGTGTGTTCACAGCTATTGATTGTGTGTCATTGTTACATGGAGTTCATGGTGTGTGTGCATGTGGGATAGTTGCACACACACCATGTGTGCCATAGTTGAGGTGTTTGTGGGATAGTTGTCGTTGTGTGGTTATGGGGTGTATTGGTGGTGTTGTGCGTTGTGCTGTATGTTTGGCACATATCTGCATGGCTTTGTGTGTGTATTGGGTATTTGACATTGACGTATGTTATGTGTGCGTGTGTGTGGCCTTCACTGTGTGTGTGGGGTATGTGTGTTCTGAGTGGGAGTGTATCACTGCCATTTCCCTCCCCTCTGTGCTAGGTATACTTATGGTTGTCTTCTTCGTCGTCGGTGGTCCTGAAGGTGTATGGCGAGATACAACGCTGGGAAGACTAGCAGTTCATTTGCCCTGGCGGCCCCGGCGGCGTCTCTGTGCCTGGAGGTGGGTGTTTCCTTTTATACTTTCTGCTTCCTCCCGGTTTTTCATTGCGGTAAGGCCCCACCGGATATCCTGGCGGAGTGGTTACTCGGAATATGGAGGGGGGGACGTTGGCTGCTGCCTTCCTGAAGTGGTCTTCCGCCTATTGACCAGAAGGCGCAATATATATCTACAGAGATGTTGGTGCAGCTGCTGCCCCATCTGAGGCAGGGCAGAAAATTAGATTTTCCATAGAAGATGCACCAGGATCTTTCCAAGGCATTTTATGAAAGTGATCAATTTGAGATTAAACAAACGTCAGCTCATCAGATAAGTCGAAGGATCCAGAGAAGAGCAATCTTCCAAAAGGTATGACCAAACTCTATGCTTTGAAGGAAATGAATGATAGACTACCTAGCTATGTCATAGTGTAATCTTTAGTGGCAAGCTAGGTGGGAAGATGCTCAGTGGCAGAAGAAAATATCTTGAGACTCTGTGACAAAAAATGTGTACTCTGTCCTTAAGAAGGTGTATGCTGGGGAATAACCATCCCTTTGAGCAGGGGTGTATTGGACTTACAATGCACAGTCTCTTATATCTGGCTTACAATCTTTGTTTAAGGCATTTTAAGAGGGTAAAGAGTGGTTTGACTGCTGGAAAAAATTAAAAAGCGAGCAGAATTTGTGTCTGTCATTTTTTTTAATTTGATCAAGACTGTGGTGCTTCGGTTGCAGCTCATCGAAACCTATACATTAAAGAGAGGAACATGCCTGCTGCCCAAAGGTCCACAGCCCTGAAGATGCATTTTGAATGTGTCTGTATTTTTGGAGCGGAGTTGGAAGACAAGCTACATAGCATCTTTAAAAGATGTGATCATTTTTTTGCTTAGGAAACAAAATAACTAGGACGCTAGTACATCAAAAAATAGCAGGCAAGAGAAAGTCAGTCTAGATTCCAGGGAAAGGCTTGTGCATAGAAGTTTCAGAAAAAAAAGCAGAACCCCAATCAAGGGCCACAAGAACAGTGTTCCTAACTATGCTAGAAGCTGGGAGGTAAATGGCTAAGAGTTGCAGGCTGGAGGAAGGATCCTCCTCTTCCTAGCAGAATGGACCAAATATATTTCTCACCAATGGGTACTGAACATTCTAATGAAGACATATGCAATAAAATTACTCTTGAATCATGTTCCTTCAGAGATCATATCTACACCTTATCCAAAGCATCCAGCAAAGAGAAATTCTCTGGTGATGGGGATCCAAGCGCTGTTGTTCAAAATTTGATTGGTCCAGTGCCTGAGATGGAAAGAGGAGAGGGTGTATACTCCATTGTGTTTCTGCTCATGAAAGCAAATGGAGAGTCCCAAACTGTGATCACCTTTAAGAAGGCGAACACATTTTTGAAGAGGATTCCTTTCAAACTAGAGACTCTTCAAAGGCTAATATCTTTGGTACCAAAGTATCACTTCTTGATTACCCTGGACTTAATGGATGCTCATTTCCATATACCAATGGCTGAAGAACACAAGAAGTTTCTCAGATTTTGTATCCTGGTGCACCATTAGCAAATCAGGAACTTGCCATTCCATCTGAAATTGGTACTCAGGATGTTTACAAAGGTGGTGGTTCCTCTGATAGCACAACTTAATCTGCAGGGAATACAAGTCTTCCTGTATCTTGACATTTGCTTACTGCATGCGCCATCATCTGGAGAGCAGAAATATAATCCTGAGTCGACACAGTTCTTTCTTGATAAATCTTCCAACATCCCAGTTGGACCCATCAAAGGACTTATTTGGGGTAAGATTCAGAATGGATATGGACAGAGTCTTTCTTCTGATAAAAAGAGCAGAGAAGCTGAAGAAGTTATCAAAGTCTTTATTGATCCTGAAGCAGGCCCCAGCTCAGAAATGGATGGTGGTGTGGAATATATTGTGCCTGGTGTCTTCATAGTCTAATAGACAAGGCCACATGTTTTACCCCTACTGTGGTATCTCCACATGTTTTGGACTCAGACTTGTCAATCTATGAACACATTGGGTTCAATAGCATCACAAATTAAGTCTCACCTTCAATTGTGGTTAGTCCAGGACAATCTGAGCAAAGGGAAGATCATGCATCAGGACCCACCCATAATTTTGACAATGAATGCCAGTGTCCAGAGGGGCGAATTTGGATGCACTCACAGTGCAATTGAGGTGACTACCCACAGAGTCATTCAGGTCATTGAACTGGAGGAAAGAATGAATGAATGAATAACTTTATTTGCATGATTAATTAAAACCTTTGCAAAAACACAATACATAAAAATGATTATGGTTACTACCGAGCTAAAGAATACGTTTGGATCTTTAAAAGCCATGACCTTCTTGACGTCTATCATCACACCATTACCTAAAACGCTCTTGGTACCTACAAAACGTAGGTGCAAATGTATGTTACGTAAATGCTGAACCATGTGCCTAAAGAGAAGTGTGAAGAAATGTACAGAAAAGACCAAGATAAAAAGATATCTAAAAGTTCTTTAACGATTTAAAATTAGAATACAAGTGCCCTGCGATGCAGTGACCTCCACCGCACAACACCTACCCTTGTGGCAATGACCAGTACATCAGGCAATTGTCCTCCATTAAAGCTGATCAGGGTCAGCATTTCGGGGGATGCGTCAGCCACTTTGTTAGTAATGTAGCTTTAGGTGCTGCCACTCCCTCTTTGATTTCTGAGCCTCTGTGGGCATGTGCTAGCAATAGATTTTTCCTCATGATAGTAAGAAATTGCCCTAGGCGGGCCAACTCCATTGGAATCTCGGCAGAGAATATATATTTAACAGCTTCTTTACATGACCGTAGGCCGTGTTTCAAGAAAAGGGGTTTTAAAAGTCGACGTCTGTCTGAGGCCAATTCCGGAGAACAACATATTAAATGACTAATAGATTTGATATGATAGTTACAAAGTATAAATTGCTGAGAGACCGCACTTTGACTTCCGACTACATCTGAATTCCCAGGTGGGTAGAGTTAGAAGATGCATATGTAGAATGCCCGGAAATGTTCGAGCTCTCAGGGCTGCTTTCATATACGGCTGGAGGTTGGCCAAGCTATGTGACTCGGCTAAACCCTCAGCCCCCCTAATTTCCCTGACTGAGGTAATGTCCTTCTCGCTGGAGATTTGCATGCCATATTCTTTCAATATGTTTTTCAGATGGGCCTTCGAAATTCGGGGATCCAATAAATATGTGGGATTTAGGTCAAAAGAAACCATGGATTGCCTCAGGTAGTTGGCCCAGCTACTAGAGGCATCATCAAAGATTACTTTAAGCGAGCTCCTCAGACTGTCGGTATTGGCCCTAGAGACATCATACAATAACTTGATTATATCCTTTTTGCAATTTATGTCCATGTTTGTTATGTTAAATTCTAAGCGGATCCCTGCATGTCTGGTGAATTTGGAATCTTGAAAGATCCTTTTGTATGATCTCAATTGGCATTTCTCCAGGAATTTCATTATCCTGCCAGGATATGCTAAGAGGCCATAAGTAATCATGGGTAAAAGTTTTGCTTTTATAACTCTTCTTATTGGTTCGGTTGTAGGTGATTGAAGCTGGAGATGGAGTTTAGTTAAAGCATAAATGGTTCTCTCTGCCTTAATTCACAGTGCCGTTACCTGGTGGGCAATTTTACCGGTGTTAGATAGCCACATTCCCAGGTACTAATACTTTTCTTCCGTGTCTATACACAATGCGTTGATCTTCCACAATCTTGGGTATTTACGCGTCTGCTGTCCGAACACCATGACCTTGGTTTTCACTGCGTTAACCTTCAACGTGTTTATTTCATTGTAATAGTGCAGGATGGCCAAGCTCCTTTTCAAGCCTAATTGAGTCTGAGCAAGTAGGACTATATCATCGGCATATTGGGTTATGGGGCGCACAGTCTTTCCCAATTTCGGGGGAAATGTGTTTCCTCTGAGTAAGACTTTGCAGAGATCGGCGTATACAGATTGAAGAGAGTTGGAGCAATGACACATCCTTGTTTTAGGCTTTTATTAGTATATATTCTTTTGGTCACATACGTAGGTGCGACCTTGACTCGCACCCTGTGTCAGAATAAAGAGCCATTATAACTGCTAATAGGGTCCCTGGTATCCCCCAGGGAGCCAGCTTTTTCGAAAGTATGTGGCATTCTACGCCGTCAAAGGCAGCACTATAGTCAATGAAACATCCAAAGAGGGGTTGAGCAGCTGGTTTCAAGGTTTTCTGTCCCAAGTATGCGAGAGCCAGCACATTGTCAAGAGTGGATGAGCATGGCCTGAATCCTGTTTGGTACGGTGGGATGATATTATTTTCTGTAATCCGGACGGAAGAGAAGGCAGTGTATCGAGCTCTTCACTACTTTCATCAGCAGGTCTACCAACACAACAAATTGATAAGATCAGACAATATGGTGACAGTGGTCTATGTGAATCACCAGGACATCACACACTCAAAGTCTCTGAGCAACATTGCTGTGATGCTAAGCAGAAGAGTGGAGTCACATATTAAGTCTATCTCTGTGACCCATATCAAAGGATTGGACGATGTAAAATCAGAGTGTTTACACCGTCCCAGTATTGTGTTTATTCAGGAGAGTTTTTCTGGAGATGGGCAAGAGGTTTGGAATTCCTGTGCTGGACTTCTTTGCATCCAGGATCAATGCTCTTCTTTCAAAGTTCTGTTCTTGTTTCCAAAAATAGAAACGTGGGAGGACGTTGCCTTGATAGTGAAGTGGCCAAAGGAGGTGTTCTATGCCTTTCCCTTTTTTCTTGAATTCCAGTAATGTTGCTCACAATTCAGAGGAAAAGGCAGAGATTGTGGCAGTAGTTCTAATATGGCCTCACAGATCTTGGTTCCCGCGACTAAAAATCCTAAGATTCATCCTCCTTGGGTTCCGCCACTCTCTCCTTCTCTGATTTTGCTGTTCAAATACCTTCTTCCTCTGAAGATCACTCTCTTGGCTGAGCCTCCAGAAGCAAGGTCTTGCTTCACACTTGGCCCTAGCCTTACTAGGGGATATAAAACTATCTGTTTTAAAATCATACTATAGACGATGGGTAGTTTTTCCTTTGGAAATAGGTGTGAAGGGCCTGGGAGGAGTAGCCTCTCCTGGCCTCTGGAAATGCTTTTATGGGCACAGATGGTGCCCTTCTTGCATAAGCCAGTCTACACTGGTTCAGGGATCCCCCCAGCCCTGCTCTGGCACGAAACTGGACAAAGGTACCAAGGGGAGGTACCCAGAGCTCCTCCAGTGTGTCTCAGACCTCTGCCATCTTGGATGCAGAGGTGTGAGGGCACAATGGACACCTCTGAGTGGCCAGTGCCAGCCGGTGATGTCAGAGACCCCTCCTGATAGGTGCTTACCTTTCTCTGTAGCCAATCCTCCTCTGAGGGCTATTTAGGGTCTCTCCTGTGGGTTTCTGTTCAGATAACGAATGCAAGAGATCACCAGAGTTCCTCCGCACTTCTCTCTTTGACTTCTGCCAAGGAACGACCACTGACTGCTCCAGGACGCCTGCAAAACTGCAACAAAGTAGCAAGAAGACTACCAGCAACATTGTAGCGCCTCATCCTGCCGGCTTTCTCGACTGTTTCCTGGTGGTGCATGCTCTGAGGGCTGCCTGCCTTCATCCTGCACTGGAAGCCAAGAAGAAATCTCCCGTGGGTTGACGGAATCTTCCCCCTGCCAACGCAGGCACCAAACATCTGCATCACCGGTCCTCTGGGTCCCATCTCATCTTGACGAGCGTGGTCCCTGGAACACAGGAGCTGGATCCAAGTGTCCCCAACAGTCCAGTGGCCCTTCTGTCCAAATTTGGTGGAGGTAAGTCCTTGCCTCCCCACGCCAGACAGTAATCCTGTGTACTGCGTGAACTGCAGCTGCTTGGGCTTCTGTGCACTTTTGCAAGACTTCCTTTGTGCACAACCTAGCCCAGGTCCCCAGCACTGTGTCCTGCATTGCCCAACTCGCTGAGTTGAACTCCGACTTCGTGGGACCCTCTTTTGTTGTGTTGAGTCGACCATCATGCTCAGATCTTCTGAATGCCTGTTCAGGTGCTTCTGCGGATGCTGCCTGCTTCTGCATGGGCTCTCCGTATTGCTGAGTGCCCCCTCCGTCTCCTCCTCCAAGGGGCGACCTCCTGGTCCTTCCTGGGCCCTGGCAGCACCCAAAACCTTCAACCGCGACTCTTGCAGGTAGCAAGGCTTGTTTGCGGTCTTTCAGCGTGGAAATAACTCTGCACCCTCCAGCACGCCGTGGGACATCTTCTGACCAAAGGAGAAGTTCCTGGCACCTTTTGTTGTTGCAGAATCTTTGGCTACTTCCATCCAGAGGCAGCCCTTTTGCACCTTCATCCGGGGTTTAGTGGGCTCCTGCCCCCACCCCCCCCGGACACTTGCGTGACTCTTGGACTTGGTCTCCTTCCTTTGCAGGTCCTCAGGTCCAGGAATCCGTCTCCAGTGCCTTGCAGTCAGTTGTTGTCCTTGCAGAATCCCCTATCTCGACTTTACTGTCTTTCTGGGGTAGTAGGGTAACTTTACTCCTACTTTTCAGGGCCTTGGGGTGGGGTATCTTGGACACCCTTTGTGTTTTCTTACACTTCCAGCGACCCCCTACACACTACACTAGGCCTGGGGTCCATTTGTGGTTCGCATTCCACTTTTGGAGTATATGGTTTGCGTTGCCCCTAGGCCTATTTTCTCCTATTGCATTCTATTGTGTTCCACAGTGTTTGCACTACTTTTCTAACTGGTTACTTACCTGATTTTGGTTGTGTGTGTATATTTTGTGTACATTACTTACCTTCTAAGGGAGTATGGGCATATGTACAAACACATTTTCCCATTGACACAAAATGGGAAAAACCCTTTGCTACATCTGGCCCTATATCCTCTGAGATACTTTTGGCATATTCTCACTAAAATAAAGTACCTATATTTTGAGTAACTCTGAGGATTGTGTTTTCTTATGATATAGTGCTATATGATATAACTGGTATAGTAGGAGCTTTGCATGTCTCCTAGTTCAGCCTAAGCTGCTCTGCTATAGCTACCTCTATCAGCCTAAGCTGGTAGAACACCTCTAATCTACTAATAAGGGATAACTGGACCTGGCACAAGGTGTAAGTACCACAAGGTACCCACTATATACCAGGCCAGCCTCCTACATTGAAAGATAAAAAATAAACTATTATTCACTTATACTGTAATAAAAATGTAGTACATTCAGCTGGAATATGACTCTTCCTGGCAGCTGCGGTAAGTAAAAAATGCTTTTAAATATAACTTGTGTGCGTGCTTGCGGGTTAGAGTGTGTGTATGTGACACAGTGTGTGTATGTGTAAGCATGTGTGTGTGAGTGAAGTAAAGGTCCAGTGCCATGTAATGTGGCTTCCACTACCCCTTGCATTTTGGTGAATTGACGCCCATGAATCTATAACGCCTGGCTGAGGGGGTGTGGGGCCTCTTCAGCATTTCTGTTTTTTTCCTCTGAGGTAGGATTTACCTCGCGTGGTTCCGACCGGGGCACGGACGGGTTGGACTAGGAGTAATGTAGGAAATCGGGGCTTTCGTAGCGGGGTCACGAGACCCCAGTTCTCAGCTCTGCGGTGCATTGAAAGGAGTCGCAGCACATCCCTGCGTGTGGTAAACGCCTACACAGTATTTTGGTCGGGTGTTTCACACAGAGGAGCGACATTTCTTCATGCATCGCTGTTCCACAAGATGACATAAAACTAACAAACTGTCATTTTAGTGCCAACATCTAAGTCAGTATAAGCACAGGACTTGTATAGGATTTTACTAGGAATGGCTGCTTGCCTGCACTGTTGTCTGCTGAAAACAATTTTACAGCATACAGGAGTGCACAAAAGTAGCCTCTTCCACTGTTCTACCCGTCCGGTTTAATCCTCTGTGGCTTCCAAAGGAGATACTAAATAGGTGTCCGGTCCCTGCCCCCACCTCGTTATCCCCCATATTGCCTGCAGACCTGCCCTGCACCGCTCACAGGTTTAGAGGCTAAAAGAGGACTTACCTCAGTTAGCCACAAGGTGGCGACGTAGCTCTACGTGATCCCTGCCTTAAATAACCTCTCACACAATCCACATAATGAAAGTGTCCCTACAGCAGAAGTCTTCAAAATGTGTATGTGGGTGTGTGGAGGCGGGAGTGGCCTGCAGTTATATCGGGGGGGGGGGGGGGGGGGGGGAGGTAAGAGGGGGCGGGAGTGGTCTGAATTTAGGGGTACCAGGGCGCCAGGCACCGGCGAAGAGGAGCGTCAGGCTGAAAACTGCTTTGTTTTTGGTTTAAAAAAAAAAAAAACAACAACACACAATACTTACACAGGTCGAAGCGCTTGAGCGCTCGACCTAAAAAAATACCAGTGGCAGTGGATACAGCCCTCTAGAAGAAGCGTTCTGGACGTCAGCCAACACCTCAGGGTGTGCCTCTAAGACTGGTTCCAGTGCTCAAAAGAAGCCTTTAAAACTGAAACCGGAAGCCTTGCTCAATGCAATACCCCAGAGTGAACCTACACAACTAAGCAGACACTCCAGAATCCGCCTCAGAGGCAGGATCCAACATTCCAGTCAGGGACTGGCTGCCATTCCTCGGTAGATTCCTTCGGGACTTTTTACAATATTCCACACACAATATTCTGGAAGAGGCACCTGTTAATATACATTATACTAAAGATCAAGCATCAGGCACTTCCTACTGCGCTCCAAAGTCCCCAGGATTGGAGACAACACTCTAGATGAAGCTTCCAGGACTGATGACTCTAGACTTGATGCAACACTCCAGAAAAGGCCTCCCAGCAGATGCAATATTCTAGACAAAGACTTCCGAAAAGGATCAGTACTCCTTTAGAAATCCTGGAAATGGATAGAACATTCTAAAACTAGATTCAGGATTAGATCCAATACTCATCCAACATCCAAGATTATAGATAGTATTCGAGGAGAAGGCTCTAGACGCTATCGAAGCATCCAGGACTGTATAGGATGCCTATGAAAAAGCCTCTATGACGGGGTAGAAGAAGGGGCTGGGGCTGCGTATCATAGTCCAGGAGATATAGTTAGTAATGGATACAATCCTATAGATGAACCGAGCAGGACTGAATTTAATACACATCAGCCCTGGGACTGAATACAATATTCCAGAATACATTTGCGATATTGAATACAATACTCCAGGATGGGCCTACGAGACGGCCTGAAAGACCCCAGACATAGGCATTGTGACTAAATACAGCCTTATGGTTATTTAAAAAACTGGACAGAATACTCGGGGTGTACCTTCTAAAACTAGACAACGCAGCACAAGAGAGCTTTAGGGTTAAATACAATTGTCGTTCAAATATAGAGACAATTCTCCAATGGGGTTTATAGATGCATACCTTTGAATGGGTCTTCCAGAACTGGACACAATTTTCCAGATTAGGCATTAGAAGTTGGAACACATCTCCAGGTCTGGCTGCCAGGGGTCATTGCAAACCTTGGGGTAAATTCTCTAGAATTGGAGACAATATAATAGGTCAGGACATAACAACTCTATCCAGTTTCAAAGATGTTACCATCAGAGCTTGATACAAACTTCTGTATGTGAGAGCCACAACTGGACCGAGTCTCCCAGTTCACGCTATTAGAACTGGATACAATTCTCCAGATGTGTCCTTCCAGACTCGATGCAAACCTCTGGATGTGTTGTGCACAAGTGGAAGCAATATCTGTGGTCAGGTTATTATAACTGGATATTATACTTGGAGAAAGCTGGCCTGGTGTGTGGTGAGCACCTATGGTGTTATCACGTTATACCAGGTCCAGGTATCCACTATTAGTGAAGTGTAGGCAGAGTCAAGAAAGCCAGGGCTCTCTAACGGTAACAGTGGGTGAGCAGCCAAGACGTGTCTAGGAGACATGCAAAGCTCATGCAATACCACTACAGTCACACAGCACTTACACACATGAAAAAACCACACAGTGTTACAAAAATAAAAGGTACTTTATTATAGTAACAAAAATACTAAAATACTGTATAAGCAACACCCTAACTGGAGGAAAGGAAACACACTATTATACACATTAGCAATCAGAAAATAGCATAGAAAGCAATAGGCATTGGTAAAAGCAATAGCAAGCAGTGAGCGCCCTAGGGGAGGGTCAACCATATACTAAAAAAAAGTGGGATTTGAAAGGCAGTCCCCACCCAAGGAAGTGGAATCAGTAGAAGGGAGCTGGAGGAGCTAGGAACCCCAAGAAGTGAGTACCAGGGTGACCCCCAGTGACCAGGAGAGCAGAGGTAAGTACCTGGTTTTCCCCAAAATTAACAGGAGGACGTTGGAAAAGGATTGGGCAAAACGAATACAAGAATGGAAGAACCCAAACGTGGATCCCAACAGAAGAGGACCTGCAAAGGTAGGGGACCAAACTAGTTTGTGATGAGTGTCTGGTTGTGGCAGGAGCCACTACCCACCCTTCTGTGGATGCAGAACCTGGTCGACAGTGGACGAAGAAGGTCAGCAGTGCAGCACAGGAGCAGAGAGGAGTTCCAGAAGGGATACAAATGATGTCCCATGTCGGCGGTCGTGATGCAGTTGGTCAGTGGTGATGGAAAACCACCAACAAGCCGGAGAAGAAGGTTTTGCAAGGCTGAAGAGGATCAGCGAGGTCCAGGGGACTCGACCCAAGGAATTGAGTCTGGGGTGACCCTCAGCAGCTGGGAGAGTCACAAGAAGAGGAGGCGGCCACCACGGGCGCCCCATGGGCAGCAGGCACAGGAGTCGCAGTCAGGCCCACTCAACACACCTGAAGAAGTGTCCTGCGTCGCTGGAGCAGCAGGCATGAGACTGTGCATTACAGAAAGAAGTGCTGGGGGCCAGGCTACACGAAGCCTGAAGAACCCTTGGAGAAGGAACAAACAAGCCTTGGTAGCTGCAAGAGTCACGGCGCACAGGGGTAATGTCCTGCTAGGGGAGGCAAGGGCTTACTGTCTCCTAAGTTGGACAGCTGGTAAACAGGACCAAGAAGACCACTCTAGACCACCACCTGTAATGCAGGATCCACGCAGCTCCGGAGAAAAGAAGAACCATGCAGCCAGTCGTCATTGCAGCTGGTGCCTGCGGATGCAAGGTAATGACTCCTTCACTCCAAGGGAGATTCCCTCTTACTTCTTGAGCAGGCTTAAGACTCATCGCCCTCAAAGGATGCACAGCTGGGGAAATGCTGCAGTGCTGGAAGGAGCCTGAGAAACCATGCTGCAGAGCAGAGTCGTCGCTGAAGTTGCAGATTGTCAGTTCCTGGAGGGTCCACTTACAGTCCCAGTAGCCGGAAGATGAAGTAAACGATGCAGAGGAGTCCTGCTGGAATCCTGCACGTCAAATCTGAGGACCCACCCAAGAGGGAGACCCTAAATAGGCCAGGAAGGCAGATTGGTCACCTAACAGGGTGACCACCTATCAGGAGGGGCTGTGACGTCACCTACCTGACCTGGCCACTCAGATGTTCCCAAGGGCCTCTGCCCACCTTGGATTCAAGATAGCAGAATCAAGTGGCCACCTGGAGGAGCTCTGGGCACCACCCCTGGGGTGGTGATGGACAAGGTAGTAGTCACTACCCTTGCCATCATCCAGTTTTGCACCACAGCAGGGACCAGGATTCCCTGGACTGGTGCCAACCAGTTTATGCAAGGAGGGCACCAAATGTGCCCTTTAAAGCACACAGGTGGCTTGGGGAGGGTACCACTCCCAAGCATGTCACACTTATTTCCAAGGGGAGAGGTGTTGCCTCCCTCTCCCACAGGAAATCCTTTGTTCTGCCTTCTTCTGCCTGATCTGGTCAAGCAGCAGGGGGACGTAACATGTCTGAGGGGTGGCAGAGCATGGGCTTCCCAGAAAATCCCAGAAGACTAGTAGGAGCAATGCTGGGTGTCCTTTAAGTAGCCCCCAGAGTGCATGAAATCATACAACCAATACAGGAAACAGTATTGGGGTATGATTCTGACATGTTTCATACCAAACATGCCCAGGTTTGGCGTTACCATTATGTAACTGGACACAGGTTTTGACCTATGTCCAATACACAGGTAAAAATGGCTTCCCCGCACTTATGAAGTCCAGTGTAATGGAGCTGGAGTTTGTAGGGACAACTCTGCTCATGCAAGGGGTGCCCTCACACACAGGGACCTGCACCCTGCCCTCTGGGCTAGGAGGGCCTACCATAGGGGTAACTTACAGTGACCTGTGGTGAGAGGGTGCATGCACCTCTTCACGCAGGCTGCAATGGCAGGCCTGCAGATATACTTTGCATGGGCTCCTATGGGTGGCACAATACATACTGCAGCCCATGGGGAACCCCTCGTGCCCCAATGCCATTGGTACCTAAGTACCATATACTAGGAACTTACATGGGGGCACCAGTATGCCAATTGTTGGGTGGGCAAAGTCCTAAGAAAACATATTTAGAGGGTGGGAGCACAATCACTGGGGTCCTGGTTAGCAGGATCCCAATGAAACCAGTCAAAACACACTGACAGGAGTCAAACAGTGGGGGTAACCATGCCAAAAAGAGGGTACTTTCCTACAAACCTCACAATTTGGTCTTAAAACCAGTACTTAACACTCCAGGTGTAGCTTCTAATATTTGACTTAATAGCCCAGGCGAGGCCTTCAGAAATAGACACAGTACCACCCTCCCCCTTTCTCTGAATACCTTATTTTGACACACCATCCTGTTGTCCTCTGCATTGCTTTGGGTGTTTGGGGCGGGGGGGGGGGGAGGCTTGTAATATCAAAGTCTATATTTATGTGGACTTAAGTGCAATTTGGTGAATGTCTCTAAAGTGCTTCTGAGTGTTTCCCTACTTAAAAGTCAATATTCTTTTAAAACTTTAATGCCAGAACATTTGCTTTCCTCTAATTTTATACGTTTTGGGTGATCGAAGAGAATGTGAAGTTAAAATAATAAATTAACGGTGAATGGAAGTCTTTGGCAGGTCCTCACTGGTGACAGTGGTGGGTAGACATGGAAACCAGCAGCTGCTGTGGCTTGGTGACTTGTGATATATGTCAATGTGATCCCTTCACATGTCTCCACATAGCACAGTGGGAGAGGGGACATCACGGGAGACAGGGGGGGGGGGGGGGGCAGCGAGAGACAAGCGAGTAGAGAGAGAAAAAAGAATCAAAGGGGAAGAGAGAGAAAGATGAGGAGGAAGCGAGAGTGGAGGGAGAGAGGCAGAAAAGAGAAGATGAGGGATAGAAGAAAAAAGCTATGAGACAAAGAGAACATAATGGGAGGGTAGAGGATCAGTGAGTGTGCAAATAACATGGATAAAGAACAGAAAGCAAGAAGGAGTACGTGAGATAAAAGGTGGGCACGAAAGAAGGGGGCCATCAAAAGGGAGAGAGAAGGAAAGGGAGGGATGGAGATGGGGGGTGAAAGCAGGGGGAGACCGGAGGGAATCAGAGAAAAGAGAAAGATGAAATAGGAAAAGATGACAAAGAGAAAACAAAATAAAAATGATACAGGGAAACAGTGAGAGCGGAGGTGGAAATCAGAGCGAGAAAATAGATGAGAAAGATGTGAGAGGAGAAAGAAAGAGGGTGAAAGACAAAGGGGGTGGGGGAGAGAAAAAGAAGACACGGGGAGCTGTATTATTAAAAATGGCCTTGGGGTGCGGTGGGCACGTGCGCCCGCTTTCTGCAGGCCTGGGGCACATTGGTATCACCGAGGCGCTGGGGCCATCCCGCCCTGCGATATCTGACCGCAAGGGACGTCCCCTAAGGTGCAGGAGACCGGAAGGAGCGCGAGGGAGGGAGCGAGCTAAGGAGGGAGGGAGAGAGACAGAAAAAACAGCACAAGACAGGGGAGAGAGGGAGACAGAGGTTGATAACGACCAAAAGCTGTTTTACACATCAAAGAAAGTAGAGCGTTCAATGCCTCGAGAAACGCACGATCGATGGACGCTTCTTTTACATAGCGATGGCTTTTACTAGGCGCTAAGAAACTGCTCCCTGGAGGAGGTGGGAGGGAGCTGCAGCTATTAAATGTCCATTAGGGCCCAGTGCAGCTCGCACGGGGGGAAGGGGGGGCTTCTCTTTGGCAGGCTTTAGGGCGGTGCGAGCGGTGCGGCCGCACCGGGTGCTGACCTTAGGGGACGCCGTGTTTAGCAATAACTTACGAAACTTGCGAATTAAAAGCACCTGCTGAAAGTTCCCTGTGGGTCCAGCCTTCAGGAAGCAATTCAAATGTCAAGATAACTCACAACAAAGTTCCTACTAGGGAGAGAGATGGGAGTTTTGTTAAGTGGCACCTTTGACTCCCCATAAAGTAGCTTAGAGGGTTAATATGCCTGCTGAAAAGAACAGAATTATATTTTATATGGAGAGACGAGTGGATTAGTAAAGCCAGGTTTTGCAAGCACTCTAGAACAACTTAATGAGTGTGAAGGGGGGGCTATGGAGAGATGAGGGACAGATTTGTCAGGTGGTAGTGGGGGAATAGTAGTCATGGGGGGGTGCCACAAAACAGACTGTCGCACAGGGCACCCCCAGTGCTAAAACCGGCCCTGTGGCTACTGGCCGGCTCTGGACTGGCACATACCCAGGTTTGCTCGCCAGCTGACTTCCGCACAGACCCTGCTTGTGCCCCCGGCCCTACCAACTCTGGCCCGTTAGAAGCGAGGTTTCCAACCAGGGCCAGGAGCAATGCCTGGTACATGTCAGATTTGTCATGATAGCCGATGCACATGAGTTTCGTTTAGTTATTGCATGCCAGTTCACCCAGACACGGATATCCCCCCCAAAAAACATCACTCATCTATCTTGCTCTTGAGAACACACTCTGGACACCCCTGTATTACAAGATCAAAAGACTGATAACAAATCCCTGTTCTTCCAGTAATGCGCCTATTTATCAGAATCTATGGCTTGTGGCATAATTTTTGTCAAACACGTTTGTACTTATTACGCGATGGCTTTTGACAAAAAAGAAATGTGCAGATGATAAACCATTTCTTTGCCTGTAGTGATTCCCAACAGGGTTGGAGCTCTGGAAATAGCGAATGCTACTGTTTCTCCGTTTAATGGGCCTCGCATTACCTAGGACAGCAGGCTGGGCAGCGTGCGTGGTCAGTCTGTGCAGCTGCCGCACTCCGCAGATGTCAGCAGGGGGCGTTTAACACATCGAGCCTCCTGGACAGTAGGGGTGGAGGCCGCAGCTCATTCTAAACACGTGACAAGGTGGTGAAGGGAGGCTCGGGGAGGAGCCAGGCAACAAAATAAAGCTCTGAAAGTCTCCGACCACAGAATGTATCAGCGACCCAGTTTCTGTCGCCAGTCATGACATTGCTACTCTATCACGATACATTGTGCCAAAAAACATTAGTACTATCCCCAGCTAGAAAGATCCCAGGCGCAGTGCCAGAACTGGACAAGGGTCCTTCAGATAGTTCGTTTAAGTGTATTGCTTTGTTAATGAAAACCATTGCATACAAATAAAATCACAATGAACCCCCTCGGCTACCCGCTTCTAAGGGGCTAGCTACTCATGTAACCAATGGCTTTCTGAATACACCTTATGATGCAAGACTCAGCTGTGACCACCTGTGCCCGGATGCTTCCCTTTATAGTCCGCACTAACATAAAAGTAAATTGTACCGCAAAATCGTCATCAGTCCTTTCTGCGGTATACTCTTGTGCCTACTGGAGAGTAATTCACAGATTTGCGCCTTCAGCTTGGCCTCTGGGGTGCCCTGTTGTGGTACTGACTGCGTGCAGGTGTATTCTATTCCTTTCCGGCCCTGATCGTGGTGTTACTTGAAAGACTTGTCACCAGGTTTAAGAATATAGGGCCATATGTACAAAAGCTTTTTCCCATAGACACAGAATGGGTAAAACCTTTCGTACATCTGGCCCATAGTCCCGCGGAACGCCAGGGTGACGCAATCTCCGCACGTCCATGTTGTGACCGCTTGGATGCAAGAACGGATGTGGCATTCCGGAAATAAAGGTTTGAGTAGGTTCTTCCTGGCTGCTAAAACTGTTTGACACGTACACAGGACATGCAATATCGACTTGGGCCCATATTTATAGTTTTTTAGCGCCGCATAGGCATCATTTTTTGACGCAAAGCGGCGCAAACTTACAAAATATAATTGTATTCTATAAGTTTGCGCCGCTTTTGCGTCAAACAATGATGCAAATGGGGTGCTAAAAAATGCATAAATACGGGCCTCAGTTGTATATCCGCATAGCCAACAACATAAGATGGTCGAACTGGCCTTCCATAATGGAATAAGATCCTTAATGTCCCAGTATAGCATGAACGATCTTTTTAATGCAGCAGAGAAGTGGGCAGACATATACGCCTGAGGCTTTAGCCTTCTATGAGAGTTCACCACTGTCCAGGCGTGCCACCTCTTTGCAAAGGAATTCTTATCTTGGATAAATGACTGGTGTTTTGCTGATGAGTTTGTTATGCGGCTGAAAGCTGCTTTTCCTATGTTGCTATCCCATGTGTCCTGGACACCTAGTTCTTCTAAGGCCTTGCTTAAATATTAACCCCAGGAACTTGCTAGTTTGTCTTTTAATGGCGCCTCTATCTCTTGCCAGCATAAACTATTCAGGGACCCACTCTCAGCTGGCCGGAGTTTGTGGCACAACTTTATAAAAAGGTTCATTCTTTGTTGCTTTTGATTTGAGCCCAAATCCAAGCCTTACCTGTGATGGAAGGTTTATTTCGGCAAGGTGAAGACTGCTTTATAAACGTTTGTGTTCAGCTGGTATAGAAAGTTGGCTTCCTTACCTTGCATAATTTCCAGGCCGTAAGCCACTGTTGGAATGAGTTGAGGTTCCATTACCTTCAGTAGATGACCGTAGATGACAAGGTAATGTGCACCAAAACTTAGTCAATGTTGAGTGTATTTGCGAGAGAAGGAATCCAAAGGACCTTGGTAAGTCCTCCACGTTGTGTAAACGTGCACGCTTGTAATTCTGATCAGAATTGAAAGCGTGCACGTTTACACAGCGTGGAGGACTTACCAAGGTCCTTTGGAATCCTTCTGGATACCTTGTGACACCCGAACAAGAATCTTCACTACACACTTATTGGGATACAGCTCCGTTCCCACCTTTTTCCTAAATTGGATTTTCTACCTATGTGTCTACAGTCTAGCCTTGAAAAAGTCACTGTGTGACGAAACATGTGTTGGCTGTGTTTGATTGGCTGCGCCTATTGACTTATAACTACCGACACAAGTAAATATCCCTCTGGAAAATAAAGAAGAAGGACTATATTATCCATCAAAGGATTTGACTTACCAAAGTTTACACTTGTATTTCATTACTGTATATGCTCTCTGTGTGCTGTGGTCGTATTTATCCATTTTACTTAGTGTATACTTGTATACACTTTTTTGTGCCTTGGGGTAGTAGGGCACCTGACCACCTGCACCGCTTGTGAGCTAACGTATTATATGCACCAAGTTTGGACTACACTGGGAGGTGCAGTAGCTTATACCATTACTACCTATTTATATTGGTTTAATTGATTACCAGGTACACGGTTGAAGGCTGATTTGAGTTCTAAAAAGTATGCAAATAGACATGTTCTACTCATTTTGGTGTTTTCGGACAGAATGGTAAGTGCCAGTAGGTTTGTTGTTGTTTTTATACCTGGCCTAAACCCCGTCTGGGTGTTAAGAATGAGGTTTTTCCTGTTACCCCCAGCTTGCAGATCTTGTAGAATGCAGGATGCGTACAGTTTAGCTTACACGTCGGAAACTTCCCTTCGGATAGGCGAACAAGGTCTCTCAGGTGCATGATGGCAACGTCTGTTTTTGATTCCCATTCATTTGCAACAGTTATTTGCACTCCTGCATTTATAATGCAAAGTAGTAGAACAATGTAAGCAATGCCTGCTAAGACTGCTAGGACCCACCCAGGATACCCTAAGGGCAGGGCCACTAGAATTAAGCAATTGTGCGGCCGCCTCGATTTTTGCATTGTTATTGATTTGCCACATAATGCATCACCTGCCGCATAATCTGTAGATTTTAACAAAAAAATGTTTCTAGCTCAAACATTTTAGAAGTTACTCAAAATTCTGTGACACATCTTGTAGCATAGTGGAGGGCCCTTTGCAAAGCTGGACTGGTCACCTTTCTGTTGCTTATTGCTATACTTGGGTATTAAACTGGTAATAATGAGGTGAAAGCAATGCCCAGATACCAAGTTTAAAAATGACAAAATAATGAAGTAATAGCACTATAAAATGTGCTGCATTATTCCACATAATTTTGGGGTTCTTGCTGCATAATTTGCTTAACACTGCTGCATAATTTGGCCCTCTCCTGACACATAATTACAGTGGCCCTGCCTAACGGCTATGCTTTGCTTTTAGCTAACGCTCCCAGTTTTCTGTTGTTACTGATTTTTACAAATTAATGGAGACAGAAAAAAGGTTTTTTCCTGTCTGTATTTATTTTTAAATGTGGAAAAATACAGAAATTGGGCTTCTTTTAGGTAACTCTCCATGTTGTCTTTCGTGATTTCCAGAACAACAGCTGAGCAGATAGACAGCACGGGGAGTTACAAAAAAAAACAGGTTGAGACTTCCCTAAACACAGACATTTGTTAACATATATTAGTATTACAATGCTGATGTTTACCTGTGGGTGTAGTGTTTCGCTTTATTTGATGGCTTAACTTGCTAAAATGTGACAAGCAGAAAAGTACAAGTGCATGTTTATCAGTTAAATAAATGTGGAAATATACCATTTTGCAACTCTATTTGTTCTCAAAACACAAAATAAATATGGATAAATGCAGATGGAAATGTTAAAAATATAAGTACCATAAAACCGGTAGCCTTACTTATGGCTTGTATCATGGGTGAGATAATTAGCATCCATATGACAGCAAATACAGAGTCAAGGCCACCAGGAGGGGTATAGGAACATCATTTTTAGTACCCTAGGGTACTGCTATAACGCCTGCCCTGTTTATTAATGAGGACGCTGGTAACATGAAGCAGCTAAGATAAGAAATACCACTAGATGGCGCCAGATGCTGTATCTGTTGTGTCTACCCTTTCTCTGTGGGACGTTATAGAGCATATTTATCCATCTTTAATGCAGCACAATGCAGTAAGTCATCTTGCTGCCTTGGGTGAAAGGGCAGGAGTGTGCCATATTTAACATTATACAGTGCATTCCTGTCCTTTCCTAGCACTGGCACACTTTTGGCTGCCTAGTGCTAACACAGGCACCATTGCGTTATGTTGCAAGAGTGCCTGTGCTGTAGGCAGGATTGTTTTTGTGCAGGGAGGGACACCTTCCTGCACAAAAATAATCCTGAGGCATTTTCCTCTTTCTACATCTGCTACAGAATGCAGCACAGGTGGAAAGAGGGAAAAACGTGGAGAAATAGAGATATTTCTCCTTGATGCATTCCACAGGTCTACCACTAATGGCAAATCTAAGAATGCACCAAAGTCTATGGGTGGATGCGTGGGAACACTAATGCTCCACCAATGGAACCCCTCCCTGGGGCAGAGTAACGCAAGGCAGTGATTTGTACTGCCTTGCATTAAAGGGCCACGCAAGACAGCCTTGCGTGGCTTGATAAATCTCACCCTTACTTGGTGCAAGGGAGATGCAAAACCTTTTAAAATCTGGCCCTATATTTTCAAACGCAGAAATAGGAGCTCATTCAATGGTCATCCCTGAAGCTGTTAATTTCAGCCCACAAAATCTGTGTGAGGCAGTATGACTTGGAACAATAAGGTGGGAAAGGAACCTTTAGAACAAGAAACACTCCAGGATGAGATCCTAGTAGAAATGGGTCCACAAACTCCAGCTGGAAACTAGAGTATCAAAATCAAGCGGAAACCCAGAAAGAAAAAAAAAGGGCTACTTTGGTAGAAGGTGCTATGAGCGATGCAGAGAATATAAAATTGAATTTGCTTGTCAACTAGGAGTCAGTGGAAGGATTGGTGAGCATTGGAACCTGGGCAAAGCAGAGGATACACACACCAGTATGAAGGCTACATCTGAGGGTATTGTGAACCCCTGCTTTAGCAGCTACTTCGAGGGTGGTGTTCTTGTTGGGCTTCTTCTGTCTGCAGCTCAATGTGAGAAGGTGGGGGGGGCTTAAGCGAGTGAAAGGAAGGATGGATGTGTGAGTGAAAGGGTGGGTGGAGAGATGGCTGGATGAATGAAAGGAAGGAAGAATGACTGAATGAGTGAACGGGTGGATGGATGGATGAAAAAAGGGGAGGCTGTCCTAACGGAATTACTCATCTCTTTTGTTCTTAAAGACCAACAAAATTACATCTCAAGTTTACACAACAGGTGGTCTCGGGTCAGCAAAGAGAGGTAGATAAAGTTGAACCTGCAGAGACCTACCCCTGTGGATTACAGCAGTTTATCTCAGCAGTGAAGAATCATTCTCTTCTTAATGGTCCCACCACTGGTGTAGGGAAGACTAAGGGCCTTATTTAGAGATGGGCAGTCATGGGAAACCTGCCAAAAGTGTTTCACTACCTCCTGCCTTATGATATCACTACTTAAACTAGAGGTAGGGAACAGTGCCTAATTTGTAAATAAAAATGTGCTGGCGCCCAAAGCTCTCCTTTGAAACACGTGGCTGCTGCAATTAAATGTGCGAACACGGAATACTGAGGCAGCGTAATCCTGAAGCCATCTCTGCCCCTTTAATCGGACACTTCCTGCCCCTTCAGCTCACTCTTGCAGCTTGCTGCTTTCCCCCTTTGTGACATTTTTTCTTCCTCTGTCTTACCCATATGTATCTTTTGCTCGCAGTAAATGCTTGAGGCTGAAAAATTAAGTGCCAGCCCTCAAAAATAAGTGCTGGAGCTGTGCACCGGAAACCACTGGCTCAAATTAAGCACTGGTGGGAAACTACGTGGTGGAGATCAGCTGGCTCCGCCAATGGAAACACATTGGCAGCAGTAAGAGAGCTGACATTTCTAAGGTCCAATTCTGTTTAGATGGGTCAATCGACTCTGCCCAAGACCACCATGTAAAGCATGGGCCATCATTTTTTCTTTTTCAGAAGCAACCCTCCATTTTTGGATATTTTTTTCTGAAATGCAAAAACACAGATGTCCATTGAGCCATGACAGACATTGGCTGAGTGGAAATGGCCAATTTTGTTGAAGTGCTCTTGCAGCACTAGTGGGAACTCTTACAGTAAACGAGTCCCTGTCTGGGTTTAAATGGGACTCTAAGGCTGTTTTTTTTAGAGCAGTAAGGAAAAAACAAAATCGTATTTGCAGCAGTGGTCCGTTCATACAGGTGAAAGGGCCACACACCCTCACCTTTTTTTAGAGAAGAGTGTCTGTCAGGCTGAGCAAAGGACAGCCTGACAGACATTCTTCTTGTTCAGCTCAGGCAGCCAGGAGCTAGACATGCCCTAAATGTGCAGGATCCTGGCTGCCTGAGTGAACTTTGCCAGGCTGAGGATTTCACAGCCCTCTGCGTGTGACTTCCTCAGCCTGGAAAAAGTGCCTTGAGGCCCTCCCCCTCATGACGAGGGGGAGCATCACTGATTTCTTTGGACCTGGGCACTTCAGTTTTATGCTCTGAAGTGTCCAGGGCCAAGTGTCAATCAGTGACACCTCGTCACAGAGTGGGGTGGGGTTAGCATTCTGTGATGAGTCAGAGAAAGCAGTAGTCCTAATTCTCCTGGGACCTCAGAGGCTTTTCTCCCTGAAGCTGCAGGGCAGGTCCGTTTTTAAAAAAATGTTTGGAGCGTGTGTGCTTGCATGTATAAATGTATGAATTTGTTATGAGTGTTGTGAATGTGTGCACACGTGTCTCAATGCATGGATGTGAGTGAATGAATATATGTGCACATGTGTGGCCTGCCCGCCCACCTCAAACAAAATTACTGAACACCACTGGGTATTTGGGGGGATCTAGCCTAAAGCACTTAAATGCCTTCAAATTACTTGGTTATGTGTTTTCTGTGTCAGGTATTTGAACTTGCATATCATTATGCAGGCGACCTAACTCGTGGAAAGGGGTATTGCAAACTCTGGTGCGAAAAACAGTTTTTTAATACTGACATATGTAGTGTCACATGGGCTATGATTTGTGAAATTGTGCCACCAGTTCAGGGCTGGCCGGAGAACCATATCCATCCATTTTCTGTCTCTCTCTCTCTCCTTCTCCCTGTGATCTCTCTTCATCATCTCTCTTTCCTTCTGCTTCTTTCATTAACATATCTCTCTCTTCCCTCCTCTCTTTTATCTTGTGCCACCAGTGTGCCTGCTGCAATAAAATGGCATCAAAAAACAAAGTGATGGATGGAATGCTTGAATTAATCTCAGCCACTGGTGATCACTAAGGCCGCATCCCAATCCATCATTTTTCAGCCCACCCGGCCACCTCAGTTTGGACCCAGCCATATGAATATCTGCCTTGACCCTGCTCCAATGAGAACCGTCCAGCCTGAACTGCCAAGCCAGGTCCTCCCTAAACCAGACACAAGCAATCCAGGACTGGTTTCACCCTTATTATGGGCTCATCAGCCAGGTAGAGCTTGATTCTACTTCTACTAATAAGGTGCAACCTATGCCCAGACGTTAAAAAGTGTAAAAATGACCAAATAATGAAGTAATAATATCACTAAATGTGCTGCATTGTGCCACATAATTTGCATTTTTGTGCTGCATAATTTAGTCAACCCTGCCACTACTGCATAATTCCAGTGGCCCTGCCTTTATACCTATTACAATTTTTACACCACTCTGTTGGAGCAAATGGTGTTTCTGAAGATATCTTTAAAATGCAATACCTTTCTAAACTGACATTTCCACCGACCAACCACTGCAACAAAACCATTTGCAGCAGCTCAACAAAAATAGTTGTTAAATGCAAAATTCCATTGCTCTAGTGGAAAGTGTATGCAGTCTGACGTTCACAAATCTGCTTAGCAGGCTCTGTGAGTCACACAGTGCCACAAAGAGGTGAAGAGACATCATTACTCTCTCTGTTGTCCAATACTATAAAGCAAAGAGACATCAACTACTTTCTGTTGCCCCAAGCTACAGAGAGAAGAGACATCGCCCCCTGTAACTCCATACCATAGACTGAAGAGACATTTTCACCCCCATGCCATAGAGAGAAGACATGTCACCCTAACTGTCTTACCACGAGACAGCAAGAATGAGGCAAAGGAATGAACACAACCCGCCTCTTACTACTGTGAATGGCCTTTTGGAACCTGTGTCTCTTTGCTAGATTTAAATGCAAATTGTGCTCTAAAATGCACTATATGCCTCATTTTTTCCAAACTTTTTTCAGTGCTCTTTTCAAGGACAGAATCAGGGCCCGAGCACCCTCACACCCTCTTTAAGGAAGACAGGCCAAATTACTGCAATCTGGCTTTGTTCCATCCATGTAGGATATGTAGCCATTTAGAAGTGTTCCGTGCCAGTGGTATAACTTGGCGGTACTAGAGGGAGACGTTTGGTTCCATATTTATACTTTTTTGCATTGCATTTGCATCATTTTTTGGCATGGGCAATAAGTGTCCTAGTATTGCAGCAGCTCCACTTGCCCACAAAGTGAAGACCTTGGGCCTAGCCATGAATTGCTTTTTGTAGTACATTTAGTAGTATTTCAATAGTACTAATCGCAAACGTATGTGTGGTGGTTATGCCTCTCCTACCTTTTTCTGTGCAGAAATCTCAGGTAACTGCAGGGTCTCCGCACAAGTATACATTTTAGTAGTAAACCTGGGAGGGGCAGAGGAGAGTGGCTTAAAAATAAGGAATACTTACAACTAAAGTGGAGGTGATTAAGGAAGACAAAGGAGGGGGTTTAGAGAAGGTTAGGAAGTGTTTAGAGAGGGACAGGCAAACACCCATAGAAGAGTAAGCCCACTGCTATTCACAAACAACACTTCGTAAGTTACTACAGCAAAAATGGGCCCAAAACTGCAACAAATTATCCCAGTTTAAAGCTGAAGTCCACCACCGCACATTGCTAACCACTGCTACACCTTCCCATAGAAAATAATGAAGGTAGAGACTTAAAACCCCATTTGGCATTTGTAGTACATTAAAAATAAATTCTTTAGAATAGTTAAATATAATTTTCTGTTAAAAAATATAAAACAAGAACAATTACTATTAAAACAGTTAACATTTTTTATTTAAAATTGATATACTCGTTTTATTAAAATATAATTAAATTACTACTAATTAATTCTATGTATAATTTTTCTAGCTTTTAATGCATGATAAAAATGCTTTTTTTTACTTAGGGTGGGATTTTATTTTTTAATTTAATGTTCAGTATTTTTAAATGTAATTTAATATATTAAAGTTAAAGATTTAAATCAAAATGAAGTTACTAGTGCTGCAGCATATTTTTATTTGATTCTACCTTTAAAATATATAAAATGAATTTACAACAGTAAATAACAAAGATATTTTTACTATTTTGTTTTGTTGAATAAACGTTTTTACTTTTTTCCTATACCTTACCACGGGGGAGACTGCACATAAGGGCTGGAAATCGCTGTACGGCTATGTACAGGGAAAACTGCAAAACTACTGTTGTAGGTAAGTGACTCATTTCTTAACAATTACCCTGAAACACGTTCTCTGACGTAGTCTACTTTCAGCTTCTTGGTGGTTCTCAATGTACCTCCTTTTCTGTCAGAGCTCCTTTGTGCACCACGGAATTCTCCAGCAGAAAAAAAAAACCTAAATAGGGGTCGCGTTTTAGGACATTGAGGGCTTGCAAATTATGTTTCTGTGAGGCAGACTGACTGCCTCATGGTTGATGGCCAAGCTAGATTTGTTTTATTTTTTTGCAATTTAAGGACATTTCCAGGCCCAGCCACTAGATGGGGGTATTTTGCATAGCATGTGAACCGAGAAGAGTTTCAAGTAGCAAAACCACTTCTAAAGGTGAATGGTCTTTTTGCCCACTTCCAGAAAATCGGTTCCAAGTGTGAAGAAGAAATGCCTGACTGTGGTAGCAGCTTCCATCCATGGCAAAAAGAAGTTTACGGTTATCTAGGACTGGATGCAGCTTAGCATCGTCTTCCCCACACACAAACAACAGTAATCTTTGCACACCTGCTGCCAGGACACATTCACTACACCACGATGCATTTACAGTCCAGTTACTCTTGAAGTATACACCCCTCCGATACCACTTTGACTGTCTCCTTGGCTTGGACCCTGTGTAGCGCTCTACAGCTTTTTTGCTAGTTTTGTGCTATATATGTACCACATTTCACATACATATTTAACAAATGCAGTCGAGATCAGGGTAGATGTCCATTCACTCCTTGGTTTGCTGGCATTTAAGTAGAGAGACACCTTGTTACTTTTTTTTTTCAAAAGCATATTTTGACCTCGTGTTGCCCAGGCAAGGGCAGCTTTAGTGCAGTATGGCCGGTGCAGCTGAGCTCGGGGGCCGCTGTTATTTTGAATTAACTTGTGGATTCACAGCACCTGCTGCAGAGTTACTTATGTTTCCAGCAGTTTTCAGGCAACCATACACATTTCAAGATAGCTCTGGTGATTAATGTTCCTGCTGGAACAAGGTGGAAGTTTGTCTAATGGCAGGTTTGACTCATCCCAGTGTACTGCAGAGGGTTATTATATTCCTGCTGCAAAGGATGTGAACCGAGCAGATTACAGAACTTTATGTGGGTGGATGGCTCAGTGGGTTACTGCTTTTGTCAGATATGCTTGTTATGAGCAGTTCATAATTTACCATCCTAATATCACACAGTGACCTATGAAATGTCAAAGAGCTGCTTGCAAACTGCATGGTATCAGTGAGAACATTATTTTCCCCAATCCCTCGTTATTCTAATGTTGTTAAAAGGGTTTGTTTTGGGTAGGAATACATTATTAGTAAAGCCAAACCCCAACTTCTGAGGAGCATTTTAAATCTCGAGTTTGTCCTTCAGACCAAATACTCTTAAAATATACTGCCTGCGAGTAAGATGACCCATAACCCCCTACACCCTGTATCACTCCATGTCTTGTATAACATTTCCTATAGATCGATTTACACACATTGTTTCTATATAAATGTGCGTGGTGTACAGTGCTATGATGCCCCGCACTGGTATGATTAGCGCTATAAATCAACTGATATGCATGTGAGAGAGGGGCTATGAAGAGACGAGGGGCACTTTCTGAGGGTAGTAGTGAGGGAATCCGTGGAGGAGGTCGTTGGGGGTGCAAAAAAAAAGACTGTCTTGGGCACAAGAGCCCCGAGGGGACATCTTCCCATCTCTGATCCAGTGTGAACTTGAAGAAACATGGCGCGTGCTCCTCACAAAGGCCGGCTCCATATAGGTCAGCACGGACGTCAGCATTTAATGCTGGCCCTGTCTGCGGCTTCCCTTCTAGCTGCGTCTGGGGGCTCCAGGCGGGGTTCAGACAAGAGGGGAAGCATACTTCACCCTCGGGCATGAGTAGGGTTCGGTTTCATAATTTAAAGGTACTCGGTACATGGGCACCTGTGCCGTGCGCGCTTCACGTTTGGTGGTGACAGGCAACACCTCCCGTTTTATCTGTGACCCCTTTAGGTGCTCCCCTAAAAAACTTCCCAAGAGACGCCAGTGTGGCCCAGCCAGACCAGTTTTAATCTTAGTTCTGGTTCTCGTACTCCCGAATTTGTGAACATTTAAACAGGAATGTAAGGTGAATGGATGAGCTACTTACCATTATGGTGAAGAATGTCATCATTCAGATCAGTTCAGATGAAGCCTTCCCTTTCTGCCAGTCCTGTGCACGTTGCATTCTGGAACTCGCAGTTTAAATAAATGTAAAATTAAAAGGGACAACGTTTCGACGTTGTTGGAAAGAAAACTCAGCTGGTTGAAGGTATCACACATGAAAGGGGAGCAGGGTGCAAAAATGGACTGAAAACGAAATAAAATAGATGAAACAGGCAGTGTTAGAAAAAGTAAAATCTCAAAAATGGATAGGAGGGCAACGGCCCAACCATATATTTTTATTATTGAAAAAGAAGGCGGATAGTGGCAGCGATGGGTCAGGAGCTGTGACGTGAAATCCTGGACCCGGAAGTGCACGGCTTCTGATGGGACCCAATTAACACCTTCACAGGGGTGAGGGGGCTGCCTTGATCGCCCATTATAAAAACAAGAGGCAGGATATGACGTCGCTCTGTTTACAAAGCTAGAGCGGAAACGTCACCGCCGGGCAGAAGGCTGGGGCCGGATAGCGCTGCAGGCAGTGGCCGGATAGCGCTGCAGGCTGGGGCCGGATAGCGCTGCAGGCTGGGGCCGGATAGCGCTGCAGGCTGGGGCCGACCTGGAGACCGAGGTACTCCCGGCAGGCTCTTTCTGCCACACTCCCATGTCACAGCCAACAGAAACGACGCATTTTGGTTCTTGTTGTCTTTTTTTTTTTGCTTCTAGCCGACTAAATAAACTTTTGCCATGAATTGTAAGTGAAAAACCGGAAACATACGACATGAAAAGACGGAACGAGCCGACTCCACGCCCAGCAGCCTTTCAAAGGTTCCAATAGTCTGCTCAGCATGCTGCTTAGGGCTTTTGCTTAACCCCAGAGCCCCGCAAACTGCTGGGAAGACGCAACCGTGACGGGAGTGTCTATATGTTTATCAGGGGCCTCTGTGGCTAGGGGGGCTCCATCCCTTCGGGGGGCCCCAAACCGCACTGGGCCTAGAAATATCTGTGAGATATGGAAAACTCAGGGACCCCTCTTCAAACTGCACAGGGGGCATCATTCTACGTTACGCCACTGATGCTTATACACATATATTTATACATAGAACGCCACCTTTCAACATTTTAAGCACACATGTAGTCTTGTGTATTGTTTCAAACAACCCCTTCTTTACGGTAATATAAACTAGAAATGAATGTTTTACTCGCTGCAGTGGCTGGATTTATTTTTACAAGAGGTGAATGGATGCCTAGCAGTGGCGGCCACAATGTCAGTGCTCCTGAGGTGACGTGCCTTTGTTTGGAACTCGAGGTGAGGAAGGAGTCAACGCAGTGGTAAGAAATCCCAGGTCCGTGCATAAGAAGCTCATCCTGTCCAGGTTTTCATTTTGCATTCTGGGAGTCTTAGTCTCTTTTAGTATCATACCAGGACTACATATCCCAGAATGCAAACTAAACAAACTATTTATTTGAATCTCTAAGTACGGTCTGGGCTGCCTGTGGCCCTCATAACCTTCACTTGCGGCCCCGGGTTAACAGCAGCGCTTAGCTCCTATTTACTTCAGACAGCACTAAGATTGAAAGATGTTAAATAAGTGGGCACGTTTTTATTTACAAACTAATTGAAGTAAAGGAAAAGAAGCTAATAAAGTATCCTGCACCATTCAGCCACCCACAAACCCCCACCTCCATCCCGCTAGCATCAATGCGGCCCTTGGGCTCACCACAGACTATAGATTATGGCCCTTGCGTAAATGTTTGTAAGCACCTGTGACCCAGGTAAACTAAATAGAGTTCTGCTGCCGCGTGATGCACGGTTGCATCTCACGTGCCTGAGCCCTCTTCCTTCCCCATTCACAAGAGTAACTTACTTAAGACACTGTCAGAAGCACAGAATTCCATGTTTTGTAACATACAGTTTAATATCGCAAAAATAATTCAGTGATACCTTGAAAAATGGCGGCCATGTTATCACACGAGGTATGCGGCAGCCATGTTACTACAGGAAGTAGCCAGCGCATGAGAGCGCATCTGAAAGCACGTGCCGGAGTGATGTGATAAACATGTATGTTTCAGGTAATTTGGACGACCATGACATGCGAGATTATGAGACAACCAACAAGGCCTTCACATTAGTTCAAGAGTTCACGTTATTTTAGGCCACAGGCGAGGTGAAACTAAAGGTGGCAAGGTAGACACAAAAACATGGAAAAATAACCAGGGTCGGCTCCAGAGAACTGCCCTTCAAGGTCCAGAAGGAAGTTAAGCATTGACCTGGCGATGAGACAGAAGGAGGCTAAAAGATGCGGAAGATGAGGGGAAAGGGTTGTTGGACAACGAGTAAAGGGATAAAATAAAAGGGCAGTGGAAAATGAGTTTAGTGATGAGTTTTGGATTGAATCTGTGATGAGATAATGTAAGGAGAAGTGGGCATCACTGTGGTGAAATAAAGCAGCAGACTTAGCAGGCGTGTAAGGGGGGCTGGGGGTCCTAGTGTGATGGCTATAACACAAGAAAGAAACACAATCTATAAAGGAAAAGGCAGATGCACATGAGAGGCGAGGTAAGGCAGCAGCCTTACTGTGCCACCATTAGAAGAGAATAAATTACACGAAAAGCCCTGAAAATTACCTTTTTCAGTTTGGGATATGATGCGTTCCAACGTCAAAAAGATATCTCCGTTGATGAAAGACCAAAGTTCCTTCTGCATTACTGCTTGTACCCCCCCCGCCCTTCATTAGCAGCATGAGATAGCATTCTCCCCCCATCCCCTGTGATCAGCACAATGATGCTGTGAGATCAATCTAGCACCGGTGATGCACAAGGCATCTTCTCTTGGCATCTTGGAACTGAGGGGCAAATGTAAAGAAGAGAGCTAATCTTTGTTATTTCAGTGTACAACGAACTGTATTAAGAAGCCCTCCCTCCCACCCCCAACAGGAACAGTACCCTTTACAAGGGAATCTTTAAATATTGAGCCCCCTTTGCACCAACAAAAGTCCTGCTTCATTTCTCACAAGAAATGTGGTTGAGTCACATACATGGAAAGGTGCTTTTGAGGCGATACGCGTCTCTGGGTTACCCTCTCATTCGCACCCAATACAGGCAAAGGCCATGCCCTGTCCTGGAAAGTCAAAGCAGTCTCACATGGGCTTGTGTAGTTTGAAGAGCATAGGACCTCTGCAACCCAAACTTCCAACTGAGGTTTCCAAGCTAGATGGCTCCTTTGCCAACACTGCACAGAAGCGACTGTCAGTTCAGTCCCCCCATTCAGGTGGGTTGGGGTTCCAAGCGTCTGGTGGATGGGGAACTTTGCCCACCGCCATCTGGAGCGCTTACCAGCAGGAATAGGGAAAGAGAGGGTACTGGCTCCAGTCGGCCATGCTTCCATGGGGGTGCCCGGCTGGCGTCTGAGTGCTGTAGTCCGTTGGGAAGGGCGGGTAGCTGACTGGCCGGTACTGGCTCTGCGCGGGGTTCATCCACTGTCCCAGGCCTTGCTCTGCTCCATATGGGTTGTACAGGGGAGGCCTAAGTCCAGGTTTCCCGGCTGGGTCTGCAGACATGTTGTGGACACCCGCCAGGTCGTGCGCGGGGTGAAATGGCGGTAGAGCTCCAAAGCCTTCAGGCAGCTGCTTCACTTCCGGTTCCGGCACCAGAGCCACATCTGCGGGGTGCGTCCTGCCTCGATATTCGCTCAGAGGAACATCTCGAGCAGGAGAATGGTGGGGTTCGGCCACATCATGGAACCTGCGTGGTGGGGTGGGAGAAGGAACAGGTGAGGCAGGCCTTTGAAAAAAACCCTGGAATCACTAGCTAGAGAACCATCGAAAACACAAAGCTGTGGACAAAATATCTAAGCTCTGTTTGCTTGTTTCAACTTTGTTTTCTTGTTTTTTAAAATTGTTATTTTATGAAAGTGGAAGACGTCACATAGTAATTGATATGGTTTAGGCATTAGCCTTCCCCTACTGCGAAGTGGAATGGTTCATCCCGCACAATGAATTGAACATAAGTAGAAAGGATGGGCCAAGAATTAGACACTTAGGAGAAATTAAGGTCAGCAGGACAGGAAGTGCTTAGGGACTAGCAGGCTTTTTTAGTTCAGCAGTGGACAATAAAATCTTTAATAATTTAACATACTTCTAGTCCATCTATGGAGTAAATCAGACACCTGAGATGAGTTGTTCAATGTTTCTTTAACTTTGTATATTGGTTTTATCCATGTATGTTAGCCATTTCGTAAATCAGGCGTGTTGGGGGCTAGCAATTGCTGATTACAAATTTACTGGACGATGCGCCATCAACCAGAGTTGCTTTGTCACCCCGGACCACCAGGACAACACAGAGGTTAGAGGTCACAGACCAAGTGAGTTGAAAGGTCAGGGACTTCCAAAGTAAATTTGTGTATCACTAGGGACACCTTATTCCTTAAACACGTCCTCATTTGAAATTCCCTTTGCCTATGATTTTGGTGCCTTTGCTAAGCAGTAGTAGTTCAATACACAGGGCAAAACTATCAAGGTTACAATAAAACATTAAACCCAGAGGTTTCTGGAAAGCAGTGCTGCCCCAGGTACATAAGCATTAGACCCTCTCTCACTCTACCCTCTCCCCGGCAGTAAACGGTTGGCAGACTCACCTGTACGCATTGTAGGGGGACTGCGTTGGCACTTGCTGCTCTCTGGGAGTCTCTCTCTGTCCACTAGTTTCTGGTGACCCAGGCTGGATTCTGTTGCCACCATCTTGGTCCTGTCCCCATATGGGGAACCTGCTCTCCTGGATGGGCTGAGCCTCCTCTTTCACCTGCATGACTCGCAGAAGATCTACGTGGAAGAAAGCATTGTGAGAACAAGGGATATTTCAAACATTGCTTGCAGGTTTGGTTCTACCAAGGGAACGGAAGTAAGGGATCTTTAGAGAAGCCATTTGCTGCCAAGAGCAGAGATGACTTCCTCCAGCTAAAGAGAGTTAAACTAGGGCAGGCCTCGCTAAACCAATGGGAGCAGATGTAATATTCCAAACCCGCAGTGCATACCCAATGAAATCGCAAAACCAATCTTCCAAACCTGCACTGCTTAGCCAATGAGAAAGCAGAACCAGCATTTTCATCTGTGGATTGAGTCGACAAAGTACACGGACGCACACATGCGACCAAAGGTCAGATGTATCAAAAGTGCTTTGCGCTTTCCTAATAGTAAATTTTTACGATTCGTTATAGGAAAACTGAGAGGTTTTCCTTTTAAGAGTAGGCAGCGGTCCCTATGACCACTGCCTGCTCTTACAAATGTTTGCACCCACATCTGCAAAGGGGAAGGGGTCCCTTGGGGGCCCCTTCCATTTGCAAACGGGTTACCACCGGCTTGAAGTTGTGGCAAATGCGATTGTTTTGCAACCGTATTCCTGGACGCAAAACAGTCATACATGGCCCTGTGAGTTGCTATGAGGAAGGGACGCCTTGGCATGCCCCTTCCTAATAGCGAGTCTCAATCCCTATTTTGTGAGTTGGTAACAGGTTACCGACTCACAAAAAAGGAATGGTACATGTCAAAAAGCCTTGTACCAGTCGCAAACACCCCGTGGTCCGTTTGAGACTGATAAAAGCGCTTCAACGTCTCGTCATTGGTAGTAAGCGCTACATAAATACTATTACAATACAATACAATAAAACAACTTCATATATCTGGCCCTAAATGACATGTACATGGTGGTGTGGCCACATGCTAAGGAAGATTGCTTTACTTCCTAAGAACTGAGGTAAAACTGCCCTGGATAGACATATTAACTCTAAGTCCCTTTGGGAACACACATGTAGCTTCTTGTAGGCCCTCCAGCCACAAACCCACCTCTCCCCCAAGTCTGTTACTGTGCTCCACGGGGATCCCCCTGCACAGACAGGGCGGCAAGTGTGCAGGGACAACATGCACCTTGACCTCCTGAAGTGACCATGAAAGACTCGGTGTGAGCTGGAGAGGGTCAGTCGAGTTACCTACACAAAAGCCAGACTACTGCTCAATGCTTCGGTCCGACCTTGTTTTTAAGTGATGGGGCGCACAGCTATGGTGTGCATCATGTGCACCGAGTGAGGCTTGCTCCAGGGCCTGCAGATCCCAGGGAGGATTCTCAACCATCATGGGTGCAGGACAAAGCCACCCTTATTGTGCACGCCATTTGTGCTTTGTCGGTGCACATCAGGCGCCCACCGTGCAGGACCCTACATCAACGCTAGAGAGCGCCCATTACCTGCTTCATTGGAGCAGCCTTCTTCATCTTCCACTTTTCTCTTCTTTGGCTCCTTTGCAGGACTATTGCTGTGCTTTTTTGGGACCCGTTCTCTGCAACAGAACAAATGTATGTTTAGTGTGACCACAGAGATATGCTAAGTCAGATTTACCAAGCAAGACAAGGTGTGGCCCTGCGGTGCCTTGTAACTCTGGAGTGACACATGGCAGCGCTCTAGTCACTGCCTTGCGTTACTCTGCCCTGCGAAGGCGGTCCATGGCTGGAGCGTTTGTGTTCCCATGCACCCACCCATGGTTTTTGCTGCACTGCCAGACTAAACAAGACAGGTAAACCTGGAAATGCATCAAAATGCCACGCCTTCCCAGGAAAGATGTAACAAGGAGAAAGGTCTATTTTCTCGTGTTTTCTTCCTCTTTGAATGTGTGCTGCATTTTGCTGTACACTTAGAGGTAAATGCCTCTGAGGATTGTTTTTGTGCAGAAAGGCACCTTTTCCTGGACAAAAACAATCCTGCCTACAATGCAGGCATCCTTGCACCATGGTGCAAGGGTGCCTGCATTGGTGCTAGACCACCAAAAGTGCGCCAGTGCAGGGAGAGAGCAGGAATACACCATATAATGTTAGATATAGCGCTTTCTTACCCGCTCCCTTTTACGCAGTGCAACCCAATGAGGAGTCTTGCTGTATTTTGCGAAAGTGTGATAGGTCTGGGCCCTAATGCATGAACAAAAGTGCATTCTATGGAATAATGAGGGAGCAGCTTCATTCATAGGTGGATAGCCCCACCCACCTCCTAGCGCATAGAAGACTTGCCACCCTATTACCTTCTGCTGTTTTTCCCATGCTCCCGGAACCCCTTGGCAAAGGGGTTGTTTTCAATCTTGAGTTTTGTCACCTATGAAAAGAAACCAACCAAACACTGTCACACTTAGAAATGCCACATCTGCTAAACTTATTAAAACCACAAAATAACAATATATTTTATATACCGTCTGGAGATGCAGTTTCTAAACTATATAATCAATACTCATTTGATAAACCAATAAAGATGAACGGCTGAGCTGGCCCTGCCAGTATTAGATCACGGCAATGGGCACTTGGGCCCATATTTATACTTTTTTGCGCCGCATTTACGTTACTTTTTGCCGCAAAAGCGGCGCAAACTTACAAAATACAATTATGGCCCACATTTATACTTTTTTTTAGCACCGCATTTGCGTCATTTTTGACGCAAAAGTGGCGCAATCTCACAACATACAATTATATTTTGTGCGTTTCTGCTGCTTTTGCATAAAAAAATGATGCAAATGCAGCGCAAAAAAAGTATAAATATGGACCTTAATCCACTGAGCCACCCAGTGACCCCAGGGAGAGCCAAGGCCAGCCCCAGCCGCACAGACCTGTTCACTGAGGCAGAAGAGGCATGCCTCCCTGACAGAGGGAACCAGCTCCCTGACTCTGGCGCAGATGCTTGGAAACAACGTTGCTGAGTGAGATAGGGAAATACTGGAGACCAAGCACAGCATGTGTGTAAACAGCAGACATGGCCTGGATGAGCATGGGATCGAGGGACCTACTGTTAAGAACATGGTTGTGCCAGGGAAAGAGAGGATTGGGTGTTGAAAGACCAGAAAAACTAGAAAAAATTAGTTGAAGCATCAAACCGCCTGATAAGGTAGCTCAGTGGAGTGGGGGCAACTGCCTCTCAGATTTAGGCCCATATTTATACTTTTTTAGCACCTCGTTTGCGTCATTTTGTGACCCAAAAGTGGCGCAAACTTACAAAATATAATTGAATTTTGAAAGTTTGCGCTGCTTTTGCGTTAAAAAAATTACGCAAATGCAGCTCTAAAAAAGTATAACTATGGACCTTCTTACGGTTCAAATAATTTTCTTTCGTCAATGTCTCTTCATGTCTCGTGGATAAAAATTACTGAAATGTCTTTTGAAATCAACATTTTTATCGAAAATGTACCCTTCATAATACTTGATACTTTGGTTTGAATTTTTTTTGTATAGGGAAACTTTTTCTTGAAATTTAGTTGATCTTTCTGGAACAATTTTCGTAGATTAGATTAAATAAATTACTCAACGAGCTTGGTTTTCTAACAACACTTTTCTACCAATAGTTTTCTACCAAGACCAAACACCTTCTTTTTACTGTTCAAAGATTGAGAAAATCAAACAGCTCGACGGGCTAATTATAAAACCAGTTACTTACAATGCTAACTCTATGAAACAAGTGTCCGGTTGGATTGGGTGGGGGTTTAGGGGTAGGAAGCTGAGTAGCACAAAGATTATGATGATGCAAGCACACATAGAAGCAAGAGGGCTAAAATTGGTCTTCTCTTACCATCTCATTTTGATAGGCAGTGACCGCGGTGAACGAAGTCTCCGGGAAGGTGAACATCTGGAAGACACCCCAGCGCATGCTGTAGAGGTCTTCCGCCTGCACCAGGTGGATGCGTGGTTTGTAGCGGTGCATGGAGTGGAGGATGATCTATGGGCAGAGAAAAAAGGACAAGGTGAGTTGAGCATATGAATCTTTCTGGCAGGAGCTTCTGAGGGCACTGGTGATGGGAGAAAGTTGGCCACTCCCAATGGTCTTTCTGAATGTACGCTTCAGCGGTATGTGTCACAGTGATGTCCATCAACGCCACCCACCCTAACCGCCCATGCCACAGCCCCTCAAACCCCCAACATTCGTTTCACTCACATGCCCTTGCTGGTCCAGCGTGTTGTTGGTCAGCTTGAGCTTATGGAAGGAGATGGCCTCTTTCATCCAGTGGCTGCCGAGTGCGGGTGAGTCTGGGTGGATGTATGTCCGGCAGGGTGGCGGCGGCTCAGCCTTTCCCGCCACTTCCCATTTGTTTTTGTTCCACTGGGGGAGAGGAGAAAAAAAAAGTGAAAAAAAGAGAAAGGGAAAGGCAGAGAAACAAAGCAATGGGGGAGACAGAGGGAAGGAAGAATGAGAGAGAAGGGGACGAGAGAGAGGGAAACAGAGGGTGAAAGCGTAGAGCGCCTCCCTGAGGCTTCAGAAAGAGCTATGTATACCTTGTATCTGAGGGCGTCGAGGGGCACAAAGTCCACCAAGAGTATGTACTTGGCATACGGCAGGAGTCCGGACAGCCTGATTTTGCACTGAGGAAACATACGCCTGGAGAAGAAAAACACTAGAAATTAGTGACCACAAGTGATTACTTTGGCTAGGATTAAAAACTTACAGCAACATTCTTTCCTCCAAGTCCCATCTCCCTGGAAGGGGATCTTTACAAAAAAAACGTTAATATTACTGAGGGCCGCCATGTTGATTAGCTGAGACTTCTGTTTCTGAGGCGGGACTTGATGGTTTAACAAAGTCACCACTTAGGAAGCAGCCCCTTCGGCAGCAGGAAGTACAGACTCCTAAAATGGTGGTGCCCAGCAGCCATTTTAAAAAGGTAAAAAATTTACACCTACGCCAAGAGCCTTCCTTTTATCTATGGAAGTTCAAGGCGAATGGTATTGCCTAATAGCGTTATATTGTTCTCACCTCATTCAATTTACTCATCACAATGATCCAAGTGTATATATCTTAAAATGTTTCGTGATGCGGTGAGCATTTCTCAATTCTGGAATCCAGTTCAAAGGAATTATCTGTCCAATTAAAACATATGTTGGAACCAGGGGCATAGTTTGGTCAGCGAGATTGTGGGGGGAGGGGGACTTTCAGATTTCCAGACACTAACACTGGCATATAATGTTAAAATACATGACATGACAAGTAGGGCACATGAGAGGGGGCTCAAGAGGCAGTGGAAAGGGAGAGGTATGCGAATTGGTAGGAGTACTGAGTGAGAGGAACACAAAATTCTGCAAAATAAAGGAAAATAAAATCAAGCTTTTGAAGCAGAGCCGAGAGAGAATGTGTGTGTTTTTGTCAGTACGTGTGTACTCACCACACCCGACTGAAATCTACTGTACCCAACTATTCCTCAGAAAATGCATTTATTAGGGGGGTATAACACCCCAAACAGCCCCCCTGAAGCTTCGCCACTGGTTGGCACAGCAAGCCATATTTTAAACCAATTTTTGCTATTCCAGTGTACCATACGCAGAATAAAAAAATATATATAACTGGGGGCAAAGTTTTTTTTTATACAAACTCCTCCAGCATCACTGCCGAATACCGAGGTTGCCAAGTTTTTCTCCCACCCCCTCCGACAGTTCTTAGTCTCCTTATCTCAGTCTTGCAAGTTCCTTTTTTTTATCCCTTCTTCCTTCCTTTGTCACTAGCTTTCTATATTTATTTTTCTCCTTTTTCTGCCCTTCTTCTGGGTTAGCGATGCAGGATAAAAAAAGATAAGTCCTCAAAAACTTGAGTGCCTGTGCCTACCACCCGCACAAATTAAGCACTGTCTAGAGTGGCCCAAGTATGCAGTATAAGCTTTGTAAATATTGCACTAAAATTAGGGAAATAGGTTGTACTAACACAACAAGATGGATGAGGTGCACCCCTAACCCACTACATGCCATGTGACCCATGCCACTGTTGCATTCACTAGTAATATTCCTAATTGTGAGCCATGAAGCTCATTGCCCCCCCCTCCCACATCAGCATTACCCAGCGCCAACTCACCTCCCAGACTTGGTGATGATCATCTCCGTGCCTTCCTGGTGGAACCTGGACCAGAGGTCCGCGTCCTCGAGGACGGCCTCAATGGTGCTTTGGGGTGCAGAGGTGTCGTTCATCAGCAAAGCCGCATCGCAGGGGGGCTTGGTGTCTGCAGGAGAAAGGGAGATGGTGAGCTGAATTCATAGATCCCCAGGCCATCCTGGATGCACACAGCATGAACCAGACATGAGGAGTAGCTATCAGTGGTGCAGCAGGTGCAGTGGCACGAGGGCTTGTTGTCTGCTGGAGAGAGAGAGATGGTGAACTGGATTCAGAGCAGATACACAGGGCAAGCCTGGATTTATATAGTGTGGGCCAGGCACAGGTATGGACTCTACTACCAGTGGTGCAGCAGGTGCAGCTGCACCGGGCCCAAAGCAGGGCCAGTGGAATTATGCAATTGCGCACCCATTATGTTTTACGCATAAATACGAATTTGCTGCATAATCCATCAACTGCTGCGTAATCTGTTGATTTTAATTTAAAAAATGTTTCTAGCTCAAATGGTTTAAAAGTTGCTAAAAACACAGCGACGTGTTGCTGCGCAGTGGAAAACCCTTTAAAAACGGTTGACCTTTCTGATGCCTACTACTATATTTGGTTGTTAAACTGGTACTAATGAGGTGCAACTAATGCCCAGACAGTGTTAAAAATGAAAAAATAATGAAGGATTACGATCACGGCCACATAATTCTAGTTGTCCTGCCTAGATGCTCGAGGGGCCCTTGGAGCCACGGTTAAGGCTGTGTTTATACCTAATCATCAGTTGAGGGGTGAGGCACTTTCATGCTTGCCCTGGGGCCCACAGCACCCTAGCTACTGGATCAATGAGGATGGAATGCACAACCGTGGCTCAGTTTTGGTAGGGAAGGTATCTTCCCCCACAGTGCAGAAATTCCACAAACTCCTCACACTAGGTCATTGTGCTCTAACCTCCTCACGTTGTCAATGTGCCCCACGCTCCCCACACTGTGTCAATGTGACCCACGCTCCCCACACTGTGTCAATGTGCCCCACGTTTCTCACGCTGTCAATGTGCCCCACGGTATCAATGTGCTCCCAAGTTCCTCCCGGTGTCGGTGTGCCCCACGCTCCCCAGTGTCGGTGTGCCCCACGCTCCATGTGCCCTGTGCATGTGCCTCAAACTTCACAGTGGAAATGTGCACAAAGCTCCACACACTGGATGTACCAGAGAAAGGATGCTCCGTGCCATCAATAAACTGACTTTGCTAAGCCTCCTCCAGCTGGACTCCATGGACAATGATGTGCGTCTGTGTCTGACACCACATGTGCCCTGGAGTGTTCCACTGCACCTTGGGCCTACCTTTGCACTGTGTTTTCTCCAATAAGACCATAGTGCTCCCATTGCCATTTGAAAAGAGGAAACTAGGCTTTATATTGTTAATGCAGTTAGAATAAAACAAATGAAATATTTATTTGTTTTGTGGGCAGGTCCAGTGAGAGGGGTCCTTGTGATTGCTGGGCCACTGCATTTGATAGATTTGCTGGACATGCATCACATTATCCATTGACCTCTTTGGACCACGTTCAGATTGGGCATCCTGGTTGTATGTTTTCACATTAAAGAATACCGACTACAGAAGTCAATGGTTCTCATTTGATTGACCTGTTGGTGCTGCTGTTTGCACCTGTGGCTCAGGCTGCACACAGATCTCGGAAATGAGGTTCACTTCTTCGGAGAGCCCTAGCTGCTGTAACTGTAATTGCATTTATGTAGCCCTTACTACCTCTGACGAGGACTCGAAGAGCTTCCTGCTAGGCAGTATGAACTAAAGATTGGTGGTTAATCCAATGGTTATTGTTGGTTAGGTGGATTAGTCTAATTCTTTCAAGGATACCATTCATGCATTATTACGTTTGTCTTAGTAGTACATGGTATGTGGGTTCATTCAGGTGGTAGGTAGGTGGGGTTAGCAGATGCAGGTTGCAGGGTAGGACTTTTAAAGAAGGTCTTTGAGAGGAGTTGTGAGCAATTTAAAAAAAAAACGAAAATATTGATTGGGACAAACATACCCATGCCTTAGGATAAACTGTACTCCGAGGAGGCATGCGGAGGATGGAAGGCAAGAAGATGGCCGTTCAAACAGAAAATGTGGGGCGACCATCAGTCAATATTACAATTGCCATGCTGAGTTTTAGGAACATAGAACATATTTTTGAGGTGGCATGCACCCTAAGGATGCCAAACTGTAGAAAGGAACATTATGGTCATGTGAAATAGTGATAAATGATGTACTTTTTGATAAATCCCCTCAGTACTTAATAAACTTCCAATATTTCTTACTGCTGCTCCAGAAAAATAGGTACAGAATCCAGTCATTTTTTCCTAAAGATATTATCGTAAAGGTATAGTTTGGGTGTAGAAAAGTGCAGTACGGTATTGCGTGTTACGTGTTCGGTAAAAAAGTATGGGTAGAAAAACAGTTTGAAAACTAAAAGTTGGAAAAAAAAATTGGATTAGTTTAAAACATAATCTCTAAAAATGTCTAAAATCCATGATAGTATAAATTACTAAACACAGTACGGTGTCCAGCATTTTTGACGAACATCTCCTTCCAAATTTTCAAGGCGGTGAAATAGCTAATGCAACTCGCCCTAAAAAATGGTGGAAAAAATAGCTAAACATTCCTATCAAAAAGGGTCTTTCCTAAGCTATCCAGCTATGCCTGGTGAATCCAAAATGCGGTTTGTGCACAAGGACCACGCCTGGGCCTTTCAATGTTTTTGTAAGGGCAGCAGAATTTAATTGTTACCACATTTCTGATTTATATTCAGAGCCACCCAAATCAAAGCTGTACAGCAGAGATCCCGCCAAAGGCTGGCTTACATTTTACACCACGTTACTCTTTGGGGTGTGTATACACACACCATTATTGGGTACCATACAATGGTCTTGGAGCGCGAAAGTGTTGTCACCCTTGCCCTCACCGGTGGGGACATGTAACCCACGGCTCTTTAACCTGGCCTTGCACTTTTTAGGGCCCCACTTGTAGGAACAAGTTGTATTTATAATAGTAAAGTTAAAAACAGGCAATGGTAAAGCCAATAGGTTTGGCTTCCTTTGCATGAGATGTTTTTCTTAATAGTTTTGCAAACCTATGCAACAGGCAGTTACATATTAAAGTAATTGGAAGTAAAATCCCGCTGTCTATAAATGCGGCAGGAATATATTTACAAATAAAATAAAGTAAAAACAACCCATCGCAAAAAATACATTTACAAGCAATTGAAATGAGAGCAGGGATTGCCCCACCAGCCTTGGCACTGAAGTGGACTGACTGTCTTTTTATGGAAAAGTGCGCAGGTGTAAGATAGTAAGTGGCCGCAAAGACGCCCCTGCATGCATTGCCGGGCGGAAACAAAATGTGGAAACAACTCACCATGTCTTTAACCCACACCCAAAATGATGAGGACTTTCCTGTTCATTCAGGAGGAGGTACCAACTCGCCTGCACCGCTAGGTGGCACTAAAGGCTAGAGCTGCTGGTAAAGATACATTCTCACTCCAGAAAACATGTTTTCGTCATAGAATAATGTACTCGTTTTAGAAGACCAGAGAGGAGTACCCACACAATTTGACCTGAGCCCCCCATAAGCTTCTGGCTGGCTTCTTAAATGTTCCAAAATATTCACATGCCCAGCCCCGTTGGCAGGCGCCACCCCTTTCCGGGTGTACAGCTGGGTGGGTTCATGTGCATCTTGGCGTGGTCTGTTGCCATTGACTGCAAGTCTCGCGCCCACCCATGCAGGCCAGCGGTCACCAACCCCGCTAACACCGGCGGCTGGGCTTGTAAATGCAATGTATAAGCAAGCCTCTGCCGCGCAACACAGGATACTTAAAGCGAGTGAGCGAGGCGACGTTTGCTTTTTGTTTGTTCTCGTGTTGAAGTAAAGGTTTAGTTCTATAACAAAATAGAATCATAAATTATAGAAATATACTTTTGTTAGAACTCCCAGGTCTGAAGCTATCCAACGATTGAAATAGGCGCTTTACAAAGCGCCTTACTATGTAAATCAATGCAAGGATCTCACGTGGTAGTGAATTCTACTCGGGGATCGAATACGCATTTTAGGGATGTTGTCGCGCCCTATAAACTGACGAGTTCGATAAAAACACTATCTTTTTTTTGGGGGGGGGGGGGGGGAGGGATGTTCAGAATGCACAGCCAGGCACCGCTAGTCACTAAAGTTGATCATGTCAGATATTCAGGCACCGCCGAGGGTTTCCAGGCCGAGCTGCCTGTGTTTCTAGACTTTATCTGTGCATACGAAATGAAATCTACAGCTCCAAGACCGTCTGAGCCGTTCATGCTTCACAGGTCGATAACATCCATGCCGTTACATAGGATAATATTAGTGCCCGTGGTTCACGGCGCTTAGAAACGGTCAAACTGTGATAGGCAGCGCTGTATATATTGTAATGTGCATTTTGGCATAGATCTCGACATCCGAGTATGCGAATTCTTTTGCTTAATTTTCACAGCCTACTTACTGTTGTTAAAAAGGAGCTTCCTACCAGCCACGCAGTTTCGTAGCGCTGTGAGCGCTACTAATGCCGATTTCATGTCTAGCTGTGTTTATGCAGGGAATCCCGGCTCCGCCGCTTAGGCACTTTGGGCCTGATTCTAACTTTGGAGGACGGTGTTAAACCGTTCCAAAAGTGGCGGATATACCACCTACCCTATTACGAGTCCATTATATCCTATGGAACTCGTAATACGGTAGGTGGTATATCCGCCACTTTTGGGACGGTTTAACACCGTCCTCCAAAGTTAGAATCAGGCGCTTTGTGTGATTCTGTACGACAGTTCCCTTTTCTGCAGGCATTGGGAGCGCTTAGAAACCCATGAAGCCAACGGATCAAGTGCTGTTGAAATACGAGGTCATTCCTTGACATTTCCACTGCTAGCTCCACGGCTGCTTACCACACGTGGTATTGCACCAACTGACATAACATTTCGAGAAACTTTAGAAATCTCGATTTTGATTTCGGTTGACTAACAGATCGTAGGAAACCTGGTCACTGTTGCCTCGTTCTGGACACCAGTGTCTGTGCAGCTCTCCAATTCAAACGCTCCCCGACATTTCACATCACAAGGAAGGGGGCGCAGAGAGCGAGACTCGACGGAACCTCACAACACGCACTGCCCCCTTGAAAAGTTACCTAGAGTCTCAGTTTGAAGGGCGGGTGAGGGCACTGCCCACGACCAGCGGCCATGGCCGCCTGGTGCAGGGGTCATGGGTCCTCGGGTACCCTTCAGTGGACTGTCTCTCCTCCCCAAACCCGTCCAGCCCTTACGACTCAATGCCTTCTAGTCCCCGATTCACCATCCACAAGGGCTCTGCCCTCTCTCCACAATCTCCCCCCCCTTTATTCCCTTCTGCTAACTGACAATGCGTCTCTCCCTCCTGCATCTCCTTTGTTGCATCTTCCCCCCCGAAGACGCTCCACTTTATCGTTCACACATGAATTTGAGTCTCTTCTTTCTTCATACCCCATTAAAGTGTACTGTAAAGCGCCTAGTTGACCGGCCTCCAGGCGCAGTTCACGCTATAATTAAAAAAAACATCATGACCGTTCTCCAAGCGGTGTTGATGCTTGGATAAAAACAATTAAAAAAAAACATGCAGCGCCCCGATGACCGGTCTCCAGGCGCAGTTAACCCTATAAAAAAGATGACCCGCCTCCATTCGCAGATCATGGTATAATTAAAAAAACAAAAGACATGCAGCGCCCAGAAGGCCAGTGTCCTGGCGCTGTTCATGCTCGACTAGTAAAGACCAGATCGCCGTCCTCCTTGTGCGGTTCATAGTACAGTGAAAACCCTTACGTTGATAATTTTCTCCCAGGCTGTTCCTCCGCACAGAGCGAGCGCCTTGAAGACGAGACAAGCGTATTTGGCGCCTTCTCAAGGCTCCCATGTTTGAGCAGGTTGGGCGAGAGGCCTTGGTTTTTGCACCCTGGACCCCACAGCAACTCTCCCTAAATTCTCCTCTCCAGGCGGGACTTACCGGGCAGTGATGAGTACATCTTGTCCAAGATGTGGGGAGGGGGGAGAGCTCGTCCTGAGAGATACCAAGTCCAGTGGTGGGTGGGAGTCCGGGCTGCTGATGGTGCTGTCCCAGGGAGGGCTGAGTCCCTCTGCTAATCCAGGGCCCAAGGCAGGTCTGTGAGTGTAGAGGGAAGGTGAGACCTGTTTTATCACAGGCTAATGAGGGGGGAGGAGCGACCCGCCCCCCAAGCGCCCAATCCACTCGCCCTCCATGCCCCCCGGCCCTTTGATGTCTGCACAGGACAAAAGGAGGAAGGCCCATTCAGGGCCGAGATGAGGCGCATTAAAAAAATTAACACAGCATTGGCACACAGGAAACCCCACGGGGGCAGGGAGCCCCGGCCCTGTCTGCGAATACTTTCAAATCCACAGAGGCCAGACGGTCGGGCACTGCCAAACATGGGCAAGAGGTGCTCCGGCGCAGCCCTGGTGGCACACAGCCACAAAAGTACATTTGGTACAACAGAGCCACCTTGGCACAACATGTATGGGAAAGTGGTACAGACGTGACATCCTGGCATGGTGATGGCATAGACAAAATGGCCAAATTGGACAACGCAGTACAAACTGGCACAATACAGGACACAGACAAAATGGGCATTTGGTACACCTTGGCACAGCAGAGGGCACAGTTAATATGGGCAAGTGGTACACCCTGGCACAGCACAGGGCACAGCCAGAATAGCAAGTGAAACACCGGGGTTTCTTGGAACAGCACAAGACTTAGCTCTGGTGCCCTGGCTTTGATGCCTGGCTAACATTGGCACATACTGCAGGGCAAAACGAGACAAGGCAGCTGCATCACTTGGCACAGGCGGCCAAACACGGCAAGCGGCGCATTAGGGCACACCGGGCAGACTGGCGGGTAGACATACAAACTGGCACCAATGCCAAACTGGACAGACCACGGGGTATGGAAAAACTGTCACTGGTGCAGACGAACAATGCAGACCAGAGTCTGAAGGTCAACCACAGGACCCGGGCAAACCGGGCAGGCTGCAGGGCACAGTAAGACGGGCACCTTGCGCACTATGGCTACTTTGGGCAGGCTGCAGGGCACAGTAAGACGGGCACCTGGCGCACTATGGCTACTTTGGGCAGGCTGCACGGCACAGTAAGAAGGGCACCTGGCGCACTATGGCTACTTTGGGCAGACTGCAGGGCACAGTAAGACGGGCACCTTGCGCACTATGGCTACTTTGGGCAGGCTGCAGGGCACAGTAAGACGGGCACCTGGCGCACTATGGCTACTTTGGGCAGGCTGCAGGGCACAGTAAGACTGGCACCTGGCGCACTATGGCTACTTTGGGCAGACTGTAGGGCACCCTAGGGAATAATGAACTGAGAAGTGGGGTTGGTCTGTGCCTTCTTCAGTAGAGAAGCCAGCCCAGGACCTCGGTGCCCACAGACCCAGGGCAGAGACAGAGCCAGGCATATAACACCAAGACCGAACTGGTGCCTGCCTCCCCCAGGCTGGTTTGATATGTCACTGGCCCTCACACAAGAACATGCAAGCTTAGGTCCTGTACATGCATGTCACATGCAGACTTTCACAGAATCCCCCCAGCTCTCGCCATAAGTCCAGCTTTGTCAAGCGCTGTGCAAGGCCTCAGTGCCCTCCTGTGCCACCCTCCGAGGGCACCACAACACCCTCCCTTCACTGCTTATGCTGGTTTGACACCGTATCAAGACTCCCAAAAGTCTTAGAAACATGTAACCCTGAGATTTCCTGCACCTGTTTCAATGTCATCAAAGACCTGGGGTGCCAGAAAGGGCTGCGCGCCCCCTCTTTGTCCTGCTGTTCTGGTGCCTGGCACGACCTGCAGAAATTACCTAAATTGTCTGTTACTTGTTTAAACTCAAATATCACACGAAGAAATCGGCGGTTTGTAATTAGGAAAGTGCCATTTCATAAGTATATTTTATATACATTTGTTTCGTGCATTTTGCGTATTTGCTACCATGCATTAACCTGCATTTTAATACATAAGATTACTTATCACACTAAATTTCGCTGAAATAGACTTAAATCTCCCATATCTTTCTGAAATGAAGACAATGAAACAAAGTCTCCGAGAACTGCTGTAAACACGCACATTCTCCCTGAGATTAACAGGAGTACATCGAGCTCAGTGAAATGTTTGTGACATCCCATAATATTCCTGAAAGAGATATATAATGTAGCGCTGAAGGCAACCCGAAGGAGACACGCAGCGCTACATAAAACCCCAAATAAAAGCTGCAGTAATCACTGCGAGATTGATACAATTATCCAGAATCTACATTACACGAATATACTGACCCAAAATCTCCCTCAAATTGATATAAGTGCGCTAAATATTCCTAAAATCTATATATTTATGACAGCACATATGAACGAAACGGATGAGGGTGTGTGTGTGTGTATGTGTGTGTGTATATATATATATGAACGTACACATTTTACAAAGATTGGACATTTATATTAATCTCAATGATATTTGTATCAAACACCTAGGAAATGCATTAAAATACCCAACCCGCATAAATTTACATATAGTTGCAAGACATTTCCTTTAAATGGTGTATGGTTTCAAAAACACCCTGTCTCTCAATTTCAATTGATTTCAGCACATCTCCCTGAATAATCGATCATAATTATACAGGCTCTCCTTTTAAATCGTAAATTTGCCCCCAGTTCTTTCTGGACTGGTGCATATATTTCATAAATACGATAATATTTGAAAGAACACAGCTCCTTCCAGGGTGATGACTTATGTTCATGGGTAATTTCACTGCAATTACCACTGTGGGCAGACAATCTTTGAAATTCATGTAAGTGCCCACCCCGGCATTTATTATTTAACTGTAGCACGTCACCCTTTAATTCCTAAAAGACACACAAATTAGCCTGGAATGGTTTAACTGCAGCACCCACGACCCTCGGACGCCTAAAATCACCAAGGGTCGCCCTGGGGATAACTTGATTGCACTCACCACACTTTAACGCCTGAAATGGCCGCAAGTCAACCTGCAATTCATTTAAGTGGCCCACTACTCGCGTAACAACTTACATTACACCAAAACACCCTGACATTGGGTGAACGCGCCAGAGCTCTTTAAAGCCTGAAACTGCTCCAAATCCCCGTGTAATGAACGGAGCTGCACCGCCCTTTAACGACTAAACCCACCCCAAACTGCTCATGAAATAATTTAACTCCGTCGTGGCAGAAGTTTACGCCTAGAATTACCCAGTATTGTTCTGAAATCAAGTTAACACCACACAACATCACATTTATTGCTGGAAATTACTCCGAACTCCCCTAAAACTAATTGAGATACAATATATCGCGGGTTGACCTCTACCTCCAAATCTATTACATTTTGTGACATCTTTAACATTATCCCAAATCCATTACATTTTGTGACTTCACCAGAGCGACATCTGACGCCAACAGAATGACCCCATCTCACATTGGAATAAATCTAACTAGCCCACGCCACATTTAACCCCCCAAAATGGACATACGTGATCCTAGTATTAATTAAACTTTTGAAGGTCGCAAACAACTCCAAATAAACCCGTAGTTAATTTATCCGCACTACCCCACCGATTTCATCCCAAACTACTCTGAAAATAGCGTAACTGCACCGACCCCTTACGTAACCCCGATTTACAGTAAAATGAGTGTTACTTCAACAGTACTATATACCGCATAAATCACCCCGATGTGCCCGGAAATAGACTTTATTACCCGCCTCACTCGTAACGTCTGAAATAGCCCCAGATGAACTCAGAGAATTTTTAACCACATTATATAAAATTATTCTGAAATGTTGTTAACTGCACAACGCCACGGTGTAACGATTATATTACAGTAGAGCTCCCCGGAGGTCATACAGCTACAGGTCATGTATATGTGTGCAAACCACATCGCTTTAATTTTCCTAAATATGTAATCTGCACTGGATATGTAATTTGTAAATATGTACCTGTCGCCACGAGTAACCGTAGTAGCATTAAGTATTATCACCTACTACCATGTTATTCTGAATTTTCCATGTAACGTTGCCTCGCTCTAACGTAAAGCGCTGTGACACCTCCGGGTAATGTCTGCAATCTATTTGTATTTCTCAGAAAATAACCACCCCCACCGCAGTTTCCATTCTAGTAATTTTTTATTGTTAAATACATGGACTGAACACCAGTTTCATTCCTTTTCGTTAAGCAGTTTCTCGCTATAGCACTTAAAAACACATAGCGCTTTTTTTGTGGTAAATTAGCGGTTTCGAAGTGTTCTGAATTAAATCTTTTTTGTTGTGTGCTTTTTACTACACCTTAATAGTTTTTCTTTTGTTATCGGCCCCGGGAGGATGAAAAGCGGTATCGGCTCACCCGTGATTCAAACCTGTGGCATGCAGGTCATGCTTTGATTTTAGCAGCAGGCGCTCTAGCCCGTGGGACTAGCTTTCATACATCCATGTGATCTGTAGTGCGGGCACAAGGGTGCCACAGGTTCTCTATTTCCAGCCCTTGAGTTCACTGCCAGGCAGCTGAGTGCCCAGGGGTACAGCACACTGCTGGCTCGTCCTGGGGGTGCTGCAGGCGGGAGGTGCAGCGGTCACAGGCACATCGGTCACAGGCACATGTTACACATGCCTGCACTGACCCCACAGCCAGCAGCCACACGGGAGCAAGCAAGGTGTTTGCTTCTGTCCTGAGTGGCAGCCCCTAAACTTCCCTGTGTTGTATTTTCTTACCTAAAGTGCCTAATCGGGGAATTTGGCCACACTAAATCCCAGCTCAGGTAATTTTCACACTGTGATCTTGGGCACACGTGACAAGTGAGTGAACGTTCTCGTCAGGGGCCAGAGGGCCATACGTCAATTGACTGGTCCCTTCACACAGTGTGTGATCTTCAATAAGTCACTGCATGCCAGTACCTCAGTTACTGGGGGCGGGTGGCTTGTAGCCCCCAAGCCCCGCGCATGCTTGTCTGCATTTACCTAAACTCTACCACAGTTGTACTGAAATGTATATTCAGAGGCCTTCGAAGCTGGCTCCTGGAGACGAGGCCAGCAGTCCTTACCTGGGGTCCGCAGACCCCCGGGGCTCCTCGGGGGGGCTACTCAGCAGGTCCAGGTTTATAAAGGATGCACACGTACAAAAAGCGAAATTCGAACACTTAAAACGTTTTGTAAATGTGAAAGAATTTGACACTGAGTGCTAAAAATGAGGATGGTTCCCATATCTTGATTCGCGGAAACAGCAACAGACCATGAATGGACTGTTGGAGGCCTCGACCAAAGCACTGGTGTGCACCCACAAAAACAGCACGAATTGGGGCAAAAAACACAGTGATGTGCTAGAGTCTAGCATGTCAGTCGGTCTTCTAGAAATAAAATTACAATTTGAAAACCTCCAAGCGTTCATTTAAAATTAAAATTCCGATTTCTGCATATTTTTGAACACCCCCCAACCATTCCATGAAAATTAAAATTTCGGTTTCTGCATTTTTTTGATTTCCGAATTAAATAAAACATTTAGTAACGTTTGTATTTGATGTATATTTGTTTCTGTAACTTGATGTATTGTTTTGGGGGGTCAACTCATAGAAATAGCCCAGGAAGGGGGTCTGCGCCTTCCAGAAGTGATTCACTGGAAGCGCCAAGCCAAAAGGTTAAGAACCATTGGTGTAGGCGCTATACGTGGAATTCCTATTCTTGTTTTCACGAAAGAGACAAGGCATTGCTGCCTGCACAACTAGAAACTTTGTGTGTAGGAAATGCAGACACACAAATCGCACTGTACAGAACCAGTACTGAGACCGTGCTCGCGACGGGTGGCGAGGGGTGAACCCCCAGAGCTGCATAAGGGTGCTATACTGTGCCCACTGTATTCAGACATTTTGCATTTACACAGCTGCCGACTTTATCTGATTTTGAGGGCATGGCCTCCCTTGAAATTATTTTTACCCTCGCGCAGGGGTCACCGTACCTGTCAATCTCTCACCAAAGAAAAAACATGATTTACTACACAAATACGTAACTTCACTCTGGGGATGCAACTGGTCGAAAAGTATACACCAAGCCATTGCATTCTGGGAGTTGTAGTCCTGGTTCGAATTAAAGACGCAGTTGGACCTAAGTAATAAATTACAATGGCTTGATGGAAGGAAAAGCTGGACTGAAATGCCAGGTATCTTAAGCTATTGAGGCAGTCCGTAGCCTCAAGCTTCCTCAAGAAGCTGGCACTTTTGAAAGTGCCAGGCTTTATTAGGGCAAAACAAAAATGCAATTTAGTAACAATTGCCAACGTCAGTCACAAAAAAACAGTTGTGAAAGAGAGTTGCTACTGAGCGAGTGACAGCCAGGGTTGGACTGGCCTACAGGGCAATCAGGCATTGCCGGACGGGCTGGTCAGACAGTTCTGTGTGTGCGCTGATTTGTTTTTATATTTGTGGGTCTTTTTTAGTGTCTGATAGGCTGGTTTTTAGGTTTTACCTGCATGGTGCGTGCTTGCAAAGTCTTTTGTGTTTGGAAAAAAAAAAAATAATCTTATAAGCGCTTAGATCCCGCCCAGTACTTACTTGAACTGACCACTCGTCCATACCATTGTCGCTCGAATTTACTTGTTTCTCATTGACCAGCACGTCGTCTGCATTCACTTCCTGCTCTTCCAGCTCTGCTTTTGCCGTCACGTGGATCTTGGACCAAGTACTCCTTCCAGTCACCCACATTGACTGCTGGTCGGTCTCCTTCCACTGACTACTAACTCACCAGGTGCTATTTTGTTTTTAACAATTACGAACAGCCACTCCAAACGAGTGTATGTTTTCATCCCACACTTTTTACAACTCACTTAAAGCCATTATACTATGACATATAATCTCTGTATCATGTACTGAAATAAAGGCACTGCCTCCCTGTTCAGTGGTTTACAGGTTTTGCAAGTGATTAGTTCTCCCTGGAGTGTCAGGAGGCTTAATATCAAATGCCCTACCTTGGTCTCGTAACTTAGTGACCGTTATGTTTATTATGCATTAACATTGCTGCCTGTCTCTCCAAAGACCGCCACTTAATGCGCATGTGCAGTCGGAATGCATAGCAGTAGAAGCAGCAGGCGTGGGTAGACCATCCATGGGCGGTCAAACCTGGACACTCCATGATCGCGTCTGCTCTTTGGCTGGTTTGCCAGATGTTTATTGTGGCTAATTTCTTATTTATAGCGCCTGATACAGTATGCTTCTGGCCACTTACAGGCATTCCCATGCAGCTTGTGTGTGTGTGGTTTTATTACGGTGCACATCCCATCAGAAGAACTAACACAAAGACTAACACTAACGTCCCCACACGTCAACTCCGCTCTGCCAACCTCGCCCTCGCCATCGTCCCCCGAATCCAGCGCAAGTCCTCTGGCGGCAGATCCTTCTCCTTCCTCGCAGCCAAGACCTGGAACTCTCTCCCCACCTCACTACGCCAGACCCAGGACCTCCTCACCTTCAGGAGACTCCTCAAGACATGGCTCTTCGAACGCTAGCAGCACGCCCCCCCTCCCCAGCTCCTCGAAACCCTGTCGGGTACATAGCGCGCTTTATAAATTCACTGATTGATTGATTGATTGAAAGAAGTGGCCAGGGAGCAAGAAACAGAAGCTGAAGACCCAGACACTTTAAATGCATCATAAACTTGTCTCAACTAAAAGGCGCCCAGCCCTATGTGAGTAACTGCATGTGGTGTTTACAGTGTGTGCTGGTGTTCAATTAGCATGTCACAAACACAGGGAATACTTTACACATTCAAGGGGTGACCAGTGCTTTAAATGGGCAGGTACTGTCTGGTACTGAGTACCTGCACTTCTTCAGTGTGAAATGGAGAGAAGCTGCACTTCTCAACACTGCTACAGTACATTTGATGAGGGAGTACCAGCACTTCTCAGGAGCTAACAGGTAATCTAAATAGTGAGTACCTGCATTTCTATATTTCCATTTAAAGCACTGGGGGTGAGTGAGGCACCAGAGTACAGGAAAACCATAATTGGCACACAATATTTGGGAGTAAACTCAAGTATATGTATTTAGAGATGGTGATGTGCCTAATATCGTTTGAGTGAGTGACTGAATGAATGAATGAATGAATCATCTATAGCATCCAAAACTAACTCCATGTGCTTTTCCTAAAAAGGGACACCGTGGGGCATATGGATGGAATCCACGCCTCGTGGTTACATTTCTGACCCAACAACCCTGAGATTATAAATTTAAACCCTGCATCCCATCTGACGGGCACATCTTGTGATTCTGCGCGAACCAACTGAGATGCTTGAAATGTTATATATACACAGTGAAAATGTCTCTCACAAAATAAAACACTTTGCTGTGAGTTGCCTAGTTCTGCCCAATTACAAACGCCACGCCCCACAGCACACTGAACGGCTCTCTGTAGTTTACTTTAAACTAGATCCAAACTCCAACTAATGTATGTCCAGCACAACCTGTTCAATGTTGCTCCTGCAGGATAAATGTTTATTCAGTTTGATTCAGTGATCCGTGGGTGACCTGTGTGCTACATCTAGTAAGGAAAAAGTAGTTTGTAAATCATAATAAATAAAATAAAAATATGATGAACGCTTTCATACAGGTTTTCGGAATAAAAAGTTGAGAATGGGCACTGATGGGCCAGCCTTAGAACACATTTTAATTGCCCTTATAAAATGTAAAAAGGAAAACAAAATCATAAATTGTAAATGTACTGTGATACACCGTCCTAATCATATTGCTCTGTATCTATCACCTTTACAGCAAAATATTTAGTCCCTGAATTATTTTTTGAATGACAACCCTCGCACGCCCCGATCAACTCATTGATGATGCCCTCTGCCAACCCAAAAAAGTGGATTAAAGCTGAAATGTGAAACACTGCGTCTCAGTTTGGAATCTTAGGCATGCAACATTAATGTTCTTTTTTAGGTTTTGATTATGCCCTGTGTTGTGCCAGCACAACTGCTGTGTAACATGTAAAAAATACATCGACAAAGACAATAGTTTTCACATAGGCAAAACCCATTGGCTTTGCCAATGCTTGTTACTGTTTATTTCCCTAATATTAAAACAAGAATTGCCTGCAGTAAGCTCAAATCCATGCAGCTTTCCTTACTTTGCAAAACACTTGTTCAGCATGTCTTCACAAGTTCAAAACTGCCCCAATTCGCAAACATGGGAGACTTTTAAAACTTTCTAACTTAGTAATGGGACACCTTTAATTTGGTGCCCAGGCCTATTTTCTGTCCCAGTGTGACCCTGGTGACAGCTGTGGGCATCGGGGAGCACATGGCAGTGCCAAGAACTCATGCATGTCCCCTGAAGTCCTTTCAGTGATGTGCCACTTTGATGGTCAGACAGGGTCACAATGCCAGCCTAATGTAATCCAGATATACAAGTCTGCTGCCCCTTTCAGGCTTCCATCCCTGCAATGACACACTCACAAGGATTGCAGGCTGAGCTGTGCCTTACAAAAAATATTGGAGCAGCATGTTTGAATCATTTTGGAGAGGATGTGGCGTAATGGCCAGAGCCGCCAACTTTGGAGCTGGGGAACCAGGTTGCAGTCTCGGCGTCAGCTCAACATCCTGTGGTTCTGGGCAAATCCCTTAATCTCCCAGTGATTACAAAAATGAATGTGTCCTTGTGTAACATAAATGGTGCTCAAGTAAAGCGCTCCAATACCTTTGGGTCGAGTTTGCGCTATATAAAACCGCAAAAGAAAAAAATACTTGCCAATGGCAGCCGTATGCTCAGTGGAGTATTGATGGATTTGCTTTCTATCATTAGGAATTCAGGACACAGAAACATCCTGGCTTCCAATGGACCGGGGTAATTCGGGTGCTAATGTCCAAAGCCCCAAATGCAGGAGAGTCCACCAGCCGTATAGTGTAAGACAAGCTCTATGAGCATCTGACACCTGGATATCGTATCTTCCTGCAATCTTTAATGAAATGAAGACTTTCTATCCTATGGCTAGGAAAATCCCTATCGTCACTTCAGGTCCTGTGCCACAAAAATGCATGTTTCCGGGAGACTTTCAATTATGGATTAAAAAATTCACAAATGTATGCTTTTCAACCTGGAACCTTTATGAACTTATACCCCTGCCTGGCATATTTTTCTAAGGATATCTTCATTCATGGTGTTGCTGCCACCTTGCAGATCCGTCATCAACCAAACCCAAACACACTTCATCCAAGAACAAGCACTGAAACTGCTAAGAGCATCATGGGATGACCTCGGGAGTTGCATTGCTTCGAGAGGAATACGGTTACCCTAGTGTTAGATCTTTGGTCCATCTTTGACGTGGTCCATTGCCGAACCCTTCTGAGGAGACCGGAATCAATAGCAATTGAAGGCAGTGCCCCAAACTGAATTGACTTGCTCCTGACTAACAGATCCTTCATCCTATTCTTGCCTGCGTGTTACTCTGAGTCTTTCTTTTCTGTCAAACATTCTAGAATCGTAAGGTTCCTCCACCTCGTCCCATGATTATTAATGTTTACTTCAGACCAATCTCTGACCTGATTGCTTCTTTAGAACTGGGCTGCTAGAACTACGATTGACACACTAACTTGAAAGCCCATCTCAACTAGATTCCCCTGCGATGGGTCAGTGTCTCCTAGCCAGAGACCAATGGATACAAAAGAAAACAAATCAAACACATAAAAAAAGGAGAAATCAGCCTATGGATAATGGACACCCTACCACCCCTCCAACATCTGGCCTAAAGAACTAAGCCATTAGCCTAATCCCCACCCAAACTGAGGAATGTAAGCATGACCATAGATTCAGACCTCTTCCTGATCCCACAGGTAAGCCGAGTTACAAAAAGATGTGTTTAACATGCTGAGATTCCATTAGCTGAAGCTTTCCCTTTTATTTACAACCCAACAAAAAGTCCCTGCAAGTGTCAATCTCCTGCTATCCCCCTTGGACTGCACTAAGGGCATCTATCCGGGTGCATCCGAGCAAGGGATCAGGAAACTTCAAAGAATCCAACATGCAGTTACAAGAGATCTCCTCAACCCCAATATCAAACCATGAATCTCGCCTGCCCTCCAGCCTCTGCACTGGTTACTCACCGCTACCACCGTCAAGCAATGCCATTCATGGCACAGAATCATGTTTCCTTCAGCTTACAGTCCAGACCTACAATCAAGCAAGAGCACTTCCATCCAGCTACCTCCCCTCCTTGCTGTAATTGATTGAACCAAATCGTGTACAGCGGGAAACACCTTATCGTTTCAAAGTGTGAAAATATGGGACTCCTTGCAGGCAAAAAAGGAGCCATATGCATCCAACTTGAGTTCTGATGAGCTCCAACATCTAGGATGCTCCAGTGATTATAACTCCTTTGCTATGAGTTCTAACATCAAGGATGCTCCAATGATTATAACTCCTTTGCTATTAGCTCTAACATCAAGGATGCTCCAATGATTATAACTCCTTTGCTACAACTCATCCCATCATGGTGGGTATCTGTACAGTGCAAAGTGTCCTCTCTCCTAATGCATAGGTGCAGTGCCATCAGTGCTCAATGTTCAGGGCACCTCTCCAGACCTCAGCTCCTCATTTGAGTCCTCGCAGGTTATTCTACAGCCAACACCCTATCCATCCCTGCATTACGTGAGGGCGCCCAGGATCCCAGTGCAAGTTGGAATCCTTTTTAAAGCCATCAAGGGTTTGCAGCACTATCAAAATGATCCAATACCACAATAAACACAAAGCCAGCAGGTCCAGCATCAAAGTTAGCCTTTGCACATTGTCGAGGCTTGTTTTGTTTTGTCATGGTTTTTGTAAAACTTTATTGGGAAGCTGATTGCTTTCGACAATATGAAAAAAAACATTGGGTAAAGACAAATAAACTCATTTGGACTCATACCACACCCATTGTCATAGCCGTCCTTGGCACTGAAAGGAACTACTTTATGTGTGGATGCGCTCCTTGCGTCACTCACAATGAAGTTAGCTAATGGCTGAAGTTGGCTGACCCACTGGTCCATGCTGTGTATATATAATAAAGTCAAGAAGTATTGGCTAACGCCAGCCTTAAAAAGAATAAAACAAAAAAGTAATTTTCCATTTAGTGAACTAACATGTTTCAGTATTAAATATTCGGAGGGACTGTTTATTACTGCGTGCAACGTGTCTAGATGTTGGTCACTATTTTTAAATAATTGCTTTGTTGACATGCTCGATTGTTTTGCTTTATAAAAGATTTATTGAAGTCCCTTCAGGTCAGGTTTCAAGCCATTGCAGGCCCTCTGCTGGCCATATCCAGGCCATAAACAAGTGCCTGAGAAAAGGAAGTCCTAACAGGTGGGGCTGATTTTAAGACTGCCAACAGGTTAGTGCCACCCCCACCAAACTTTCCATCCTGTCTGCACTCTTACACTGAAAGGTGGCAACTGCAGCAGGAGACGTCATCAAAGGGACGCCAAGCATTGAATGGGCATTGCAACTGCTCCCCAGTCCCAGCACTAGAAGTGATCCCTCGGTGAGGGGCCCTGACAGGTGTTAGTGTCGTGAAAGGCCAAGGATTAAAGATGCAAGGAGAACGGACTCTGACATCCCGGGGGGCGATCCTTCCGAGCGAATGGAAAGAGTATGGGGAGCGAACTCCTTAACCACCTCTAACTCAGTCGTTCACAGAAGCCGAGTGATGTACACATGTAGTGACACAACATCCCTGGCACTGAACACCAAGACATGTACATAGTAGGTGTGTCTGCTGAGCAGACTTCGACGTAGACGAGTGATTGGGGGGGACTCATCTGACATCTACTGAGATCACGACTGGTCAGTGCCTCTGAGAAGCATGCTGGGTTGGGGCAGTGTCAGCCTCTCTGAAAGGTCCCCAGCAGAGACAGCCATTGAGATGTGGAAACTAGCTGTCCTTCTGAAGGTAGATAGAGCTGGGGCAGCGTCAGCCGCTGAGACTTCAAGGCCGGCCTCCCACCTCTGAATGGCAGGTAGGACTGGGGCAGAGGTAAACACAAGCGCATGTCTGAAATGTGAGTGGCTCTTCTGGGCGCTACTGGTCTTCCAGGGCTCCTGGCTTCTAGAGGGAACATCCCCAATTCCCTAGAAGCCTTGTCCGGTGAGAGCTGAGAAGTGCCTCCCAACATTTTCTCACATTGGGTTGTTTTTTCGCCAGCACGGTCTCTGTTGGCAAGATAGCTCTAGGGGTTAATGCGCTCACGACCAGTGCTTAATTTGTGCTTGTTGCTACCGGTGCTGAGCTCCAGCACTTATTTTTAAGGGCCGGCGTTTATTCTTCTGCCTCAAGCATTTTCTGCGACATAAGACACATTTGGGAAAGACGGAGGAAGAGAAAAACGAAAAAGCGTCACAATGGGAGAAAGCAGAAAGCTGCAAGAGTGAGCTGAAGGGGCTGGGAGTGGCTTTAAATGGATTGAAGAGGCCCGAGATGGCTTCAGGATTACGCTGCCTCAGTATTCCGTGTTCCCACATTTAATTGCAGCAGCCGCGTGTTTAAGAGGAGGGCTTTGGGCACCGGCACGTTTTTATTTACAAATTAAGCAATGCTCACGACTGGGATCCTTTCTACCCTGTGCACTAACTGGCAATATGTTTTATTGTAGTGTTTGGATATAGCAGAAACTGGGCGCTACACAAAAACATCAAAGTTAATATTTTAAGATATTTTTTTATTCTATTCGATCTCAATCGTTCATTTGTGCCCATATATATATATTTTTTTTTTTAAAACCTCTCTATTCCCCTCTCATGCGCAGTCTTATTTCTCCCCTCTCGTCTCTTCTGTATTTTCCCCTCTCTCGCTTGGTGCCTTTTTTTCTGCCTCTCTTTCTCCATTTTTCTCTTTCACTGTCTCGTTCAGTCTCCCTCTCTATCCTGAATTAATAACTATTGTCCCGCCCACCCCCGGGCCCTGGCTCTGGGCAGGAAGTGTGGATGTGGGAGTCCTGCGTGAAATCTGGAATCTATCCGTCAAAGCCGCTCTCTCGGCCCGAGCAGCCCCTCGCCCTCTGGGTTTATGGAGCCGTTTATGGCAGAGCCCCCTGCCCCACCTGCCCCTTCCGGGGAGCACTTGAGGTTTTCTAGTTTTTGTTAACATTTCCCTAATTTTCACTGACAGCCGCGGGGCAGCCTCCAATGGACGATGCATCTGCTTGGACTGAGATTAATAGCCAGATATTTACTTTGTGCACAAACCTAACCGTCTCTGCGCTTACAGAAGACATAATTCAGTCATTGGATCAACTTCTGAAAGATGAAAGGCTGAGTTGAGCCTGTGAATTTCCGGTTTCTCGCGATCGCTCGTAGCAGGCGCTCCACCCACTGAGCTGCCTTACCCACTCGCTCAGATTGGCTGCGGAGTGTCCGTCCGGAGCATGTTTCCGGTGGTACAAGTCCGGAGGAATGCGGGCCAGCACCGGAAGGGGGGGTCTCAGAAGAAAAAGCTAATTATCTACTCACCCCTGTGCACCTAACAAGCCCCCCTCTAGGTTACTGTGTCAAGATACGGGGGTGTCGAGTGGAGTCCCGTGTTACTTGTTACAGCCTGTTCCTTTAAGCTGTCCATGTATGGAATATTGTGTCCAGGAATGGACACTATCTCTGTTTTTCTAGGACCCCCCCACCCCCTCCCAACAACCCCTCTCCCAAAGCGCGCCCATCTTCTGGTGTTTATATCTGGGGAACTGTGCGTTTCTGGCTGCTATCGCAGTTATATCGTGTTCCTTTCTGGTGGTTATATCTGCAGTCCTGTGTCTGGTTCCAGAGGATGCTTGAGTTACAGATGTTCCTTTGAGGTATTGTGTCTGCGGTGCTGTGTCCAGTTCAGGAGGCTGCCTCTGTTTTACTGTGACCCCTTCTGGTGGGTACATCTGGAGTGCTGGGTTCATTTCTGAATGTTATCACGGTTCTCTTTTGCCCCTTTCAGGTGGCTATGTATGGAATATTGTGTCTGATGCTTAACCCCCTGTTCTACTGTGACCCCCTCCAGTAGAATTGTGTCCAGTCCTGAATGCTATCACTTTGATACTAGATTTCTGTGAGGTGGCTACATCGGGGTAATTGTACCCAGTTCTAGAATAAATAACTATATTTTACTGTGTCCTTTTTTGATGGTTATATCTGAAGTATTATGTTCAGTTCTGGAGGTTATATCTAGAGCGTTGTGATCAGCCAAAGAAATCTTTTCTGAAATGTTGTCCAGTTCTGGAGATCAGTTTTAAGTCCAGTATTGTATGCTGCGTCTGGAGTATAGTTTATACTTCCGAATGCTCCATCTGGAGTATTGTTCTAAGTTCTAGAGGCCTGGAATACTGTGTTCAGACATAGCACCTGAGGTATTACAGCCTGGCATTACTTCCTGTTCTCCACGGTTCATCCGAAGTATTGCGTCACCTTCTGGAGACCTTCTCTGACATACAATGGCCCATATTTATACGTTTTTAGCGACACATTTGCGTTACTTTTTTACGCAAATGGGGCGCAGACGTACAAAATACAATTATATTTTGTAAGTTTTGTGCCGCTTTGCGTCAAAAAGCAGCGCAAATGCGGTGCTAAAAAAAATATAAATATGGGCCTATGTCTCTTGTCTGAAAATGACATCTGTAGTGCTGGGCCAGTTTCTGAGGTGCTATCTTGAATACTGTGCCCAACTCAGGAGGCCCATCTGGAGTACAGTGCCTGCTCTAGAGACCTTGCATGCAATATTGTGTCCAATCTGGTGTATTGTTCTGGTTTCAGTGATATCATTTATAATTATTATCCAGTTCTGGAGTTCCCGTCAGGGGTATTGCGCCCACTTCTTGAGAGCACATGTGGACTGTAGCATAACGTTCTAGATTTGTCACCTGCAGGATTTCAGTATTGTGTCTTGTTGAAAGGTCTCCTTTGTGCTATTGTGTCACTTCCTGTAAATTGCTTCTGGAGAACCATTTCCTGTTGTAGGGACCTCACCTGTAATATTGTGTCCAGTTCTGGGGGGGTTTATCTGAAGTAGTGTTACCAGTTCTACAGAACTGGTTGACAGTGTGGTTTCCAACTCAGGAGGTTACATCTAGAATATTGTGTCTAGTTGTACCCAATTCACCTGGAGTATTGTTAGCAGTTCTAGAATGGTCATTTGTAGTGTGTCCAGTTTTCTAGGCCACTAAATTACTCTACGAGATTTTTTAGGTTAGAAGACTGCTGAGTTTTAAAACTAAGAATCACTTCATTTTACAGCAGTTGAATTTAGTCTGAACTGTTCTGGATGTGGAACACAAACCTGTTGTAGGGAGGCAAACATGATGGGGAAATACAGGGGCCATCATGTGCCATAGAAAGAGATCCGCCAGAGCCGGAATAGTTACTCAGTGAGCTAATGCATCCACTCCAGAGACCTGTGATTGACCGGTTTGTCACAGGTTTAAAACAAAGCCTTTCGACTCATACTTTCATCTTTCATGGTCGATAAAACGAGTATCATTGAGTTGGGGACACAATAATCATCTGCTATTCAAGGCGACCCAAAGGATGAATGTGCACTTTACGAATACACCTTCTATCGTGCATAGGCGCTGGAAGTAGGGGCAGTATGGGTGTGCTGCTCACCCTGAAAATAACAGTTCTGGAGTTCAGAAGGTGAATGAGCAATAAAGATGCCTTTAAATTTAACTTAATTTAAATATTTGGTGTGTGTTCAATGACAGAGGTCTAATGTCAGGGATGTCTTCTGACAAATGAGTGCATATTGTTTTAACATGGAGATTTGTGTTCACTCTTCTTTCACGGGCTGTAAAGTTAGAGGATTGCGCGAAGTGAACTATGTGACAATCTTGATAGGGGGCAAGGCGTGTGAAAGAAAATGCTGCAGGATTCCAGTTTTTCCTAACAAACAATATTTGAATACCTGTCAAATGGCTGTACAAACATTTCAACATATATCAGCAGTTAGGAAAACACAAGTGAAGTACTTTCTTTTGGGGGTAATTTGGTAGTGTGATGGAAACAAAGATTTTACTAAGATCAATACAAATCAAGGCACTTTACTTGGTGATGTGCAAATGGTAAATGTTTGCTGAAAAAGTGATATAAACACATTATCATTTGTGCTCTACATACATTTATGAATAAACCTGCATGCTAGCTTGAATTTTGTGTCTATTTCTACAGAAAATGTGCTGTCTTTTAAATCCAGTGTGCTTCCCAATCATGCTTTAATAATATATTTGCGACAGTGTGCTCCCTAATGCACCACCAGCCTCATACCACACCTGTACCACTCTCATGCTGAATGGGTCTGGGTCATTTGTTATACTTGTTCTTTGTGAGGCACTTTGATTTTTCACAATCCCTATGATTTCTATGATGTACCGTTAATGCCAGCACCCCCACCCTGAAAATGTTTCCAGCATCACCACTATCATGTTACATTTAGTTATTCGGGCCTCCATTTCTTGCAGGTTTTTTGTCTAGATTCCAGGGGCAAGAAGAAAGTGCAGATCTTAAGCAAGAGTTTTCTCCCTAGATCATATATGTCCACAGTCTTCTAGTTTCTCTTTTAAGGAAATCCAGAGATCGGAATCCACATCGAATTAATTTCACCCCAGGTTTCAGGCCAGGAGAAGGCTTGGGTCTAAAGTCACACACCATAAGCTTGAACCCAGCATCCAAGCAGAAAATGATATGTGGGTGTGCATCATGCCCCACGACATGGATGTAATTTAGGGTGTCGATGGGGGCCGCAGCTGCAACCCCTGGCTTTTGCCTGGCAACCCCTGGCACTGCCTTTGCAACACCCTGGCCTCAGAGGTGGCAAAATCAGTACCAGGAACACATGGGCAGCTCGTCATTATGAGTGTCGATTGGGACTATGCTCAGCTGCTTTTCTGCTAATTTTTACTAATAGTGACTACTATTAGTGTAATAAATATGGAGGTAGCGTATGTTGTGTGCGTGCTGGTGGGTCGGAGTGTGTTCATGTAAGAAAAGGTGTGTGTATGTGTAAATTTGTATGTATAAGCATGTGTGTAAGTGAAAGTGAGTGAGAGTTGGTGACAGGTAATGAGTGATAATGTGTGAGATTGAGTGTCAATAAGTGAGAATGAGTGAGTCATAGTGAATGTGACTAAGTGTGGCTGCAAGTGAGTGAGAATGAATGAGTGTGAGTAACTGCTAGAGATTGTGATAATCAATATGAGTAAGAATGAGTGAGAGTGACCTAAGAAAAAAGTTGGTGAAAGTAAGAGTGAGTGCAAGAGAGCATGAGTGAGAAAGTATAAGTTAGTCACAGTAAGAGTACATTTTGAGTCCCAGTGAGAGTGAATGAGTGAGAACATGCGTGTCAGAGTGAGCGATAAAAAACAAGTGCGTGAGAATTAGGGTGTAAGTGCAATAGAGTGAGTGACAATGGATGAGTGTGTACAGGTTAGTGAAAATGAATAAGTGAAAGCCAGTGAGTGAAACGTAAGTGAGCATGAGTGAGAATATGTGGTATTATGGTTGTGAGTCTGCCGTGTGCCCTGGTATAGTGAAGGTAGGACTTGTCCTATGGAGGCACCCTTGTCAAAATACTGGTGCAGGTAATCTTTAGCATGACAGGCACCTGTGACACAATACTAACACAGTGGAGGTCATTCTTGGCGTGACAGTTAAGTACTGGTACTGACATAATGGAGGTAATTAGTGTAGCTGGCTGGCCTGGCTTGTAGTGGGTACCAGAGGTACGTACACCTTGTGCCAGGTCCAGTTATCCCTTATTAGTGTAGAAGAGGTGTTTCTAGCAGCTTAGGCTGATAGAAGGTAGCTATAGCAGAGCAGCTTAGGCTGAACTAGGAGACATGTAAAGCTCCTACTATACCACTGGTGTCATATGCACAATATCATAAGAAAACACAATACACAGATATACTAAAAATAAAGGTACTTTATTTTTATTACAATATGCCAAAAGTATCTCAGTGAGTACCCTCAGTATGAGGATGACAAATATACACAAGATATATGTACACAAACCAAAAATATGCAGTAATAGCAAAAGGAAGTAATGCAAGCAGTGGAAAGTTACAATAGATTGCAATAGGAGCACATAGGTTTGGGGTCCATTCGTGGTTTGCATTCCACTTTTGGAGTATATGGTTTGTGTTGCCCCTATACCTATGTGAGCTTGTAGAGGGTCGGTGGGACTGTAAGAAAACAGTGAGGGTTAGAAAAATAGCCCACCCCAAGACCCTGAAAGGTAGGTGTAAAGTGCACCTACAACCCCCAGAGAGCACAGAAGTCGTGATAGGGGGATTCTGCAAGGAGAACAAACACCAGCAATGCAACAACAGTGGATTTCTGGACCTGAGTACCTGTAAGACAAGGGGACCAAGTCCAAGAGTCGCGACAGTGTCAAGAGTGGGCAGGAGCCCAAGAAATGCCAGCTGAGGGTGCAAGGAAGCTGCCATCTGTTGGAAGAAGCTTGGTGTTCTGCAAGAACGAAGAGGACTAGGAACTTCCCCTTTGGAGGAGGGATGTCCCACGTCATGAAGAAGCTTGCAGAGGTGTTCCCACGCAGAAAGACCGCAAACAATCCTTGCTAGCTGCAAGGATCGCGGTTAGGGTTTTTGGATGCTGCTGTGGTCCAGGAGGGACCAGGATGTCGCCACTTGGATGAGGAGACAGAGCGGGCGCCCAGCAAGTCAGGGAGCCCTCACAGAAGCAGGCAGCACCCGCAGAAGAACCTGAACAGGCACTTAGAAGAAAAGTGAACCGAGTCCACCCGAAGTCACAAAAGGGAGTCCCACGATGCTGGAAGACAACTCAGAAGGTTGTGGACTGCAGGTTAGAGTGTCGGGGACCCAGGCTTGGCTGTACATGAAGGAAATCCTGGAAGAGTGCACAGGAGCCGGAGCAGCTGCAAATCACGTGGTACCCAGCAATGCAGACTAGCGTGGGGAGGCAAGGACTTACCTCCACCAAACTTGGACTGAAGAGTCACTGGACTGTGGGAGTCACTTGGGCAGAGTTGCTAAGTTCCAGGGGCCACGCTCGTCGTGCTGAGAGGGGACCCAGAGGACCGGTGATGCAGTCTTTTGTTGCCTGCGGTTGCAGGGGGAAGATTCCGTCGACCCACGGGAGATTTCTTCAGAGCTCCTGGTGCAGAGAGGAGGCAGGCTACCCCCAGAGCATGCACCACCTGGAAACAGTAGAGACAGCCGGCAGGATGAAGCGATACAAGGTTGCTAGTAGTCGTCTGGCTACTTTGTTGCGGTTTTGCAGGCGTCCTGAGCAGTCAGTGATCAATCCTTTGGCAGAAGGTGAAGAGGGAGATGCAGAGGAACTCTGGTGAGCTCTTGCATTCGTTATCTGAAGAATTCCCCAAAGGAGAGACCCTAAATAGGCAGAAAAGGAGGTTTGGCTACCTAGGAAGGAGGATTGGCTACTAAGAGAGGTAAGAGCCTATCAGAAGGAGTCTCTGACGTCACCTGCTGGCACTGGCCACTCAGAGCAGTCCAGTGTGCCAGCACACCTCTGAATCCAAGATGGCAGAGGTCTGGGACACACTGGAGGAGCTCTGGGCACCTCCCCTGGGAGGTGCAGGTCAGGGGAGTGGTCACGCCCCTTTCCGTTGTCCAGTTTCGCACCAGAGCAGGGCTGGGGGATCCCTGAACTGGTGTAGACTGGCTTATGCAGAGATGGGCACCATCTGTGCCCATCAAAGCATTTCCAGAGGCTGGGGGAGGCTACTCCTCCCCAGCCCTGACATCTATTTCCAAAGGGAGAGGCTGTAACACCCTCTCTCAGAGGAAGTCCTTTGTTCTGCCTTCCTGTGCCAGGCCTGCCTGGACCCCAGGAGGGCAGAAACCTGTCTGAGGGGTTGGCAGCAGCAGCAGTTGCAGTGAAAACCCCGGAAAGGCAGTTTGGCAGCACCCAGGTTCTGTGCTACAGACCCGGGGGATCATGGAATTGTCCCCCCAATGCCAGGATGGCATTGGGGGGACAATTCCATGACCTTAGACATATTACATGACCATGCTCGGAGTTACCATTGTGACGCTGTACATAGGTAGAGACCTATGTACAGTGCACGCGTGTAATGGTGTCCCCACACTCACAAAGTCCAGGGAATTTGCCCTGAACGATGTGGGGGCACCTTGGCTAGTGCCAGGGTGCCCTCACACTAAGTAACTTTGCACCCAACCTTCACCAGGTGAAGGTTAGACATAGAGGTGACTTATAAGTTACTTCAGTGCAGTGGTAAATGGCTGTGAAATAACATGGACGTTATTTCACTCAGGCTGCACTGGCAGGCCTGTGTAAGAATTGTCAGATCTCCCTATGGGTGGCAAAAGAAATGCTGTAGCCCATAGCGATCTCCTGGAACCCCAATACCCTGGCTACCTCAGTACCATATACTAGGGAATTATAAGGGTGTTCCAGTATGCCAATGTGAATTGGTGAAATTGGTCACTAGCCTGTTAGTGACAACTTGGAAAGCAGAGAGAGCATAACGACTGAGGTTCTGGTTAGCAGAGCCTCAGTGAGACAGTTAGTCATCACACAGGTAACACATACAGGGCACATACTTATGAGCACTGGGGTACTCCCAGGTCTATGTTCCACTGGATAGTCCATCCCCTGTAGAGCTATGGACCACCTCAACAATTTAGGATTTTCACCTTTCATTTGTTTTAGCCAAAGTAGAGGTTTGTGGTCTGTCTGAACAATGAAGTGAGTGCCAAAAAGGTACGGCCTCAACTTCTTCAGTGCCCAGACCACAGCAAAGGCCTCCCTCTCAATGGCAGACCAACGCTTTTCTCTAGGGGTCAACCTTCTGCTGATAAAAGCTACCGGTTTATCCTGGCCCTCAGAGTTAAGTTGTGATAAGACTGCCCCTAGCCCTAATTCAGATGCATCAGTTTGAACAATGAATTTCTTGGAGTAACATGGGCTTTTTAGGACAGGTGCAGTGCACATGGCCTGTTTGAGCTCCTCAAAAGCTTTCTGACAGCAAGCTGTCCACAATACCTTTTTAGGCATCTTCTTGCTAGTGAGATCATTAAGTGGGGCTGCAATGGAGCCATAGTTTTTAATGAATCTCCTGTAATACCCAGTGAGGCCTAGGAAGGCTCTCACCTGGGTCTGTGTTGTAGGGGGAACCCAATCCATGATTGTCTGGATTTTCCCCTGAAGTGGTGCAATCTGTTCTCCACCTACCAGGTGTCCCAGATAAACCACTTTACCCTGCCCTGTCTGGCACTTTGAAGCCTTGATAGTGAGGCCTGCCTTTTGCAGGGCCTCCAAAACTTTCTACAGGTGGACCAGGTGATCATCCCAGGTGGAGCTAAAGACAGCTATATCGTCCAGATATGCTGCACTAAAAGCCTCCAACCCTTGCAGGACTGTATTCACCAACCCCTGAAAAGTGGCAGGTGCATTTTTCAACCCAAAGGGCATAACTGTAAATTGGTAGTGCCCTCCTATAGTTGAAAATGCAGTTTTAGCTTTAGCATCCTCTGCCAATACCCTGCAGTCAAATCAAAGGTGCTTAGATACTTGGCAGATGCCAGTGTATCTCTGAGCTCATCTGCCCTGTGTATAGTGTGAGCATCAGTTTTTGTTACCTGGGTGAGACCTCTGTAATCTACACAAAACCTCATCTCCCTTTTCCATCTTTTGAGTGAGGCTTTGGTACAAACACCACAGGAGAGGCCCATGGGCTTTCAGAATGTTCAACCACTCCTAGATCAAGCATTTTCTGAAATTCTTGCTTTATGCAGTCCCTGACATGGTCAGGCTGCCTATAGATTTTACTTTTGACAGGCAAGCTGTCTCCAGTATCAATTGTGTGTCCACACCAAGATGTGGTGCCTGGCACAGTTGAAAAGAGTTCAGAAAACTGTCCAAGGAGATTTATGCAGTTGTCTTTCTGCTCAGCAGTAAGACCGCCTGCCAAAACGACACCTTCCACTAAAGCATCATCTTCAGTGGAAGAGAAGAGATCAGGGAGAGGGTCACTCTCTTCTTCGTGTCCTTCATCTGTTGCCATGAGCAGGGTGAGATCAGCCCTGTCATAGTAAGGTTTCAGGCGGTTGACATGGAGCACCCTAAGGGGACTCCTGGCAGTGCCAAGGTCAACCAAGTAGGTGACCTCGCCCTTCTTTTCAACAATTAGATGGGGTCCACTCCATTTGTCTTGGAGTGCTCTTGGGGCCACAGGCTCCAATACCTACACCTTCTGTCCTGGTTGGTACTCAATCAGAACAGCCTTCTGGTCATGCCATTTCTTTTGGAGCTCTTGGCTGGCCTGAAGGTTTTTACTGGCCTTTTTCATGTACTCTGCCATTCTGGATCTTAGGCCAAGTACATAGTCCACTATATCCTGTTTGGGAGCTTTTAAAGGTTGTTCCCAACCCTCCTTCACAAGTGTTAGTGGACCTCTTACAGGGTGCCAAAATAGGAGTTCAAAGGAGCTGAAGTCCACTCCTTCCTGGGATACCTCCCTGTAAGCAAAAAGGAGGCAAGGTAACAGGACATCCCATCTCCTCCTGAGTTTTTCAGGGAGTCCCATTGTAGGAAGTTGGCTCTGTATGTACTATTTCAAAGTAAGAAATAGCATGCACAGAGTCCAAGGGTTCCCCTTAGAGGTAAGATAGTGGCAAAAAGAGATAATTCTAATGCTCTATTTTGTGGTAGTGTGGTCGAGCAGTAGGCTTATCAGAGGGTAGTGTTAAGCATTTGTTGTACACACACAGGCAATAAATGAGGAACACACACTCAGAGACAATTCCAGGTCAATAGGTTTTTGTATAGAAAAATATATTTTCTTAGTTTATTTTAAGAACCA